>NC_081427.1:74556334-75156334 GCF_949786415.1 Peromyscus eremicus
ATGAAAATAATAATTAAAAATCAGAAATGATCATGCATAGGAAGTTAATTATAAAAAGGAGGAAACAGTAACAATAATTAAATAGCAAAAATCTAAAGATATTTTGTCTGAGGGTTCTTATTGCTGTGAAGAGACACAATGAACAGGGAAACTCTTATAAAGAAAACATCTAATTGGGGTGGCTTGCTTACAGTTTCAGAGGCTCAGTCCATTATCATGGTGGAAGCAGGCAGGCAGACGTGGTGCTAGAGAAATAGCTGTGAGTCCTACATCTTACAGGCAACAGGAAGTCAACTGACTGTCACACTGAGGGAAGCTTGAGCAAAAGAGACCTCAAAGCCCTCCCTCACAGTGACACACTTCCTTCAACAAGACCATACCCACTCCAACCAAGTCACACCTCCTAATAGTGCCAATCCTATGAGATTATGGAGACCAATTACATTGAAACTACTACATATTTGTTTTGACCTGTAGTATGATACAAAAAAAAAAATTCTATCATTAGTCCTTCTATTGAAGGACTTGGAAAGGATCATTAAGACAGACTGACTGCTTGTTACTTAGCATGCCACTCATCTCTTACCTGTTATCACACCTGCATCTTCTTCCTGAACTGAATGGCAAATTGTTCCTTACCCATTTTTTTTCATCTAAATTAAGTAAAAACAACCATGAGATAGTAATATAAAACACCCAAAACATTCCAAAGTTTTTTAAAATCAGATTCACCATGATCACAAGCTAAAACGTGAGAAGTAATTCTATATGACTTTAGTCTTTCATCTTTCCCAGAAAAACACTAATCTGCATCTCCAAATTTCTGAACTGGTTTAAACCTGGACTTCTTAAGCTGTTTTCAGTCATGACTTCTTTTCACCTGTAAAATTGTATGCAACCCTGAGTATACAGGTACATAAACAAAGGCATACAAATCAAGTACTTATTGAGAGTAAAACGTAAAGAAGTTTACGTTAAAACAACTCTTTGGTATACACATTATTTAGTAAATAACAAAGAAAATTTGTATACTAGTGAAATGAATGTTTATTCCTAGACAAAGAATTAAATCTTGGATGGATATTTGATACTGGCAAGATATAGAGTACCTTCAAAATCTTTGAGAACTGGTAACTATTTTGACTTTAGAACTGTCAATGCTGAGAACACTGTTTCCCAGACACAGACAGCATAAAATGGCAGAAGTGGCGATTAGGCCCATTTCAGAAACTGTTGGAAACCCTGTTCTCATCCCAAACCAAAATTCACTCTATGATTTTTTTTTTTTTATGAAACCCAAATCAACAATTCAAACAGCAACCTTTTAAATCAAACAATCTAAGACAACTAAGATATATTAATATGATTCATGGATGCTAAGGAATGATGGCAGGAAAGATTTAAAAGTCTTTGTTTTCCATAAACCATTATGTTTCTATAAGAGCAGAATTGACGGTAAGTCCCTATTGATCAAAACACTTCACACAGAGGATTTGGAGGAATCGGGCTGGATGTGACCCAAAATTCTCCTTCCTGAGGACTAGCTTTCCTGGTACTAGACGGTATCATGGAAGCTGACAAGAGAAAAAAGGAATCAATAGTCCTCCTCAGCTGTGATACCTACAAACCACAATGACCAGCAGAGCAGAGATCGCCATAGGTGCAACAGTGGCACTTACGATTGAGTGACAGCCAACCACTGTCTAATCTGAGGTAAGATCAGCTCAATAGGAGGGAATTCATTCCTGTACTATACACCTAGCCAACTACCCGTGCCTGGTGAGGCCATGGAACCTAGAGAAAAACCTACTACTACCACTTTCCCTACCAGTATAATCTCTAGCTGCTTTTTTGTTCAGCCCTTCTCTTCCCCTCTAACTGCATTCCTAATACTTGTCCTTCCACTCACAGACAGTGTAACTCTCACCCTTCATCAAAGAAGCTTCTCTTACAACAGCTGGAAACCACTACAGAAAGTCACACTGGTCAAAACGCAGAAAACAACTGACTGTGGTTGCTCAGCCCCAACTGATACATCTACAGCACAACTCCTACACCTAAGGTTCACCCAGAGGATATCAAATATAAGAATCAGAGGACCAGGACACCTGCTGCAAACATATGCTGCCTATATATGACACAGAAGCTGCCCCCATGAACTCAAAACAATATGGTTACCTAAATAAGACCTGGGTAATGACAACACCTTATTGTTTGGAGCCCCTTATATAATCAATCTGTTGGCTAGTTTTATGTCAATTTGATGCAAGCTAAAGTCATCTGAGAGGAGAGAACCTCAAATGCCTCCATAAGATTGGGTTGCAGGCAAGCCGGTTGAGCATTTTCTTAATTACTAACTGTTAGGGGCGGACCCAGTCCATTGTGGGTGGGTTCTATAAGAAAGCAGACTGAGCAGGCCATAAAAAGCAAGCCAGTAGGCAGCACCCCTCCATGTCCTCTGCATCAGCTCTTGCCTCCAGGGTCCTGCTCTGTTTGAGTTCCTGTCCTGACTTCCTTTAATGATGAGCTGTGATATGAAAGCATAAACCAAACAAACCCTTTCCTCCCCAATTTGCTTTGGTAGTAACTCTAACTCTGACACAATCTTGTTGAGTAGTAGTACATATAAAACACATCACTGATGATCTAGCTTCCAAAATCTAGATCACCAAAAGGCATGTTTCTAGACTCACATCACTCTTGGATGGCCCTCCAGTTTTCTGTGTATCATTGATTCTCCTAACCATTCATCCTACTTACTCTTACTTCTGCCTATTCTCATGCCACTCATAACTTAAAGCCAAGGTGAAGTGTCAAGCATACAACCTGCCCCGTACCAAATTCACACTAGTCCAATCCTGTAACGTTTATGACCTACACCATCATTTCCAAACACATATTCCAAGGAACATGCTTGAAGGCATTACTCCAGGAAATTTGTGTCTACCACACAGATCTCTCTCTTCAGTCTCAAAGTATACTGCTATCTTAATGGTCTGGGAAATCCTAATATCCCAACACAGCTGACTGCAGCAACCAGCTGACATTTTGAAAGCACTAGCATGCTCTCAAACATAACTTGGGATACTACTGCTTTTGTTTGTTTTTTTATTTTACTTTTTTTAAGATTTATTTATTTATTATGTATACAGTGTTCTGTCTGCAAGTATCTCTGCAGGCCAGAAGAGGGCACCAGATCTCATTACAGATGGTTGTGAGCCACCATGTCGTTGCTGGGAATTGAACTCAGGACCTTCGGAAGAGCAAGCAGTGCTCTTAACCTCTGAGCTACCTCTCCAGCCCTTGTGTGTGTGTGTTTTTTTAATTCAAGCATTATCCATACTTTTTAATACCTTTTCTAGTCTTATTAGATTACAAGTATGTATATCTCTGTGTTTCCCAAAACTGACTGGAAGTTCTTTAGGAAATTCTGTTGTTACTTCGGATATTTAAAGACCTACAGAGGACCATAAGCTAGATCCCGACTGTTCAACTGAAGACCTCTCTAACATCTAAAGAGCAGAGTATTTTTACTAAAGCAACCTGTCCCTAACATGGAAATCATTAGCTGATGATGTAGACATGATAAATAGACAGGCAGATCTGAGCCTGTTGTATCCCCCCGTGTTATATAGTAATTTCTTCCAAATTAAAACATTCCATCCTGGAAGGAGGCTTCTTAAGACTCAGAAAGTAAATGAAGTTTACAAAGCTCAAGAAATAAACACTCACAAGTCTCAGAAATCACCTGACACAAGATTAGCAAGGCTCCTCCCCCAAGGTAAACTAAGCAGTGACAAATGTGGGGCAGGACACTCTCAAGTAGCTGAGGTGTTAACAGATTGTACAGGGAGCTTCAAGAACACAGCCTTCATGAATCATCACCCATGCTGCAATGGGCTTCAGTCATGCATCTACCTTTGAGTCATCCGTGTTCCTCTAAGCCCACACCCATGCTCTGTAAGTAAGCCCCAAAACTCATTAGTTCAGCAAGTTGAACTATGGTAGAGTTGTTTTGATCTATCACTGGTCCCTTATCTGGAGTGAATAGATGTGTCTGTTCATGTTTCTGCAGGAAGGCATACAACACCCCAAAATTCAGACATCATAGTACCAGCCCCCGAGTACTTCAAAATACAACAGTATTTGCAAAGTACAAAGGCAATGAAGGCTAAATGAGGTTATGTGGGAAGACCCTGATCCAATCTGTCACTCTTAAAAGGAATTTAGACATACCAGGAGGCACACGCACCGAAGATAGATCAGGTGAAGGAAGACACATTGAGAAGGTGACAAGACAATAACAATGGCCTCAGAAGAAACCAACTTGAAAACTCTTCAATTTGGAACTTCTAAACTCCAGAATTATGAGAAAATAAATTTCTGTCATGGTATTTTGTTACAAACTAAATCAGATCACCTATCCTGAATGCTACCTAACTACATAAACGCATACACACATAAAAGTGCCTTTGTTCACAGAGTAAATCAGTGATTAACAAAAGCATTCTATGTTCAGAAGACAGTCATTAAAATAATGAAAAAACCTGAAGTAAAATGATAACTAGCTGAGGAACTGGGGAAGACTGAAAAAGACTACTAATGGAGAGGAAGTGGGAAGACAGGCTTTTATCCATGTAAAATCAAAGAGAAATTTAAAAAAAAATGAGTGGCTGAAAGTAGACTGACTTCAGCTCAAAATCAGAACCTGTAATACTTAAACCTACACAAATGCAGGATGAGCTACTCAAAGGAAGGTTTACTGTCAGGAAAGATGAAGAAGTATAGTTTGGACAATCCATCAGGCAGGAGCATTATAGGTCCCACTGAATGTCAGATGAAAAGTAGGACTAGAAGTCTCTTCGATTCTAGCAGCACTTTGTCTCTGGGTCCCTAAAATACCTATGTTGCATCAACCCACAGCAGCACCTGCTTTCAGACACAGCAAGGGCAGAAAGAGGAAGAAAAAGATGTGCTCCTGTCATCAAAACAAGGGTCTACAGGAACAAAGCCTTCAAGAAATATTAGTGTTCGAAGAACCATTACCATGCCAAAAAGAAAGCTAAATATAATTTTTGTAAATCTAAATGCCAGTTTATATTGCTTCTGTAAAATATCTTCTACATTCCAAATTAACACAATATGGGAAATGTACCCTGTTTAGGAGGCAATCTACTTGGATACTTTATGTATGCTGTATTTTCTCCCCAAGAGTGTAAATTCCTCAGGGACAAAGGGTGTGTTTTTTGCATACCCACACATCTCTAGGGTGATGCTTGACTAACAATTCTGCTTCACTAATAGAGATGAAACTCAGTAGACTCAAAAATTTGCAAATCGAGGCAAAGTATTTATGACTTAGGGCACGGGCTAATCAATTTCCTCTTCAAATAGTTTCCTTGCAAAAACCCTGGAAAAGTCATTTAACCTCTCTCGTCTGTTTTACCATCTGCAAAGTAATCCAACTGAAGGCTACAAGATATATTCCAACAAAAAAGCATGTTACACAATAAATACATAGTAAGGTTTAACAGACCACTCAGCACATACCGCTATGTACTTCTAGACATGTAAGGTATTTTCATTACAATTATTCTGTACAAAACGCAACAAGACATTAAAGTTTTTAAATAAATAGAACAACTCCTCATTTTCCTACCAGAAAATCAAAACAATTGGTTTAATGTACAAGCATATATAGCTGAAGTTATCATTAGTGAAGATTTTGACTTTGAGACAGAAACTTGCTTCTTCCGGAATTCTCCAAAGGAATCCAACAATTGAAAAAGGAATAACATTACTCTACACCCAACCATGGTACTCTGAGCCTACGTCAATTAACAGCACACTTCACACAACCCACATTTCTTCCTTTTAGAACCTGTTCCTTTCTTTAGAGGCAAAGAACAGTCAAACTTTTCCATAATCTGGACCCTGAACTTCCTATGCATGCCCCGCTCCTCACCCCACGCCAGCACAATCCTTACTGCCCCGCCAACAGAGGCAATCCGATGAGGCAGGCTGCGTGACCCGGGTTCCGGAGCCGCAGGAGATCCAAACCACTAGGCAGACCGCACCTGAGGTGGCCCGGCCCCAGGCCCCAGGGGCACAGCCCCATCCTACTTCAGTGACAGGAGCACTGCCACCTCATCACCGCCAAGTTCACTGTGTCTGCGAACACACCCACGCTATCCCGCGCAAAGGGAGGACGACCCCCACCCCCACGCCCAGGCCCAATCCTTTCTTCCCCTAAATACCATTTCAACTGCCTTAGATTTTAACTTCTGCTCAAAGCGAAAGCAACCAGAACCCACCTGGAGCATGCAGAACTGCCGCAAAGTACAAATCTGGAAGGCGCATGCGCATTTCCCCAGGCATCGCTTGCGTGAGGGGAAGTAGCTGAGCGATCACTAACTCGAAATTTGATTAAAATGGTCTTTACATGGATTAAGAGTGGGAGCGCGACTCCATCGTTGCGCATGCGCTTCCTCTGAGCCTGATGGGAGTTGTAGTTTCGCGGTGCTACCCACATGACTTCAGTGTATGGGACCCGAAGTCCTAGTTCAGGGTCCCGTTGCTGCTCATTACTGGGCAGCAGTGCAAAGACGGGCCCAGTGGCCGCGTCTGGACAACCCTGCCCGCGATGCTGCCGCTGTGGGTGTCGGTGGTCACAGCGTCGGCGCTGGCGGCGCCGGCCCCCGGAACACGAGAGCAGAAGCAGCAAGTGGCCCAGGCACCCAACGTGGTGCTTGTTGCCAGTGACTCCTTCGTAAGTACTCTGAGGACGGCGAGCGGACGCCGCCCACAGCCTGTGGAGGGACGACAGGCAGAGAGGGGCACTGGGGTTGAGAGGTCCTGCACGCACACACCTGCACACGTGTGTGCCTGTATGCAAAGTAATAGTAAGAAGGCGGTCTCGGACTTCTGGGCTCTGGCGATCCTTGTGCCTCAAACTCGAGAGACTACACTCGCGCGCCACAGGCACAGATTTTTACTTTTTAAAGCCAGACTAGGTCCACTAAAACATTTGCCATTATAAATTAATGCTTAGCCTATATCCTGGTTTAATTCAGTTATGAAGAGAAATCCATTGTGCACTTCCATAAAAGCTTATTCTTTTTCCAAAATGACGTGCCAGTCACCTACGTTTGCAAAAATTAATGTTTGGGTGAGAAATGAAGGACATTTAATTATCTAGACCAGTGGTACTCAACCTATGGGTCGCGATCTTCTGGGGGTCAAACGACTTTTCACAGGAGTTGCCGAAGACCATCGGAAATATCAGATATTTACATTGCGATTCATAACAGTAGCAAAATTACAGTTATGAAGTAGCAACAAAATAATTTTAGGGTTGGGAGTCATTAAAGGGTTGCATCATTAGAAAAGTTGAGAAACACTGATCTAAACATTTAATAATTGTGTTCGTGCTGGTTTAAATGTTAGTTGTTATAATTTAATCTACTTTTGCCGGGCAGTGGTGGTGCACACCTTTAATCCCAGCACTGGGGAAGAGAGGGGGAACGATCTCTGTGAGTTCCAGGCCATCCTCGTCTACAGGGCAATTTCCAGAACAGCTAGGACTGAAATCTTGTCTCAGAAAAACAAATAATAATAATAATAATAATAATAATAATAATAATAATCCACTTTCTTGAAAAAGACGATTGATAAGAAATAATACATTTCAATTTCAAAGCTTATGATAAAGCTATAATAATATATTACTGGCAGAAAGATAAATATTTAGATCAATAGAATAGATTTAAGAGTCTAGAAATAAATTTTTATAAACAAGTGGTGCTGGGGAAATTAAATATCCACATGTAAAAGAACAAAATTGAGCCCTGTCTTCCTCCATGTGTAAAAATTAACTTGAAATGAGTCTATGAGTTAAAGACTCCTTCAAGAAAACGGAAGTGTAAATTTTCAAATTTCTTGGATTAGACAATTTAAAATGAGCCAAAGATTTGAAAAGATATTTCCCCATAGAATATACACAGGTGGCCAATAAGCACATAAGACATTGCTTAGCATTGATAATCATTAGGGAATTGTAGATCAAACCATAGTGAGACATTATGTAGATCAAACCAGTTCATTCCCATAAGGATAGCCAGAATCAAAAGGGCATAAAAGTGTGAGGGGGGTATTTGAGAAGACAGGGAGCCACAGGAGCCACAGGAGGTGATGTGGAGGTAAATATAATCAAAGTATGAAACTGTTGCAATAAGTACATTGTTTTGTACAGTTAATATATGATAAGAATTTCTTCCCTGTACTAATTACACACACACACACACACACACACACACACACACACACACACACACTAGACAATAAGCACAGTTTGTGAGAATATGGAGGCACTGGGAACCTCATATACTGCTGTTGAGAATGCTTTGTAAAGTGGTGAAACCACTTTGGGAAAGCATTTGACAGTTTTTTCAGTAATTAACTATAGAGTTACTATGCAATCCAGCAATTCTATTCCTAGGAGAGAGAGAGAGAGAGAGAGAGAGAGAGAGAGAGAGAGAGAGAGAGAGAGTCCAAGAGAAATAAAAGCGTAGTCCACACAAAAGCTTCTGCATGAGTATTCATAGCAATATTATGCTAGAAGATGAAAAGTGAAAGCAACCTAAATATCCATTCACTGGTAAATGTATAAATGAAATTTCATAGTATTATTCAACAACCAAAAAAGAAATACAAAAGTCACGCATGTTACGAAGTGTTTGAACCTAAAAAACTATATGTTCTCAGTAAAAGAAATGACGATGGACTAAAATTTATATGAATCCATGTATCTGAAATGTCCAGAGAAAGCACCTGTGTAGAGACAGGAAGTATTTTAGTAGTTGCCTCAGTTTAGGATGAGTGCAGGGTGATGGCTAAGGTTCTATTGGGAATGATGAAAGTATTCTAAGTGACTTTCTAAATATACTAAACAACCTTGGAATTGCACCCTATAAGTAAGTTGTATGTAAATTCTATCTGGATAAAGTTTTGTTTTTAAGAAAAGATAAAAAGCACTTCTGCTCGGGCCTTTAAGAACAAGGGACCCTCTTGCACTTCTGAGTCCACACACACTGCACTTCCTCTCTGTTGCAGCTACAATGGTGTGGTGGTTTGAAAGAAAATGGTTCCCAAAGGAAGTGGCACTATTAGGAGGTGTGGCTTTGTTGGAGTAGTATGACCTTGTTGGAGGAACTATGTCACTGTGGGGGTGGGATTTGAGGTCTCTTTTGCTCAAGCTTCATTCAGTGTGACACTCAGTCCACTTCCTGTTGCCATCTGATCAAGATGTAGCCAGTACCATGTGTGCCTGCAAACTGCCATGCTCCCCGCCATGATGATAATGGACTGAACCTCTGAACTGTAAGCTTCCACCTCAAGTAAATGTTTTCCTTTTTAAAAGTTGCCATGGTCATGTGTTTTTTACTCTTCAGGCTCTTTTGGGTGCCCACCACCAAGCTACCAAATAAATCACTCACAGAGGCTTATTCATTCTTATGAATGCCAGGCCTTTGCTTGGCTTGTTTCTAGCCAGCTTTTTTAAATTATCCCATCTATCTTTTGCCTCCTAGCTTTTATCTTTCTCTATTTCTGTGTACCTTTCTTTACTTCTTCATGGCTTACTGTGTAGCTGGGTGGCTGGCCCCTGTTGTCCTCCTCCTTTTCTCGCTCTTCCTTTGGCTTCTCTCAGATTTCTCCTCTCATTTATTCTCTCTGCCTGCTAACCCTGCCTATCCTTTC
The DNA here is from genome assembly GCF_949786415.1 of Peromyscus eremicus. Classification (NCBI taxonomy): domain Eukaryota; kingdom Metazoa; phylum Chordata; class Mammalia; order Rodentia; family Cricetidae; genus Peromyscus; species Peromyscus eremicus. Next base: position 74,566,091 of record NC_081427.1, read on the forward strand.
TCCTGTCTCACTATTGACTATTCAGTTCTTTATTAGACCAATGAGGTGTTTTAGATAGGCAAAGTAACACAGCTTCACAGAGTTAAACAAATGCAACATAAAAGAATGCAACACATCTTTTCATCATTAAACATGTTCCACAGCATAAGCAAATGTAATACATCTTAAGATAATATTCTATAACACTTCACAGTAATAGAAACCCTAACTAACACAGGAGTTGGCACCAAGGACTGATATTTGTTTGGAGAAATTTTGGACTTTGGTACTATGGGTTAGGAAAGCAGTACAATGCTTTAAGCAGTGCTTAATGGGCCATACTTGTAGTAGCTTGAAAGACAGTGGGACTGGTAATGATTTGAACTATCAAGGGCTGGCTCAAGAGGTTACAGAGGAAAAAAATACTAATATGTGGCCTAGAGATTGTTCTTGTGATATTTTGGTGAAGAATGTAACTGCTTTTTGCCCTTGTCTGAAGAGTCTGCCTGAGGCTAAAGTGAAGAGCTTTGGATTAATTCCGTTAACAGAGGAAATCTCAAAACAGCCTAGTATAGACTCTGTCATGTGGTTATTAGTGTTAACACTAATGAAGATTTATAATGAAAAAGAGCAAACTGAGCAGACAAAAATACAAAACGTACAATTTGAGGAGAAAAAGGCACACCCGGAAGTAGAATAGAGTTAAATCCTGTGTTCAAGGAGATAAACAGATTAAGAAATGGAAAAAAGGGAGTGGTGACCTCAGGGCAAGATCCAGCTAAATTTCCAACTTGTGAAAAGGAATTAAAGAAAAGCTTAGAGCCAGGTGTAGTGGTACACGCCTTTAATACCAGCACTCAGAAGGCAAAGGCTGGCAGGCAAAGGCTGGCAGATCTCTGAGTTTGAGACCAGCCTGGTCTACAGAGCAAGTTTCAGGACAGCTAAGCTTAGGCAGTGAGGGACAGAAAGCTGGTGAAGATGGAATTGCATGGGAATGCCATGTTCCAGCCTCAGTAAGCAACAGAACTTGGCAGCTTCGGCCACATGGTTCTGGAGTTAAGGATAGCAGAAAGGAGCTATGGAATTTGCCCCCAAGACTAAGGAAAGCCACTGAGGCCAGGCATGTGTCAGGGGTGTCCCTGAATGGAGGCCTGGAGAGGCCATTGTGTGAAGCTGTGAAGCTGAAGCCTGGATTGCCTTGGAGATCCCAAGATGTTAGAGATGCCAGAGCTGTGGGATACCTGCCAAGGAGAGCTACCAACAGGGAGTGGAACCAGCCCAAGAGAAAGAGGCATGTTGTAGTCAACAAAGCTGACTTGGAGTTGGAGATCTGAAGAGTGTCTTGACATCAGACATGGAGATACAGGGTTTGGAGTTTGCCTGGCTGGTTTTCAGTCTGGCTTTCCAGTATTTCCTCACTATGCTTCCTTCCCTGTGTTTTGGAAGGGTAATATATATCCTGTGCTTTATATGTTGGAAGTATATCATCTGTTTTTGATTTTGATTTTATAGGGGATTACAGTTAAGAGATTGCCTGAATCTCAGAAGAAACTTTGAACTTTGGACTTTTAAACATTGTTGAGACTGTGATAGACTATGGGAACTTGTGGACTTAGACTGAATGCATTTTGCTTTATGATATGGCTTCAAGACTTTGGGGGCCAGGGAGTGGAATGTGGTAGCTTGTAAGAAAATGGCCCCCAAAGGAGTGGCACGGTAAGCTGCCACCTCAGTGTTTTCCTTTATAAGAGTTGTTGTGGTCACGTCTCTTCACAGCAATAGAAACCCTAACTAAGACAAGTAGTTTTCATTTTGATGAGGGTTCAGAAGTCAATAGTAGCATGGGAATGTATATTGCAGACTCTCTTAAGAATATCACTTGTCATGGTCAATAAGTCTAAAAGGCATACAATAAACAGCCTTGCCATAACGAATAAGACCTTCGTTGTTTGACTCTTGGGTTAGGATGATGCTTTTCCTAGTGAACTTTAATTGTCAATTTGACATAACCTAAAATTATCTAAGGGAAAGCCTCAATTGAAGAAATGCCTAGATCACACCGGCTGTGAGTATGTCTGTGGGAGTACCTTAATTAGCATTTCTATTGCTGTGATAAAAACACTGTAACTGAACAAAACTTGGAGAGAGGGTTTTTTTCATCTTGAAAGTCTCATACTCCATCCAGTCCCGAAGGAACTGAAGCAGAAGCCGTGGAGGAAGAATGCTTACTGGCTTTTCGACTCTTGGCTTGCTCATCCTGCTTTCTTATACAACCCAGGACCCTTGGCCCAGAACTGGCGCTGCCCACAGTGAGATGGACCCTCCCACATCAATCAATCAAGCAAATACCACCACCACCACCCCAGACTTGCCCATTGGCAATCTGATGAAGGCATTTTCTCAACTGAGGTTCCTCTTCCCATATAACTAGCTTGTGTCAAGTTAAAAAAAAAAATGGGACAGGGAGATTGTATTGATTATTAATTGACACAGGAGAGCCCAGAGCATTGAGGGCACCACCATCCCATGGCCGGTTTAGGTGGTTCTGGGCTATGTAAGAACTCTAACTCTAGGACCAGGCAGTGGTAGCACACGCCTTTAGTCCCAGCACTTGGGAGGCAGAGGCAGGCAGATTTCTGTGTGTTCCAGGACAGCTAGGGCTACACAGAGAAACAGTGTCTTAAAAACTGGGAAAAATTCGAGGCCAGCATGGGCTACCAAGTGAGTTCCAGGACAGGCGCAAAGCTACACAGAGAAACCCTGTCTCAAAAAACCAAAAAAAAAAAAAAAAAAAAGAAAAAAAAAAAAAGAAAAAAAAAAAACTGGGAAAAAAAGAACACTAACTAAGCATAAAACTGTGAGTGAGCTAGCCAGAAACCAAGTCAGCAAACAGTGTTCCCACATGGTTTCTGCTCCTCAAGATCCTGCTTGAATTCCTGCCTTCTCAGTTATGGACTGTAACCTGGAACTAATAAATCTTTCTTCCTGTACATTACTTTGGGTCATGGTTATGTTTGTCACAGTAACAATAAAACTAGAACAATGCTTGAAATCTAAACTTCTCCTTTGATCCTCCTTAGTCCAGAATGATAAGGAACTAAATACCGTGCCATGGTTCAGAAGCAGCAATTAGAATTTATTAGAATTCATAGCCACAGCTGGGATGTAGCTCATTTGGTACTTGTCTAGCATGCACAGATCCCTTAGTTCAATCACCAGCACCACATAACAAGGAAAAGGTAATGTATGCCTCTGATCCCAACAGTCAGGAGGCGGGAGACTGGGAATCAGAAGTTCAAGGTCATGATAACAAGTCAGAGGTTGCCTGGGATACATGAGACCCTGTTTCAAAGAAAAAAGTATATATTTGTGCAGATTTACACATATGATTCATACAAGTATTCAAAGTTAACTTGCTAATGTTCATTTTACCTCTACCAATGGGGTGTGAGTTTCCTGGGAATGGGACTCTATTTTATCTCACCATTGTATCCTCAGACCTTGCAAGGTGCCTGATACATAAATACACAGGTATTTAAGGTTTATTAAAATAATTTTTTAATTATTTCTTCCTTCTCCAAATGAACTTTCCTAGAAGCACTTTAACTTAATATATGCAAATGAATTTGAGCATAACATCCTTTCAAATGTTATTTGGGCACTGGATCCTTATAACATACCTCTGCTTTTTATTCTTTTTGAGATTTCATGCAAACATATTGAAGTCTTTGGGGTAGTAAATTTTATGTTTAAAATTAAAGGGGGAAAATTTTTTTGGTAACATAATCAAGGGTGTCATGGAACTGGAGTTACAGACAAGAGTGAACCATGTGGGTACTGGGAACCAAACCCAGGTCCTCTAGAAGAGCAGTCAATATTCCAAACTGCTAAGCCATCTCTCCAGCCCCCAAACAGATCTATTCTTATCTGAGGCAATGATAAGAAGTAATAGTTTTTATTCAATGAGTTGGGGTTTTTTTTTTCTCTTCTTCTTAAAATACATCCTTGAATTTTAGCATTCCATGATCTTGTTCTTGATTTAACAACCTGAATTTTCTAGCTTCCCGCCAATATTGATTTAAGTATGAGAAACAGCTCTCTGAAACGGCATCATAAACTAGCACACTGTCGTGGGCAATCTGGAGAGAGAAATGAAAAGAATATTACTGCCATCGCCTCTAATTGTTCAAGCCTGTGATGGTTATGTGAAAGAAGAAAGACTAGGTTGGGAATGGGGGGCTCACAGGGCAAAACGGATTACTGCACAAGCCTGATGGCCTGAGTTTGCTCTCTGCACAGTGAAAGTTAGAGTGGAAGGCCGAGGATAGACACTGAAACTTGTCCTCTGTCCTCTGTGTGTACATGGTGATCAGCAGTGGCTGAATTTCTTTATTTCAGGATGGAAGACTAACATTTCAACCAGGAAGTCGGGTGGTAAACTTTCCCTTTATCAACTTCATGAAAACGCATGGCACCACCTTCCTGAATGCCTACACTAACTCTCCTATCTGCTGCCCATCTCGTGCAGGTATGAATGTACCTAAAAGGACATCCAGATTTAAAATATCATATGCAAATCTATCATAAAGTCACATCTAGTACCTAATAAAAATGCCTCAGTGAAATTGCTGTGTGTTCTAAGGTATGAATGTTGGGGTCATTTGATTTTCTGATTTTTCTGAAGAATTTGTTTTAGAACTGAACTTGAATTTCTTGTTTTTCTAAAGAAGGGCTTTTTCTTGCCTGAGATGCTGTCTAGTTCCTGTGTTGCTGTTTCATTTCTTCATTTGACTGTCAAAGCAGATGAGCAGGTACTCTTGCTTTAGTGAGTTCTGTTTCCAGGAAGTCTTTCTGGGAAGGCTTAGGAAGGAGTCAGCAGGCTCTCTGGAAGATTCTTCCCAGGCAGAACTCATATTCATGTTTAGCTGAAGTTTTCCAAATTATTTCAGAATATATACTTCATCTCTTTCTCTTCTGTCCCAATTTACATCTATCACAAATCTAAGGGCTCACTTCATTGTAATAATTTAACAAATAGCCATAGTTTTGATGGCAAGCATGTCAGTGATAATAAGCTATAAGTTTAGAAAATGAAAATTTGTTTTTAAGAATCTTGTCTGAAAGGTACTCTCCTGCCGGATCCAGCCCAACCTTCAGACAGTCCTTGGTATAGGGGAGTATGGATTGAGAAATAATAGGTAGAAAAAAATATAAATGTAGACAATAAGACAGAGACACAGGATAGCTTCAGGAGGGCTCTGGGTCAATACCACAGTGGCCTCAAGTTTATTCCTAATAGGTTTTTTATACACCAGCAAGGGGATAGGCAAAAGACCTTCCCCTTTCAAAGTCAAGGTACAAAGTACAAGCAAGTGTATTTTCAAAACACCTCGTAACCACACCTTACAGCTAAGCATCTTGTAATTAAAACTTGAAGTATAAGACACCTGGTAATCATGCCTTTGGCCAAAATGTCCCATTATGCAGCTTTGTGGGACAAAGCAAACCTGTACTCTCTGACCCTGAGTCAAGATGGAATAAGGCCTCACTATGGAGTCTGTGGGCCCTCACTCTCCTTTGCCTCTGTTTGTATGATCTTTGGTTATCTGCCATGGAACCTGTAAATAACCAAAAACAGTTTGATTTCTTTTTGAGCCGCTGAGATGATAATCTCTGTGATTTCAGTTATAACCACCTTCACTATATTTCTAGAGCTATCCAGTCACCAATGGTTAAGAAAACCTATGTTATCCTAATTGATATTTCAACGATGAAAGATACATCATATGTAAAATTGTCTTTGCCGACTTCTGTCCTGTGTTGACTAGAAGGAGCCTGAGCTAGGGTAAGGTGACTCTAAACCTCAGTAAACCCTTAATCAGCTTAACCTCTAGGCCTTGGTGGGCTCCTCTGAAGAACAGAAATGCTAACTCCTTGTAAATCTGCCTCTCCAATAAAATGAGTAGCATTGAGAAATGTCTGGGAACTGCCGCAGCCGATGGCATTTCTTATTCCAGATCACAGACTGTAATAACAGCCAGCACACTCTCAGAGTAATTGCTTTTATAGTTAAATTGCTAAGCTTTACCTTAACCAGTTTCTGTTATTTCTTTTTTTTCTTCAGCAATGTGGAGTGGCCTCTTCACTCACTTAACAGAATCTTGGAATAATTTTAAGGGTCTCGATCCAAATTACACAACATGGATGGATGTCATGGAGAAGCATGGCTATCGGACTCAAAAATTTGGAAAACTGGACTATACTTCAGGACATCATTCCGTTAGGTAAAAATTAAAACAGACAAAATTAACCCAACACTGGCCTCTGCTGTCATACGTTCATGTACTCTCTTTACAGTAAGGCTGAAAATAATTCTTTTACTCCCTCAATTATACCAATTTGGCTAAATCTTAACTTTCTTTAATTTTTTTAAATTGTTAATATTCTGATGGTTTTTTGTCTAAAACATTAATATCTATAATTAATGGATTTTAGTATTTAGTAAAATAGTTTAGCCTCTGAATATTTTGTGAGTTTCTGTTATATAATATTTTTTTCATTTTACAATCTTTGTAACAGTAGCCTTCTTTAACTTTAACGGTTCTCTAGAACTTGAAGTCATTGTAGCTTTTCTTTCATTTTAGTAAACCTTCAAAAGGCAGGCAGATATCTTAGGTAGGGGTTTGGCTCAGTGGTAGAGAACATGCTAACATGCACAAGGCCCTGGGTTCTACCCACAGCACCACAAAAAGAAATGAGCAGCTAAGCACTGTGGTGAAGAGTGAAAATCTAGTATCAGATTGCCTCATTTTGAATTCTAGCTTCTCTAATTACTACTAAACTTGTGGTTGTGTAGTCTTGAAGACACCTAAGCCCTCTGAACTTTAATATGATGACTAAACTAGATAATTAGTGCAGGAAATTGCTAACATGCAGACCTGAAACTTACCATAACAATATTTGCCTACCCATATGATTGTCCCTGGCTGGTGTCTGGGAACTTGGGTCTCAAGGGTGTTTTTCCACCATTCTGTAACTGGTATAGGCGTGGCCTGGAGTGTTTGTATAATGTGATTTATGTTAAACAATCAGCTTTCTTTGGAGACAAGAATTTTGGTATGGGGTAGGTCCAAGGTGCCCACATGATTAGCCTTCAATAAAAACCAGAGTACTAGTTCTCTGAGTCAGGGCAGTACTTCACATGCACTGAATAGAGACAGTGCATCCCCCATAGTTACAACCCCATATGGAAAGAATCTGGAGTACTCTTGAGCTCTCTGCTTGGAAGCTTGTGCCTGGTTCTGTTGGTCTGCACCCTGTGCATCTCTTTGTGCTGATTTAGCTGTGTGCACTTTGATATAAACAGATATCCCAAGTCCTGCTGTTCCTCCTGCAAACCTGGGTGTGATCTGCAGTTCCCTAACACTCGGGACTCCCAACAGAAACATAAGACTAGTAAGTGATGATTGAGAGTGACAATAATAATAGTGATGAGAGATCGTGAGCGAGAGAATTGAAAACTAAATGGCATAAAAATAGCAGTCAGGGTGAAGATTTGAACAATGTTCCACGCAAACTTGATGAGCACTGGGACTTATTTGGAAATAGATCCTAACTACAGATGTAACTAACTAATGTATAGATGTCTCAAGATGACAACCACTATACTTAGGATAAACGCTAAATGCAGTGCCCTCCACTCTTATTATAAGAAGGGGACAGGCACAGATGCGCAGAGGGGACAGTTAGGTTCAGAAGCGGAGACTGGAGTGACACCAGAGCAAGTCAGAGAATGTGACAGATCCCTGGAGTCACCGTAAACCAGGCAGACACAGTGAGCAGTCCCGCAGAGAGCCTTCAGTGAGCCTTCAGTGAGCAGTCCCACAGAGAGCCTTCAGTGAGCCTTCAGTGAGCAGTCCCGCAGAGAGCCTTCAGTGAGCAGTCCCGCAGAGAGCCTTCAGTGAGCAGTCCCACAGAGAGCCTTCAGTGAGCAGTCCCGCAGAGAGCCTTCAGTGAGCAGTCCCGCAGAGAGCCTTCAGTGAGCAGTCCCACAGAGAGCCTTCAGTGAGCAGTCCCACAGAGAGCCTTCAGTGAGCAGTCCCACAGAGAGCCTTCAGTGAGCCTTCAGTGAGCCTTCAGCGAGCAGTCCCACAGAGAGCCTTCAGTGAGCCTTCAGTGAGCAGTCCCACAGAGAGCCTTCAGTGAGCAGTCCCACAGAGAGTCTTCAGCGAGCAGTCCCACAGAGAGCCTTCAGTGAGCAGTCCCGCAGAGAGCCTTCAGTGAGCAGTCCCGCAGAGAGCCTTCAGTGAGCCTTCAGTGAGCAGTCCCACAGAGAGCCTTCAGTGAGCAGTCCCACAGAGAGTCTTCAGTGAGCAGTCCCACAGAGAGCCTTCAGTGAGCAGTCCCGCAGAGAGCCTTCAGTGAGCAGTCCCACAGAGAGCCTTCAGTGAGCCTTCAGTGAGCAGTCCCACAGAGAGCCTTCAGTGAGCAGTCCCACAGAGAGTCTTCAGTGAGCAGTCCCACAGAGAGTCTTCAGTGAGCAGTCCTGCAGAGAGTCTTCAGTGAGCAGTCCCACAGAGAGTCTTCAGTGAGCAGTCCTGCAGAGAGCCTTCAGTGAGCAGTCCCGCAGAGAGCCTTCAGTGAGCCTTCAGTGAGCAGTCCCGCAGAGAGCCTTCAGTGAGCAGTCCCGCAGAGAGCCTTCAGTGAGCCTTCAGTGAGCAGTCCTGCAGAGAGCCTTCAGTGAGCAGTCCCACAGAGAGTCTTCAGCGAGCAGTCCCGCAGAGAGTCTTCAGTGAGCCTTCAGTGAGCCTTCAGTGAGCAGTCCCACAGAGAGCCTTCAGTGAGCAGTCCCGCAGAGAGCCTTCAGTGAGCAGTCCCACAGAGTCTTCAGTGAGCAGTCCCACAGAGAGTCTTCAGTGAGCAGTCCCACAGAGAGCCTTCAGTGAGCAGTCCCACAGAGAGCCTTCAGTGAGCAGTCCCACAGAGAGTCTTCAGTGAGCAGTCCCGCAGAGAGCCTTCAGTGAGCAGTCCCGCAGAGAGCCTTCAGTGAGCAGTCCCACAGAGAGTCTTCAGTGAGCAGTCCCGCAGAGAGCCTTCAGTGAGCAGTCCCGCAGAGAGCCTTCAGTGAGCAGTCCCACAGAGAGTCTTCAGTGAGCAGTCCCACAGAGAGTCTTCAGTGAGCAGTCCCGCAGAGAGCCTTCAGTGAGCAGTCCCGCAGAGAGCCTTCAGCGAGCAGTCCTGCAGAGAGCCTTCAGTGAGCAGTCCCGCAGAGAGCCTTCAGTGAGCCTTCAGTGAGCAGTCCCACAGAGAGCCTTCAGCGAGCAGTCCCGCAGAGAGCCTTCAGTGAGCAGTCCCGCAGAGAGCCTTCAGTGAGCAGTCCCGCAGAGAGCCTTCAGCGAGCAGTCCTGCAGAGAGCCTTCAGTGAGCAGTCCCGCAGAGAGCCTTCAGTGAGCCTTCAGTGAGCAGTCCCACAGAGAGCCTTCAGCGAGCAGTCCCACAGAGAGTCTTCAGTGAGCAGTCCCACAGAGAGCCTTCAGTGAGCAGTCCTGCAGAGAGCCTTCAGTGAGCAGTCCCGCAGAGAGCCTTCAGCGAGCAGTCCTGCAGAGAGCCTTCAGTGAGCCTTCAGTGAGCCTTCAGTGAGCAGTCCCACAGAGAGCCTTCAGTGAGCCTTCAGTGAGCAGTCCCGCAGAGAGCCTTCAGTGAGCAGTCCCACAGAGAGCCTTCAGTGAGTCTTCAGTGAGCAGTCCCACAGAGAGTCTTCAGTGAGCAGTCCCGCAGAGAGCCTTCAGTGAGCAGTCCCGCAGAGAGCCTTCAGTGAGCCTTCAGTGAGCAGTCCCACAGAGAGCCTTCAGTGAGCAGTCCCGCAGAGAGCCTTCAGTGAGCAGTCCTGCAGAGAGCCTTCAGTGAGCAGTCCTGCAGAGAGTCTTCAGTGAGCAGTCCTGCAGAGAGCCTTCAGTGAGCAGTCCTGCAGAGAGCCTTCAGTGAGCAGTCCCACAGAGAGCCTTCAGTGAGCAGTCCCGCAGAGAGTCTTCAGGAGGAACACAGCTCTGCTAACACACCAGCTTCAGACTTGCAGTCTCTGGAGGTGTGCGAGAGCACATTGTTGGTCTAAGTGGCTCACTCTGTGGTAACTTATTAAGCAAGCCCTGAGGAGGTAGTACAGTGAGTTTGCAGTTAAACCAATACTAGAATAATCTAAGTATTGTTTTGCTCTTCTTTCTAACATTAAATTTCTCTCCTTTTCTGTGTTTAAAATCTAAAATACAGCCACACTACAGATTCAGGTGTCACCTTAACATGTCTAGCCCCCTCTGTCTCTCATCACCAAGTGTTGGCAGTTCTACTATAAAGCACCTCAGCTTGTTCACTTACTGCCCCTCCAGGCTCCTGTCATTCTTACCTGAGTTATTAAAATGGCTTCCAGGTGAACTCATCCCTAATGGTGATCTTTAGAAATACACCTGATCAATCCCATGACTTACCTGCTCTGAATCCATGAGTATTCTTCTCTGATTTCATTAGATTCCCACATCTACAGCATGGTTTATAAGACCCCGCCTGCTTACAGTGTGATGCATGCCGTGCTTTCCTGCAGAATGCACCTAATCTTACTAAAATGTCCTTAATGTGCTTTTCCCCAGGGACTGCTGTACAAGGTGGGCCTTCTGGGTAAAAGTCTCTCCATGTATTCTGCTTTGCTTTGAGAATGTAGCAGAGACAGGAGCGCAGACAACCCGCAGTGTGGGGAGCAGTGTTACCTGCTTACCATCCTTCTCACCTTGGGCAAGTTACCTCTCTCAAGTTTGGGGGCTCCTATTTATAAATTGGAATCTAATCACTCATTGAACAGCTGAGTCTTATCTGGGTTAACATTAAAGAAACTGTAACAGGAATAAATAAAGTGTGTGGCAGTTCCTGGCACAGAATAAACATCCATCTGGTGGGAAAGATTGGAGTGATGTGGGATCCAGTCAACAAGCCTTACAACTCCTCCCTTTCTAACGTGATTTACATTCCTGATTATTTCATGGAATTGCACAAATTTCTCCTGAAAATATTTCCCTTTATTTTTATAGCGAAAACATACTTGTGGTGGTTTGAATGAGAGCTGCCCCATAGGCTCATATATTTAAATACTTGGTCCACAGTTGGTAGAACTATTTGGGAAGGGTTGGGAGGTGTGGCCTAATTGGAGGAGGTATGTCACTGTGGGTGGGCTTTGAGCTTTCAAAAGCTCACACAATTCCCAGTTAATTTTCTCTACCTCGTGTTTGTGGATTGAAATGTGAGCCCTTAGCTACTGCTCTAACACCATGCCTGCTATCATGATGTTCCTGCCATGATATTCATAACTCGCTAAAACTGTAAGTCACATAAGTGCTTTTCTATAAGTAGCCTTGGTCTCGGTGTCTTATCACAGCAATCAATAGTAACTAAGACAGAACCTGGAATCAGGGAGTAGGCTATTATAGAGACAGGTCTGATCATGCTGCTTTTGGAAGGAATAAGGAAGACGTGGGGACTTTGGATTGGGAAAGCCATTGAATGCTATAAATGTGGCTTAATCCTAGTAGGAGCAGAGAACAGTGTGGACCTTTGGAGGCCCAGCTCAAGGTTTCAGAGGGGAACAATATTAGAAACTGGGCTAGAGACCGTTCTTGTGATATTTTAGCAAAAATGTGGCTGTTTCCTGTCCTTGTCCCCAAAATTTGCCTGAGGTTAAGCTGAAAAATAATAGATTAATTTTCTAGGTCCAGGACGTTTCAAGACAACCAAATGTTAACTCTGTAGTATGATTATTTGTTATCACTCTTATGCAGGCGACATAAAAAGAGAGTGAGCAGGGCAAAAGGAAATACAAAATGTACAGTTAGAAGAGTAATAGAGCAGCAGCAGATTTAATGTTAGAGCCAGAGCAGATGCTGAGAGAGAATGGAGATGCCTGAAATGAAATAACAAGGCACCACCAGCTAATCCTGCAATTTGTGGAAGAAGAGATTGCCTCCTAAAAAGCAGCTACCAAGGAAAACATGCAAATATAATTCAGGGAGAAGCCAAGTTCCATCCCAAGCAAGCACACCAACTTGGTGGCATCAGGACACATGCTTTTGGCATTAGAGTCCTGAAGGATACAGGAATAAAGGGCCGTGGAATCTTCCTCAGAGATTAAGGAAACCTGCTGAGGCCAGGTGTATGGCAGGGGAGGCCCTGCGGGGCCATTGGGTGAAGCTATAAGAGTGAAGCCTTGATGGTGTTGGAGAAACCAGAGTCATGGGGTGTCTACTAGGGAAAGCTGCATACAGGGAGTGTGCTGCAGTCTGCAGAGCTGGAAGTGTGGGGCCATCCGAGCCCTTTGACTTCAGACTCGGAGCTACAGGATTTAGAGTGTACGCTGTGGGTTCGGGTCTTGCTTGGGCCCAATGTTTCCTCAATATGCCCCCATTCCTCTCTTTTGGAATGGTAATGTATATTCTGTGTCATTATATATTAAAATTGTGTAAGTTGATTGTGATTTTTACAGGGTGTTACAGTTAAGAGGTTGTCATAAGTCTCAGAAGAGACTGTGTTTTGGCCTTTTAAGAAGTGTTGTGATTATGGTAGATTATGAGGACTTTTTAAAGTTAGACTAAGTGAATTTTGCATTATGGTATGACGGCAAGCCTATGGGGCCAGGGAATAATAGAATGTGGTAGTTAAGTGAGAATGGCCCCCATAGGCTCATGTTTTAAAACTTAGTCCCTTTTGGTAGAACTGTTTGGGAAAGATTAAGAAGTGTGGCCTTGAAGGAGCTGGGTCACTAAAGGTGGACTTGGAGGTTTCAAAAGCCCATGCCATTCTCGGGTAGCTCTCTCTGCCTCCTGCTTATGAACTGAGAACTAACCTCTCAGCTACTGCTCCAGCACCATGCCTGTCTGCCTGCTACCATCCCTGCCATGATGGTAATACCCCTCCCCCAACTATAAACCCCAAATGCTTTCTTTTATAAGTTACCTTGGTCATGGTTTTATCACAGCAATGGAAGAGTAACTAAGATAATAGTCTTACTTATGGAGTACACGAAGTGTTTCTAGAAAACGTACACACTGTGTAATGCACAAGTCATGGTTTGTCTCTATGTCAGTTACTTATCTCCTTGCTGCTCACAGTTCAAGGGACAATGAGCCCTATCAGGGAGGTCAGGATGGGAAGAGCTTGAAGTGCTCATAACCCTGGATCTTGAGTCAGAGAGCAGAGAAAGAGGTGAAAGCTGGGGCTTAGCTCGGTTCCTTCTGTTCCTCACAGGACCCAGCCCCAGGAATGGCACTGCCCACATTTAGGAGAGTCTTCACCCCTCAGTTAACCTATCTGGACATTTCCTGTCAGAAGTGCCCTGAGGTTTGCCTCCTGGATGCTTCTAAATCCTCTCAAGTTGACCGTCAGAATTGACCATCACTGTCTCCTCAGACATCACTTCTCATGGCAAAAACTTTCAGAGTCCTTCTCAATATTTTGAAATGCTTGGTAGATACCTACCTACCCTACCATGTAATAGAAAAGCAGGACAGCTTTCTTCCAACTGGAGTTTAGGACATTGTTATAATAATGGTCAATGTTCCCCAGCCCTCAGTGTGTGTTTCTCCATTTCTGCCATGCCACACTCTCCTCAGCCTATGAGAGCCACAAGTCTAGTCTCAACCTCCAGAAGATCTACTTTTTCAGGAAAGGAGACCGTGCCCTACTTGTCTTCTGTGCGTGACTAGTCTCACTTAACCCAGTGCCCAGTCACAGCTGTGTTAGCACATATGACAAAACTTGTTTTTCTGTGACTGAACAGTCTTCCCCTGTACAGTTTGCTTTGTCCTCTCACTGGTGGGTGAGTGCTTTAGGGTGTTTGAGGTTTTGTTTTGTTTTGTTTTTCTTTTTTTTTATTGTTTTGTTTTTGGTTTTTTGTTTCTTTGTTTTTTTCAGACAGGTTTCTCTTTATAGCCCTGGCTGTCCTGGAACTCACTCTGTAGACCAGGCTGACCTCAAACTCAGAAATTCCCCTACCTCTGCCTCCCAAGTGCTGGATTAAAGGCGTGCACCACTATGCCTGGCACTCTAGTGAATTTTTTTGAGAGTCTGCTTAATTTCTATTTTTAAAAAATCTGTGTGTGTGTGGTGGGGAGGACTAAAAAGGAGACGCTCACATACTCACATGCCGTAGTGCATGTTGAGGTCAGAGGACAACTGTCCAGAGTCAGCTCTCTTCTTCCATCTTGTAGGTTCTGGAAAATGAACCTGGGTCTTCAAGCACTTTATCTGCTCAACCTTTTTACCTCCCAAATGTCATTTCTTGGTTTATCGAATTTACCCTTGCCCTTAAAAGGGCACCCTAATTTATTCTCTGCATCTTTCTGTTTCTTGCACTGCAGTTACCATGAATAATAATCTGGCTTTCTCTTAGAACCTCTTTCTGATATGAAGTTAGAAATGTTAAAATTTCAAAATTAAGGCATATAAAGAATATGAGATTTTTCAGACTTTTTATAATTTCAGAGTAAAGTTGAAATATCTAAAAGGTGTGTGGGTAAACTAGAAAATGTAGTAGCATAGGCATTCTTAGCAGTTAAATCTTAACTACTTTCAAACATCACAGCATTTTGTACCTTTTAGAAACCTTTCTGAGAATTGAATAAGATATTTACTCAGTATAGTTCTGAATATGACAATTATTTTTCATTAAGTTCTTTGATTTGTTTTAGTTAGGCTTTGGTTAGGCTTTGGTTTGGTTTGGTTTGGTTTGGTTTGGTTTGGTTTGGTTTGGTTTGGTTTTGGTGAGTATTAGGGATCCTCATGCATGCTAGGAAAGTGTTTTCTATGCAAACCACTCATGAACTTCTTTAAGCTGGGAGAATATCCTTTTGAGCCCACCTACACAAGGTTGGGGGTTGTTCAGGGTAACGAGAACATGACTGTAGTATAAAGACTTGCATGCGTTGATGGGAGATTGGATTATCAGTCTGTGATCAAGGCCTGTCACACACCTCTCTCAAGTCATAGAATGAGGGAACAATTTTGAAGCCAGTACGGATTGAGTGGCCTCAGTAGCAAGCATTGATGGCACTTTGGTCTTAACAACCTGAGTCATGACTTGTTTTCTGGTCTACGCTGGACCTTGGTTTTTGTTTAACTGCGTCACTTCCAACCATGAACCTACTTGATTCAGGCTCCATTTCCTTTGTGACCCTCTACCTCATAGCTGCATTTTGTTGTTGTTGTTGTTGTTGTTGTTGTTTTTTCTTTCTCAATTAAAGTTCTGTAAAGGATCTTAAATCGGACTCACACTTCATGCCAGAATTCTCATAACTGCTGATCAGGTTAAAAACATAGAGATTTAGTCTCTAATATAAAAATATGAAAGTAAGAACAAATTTGAAGTTTAGTCATAATGAGAAAAGAGCATTCAGTAGAGAATGGTGGATTCCTTTTTTTAATATAGGATTCATAAGATTGGTTCAGAAATTTGCAAGGGAATTTTTAGAACTACCATTTTTCTATACAAAAGAATTATTGCTTCTACAGTTCCAACAAAAACAGTGTGGAGGGGGAGAAGAGCAGAACTGGAAGTCTAGGCTGATTGGCTCTGTGGGAGACTTAGGAAGCTGCAGGGTTGCCTGTGTTACTGTTGAAAGAAAACTCATTTCTCATAATCAATTTTAATGTGTGATTTTTCTTCAGATGTACTTGTTACTATATAAATTAATCCTTGCTACCTGTGAATTGTACCCAGTGTTACAGCAGGAGAGCTGGAGCAGAAAACCCACACAGCAGTGGCTCATAGACAAATTCATGCAGTAATTAGTTGGCATTGTGTTAGGTAGTTTTATTTCCCATCTGTATTAGCAAGGAATAAATCACAGTTTAGTAAGGGATGAAAATAAAGTCAAGTTTTAAAGCTTTCTGTGATGATAAAGCTAGGTCAAAATTAACTTAATTTGAACTGTTGTGCCATAAGAGGACCATGTTAGTAAGATTCCTGTTGCTGTTTCTGAGATACAGCCGGCTGGGTTTAACAGTTTTTATAATTTGACCAAAGAAAAAGGTCGGTGTTAATAAAGTTAATCGACAGAAAGTCTAGTTAGTGATCCTCCCTTGGTCTGGATCCATTCCTGACTAATCATAGGGTTAAGTGGGACTGGCATGAACAGAACCCTTGTCTACACTGAGTCATTCCAAAGACCAGCAGGTAGTTACGTTGTGTTACAAGTTTACTTCTTAGTAATTTCTTAGTAATATTTCCCACAGAACACTGCTAAGGTAACAAGGAAGTACTCTGGTTCTTCATATCCTTTGTGAGCCCCAGCAATGTTATGACCCCTAAAACTTTTCCTCCAACATGGTGACATTGTTTAGCAATGATGCAAACAAAAGACTGAGAAGCTAATGTCATGTGCTTTATAAGTATGTGAATTTTACCCAGAAGATCCTATTTTGGATTCTCATATCTGTTAGAATTAATTGTTATGTATAATTTTGTTAAAATTCTACTCTTTGATATCCTGGAACTTAACTTTGTAAATCAGGCTGTCCTCAAACTCAGAGATCCGCCTGCCTCTGCCTCCCGAGTGCTGGAATTAAAGATGTGCGCCTCATTACCCATGGGCCATTAGTCATTTTCTGGTCTGAAATTTCTTCTGAGTATTATGTTTTAGCATAAAATATGATTTTGTTGGGGTTGTTATCTAGATTCTTAAAAAATATTTCTAATCTGATAGAACACTTCAAAGGCACTTATATTAATAGAGACTATACAACAAGTTTCTTGGCAATGTTGAGTATGCTCCGTAAGCAACAACAGCTTCATAAACCTGGAAATTTCTTGGAAACATCAAATAGCATGTGACACAGACAAAAGACTTCCAAAACTTGAGTTGATTAAATCAGTGATATTTAAGTCTGCAAACAAAGACAAAAACGTAACTACATTATAACAAATAAGAAAGTTGCATCAATATTGTGGCAGTTCAGACCATGGCTAAAATGTTTTTTAGTGAGAGAAACTAGAACAAGGAACATATTAAAACATAGAATTTAGAAATACAAGAAGTACCAATGGGAGATAGGGTTTTTTAAATACAAATGCTTTCGTGATGCAAAGAAATTACAGTAACTGGTTAGAAATATTCTTTTTCTGAGAAAAAGATACTAAAATGCTAGGTAATTCAATGGAAAAGAAAAATGCTAGGAATATGAAATACTTTAACTAATGTCTTAGTTAGGGTTACTATTGATGTGGTGATACACCATGACCAAAGTAACTTGGAAAGGAAAGGATTTCTTCAGCTTATGCTCCCACATCACAGTTCATCATTGAAGGAAGTCAGGACAGGAACTCAAGCAAGGCAGGAACCTGGAGGCAGGAGCTGATGCAGAGACCATGAAGGAGTGCTCAGCCTGCTTTGTTCTATAACCCAGAACCACCAGCCCAGGGCTGGCACCACCCACAATGGTTTGGCTCTCCCCCATCAATCACTAATTAAAAAAATGCCCTACAGCTTGATCTTATGGAAGCCCTTTCTTAATTGAGATTCTCTTCTTTCAGATGACTCTAGCTTGTGTCAAGCTGACCTAAGACCAGCCAGCACAACTAAATATCTTTCTCTAAGAAAAATTAACTAGTCTAAGCAATCTATCACAGTCTTAACACAAATGAATATTCAATTGTTTTCCATAGTTTTTTTTTCCTTTTTTATTTATTAAGAGATCTTCTACTCATCCTACATATCAACCCCAGATTCCCCTGGCCTCCCACCTCCCACCCCCCAGTAGTCTCTCCCAACCCACTCCCCATTCCCACCTCCTCCAAGGCAAGGTCTCCCATGGGGAGTCAGCAGAGCCTGGCACACTCAGTTGAGGCAGGTCCAAGCCCCTCCTCCCTGCACAAAGGCTGCACAAAGTGTCCCACTATAGGCACTAGGCTCCAAAAAGCCAGCTCATGCACTAGGGACAGGTGCCAGTGCCACTGCCTGGGCCCCCCCAAAACAGTTCTAGCTAAACAACTGTCCCACCCAGTCCAGTACCCTGAGGGCTCCTCAGCTATTGGTCCACAGTTCATGTGTTTCCATCAGTTTGGCTAGCTGTCTCCGCACTTTTTCCAATCATGGTCTGCTGGGGGATGTTCTGTATGGCAAATGTGTTGCTAATTAGTCAATAAATAAAACACTGATTGGCCATTGGCTAGGCAGAAAGTATAGGCGGGACAAGGAGGAGAATAAAGCTGGGAAGTGGAAGGCTGAGTCAGAGAGACACTGCTAGCCGCCATGATGACAAGCAGCATGTGAAGATACCAGTAAGCCACGAGCCATGTGGCAAGGTATAGATGAATGGAAATGGATTAATTTAAGCTGCAAGAACAGTTAGCAAGAAGCCTGCCACGGCCATACAGTTTGTAACCAATATAAGTCTCTGTGTTTACTTGGTCGGGTTTGAGAGGCTGTGGGACTGGCAGGTGACAGAGATTTGTCCTGACTGTGGGCCAGGAAGGAAAACTCAAGCTATATCTCTTGCTCATAGAATCCCTCCTCTCTCTCATCGATTGGACTCCCGGAGCTCTGCCTGGGACCCAGCAGTGGATCTCTGCATCTGCCTCCATCAGTCACTGGATGAGGGTTCTATGATGACAGTTAGGGTATTTAGCCATCCGATTACCAGAGTAGGTCAACTCAGGCACCCTCTCGACCATTGCCAGTAGTCTATGGTGGAGTCATCTTTGTGGATTCCTGGGGACCTCCCTAGCACTCTGTTTCTTCCTATTCCCGTGGTGTCTTCATTTATCATGATATCTCTTTCCTTGCTCTCCCACTCTGTTCCTGATCCAGCTCAAACCTCCCACTGCCCTAAGCTTCCTTTCCCCCGACCCTCGCCCTCCATTATGCCCCCTCACCTCCCAGTTCGTTCCTGTAGATCTCATCCATTTCTCCATCACTGGGTGATCCCTGTGTCTTTCCTAGGGTCCTCTTTACCAGTAGCCTCCCTGAAGCTGTGGGCTGCAGTCTGGCCATCCTTTGCTCCACATCTAGTAACCACTTATGAGTGAGTACATACCATGTTTGTCTTTCTGAGTCTGGGTTACATCACTCAGGATATTTTCTAGTTCTGTCCATTTGCCTGCAAACCTCATGATGTCATTGTTTTTCTCTGCTAAGTAGTACTCCATTGTGTATATGTACCACATTTTCTTTATCCATTCTTCCGTTGAGGGGTGTCTAGGTTGTCTCCAGCTTCTGGCTGTTACAAATAATGCTGCTATGCACATAGTTGAACATGTGTCCTTGTAGTATGATTGAGCATTCCTCGGGTATATGCCCAAGAGTGGTATAGCTGGGTCTTGAGATTGATTCCCAATTTTCTGAGAAACTGCCATAATGATTTCCAAAGTGGCTTTACAACTTTGCCTTCACACCAACAGTGTAGGAGTGTTCTCCTTGCTCCACATCCTCTCCAGCATAAGCTGTCTTCAGTGTTTTTGATCTTAGCCATTCTGACAGGTATAATATGGTTTCTCAGAGTCATTTTGGTTTGCATTTCCCTGATGCCTAAGGATGTTGAGCAATTCCTTAAATGTCTTTCAGCAATTTGAGCTTCTTCTGTTGAGAATTCTCTGTTTAGCCCATTTTTTAATTGGACTGTTGGGTATTTTGATGTCTAGTTTCTTGAGTTCTTTATATATTCTGGATATCAGCCTTCTGTCAGATGTGGAGTTGGTGAAGATCTTTTCCCATTCTGTAGCCTGTCATTTTGTCTTGTTGACCGTGTTCTTTGCCCTACAAAAGCTTCTCAGTTTCAAGAGATCCCATTTATTAATTGTTGTTCTCAGTGCCTATGCTACTGGTATTATATTTAGGAAGTGATCTCCGGTTCCAGTGTGTTCAAGAATACTTCCTACTTTCTCTTCTATCAGGTTCAGAGTAACTGGATTTATGTTGAGGTCTTTGATCCACTTGGACTTAAGTTTTGTGCATGGCGACAGATATGGATCTATTTTTAATCTTCTACATGTTGACATATAGTTATGCCAGCACCATTTGTTGAAGATGCTTTCTTTTTTCCATTGTACAGTTTGGGCTTCTTTGTCAAAAATTAGGTGTTCATACATGTGCAGAGTAATGTCAGGGTCTTCAATTCGGTTCCATTGGTCCACATGTCGGTTTTTTTGTGAGTACCAAGCTGTTTTTATTACTGTAGCTCTATAGTAGAGCTTAAGTCAGGGATTGTGATGCCTCCAAAGGTTGCTTTATTGTACAGTATTCTTTTAGCTATCTCAGATTTTTTTTTTTCCATATGAAGTTGAGTATTAATCTTTCTACGTCTGTGAAGAATTGTGTTGGGATTTTGATGGGGATTGCATTGAATCTGTAGGTTGCTTTTGGTAAGATTGCCATTTTTACTGAATTAATCCTACCTTTCCATGGGCATGGAAGATCTTTCCATTTTCTGATATCTTCTTCAATTTCTTTCCTCAGAGACTTAAAGTTCTTGTCATACAGGTCCTTCACTTGCTTAGAGTTACCCCAGGTATTTTATATTATTAGTGGCTATTGTAAAGGGTAATGTTTCTCTGATTTCTTTCTCAGCCTGTTTGTCATTTGTATATAGGAGGGCTACTGATTTTTTTTGAGTTAATCTTGTATCCTGCCACATTACTGAAGGTGTTTATCAGCTGTAGGAGTTCCTTGGTTGAATTTTTGGGGTCACTTATGTATACTATCATATCATCTGCAAATATGAAACTTTGACTTCTTCCTTTCCCATTTGTATCCCCTTGATCTCTTTACGTTGTCTTATTGCTCTAGCTAGATCTTCAAGTACTATATTGAATAAATATGGGGAGAACAGATAGCCTTGTCTTGTTCCTGATTTTAGTGGAATCACTTTGAGTTTCTCTCCATTTAATTTGATGTTGGCTGTTGGCTTGATATAAATTGCCTTTATCATGTTTAGATATGTTCCCTGTATTCCTGATCTCTTTAAGACCTTTATCATGAAGGGGTGTTGGGTTTTGTCAAAGGCCTTTTCAGCATCTAATGAGATGATCATGTGGTTTTTTTTTTTTTCTTTCAGTTTGTTTATATGGTGTATTACATTGACAGACTTTCGTATGTTGAACCAATCTTACATCTCTGGGATGAAGCCTACTTGATCATGGTGGGTAATTGTTTTGATGTGTTCTTGGAGTCTGTTTGCCAATATTTTATTGAGTATTTTTGCATCAATGTTCATGAGGGAGTTTGGTCTGTAATTCTCTTTCTTTGTTGCATCTTTGTTTGGCTTGGGAATCAGAGTAACCATAACCTCATAAAAGGAGTTTGGTAACATTCTTTCTGTTTCTATTGTGTGGAATAAGTTAAAGAGTATTGGTATTAACTCTTTTTTGAAGATCTGGTAGAATTCTGCGTTGAAAGCGTCTGGCTTTTTTTTTGGGTTGGGAGACTTTTAATGACTGTTTCTATTTCCTTAGGGGTTATTTAAATAGTTTATCTGGTCTTGATTTAACTTAGGTATGTGGTACCTATCTAGAAAATTGTCCATTTCTTTTAGATTTTTCCAATTTTGGGGAGTACAGGTTTTTGAGTATGACCTGATGATTCTCTGGATTTCCTCATTGTCTGTTGTTATGTCCCCCTTTTCATTTCTGATTTTGCTAATTTGGATGCTCTCTCTCTGCCTTTTGGTTAGTCTGGATAAGGGCTTGTCTATCTTGTTGATTTTCTCAAAGAACCAACTCTTTGTTTCATTGATTCTTTGTATTGTTCTCTTTGTTTCTATTTTATCGATTGCTGTTCTCAATTTGATTATTTCCTGGCATCTATTTCTCCTGGGTGGGTTTGTTTCTTTTTTGTTCTAGAGCTTTCAGGTGTGCTGTTAAGTTACTCGTGTGAGATTTCTCCAACTTCTTTATGTAGGTATTTAGTGCTATGAATTTTCCTCTTAGCACTGCTTTCATAGTGTCCCATAAGTTTGGGTATGTAGTACATTCATTTTCATTGATCTCTAGGAAGTCTTTAATTTCTTTATTTCTTCCTTGACCCATTGATGATTTAGTTGAGCATTATTCAGTGATTCTCATGGAAATGAGATTGTAGGCTTTCTGTAATTTTTGTTG
Organism: Peromyscus eremicus; assembly: GCF_949786415.1. NCBI lineage: Eukaryota > Metazoa > Chordata > Mammalia > Rodentia > Cricetidae > Peromyscus > Peromyscus eremicus. The sequence goes on from NC_081427.1 coordinate 74,588,193, forward strand.
TTGTTGAAATCTAACTTTAAACCATGGCGGTCTGATAGAACACAGGAGGTTATTCCAATTTTTTTGTATCTGTTGAGATTTGCTTTATGACCGAGTATGTAGTCGATTTTAGAGAAGGTTCCATGGGGTGCTGAGAAGAAGGTATATTCTCTTTTGTTAGGGTGGAATGTTCTGTAGACATCGATTAAGTCCATTTGAGTCACAACATCAGTTAAGCCCCTTATTTCTTTGTTAAGTTTGGATTTGGCAGATCTATCCAATGGTGAGAGTGGGGTGTTGAAGTCTCCCACTATTAATGTATGGGGTTTATGTGTGATTTAAGCTTTAGTAATATTTCTCTTACATATGTGGGTGCCCCTGTGTTTAGGGCATAAATGTTCAGAATTGAAACTTCATCTTGGTGGATCTTTCCTGTGATGAGTATGTAATGTCCTTCTTGATCTCTTTTGATTGATTTTAGTTTGAAGTCTATTTTGCTGGATATTAGGATAGCTACAAATGCTTGTTTCTTAAGACCATTTGATTGGAATTACTTTTCTCAGCCTTTTATTCTGAGGTAGTGTCTATCTTTGAAGTTGAGGTGTGTTTCTTGTATGCAGCAGAAAGATGGGTCCTGCTTTTATATCCATTCTGTTAGCCTGTGTCTTTTTATAGGTGAATTAAGTCCATTGGTATTAAGGGATATTAATGACCAGTGATTGTTAATTCCTGTTATCTTTTGGTGGTAGTGTATGTGTATTTCTCTTTTTTGGGATTTACTGCTGTGGGGTTATCTATTGCCTGTGTTTTTGTGGTTGTATCTGACTTCCTTAGGTTGGAATTTTCCTTCTAGTGCTTTCTGTAGGGCTCGATTTTGGGGTAGGTATTGTTTAAATCTGGTTTTGTCTTGGAATATCTTGTTCACTCCATCTATGGTGATTGAAAATTTTGCTGGGTATAGTAGTCTAGGCTGGCATCCATGGTCTCTTAGTGTCTGCATTACATCTGTCCAGGTCCTTCTGGCTTTCAAAGTCTCCATTGAGAAGTCGGTTGTTATTCTGATGGGTCTGCCTTTATAAGTCACTTGGCCTTTTTCCATTGCTGCTCTTAATATTCTTTCTTTATTCTGTATGTTGAATTGTTTAATTATTATGTGGCAAGGGGACTTTTTTGGGGAGTCTAGTCTGTTTGGAGTTCTATAGGCTTCTTGTATCTTCATAGGTATTTCCTTCTTTAAGTTGGGAAAGCTTTCTTCTATGATCTTGTTGAATATATTTTCTGTGCCTTTGAGTTGGTATTCTTCTCCTTCTTCTATCTATTATTCTTAGGTTTGGCCTTTTCATGGTGTCCTAGATTTCCTGGACATTTTGTGTTATGACTTTTGGGGCTTTGGTATTTTCTTTGACTGACGAATCTATTTCCTCTATTGTATCCTCTACACCAGAGATTCTCTCTTCCATCTCTTGTATTCTGTTGGTTATGCTTGCATCTGTGTTTCCTGTTCGTTTACTCAGATTTTCTATTTCCTTCATTTCCTCTGTGTCTTCTTCATTGTTTCTATTTCCCTTTTCAGGTCTTGAACTGTTTCCCTTACATGTTTAATTGCTTTTTCATGATTTTCTTGGCTTTCTTTAAGGGGTTTATTGATTTCTTCCAATTTTTTGTCTTTTCCTCAATTTTTTTATTGATTTCTTCCAAATTTTTGTTTGTCTTTTCCTCAATTACTTTAAGGGAATTTTTCATTTTTTCTTGAAAGTCCTCTAGCATCTTCCTGAAGCTATTTTTATGCTCGCTTTCTTCTGTTTCTTCTACATTGTGATGTTCAGGTCTTGCTGTTGGAGGAGGGCCAGGTTCTGGTGATGCCATATTGCTCTTTATGTTCTCATATGTATTTTTGCATTGACGTCTGCCCAATCTCTTCCTCTAATAGGTACAAGAGGAGCCTGTGTCTGAGTGAGTTGCTATTGGTCCACTGTGCTTGTTGTGTCTGTCTCAGGGGGCCCCTCTGGGTCCAATCTTAGCTCTTGGTCTAATTGGAGCTGGCGGATTCTGTATCTCAGGGAGCTGCTCTTGGCTCAACCCAAGTTAGTTGATTCTGTGACTCACGGAGCCGCTCTTGGTCTTATCAGGGCTCTTGGTCCAGTCAGAGCTGACAGATTCTGTGTCTCAGTAAGCCTCTCTTGGTCTAATGAGGGCTGGCAGATTCTCTGTCTCAGGAAGTTACTCTTGGTCCAATGAGAGCTCTTTGTCCAATGAGAGCTGGCGTTTTGGTTTCTATGCCTCAGGAAGTTACTGGGGTCACAGGCAGATGGGTATTGGGGCAGAGCGTGTAGATTGCAGGGTCCGATGAGGGGTTTGAGTGGGACGTCCTTCCTGCAGGAGTTTTCCCTGCCAGCAACTAGGTTAGAGTTAGGTAGGGGTTCCTGGGGACTGGCTGTGTCCCAGGGCCTGGGTCCTAGGGATAGGATTCTCTCTTTTCCATAGTTTTAAAATCTGTAATACTCAACAACTTTTTAACTGAGATGTAATGTGATACAGTTATGTAAACATTTACATTAGTAAATCTTAAAACTGTTTAACCCCTTGGTGCTTTTCAGCATTTGTTTAGCCAGTTTCTAAGACTACGTGCGTGTTTTCTGATACGCTTCTGTTCTTACACCCTCAGTAATCGCGTGGAAGCCTGGACAAGGGATGTTGCATTCTTGCTCAGACAAGAAGGCAGGCCTGTGGTTAATCTTATCTCTGATAAGAATAGAAGGAGAGTGATGGAAAGGGACTGGCAGAATACAGACAAAGCGATCGACTGGCTAAGACAGGAAGCCATTAACTACACCAAACCATTTGTCCTTTACTTGGGATTGAATTTACCACACCCTTACCCTTCACCTTCTTCAGGAGAAAACTTTGGCTCTTCTACATTTCACACATCTCTTTACTGGCTTGAAAAGGTAAGTATTCTATGTGTGCTCAAAGGTAGACATTGATGTCACATGCAAAGCCACCTAGTGTTAGCTCAGTTTTACTTTTATTATTTTTATAGAAAAATTGGGAACTTATACTTTTAAACTGAAACCATAATGAGTTTGTTAAAAGTATGATACTTTGGAAATAAAATATTAGAACTTGTTAACTGTATAGATTTACATATGATATGTCTATAAAAAGGAACAGAAAGACATTATCTTTGCAGTGTGGGCAGGCCTCACATCCCCAGTTCAGAATGGTAAAAATAACCATACAGAATGAAACTGAAAAAACAATCTTAATTGTCAAAGGAAGAAATTACTATTTTTTTCTAAAAATTTTAAAACCATCTGCCAAAATATTTAAAATTTTGCTTTGGTTTGTCAGTAGATATAGGAAAATGTATTATTTAGTACACTGTGCTGAAAACACAGAAATGTTTGGGATTAGTGTTGTAAAAAGTATATGAGGTACAGTGTGAGCTGTGCCTGCCTTCCCCTGTGCAGATCCTGACCTGCAGTGTGAGCTGTGCCTGCCTTCCTCTGTGCAGATCCTGACCTGCAGTGTGAGCATGCCTGCCTTCCCCTCCCTGTGCAGATCCTGACCTGCAGTGTGAGCATGCCTGCCTTCCCCTGTGCAGATCCTGACCTGCAGTGTGAGCATGCCTGCCTTCCCCTCCCTGTGCAGATCCTGACCTACAGTGTGAGCTGTGCCTGCCTTCCCCTGTGCAGATCCTGACCTGCAGTGTGAGCATGCCTGCCTTCCCCTGTGCAGATCCTGACCTGCAGTGTGAGCTGTGCCTGCCTTCCCCTCCCTGTGCAGATCCTGACCTGCAGTGTGAGCATGCCTGCCTTCCCCTGTGCAGATTCTGACCTGCAGTGTGAGCATGCCTGCCTTCCCCTGTGCAGATCCTGACCTGCAGTGTGAGCATGCCTGCCTTCTCCTGTGCAGCTGACCTACAGCAAGCATCTTCTCTTGGCTTTGCAAATTGTCATACTTCTTTCTCTGTTTGGATCAACTTCCTACATTTTTACTTTTTGGCTTCCAATAGAGAGTTCCTTCAATGTGAATATTTTTACAGGTTTCTGTATGTAAATCTCAATCCTTTTCTTCAAACTTGTCTTCCTGGTTATAGTGTACAACCCGTAAGCTCCTCTGACCATGAATCTGAATTCTTTGAGAAAGCAGCACTATTAGCATCCCAAGACCATCCTTTTCTTCTATTATTTCGTATATGTGTGACTTGAATTCACTTCAGTCTTAGCACATTTCATTTCTTTACTGAATGTTCATCTTTCTGAGTCTTCTTTCATTATTCACTTTTGTGAAGTGTCTCGTGGATTTATCACTGGGAGACAAATCTGTTCTCTTTATGACCCTTCAAAGAAAGCTTATCAAAATGCTAAATGCTCCTGCTCCACATAGTGTAAATAAGGTTTACTCGGCACATTCCTGCTTGGAGAATTAGCATGTTCTTTGTAATTACTCTATGTATGAGACGTTGTGAAGTTTGCCACAGATATTTGTGGGAAAAAAGGATACTATTAATTTGCTAATGTAAAGCTTTTCCTTCTTCCTTTTCAGGTAGCCTATGATGCCATCAAAATCCCAAAGTGGTCAGCTTTGTCCGAAATGCACCCTGTGGACTATTATTCTTCCTATACAAAAAACTGCACAGGGAACTTTACCGAAATGGAAATTAAGAACATTAGAGCATTTTATTATGCTATGTGTGCTGAGACAGATGCCATGCTAGGTAGGTGGTATAATTAATAAGCAATTACAGGAAGAAAAGGATAATATTTTTCCAACAAATTATGATTGTGCTAGTTGAGGCTTGCGGGAGCATCCTCAGATATTTCTTAAAGCAATTGCTTAGATCCTTCAGACTCAGGACGTTGAGGATCTTGACTCATAAAAATACATTAACAACAAAATAAAGGGCCCTTTCTATTTTAATTATTCATAAGTTCTCAGGTTGTTTCATACATAAAAAGTCATAGAAAGCTGTTTTCTGCTTGAAACAAAACACTTGGCTGAACACGACAGGCATGTAACTGTAAGGCAGCTTAGCTTCCAAGAGATGAGAAGAAGTTTCACATTCCAAATACTGATGTAGAGGAATCAGTTTGGTGTTCTGCACACACCTTTGGAGTCTCAGGAGAATGGTCATCAGAAGTTAAATAGAGGGAGACATAGAGGAATTAAGAGAAGAAAATCTCTTTTACTTTTTTTCAAATAGATGTAAATTTCTTACATATGCTTATCATTAGTTATCAAGTAATATTTTTATGTAAAGATAGAAAAAGTCACTTTCTGATAAAAGTTGTAGATTAAATTATTTCTATAAAATCACTCATATATACATTAAAATAACAAAATTCCAATATGAATCTTATGATTGCTGGAAATATCAGTCTTAGGGAGGGGCAGATGGTAGGTTAAGGTGTTGTGAAAACAGCATAGCACTCACGTTTGCGTCATAGTATCATTTTAAACATCGTAATATGTATTCAAGAGGAGAAACAGAAGGTAGGGGAAACTCTAGTCAGGAGTAATATATGAGAGAAAAATAAAATAAAATGAAATGAAAACGTCTTCTAGAGTGGTTAAGAGTACTTACTTGCAGAGGACTCATAGTTCAACCTATTCCAACGTTCTGCTTCTTAGCCTCAGCTCGTGGTAAACAGAGGTCCATGTCCATTTCCCGCACTCCTCTCACACGGGAAGATCAACAGATGTCAGTTAGCATGTACGTAGTGTCCTAGAAATGTCAACACTCAGGCTGGAGACAGCTTAGCTCTTGTAGGCTAAGAATCACAGTCAAAAGGACAAGAACTATATTAACACTAATTTATAAATCACAATTAGGAAGTTATTGTCTGCAAAATGTTAAATAATATGCTGCAAGACGCAGGAAAATGTAATGGAATTCAGCTACTATCACAAAAGCTACTACTTGGAAAAGTCAAGGACTTCTCCAAAGGTCAAGCCATGGCTTAAGAAGTCTTGATGATATTTTAGCTTTTATATATAATGTATAATATATATATGTGTGTGATATATATATATATATATATATATATATATATATATATATATATCAAGCATCTTCTCTTGGATTTGCAAATATATATATTAGCTGGTCCCTACAATGATTTTCTTGTAATGCTGTGCTTGCTTCCAAGAACTCCTAACAGTGTACTTACCTAAAATACCTATCAAGCATCCAAGGCCAAACAAAACAACACCTGTCTCCTAGGTCAGGAGGATAGCTTCATTTCTTGTGCAGTTTAGGGTGAGACCCTCCTTCCTTACAGCCTTACTAATAGTAATTTCTCCTAATTTCTTACCTAACCACTTTTCTAAGATTGTAGATTGAGCACATAAATTCCCTTCTTGACTAACCGATCATTAGTACTCATTTGGGTTGTAAAAGAAAGCCTGCTGGCCACTGCCTGAGGAAAATTCTCACCTGCCTTTATGACCCTGTAAGAATTCAAGACTGGTGACCTGGCCCTGCCAGAGGATCGCTGTGGCTTGGGTTTATAACTGAGCACCTCAGAGACTGAGAGGAGGAGGAGGAGAGAGGGGAAAAGACACTTCTTTAGGAGAGCTGGGAGTTGTCATTAGTTTTTAATGACAGGCGGGCCTGTGAGGATAATAGAAGCAGATTAAACATGATCCCACTAATTTATGAGATCTGTTAATTTTTTAGCTAATCTCTTTACTAGTTTACAGGTAAACATTCACTGTGTGAAAAATATGTTCAGTATAAATAATTAACACCCAATATTTACTATCATTTTTATTGGTTTTACTACATATGTAGTATGTAGTAAATTTATATATTATATATATAATATATATATTATATATATATATTATGTAGTATATTTACTAATTAATTTTTTTAAGAGAGGGACTTCTTTGTTAGCATTTATAGGTGTTTCCACACTTGTAATACCTACAAATTCATTCTCCCTAGACCCTTTAGAGGAAGGCTTACCTACAGCTCAGATCCACTTCCTCTGATGAGTGTAATCACTGGGTTTCCTGACATTCAGCCTCAAAGTCAGCTCAGACAAGCCTGCCTCCATGACTGTCAGAGATTTACCCCAATCATGGTAGTGCTGTTTCCACTTCCTACATTAAGAAATCTTGTTTTTAAAAATCAGCAGTTGTTTTGATGACAAGTTATTTTCACATCATCATGTCATTCACTTACTGCATTTTGGGACAGAACATAACTTCACTGGTCAAGTGTGGACAGCACCTCTTTCTATATACAAAAAAAAAAACAGCCAGTGCTATTAGAAGTATTCACTGAGTATATGGAATACAGCAGAAAGAAGGAAGCCATGTGGACACATTATTTATATATGAAAAAGTAACAAGGACTTTGCAAGTTCTCAGTGTGTGTGTGCGTGTGTGTGTGTGTGTGTGTGTGTGTGTGTGTGTGTGTGTGTTTGAGACTAACCTTGAACCTACTATGTAACTTAGGCTAGCCTTGAATCCCTGATTTTTCTTCTGCTGTCTCTCAAGTATTAGGATTAGTACACACCACCACACCTGGCACCAAGTTCTCCCTCATGACAGTAAGATTTTAAGCGTTTCTCTAGCATAACTATGATTGTGTTAGTTTAGACATAACATATGACCACTGAGTGTATTTCATTGGTATTTCCTGACACTGGGAAATGCTTACTCATCTGCATGCTCCAATTGCTTTAAAAGTTTGCAATTATGTCTTCTAATGTGAAACATTGTGTGCTCTGTGCTGCAGCAGGTGGGACAGACAATTTTTGAAGTGTCTTCAGCAGAAAAGAAAAAATGAATAGATACTGAGTATGTGAACAGATGTAGTGTTGTGACGTAAGCAGTGGATAGCTAGAGGAAACAGAACAGTGAGACTAGGATACTAACAGAGTATCTGGGGATGGCGCTCCTGAGGAGGTAGTGTGTCAGCTGAGATCTGAGAAAAAGCCAGCATGGAGAAAGCAAAACCAGGGACATCCTAGGCAGATGAGGCAGAAAATACAAATAATTGTAATGTCTTAAATTAACATGTAATTTCTTTTTTAGAGAGGGAGAGGGATAATATATTTCAAAATATACTTTATGTATTTTACTTTACATACATAATACACACTCTTCCATGCGTGAACATTAAAGAAGTACACAGAAGGGAGGTTACACCCCAGGACATAGATGTGGGCTCATAAAGAAGAGTTGAGGATGTTATTTCTTGATGGTATTCAACATAATGCCAACACAGCACCTGGTAGCTAAAGGTTCATCAAACAAACGCAGTTCGCTCAGCAGGAGGGAGCAGTAGGTCAAGTGCTTGTCGTCATGCACACAGGAGAAGGAAAGGACTCCCACAGCTCCCTCAGGCCTCTGCCCAGTGCTATGGCTCATGTATGTTTACAGACAAACATAGAGATAAACATCGGGGTTTACAATGTATTACTACAGTCGTGGACAAACCATAGGGAGCTTGGGGAACAGAGTGAGTCAGTGTGTGTGGAAGAGCAGAGAAAGCGTCATGGAAGAAGGGTGAAAGCATGAGAGGAGGGGAGGAGAAAGACATTCAACATGGAGGAAAAGAAACATGAATTGATACACTCTTCAGAGTGCACTTTGTGGTCTGGGGCTGCTGGAAGGTAAAGCTTCATCGGATAGTTGAGGGGGTATGTATGGAGAGTGGTATGGCAAGACCAGGCTATCAGATCTTCTAGAAACAAGGCATCCATCAGAGTGTGCAAGGAATACTACTGAGAAGAAAGAGGAGTAGAGAAGGGGAAAAAGTAGTAAGCAATTCCTTTTGTCTAGTTGAAAGATCATGAGGTCTTAATTCTGTAGAGCATTGGACCTCAACTCTGACTGGACCTATAAATATGTGTATTTAATATAGACCTTTGCACCCCAAATTCTAGATCTAGCAAAATAAAGATAATTTCCCCTTTCTCTGCACTATGCTTTATTATGATTTTCATAATTCCAATGGGGAGAAACTTTCAAGTCAGAGACAACGCTTCTCAGAATGTCACTGCTCAGTTACTCCCAAGTAACTGTGTGCTCATGACACATCCTTAGTTACCATAAGCCAGGTTTAAGAGCATAAAATGGCCGTTGCATGAGGGGCTAGGAGAAGAGATAGCAAGGAAGTTTGGTTTGCTCATAACCCCTCTTATTGTGCAGAAAGCTTGGGTCAGTAGTGATGGCAGTCTTCATTAACATCTAGTCATGTCTAGAGTGACAACCAGACTTGTCTGTCTGTCCCCAGTTGAGGTGCTGAGAGGGAAAAGCTCCTCTGGCCTCAGGTGTTCTCTGACAGAAGCTGAAGAGGTGATCCAGTAGATACCGCCTTCCTCCCTTCCTCTCTTCAGCCTGTCAGACAAGGAGAAAGCCCGTGAGAATAGTGGGTTTGCTTGGCTGGTAAGAAGTATTGCAACACACTCTGGGTACTGCTGATTAAACTTAGTAAGGCAGAGTCAAACATAAACTAAAGCTAATCTAAAGAGCTATCTTGATTTTTATGGTAGGTGAAATTATTTTGGCACTTCGCAAGTTAGATCTTCTTCAGAAAACAATTGTTATATATACTTCAGACCATGGAGAGATGGCCATGGAACACCGCCAGTTTTATAAAATGAGTATGTATGAAGGAAGTGCCCATGTTCCACTGCTGATGATGGGACCAGGAATCAAGGTCAACCTACAAGTGCCAAATTTTGTTTCTCTTGTGGATATCTACCCTACAATGCTTGGTGAGTACTGTTTATGGAAATATTTATTTGTAATGCTAGAAAAAAAAAAAAAAAACAAGCCACGTACTCGGAATTCCACTAGCTTGAGTGACTCTCACTCCGAGTCAAGTTTGTACTCTGAAATGCAAGGATGATGTTCCTCTGGTTCCAATGACCTTCACTCACGTTAGTAAATCAGGATATGACTCCAAAATAAGACACATCAGATTTTTGGGTGCATAACTTTATTTATGTACATACAACATTCAACTCCCTACCACCACCTCCCTAAAATAAAAGTATTTCCACTATAGAATCTTCTATCCACTTTTTACAGGGTGTATAAGTTGCTTTTCTATTGCTGAGACAAAGCACCAAGGCCAAGGATACTATTAAAAGAAAGAATTTAGTTGGCTCATGTTTTCAGAGGGTGAGAGTCTATGATGGTGGCTGGAGCAGCTTAGACTTCACATCTTGATCCACAGCCTTGAGGCAGAGAAAGAGCACTGGGAATCACATGAGTCTTCTGAAACCGCAAAGCCTCCTCCAGGGACACACATCCTCCAACAAGGCCACACCTCCTAATCCTTCCAAACAGTTTCACCAGCTGGGGGCCAAGTATTCAAATATATGAGCCTACGTGGGCCATTCTCATTTTCTGTCTAATCGTGTGAACATATTTCCCCTCAAACACTTTTCCTAGTTGTACACTATTTACTTTATTGCCTGCTTCTTAATGTCTGTAGGGATAGCCAAAGGTCCATAGTAGTAACATTTGGACTGCAGTAGCAAGCTGCATTGAAGATAATAGACTAAGGACATCTTCAAACTCAGAGGAAATTAGGTAAAACTGTAAGTTTTTAATTTAGCAGAGTAATTTAAAGTCACTGTTTAAATACTATAGTATTCTACTCTGTGGCATCACAAATTGCAAAAACTAGCATTAACTTATACATGTTGGTTAAAGATAACATTTCTCTACTTTGGAAATGGTAAAATATGAAACACATTCCTTAAAAATCAAAGCAATACAAGTTCTTATTTTCTTCCTTCTGCTCAGTGTCCTCAGAGGTGATTTAAATCAGAGCTCTCTCCTTTGTTATTCCTGTTATTTGTGCTTGGACATCTTTCTAGCCCTTAGAGCTTCAGTCTCTGGTTGCTCACTCATCGCTTGATTTCCCCTTCCTGCAGAGCAACGACCACGTGTAGCCAGATCAACCACATCTCACTTGATGCCCAGGTCCCTGTTACTTTCTCTCATGGTTTTTTAAAGCTTTCCTGAATGTATGTATTCTATGTCGAGCATTTTCTTTCTCATATTCCCCTACTCCTCCTCTTCTTATCTTCATTCTGTTTTGTTGAGTATGTGATTCTCTATTTCTACATGTATGTGATTCTCTGTTTCTACATGTATGTGATTCTCTACTTCTATGTGTGTGTGATTCCTTTGAAAACTGTTCTGTGCCCAGCCCCTTCCAGCCCCTCTTCCCTCTGCTCCACTGTGTGCTCTTGCTGCCATGATGTTACATCTTACCACAGACCACAGAAAAGGAACACACCGGCCACAGGCTCTGAAACCATAGCTGAAAGAAATCTTCACTTCCTTAAGGTTTTTCCTGGAGTATTTGTCACAGTGGCAAAAAGCTAGCGTACACAGTATAGTTATCCCTACTTGCCACTTTATACATTATAAAAGTTCAGGATAATTTCCAGATTTGCATATGTCATAATGTATCCTCAGAAAGCTTTAAATATCTTAAATAAATGTCAAATATATTGTCATCATGAATTTTATGATATTTTTATCTGTTAAAACTAGCTGAGATATGGGTATTTTTATTTTTCCGCCAAGCAAGGTACCTGACTATCACTCCATGGTTTATGGTACTTGAAAATAAGAATTTTCCAGAAACATCTTTAAATCCGTCCTTGTTCTGAAATGATTAAAGTTCTTTGCAGTTGTAGGTTTTTCTCTGTAATTTGTCCTTTATTCTAGAGCTAAAGGTTGACATAGATCTTTATTTTGATCATCCATGAAATTTTTGATTATAGACTGCTCCTCAGTTAGATTTCACTGCAAAAATATGTTAACAGAATTCTGTGTTTGTTAGGCCTGTCCAGAAATAGTAAAAGGAATAAAGCCAAAAATAATTTTCTCTCCAATTCTTAAGTAAAAATTAAATTAACAGTGCCAAGGTTAGCACAGTTTACAGTGTGTTACATAAGAGATTCTTTTCATTGCCAGAAGAGCAAATGCTGCTGATATATATGATACTTAGATAGAGGAAGAGAATGCAGGAAAGTGTCTGTGCGTGGGCCTTTCAGTAAAACACTAAAGTGTCCGTTCATCAGAAGTCAGCCAGTGGTAAGATAGGAACCGTGTTGTAACAATGCCGTGACAGCTACTTAAGTTAATCATATTTTTATGAATAATGAAAGCGTAATATCCATAAAGCTCTTACAAATCTGTTAAGAAGACATAGAGAGATGCCTTATTAACAACTGAGCCAAAAGACTAAACCACTTCACAACAGAAGATGTACAAGCAGCCAAGATGTGTGTGTGTGTTTGTTTTTAGAGGCATAAGTAAATGGATTTGAGGCCAGCCTGGTCTACATAGCAACTTGCTGGCCAGTCAGGTACATAATGAGACCCTGTCTCAAAAACAAACAAAAAAAACTATTTAAATAAGAATGTACATATTCTTTCACATACAGAGTTTACAAAGACTAAGAATTGAAAAATCTTCTGTTAGAAATAGGCCTTCCCATTTGCTGCTAGAATAAAAACTGGCACAAATTTTCTCAAGGCAAATGTGACCCCATTTCTTGGAAGCCTGCCTACCTTCAGGAAGTGGCCTGTAGATGTACACAGATGTGTATCTCTGGATACTATTAAAGAGTTAGAAACCTGGTAAATGTCTGACCTAAAAACCTAAGTCGTAGATTAGGTTTGAAAGTGTACTGAGATGAAAATAGACTACTTATATTATTTAGAAGAAAGTGGTTCTAACATTGTATGAGCAAGGCTTGGTTTTATTTGAGACAGTATCCATCTAATTTGCTATCCAAATCAGCACATTTTTTTCTAGAATAGGGGCATATGATTACCAATTATACCAGATTAATAGCCCTAAGCTCTCTTTTGCTTTATTTAATGCCCATTACAGCTAACAAAGCTAAGTTAATCCTGAAGGTTCGTGTTCCGGGTATTCAATTCATTTTTAAAACCTGTCATTTCTCAGTGATGGAAGAATTTAAAGGAATTCTAGGAATGATTAGCTCTGAAATTGGACCTGTGAGGCAGCATGTTCTGTCTCACTGTAGAATAATAAACATGCATATTTTGACCAAACATCTTCAGAGATCTTCCTTTTAATTAAGAGGTTCAATTATAAATGATAATCTAGTCTTAAGACCCTAGTCCTTAAGACATCATGTTTCATAAATTAATTGCGTGTGAAGAGTACGAGGCTAAACTCAGTTTTAATGCAGGTTCCCTCTTCTCCTAAGTGGTACCATAGAAAACATGATGAGTGAGAAAAACTTCAGTAGAAGACCAAACGGGAAAAGCCTGTGTGGTTTACTCATTTACTTGCACCTACCTTCCTATCAATAGTTTGTTCAGACTTAAGATGCTGTGGTTGCTTTTACTTAAAAGACTACATTCACAGTTTTTTAATGAGACTTTGAAAAAATGCCTTTTTCCAAAAAGCTACTTTATGATAAAGTGCAAAGAATATTTGTAGTTTGTTCATCCTTGCTGGTCTGTATAGTGTGTAATCATTTTATAATTACCTCATACTGACAGAACACTGCTGTCTTTTATGCCTGAGAATTCTTTATACTATTAAAGTTAATTATTCTTTGTAAGTTACTCTCTAGAATACTTTCTACAATGCATGCTTGTGGTGCACAAGCACCTCAGAGGCCACAAAGAGATGTCAGATGCCCTGGAACTAGAGTTAAAGACAGCTGTGAGCTACCACGTGGGTACTAGGAATCAAACCAGGGCCTCTAGAAGAGCACCCTGTACTCTTAACCACTGAGCTATCTCTCCACCCCAAGAATTCTGCCATTTCAGTCTTTGCTTATACTGCCAAAAGAGGTGAGACTTGACTTAAAATAGAATTGGATGACAGATTTGCTAGACAAGTCGGTATGAAATATGGACTTTAAGGTTAAGAAGTTTCTTTAATTTTTTTATTATATTTATTTATTTCGTGGGTGCCTGTCTGTGGGTGTGTATGGACACACATGTGCCACATTGTACATGTGGAGGTCAGAAAACAACTTCTGGGAGTTGAGTCTCTCCTTCCACCATGTGAGTCCCAGGAATCAGACTCAGGTTGTCAGGACTACAAGGCCAGTACCTTTACTTACTAGACCATTTCACTGGCTTATCAAAATACTAAAAAGTATTCCCAAAAAGAAAGCAATTTAAGCTTAAGGGTTTTAAAGGAAATTGTTGTTAAATAAGAAAGGAAAATGCAGTTTTATGAGGTACAAAACAACGGATATTTAAGTACTTACTGGGGGCATGGTGGAGTCAGGTGGATCTCTGTCAGTTTGTGGATAGCCTGGTCTAAGTAGCAAGTGCTAGGCCAGCCAAGGATAAGACCCTGTCTGAAATAATGTTAGTATAGGTAACTAACATCAGTTTTATTCTTGGGTTTTTTTTGTTTGTTTGTTTTGTTTTGTTTTTGTTGTTATTATTCTTGTTGTTGTTATATTTTTGTTTTTTAGATCCTGCTTCTGCTTCCTGAGTGCTGGGAATAAAAGGCATGCATGTGCCACAATGCCTGCCTATTGGTTTTATTCTCAACCTCAATTTACAAAGTAAATAGCAATAGTAGACTGGAAACTTAAGTCCCTGTAATCTATTGCTTAGGCTCTTGCCATGGCTTCCCAGCTGTCTTCCTTTTGTCTGACAGTTTATCCATTTACTATACACTGTGAGTCTTAGTCTGTATCAATATTTTACTCAGTTTCCTGTGTCACCCAAACACAAGTCCAAGTACTTTGACTGGACCCGGGAGATCAACATGGCCTCTTCCCTCTCCCCAACATCTTGTAAAATCATGCCCTTCTTTGCTCCATCTAGCCCTCTTGGGAACCAATCATGTGCCTTACTTGGGGACTTTATACATGGTGTTCCATAGGAGATAGCAAGGAGATCTTGTCTGCAGCTCTACATAAGACTCATTACCTGGCCTCTCACCTTATCAGCGAGCTGTTCTGACTGCATGATCTACAAGCGCACAGACCCGGCCCTGCACATGCCTGCCCTCACTGCCTACAGACCTGCTTTACGCTTCCTTGCTCCTGTGTTGCCATCTGACACGCCAGCCTTTCCCCAGCTGTAGGACAGCTCTGAAGAGCAAATCAGCTTTCCACTGCCACCCTCCTACAACTGCAACAGGGCCCGGTTTGCTGTTTGCTGAATGATAAACAGTGAGCACGTGAGTAGACCCATTCCTCATTCGACTGCCAACCACTCATAAGCATGAAGAGAGAGATTCATGGTTTTCTATACATTTGTAGGGATATTAAACAAGAAAATTCTGAATTATATTTCTAAATTAGATGTTATTAAGATGCTGATTATGAGTGTATGCCAGTTGCTCGCTGCTTCCCATTCATCTTCAGGGCTCTATTCTCCCCTTGTGGCTCACTAATGATGGCCAAGGCATGGACCCCCTCACCCAGCTTCTTTCCTCCTGACTTTTTTTTGTCTTAAAGTAGAATAAGGTAGAAAAGACCAGTTATTAGATGCTGATTTATTGATTTGTTTTGTGGTTTACTTAAAGCACTGCCAGGACAGCCTATTTGCCAAGCATGACTTCACTTTCTTACTCAAGGAGCAGAATGACCTGGAGAAAGAGCTAATAAAATGGGCTGTTGCCGTAACAGCCAGTTGACTTCCATGATTATCCTTTACTTTATAGCTAATATCTACTTAAGAGTGAGTACATACCATGTTTGTTTTCCTGGGTCTGGGTTACCTCACTCAGGATTATTTTTTCTAGTTCCATCCATTTGCCTGCAAATTTAATGATATCACTGGGTTTTTTTGTGTGTTTGTTTCTGTTTTTGTTTTTGTTTTTGTATTTTGAGACAGCATTTCTCTGTGAAACAGCCCTGGCTCTGTATACGAGGCTGGCCTTGAACTCACAGAGATCCGCCTGCCCCTGCCTCCCAAGTGCTGGGATTAAAGGTGTGCACCACCACCGCCCAGCCATGTCATTGTTTTTTTAAGCTGAGTAATACTCCATTGTTTATACTCCACATTTCTTTATCTGTTCTTCAGTTGAGGGACATCTAGGTTGTTTCCAGTTTCTGGCTATTATAAATAAAGCTGCTATGAACATAGTTGAGCAAATATGGTTATCCTTTGGGTATATGTCTAGGAGTGGTATAGCTGGGTCTTGAGGGGATCAATTCCCAATTTTCTGACAAACTGCCATATTGATTTCTAAAGTGGCTGAACAAGTTTACACTCCCACCAGCAATAGAGGAATGTTCCCCTTGCTCCACATCATCTCCAACCTGAACTGTTGCTTGTGTTTTTAATCTTAGCCATTCTCACAGGTGTAAGATGGAATCTCAGAGTTGTTTTGATTTGCATTCCCCTCATGGCTAAGGATGTTAAACATTTCTCTGAGTTTTTCTCAGCCATTTGAGATTCTTCTGTTGAGAATTCTCTGTTTATATCTATACCTCACTTTTAATTGGATTACTTGGTTTTTTTGATGTCTAGTTTCTTGAGTTTTTTATATATTTTGGAGATCAGTCCTCTGTAAGATTTGCAGTTGGTGAAAATCTTTTCCCATTCTGCAGGCTGCTGTTTTGTCCTGTTGACTGTTGATGGTGTCCCTTGCCTTACAGAAGTTTTTCAGTTTCATAAGGTCCCATTTGGTTGTTTTTTTTTTTGTTGTTGTTGTTGTTGTTTTCAATTTTTGGAGACAAGGTTTCTCTGTGTTAACAGTCCTAGCTATCCTGGAACTTGCTTTGTAGATCAGGCTGGCCTTAAACTCACAGAGATCCACCTGCTTCAGCCTCCCAAGTGCTGGGATTAAAGGCATGTGCTACCAACGCCCGGCGAGGTCCATTTGTTAATTGTTGATCTTAGTGCCTGTGCTATTGGTCTGTTCTTCAGGAGGCTGTCTCCTATGCCAATGCATTCAAGGCTATTCCCCACTTCTTACGAGGTTCAGTTTATCTGGTTTTATGTCGAGGTCTTTGATCTACTTGAACTTGAGTTTTGTACAAGGTGATAGATATGGATCTATTTGCAATCTTCTGACATCCAGTTAGACCAGCACCATTTGTTGAAGATGCTTTCTTTTTTTCTATTATATATTTCTGACTTCTTTATCAAAAATCAGGTGTCCATAGGTATGTGGATTTACATCTGGGTCTTCAATTCAATTCCATTGATTGATATGTCCGTTTTGTGCTAATACAATTTGGTGTTTTTTGGGTTTTTTTTAAGATTTATTTATTTATTATGTATACAGCATGTATGACTGCAGGCCAGAAGAGGGCACCAGATCTCATTTACAGGTGGTTATGAGCCACCATGTGGTTGCTGGGAATTGAACTCAAGACCTCTGGAAGAGCAGCCAGTGCTCTTAACCTCTGAGCCATCTCTCCAGCCCATAATTTGGTTTTTTACTAACATTCTCTTTAAGATCCATGTTTGAAATGCATCCTTTTTTAAATTGATTTATTTCATGTGTTCTTATTCTGAGTATTTGACAGGTGAAAAATAATTATCAAGTCACTTCAGAGCACAGGATGTACCATGTACCACTTTTGAGTTCTTAAGACACATCAACAATAAAATTTTGTCTACAATAAATTACCTGGTAGTGTTTAACTTCTGTAATCTTTTGGTACTACTAACCCCTCTTTGTGTCGGCCTTGTTATTATCCTATAAGATAAACCTAGAGAAACCACTGTTCAGAAAACAAAGGACTGGTGATATCAAGTAATTTTGATGGAGGGCCTTAATGTGTCAAGCACTGTTCTCAAATTTAAGTAAGTTAGCTAGTTTTCACCAAAAATGAACATTTGAGATGGAAGTGTTCTTATTATACCTCTCTTACAAATGAGGAAACATGGGGCTGGAGAGATAACTCAGTGGTTAAGAGCACTGGCTGCTTTTCCAGAGGACCCAAGTTCAATTCCCAGGACCCACATGACAGCTCACAACTGTCTATTACTCCAACACCCTCACACAGACAAATGTGCAGGCAAAACACCAATGCACATAAAATAAAAATAAATAAATAAAATATTTTTAAAAGAAAGAATGAGGAACAGTCAGAGAACTTACTAACTCACTCAAGGTAACATGGTTCACAGCGTGAGCACTTCAGTCTAGGCAGTGAGGTTACAGAATCCATATATGATACCTAGTTTGCAACCCTTGGTGATGGGAAAGTAGAGATGCTGTTTTGAGATAATTCCAATGAATTAGTAAAAAAGCGTTTTTCTTTTGTTCCAAAGATATTGCTGGGCTTGCTCTGCCTCAGACCCTCAGTGGGTACTCTTTGTTGGGGCTGTCATCAGAGACTTCTGCAAATGAGCAGACATTCAAAATCCACCGTCCGCCTTGGATTCTAAGTGAATTCCATGGATGCAACGTGAACGCCTCCACCTACATGCTACGAACCGGCCAGTGGAAGTATATAGCCTACTCTGACGGTGCTTCCGTGCAGCCTCAACTCTTTGGTAAGCTTCTTGATGCATTCTAAGTGGAGTGAGCTGATCTACATCACGTGATCAAGAGAGTTGTTATTAAAATAAATGAATACCTCTTGCTTCTCATACTGGGACAAGCTACCCCAGTCTCATGGTTTAGAGTTTAGATCTAGTCTCTGTTTATAAAATCCACATGTCTTCTCTATTGACTGCTGATGGTAAAGGACGTTTGATGGTGTGAGTTATCAGTGTTCACTAGTGAAAGAGGCGCAGCTGCCTCACACATCAGCACCTGAAACCGGAGGCAGCACACTGTGGCCTGGTATCCAGATCTCATTCAGCCATTGTTTCCTGGTAAGATCTTCCAAGGTTTGTTCTTTTCTCCATCATCAGTCCACACCTTCTCATCACACCTAAGTTTCATCAATTCTGTGATCAATGCCTTGCTCTTGGGGAGTCTGTCCATTCTACATCCATTCTTTAATGGTCCTCAAGGCCCTGTGAGAGCATATCATTCTCTTCGCTTCACTGAGAAGGAAATGGGATCCCAGAAAGTGCAACAGCTGTTCAGGGCCTCAGAACTAGGAAGTCATAAAACTAAATGTTCAGCATGGGTCTCAGGACAAACCCCACAGCTCCTTCCACCCTGTGAAAATGCCTTCTAGCATCACTCTCTGTGAATTCATTTTTAAACAGCATTTTTTGATTTAGAGTTTTTCTTCCCCTATGTTATTTATTATCATTATTATTATTTTTATTATCATTATTATCATTATTTGGTTTTTTTGAGACAAAGTTTTCTGGCCTGGAACTCACTTTATAGACTAGGGTGGCCTCAAACTCACAGAGATCTGCCTGCCTCTACCTCCCCAGTGCTGGGATTGAAGGCATGCACCTCCCCCATCCAGCTAGAGTTTTTCTTATATTTTATCCCCATGCTGTACATAAAATAGGTGTCAAGGCCATTGTTAATATTTATTCATAAGTTTCCATCCTAGTTACAAATATCAGAATTATTAACTAGAAATAATTGTTTAGGGTCCAAACGACTAACTTCCTTAAGTTTAAGAACAGGGACTCCTAGCTTCCAACAGAGCAACTCACGTACCTTCATAGACATTGTTAAATGAAATCCACAGAGCTCCTACACCAGGCCCAGCAAACCTAACCAAATCAGAAGAGAGTCACTGGACCCACTGCCATGTAATCAAGCAATCATGCACAACAAGTAATCCGAGGGCCTCATTTTAGCAGCTCTATGATGAGGCGCCCCCTTCTGTTTTGACCATTGATGGAAAGTGATATTGCATCTGCTGTCTGTTCCTGGTTTCTGATTTCTTCATCCTCCCCCTCAACTCATCAGAGCACTGTGTCTCTTTTTAAGTGGATACTGTCCAGTTAATGAATTACTAAGGAAAATGCATTTACATCTTACAGTTGTTGAAACAACTTTACAACACATTCTGCAAAAGGCAAATGTGACTGAAGGGCCAGTAGGTGCACCAACCATGACAGTACTGTCTAGTATGTATTCATGGACCATTCTTTCCTCAAGAGGTGCCTCTTTAGTCCACTGGCAAAATTACATGTGCCTTCAGGCACCTCCTGGCCAGTGAACCCACATAGACCCACAGAAATTTTTCCTGTGTGTAGAGTTTTCCTTCCTCTCTGAAGTCAATGCCCGTAAGTCTTTGACTTGCTGTTTTTCCAGTAATAGTGGTATTCTAAGACGAATCCTCTGTCTTCCTATCTCATGTAAAAAGAACATATGTGGATCTGGAGTATTTGCCATTATTTCTCACTGGTACTGATTGAGAAAAGTGCTTATTTCCATGGCTGTTTGCTCAAATGGACAGTACTGGTTAGTGTAATTTTCAGAACTCCCAGCAATAAGATGCTTAAAAAAAAAAGATTTAGTCAAAAATGAACATGGTTTATTGTATGAGGAATTGTTATAGCTGAGAAGTGTGAGATGGTTATAATTGGGGCATTTATAAGCATGCCTATGTGTCAAAATCAAGAAACGGGAAACAGGAAAAATTCTAAGCCAGCTTACTAATTATGAGGATTGGGCTGTTTCTGGCATCAAAGAACACATAAGAAAAAAAACAGTATGGTAGGATGGTGACGGGAAGATATTTGGTCATTCATTAACACAAGTGCTTCACTTTTAGTGTTAATCCATAGCCATTCCTTGCTTCATGATCATTGACCTAAGATGGCTGTGAGTCATTTTGGGATGTAATGTTAGGGGAACACGGTTGAGTATGTGGTGTGCTGCTGATTGAAAGGTCACTGTGCCATGTGAATGCATACTGCCCATCTTACACTAAGAATGGAAAAGGAAAATAAATCCTGTACTTATCTGTCACAATGATATCCTAAAAAACAATTTTAACACATAACTATTCCATTTCTTTTCTTTCAGATCTTTCCTCAGATCCAGATGAGCTAACAAATATTGCTACAGAATTTCCAAAAATTACTTATTCTTTGGACCAGAAGCTTCGTTCTATTATAAACTACCCTAAAGTGTCTGCTTCTGTCCATCAGTACAATAGAGAGCAGTTTATCATGTGGAAACAGAGCGTAGGGCAAAATTACTCAGCTGTTATAGCCCACCTTAGGTGGCATCAAGATTGGCAGAAAGAACCATGGAAGTATGAAAAGGCCATCCACCAGTGGCTCACAGCCCACTCTTCTCCAATAGCTGTAGAAGACAACACAACTTTGTCAAGATATATATGAACGTGTTGATAAGTATTAAACTGAAAAGCCTTAGTAATTGCTAATTTTACTTTCTTTTAAAATAATGTATTATATCTTAAGTGCCAATGATTACAGAACTACATATTTACAAAACTGGTTACTACTAAGACCTTATTTTTGCAGACCTCTGACGGTTCAATAGCAGAAGTATTTAAAGGAGAGGAGCACGCATTCTTGCTGGTTTTTTGGATAATATAGAATATGAAATATTTTAACAACTGTTGGTTATTACTTATGAATCATGATGTTTCATAACTTAGTTATTTTTATGTAATTTTTGAATGTATTTGATGTGTTAAAACTATTAAATGGGACACAAACTCTGGACATAGCTGGTTTTATTTCCTTTGTTTAAAAAAAATGTGCAAAAGGTAAAGCTTCAAAAGGTAGAACATGAAACTCCTTCCTTTCCCAGTCAGCTCCCTCCAAAGGCAACTACAACCACAGTGTTAGTATCCTTTTGTAGACAAGCTGTACATTTGCCACCACTGAAATGAATATGCTCTTTACACACAACATGCAGGCGTACACACAATTGGTAATATGCTATTATTATATATTATAAATATACACTATTTCTTTTTGCATATTGTGCTCTGGCTTACTTATTTTTTATTGGCAATTAAAATAGATGCTGAGAAGTGAAATTGCTGGGTCAAGAACAGATTTCCCCAAGTTGTTTCTAAAGAAGTTCTAATAATTGGCATTCTCATCAGAAATGCATGCCTGCCATCTCAGCCCAATAAATATCAAGTATTTTACCTTTATTTATTGTGAGTACTGACATTTTTTTATAGATCCAATAGCCATTAGAATTTGCATCAGGAGCCGGGCGGTGGTGGCGCACGCCTTTAATCCCAGCACTCGGGAGGCAGAACCAGGCGGATCTCTGTGAGTTCGAGGCCAGCCTGGACTACCAAGTGAGTTCCAGTAAAGGCGCAAAGCTACACAGAGAAACCCTGTCTCGAAAAACCAAAAAAAAAAAAAAAAAAACAGAATTTGCATCAGGATGACTTTCCCTATGTCTGTTATTGGCCGTTTTCTTTATTAGTTGTTAGCCTGCTTTTCCATTGCATACATACTTTAGATATTAGCCTTTTGAAAAATAAAAGGGAAAAAAAGGGCTGGAGAGATTGCTCAGTGGTTAGAGCACTTGCTACTCAACTAGAGGACTCAGATTCAATTATTGGTATCCACGTGGTGCCTCACAACGGTCTGTAACTCCAGTTCGGGGAAGCCAGTGTCCTTTTCTGGCCTTAAGGACACCAGGCATACATGTAGTGCCCAGACATAAATGCAGGCAAAGCTAATCCATGCACATAAAATTTTAAAAATAATAAAAGAACATTTTTTAAAATACTGGAAATAATATTTTCTTTGTAGTTTGTCTTTTGATATTGACCTGGAATTTTTTTACATGTAGAAATTTGTACTTTCTTGTAACATATTTACAAATCTTTGTACCAAATAAATATTATAATATTTAATAAATATTAAAACATTCTTTAGACTGTTTATGAGTCTTTGTTTTGTGGCTTTTGGGGTTTGTGTCCTATTTAGAATGTTCTTCTCTCTGATGTTCATAAACAGTTTTATTTTTAACCCTTAGATCTTTGATCCACGTAAGAATATATTACATATTAAAGATCTAACTTTAGTTTCTTGGTGATGCTGTTTTCTTCAGTTTTGTTTAATTGCTAAACTAGTGACCTTTTGTTGTGTGAACTATATCTCCTCCACTTCATTATATAACACCTTAGGTTGAATGCATTATCTTTTCATCCACTGATTTGATTGTATCAAGGTCCCATTCACAAGTGTGTCCTTTCTGAGTGCGCTCTTCCTGCCAGACTGCCTTTTAATCTGGTGCCCTGTGCCTCACTGGACTCGTCTCTTTCTGCCCCAGGTACTCTTGCTTAATTTTTCCGTACAAATTTGGACTATTTTCTAGTTATCAAAATGGAAAATCCTTTTTTTTTTCTTTTTCTTTTCTTTCATTTTTTTTTTTAAGGGGGATGCAGTTTCAACATAGGGTTTCTCTATGTAGCCCTGGCTGTCTTGGAACTCTGTAGCCCAGGCTGGCCTCTAACTCAGAAATCTGCCTGCCTCTGCCTCCCGAGTGCTGGGATCAAAGGTGTGTACCACCTTGTCCAGCTGCCTAGTAAATTCTTAATGCTGACTGTGTCTTGGAGGGCCTGAGGTCCTTTTAAAAGAAGTTGTTAAATTTGTAGCCTAATTTAGAAAGAATTAAGTTCTTGATGACAGTCATTCTGAAGCACATAGTCTACTTTTTCTCTTTGTTTACATATTTGCATAGAGGCCAGCCTGGGCTACATGAGACCTTGTCTGAAAAGGGAAAGTACCACCATTCACAAGGACACCTGGCCACTGCCTCGCTGTTACATTTGTAAAGCCTCTGGTCAGCAATCCCAGTGTGAAGCTGACATGAATTTATTCCTAGTTGTTACATTGTTTATTCTGTTCATTGTGGGGTATCTACCAGAGAAAATTGCTCGGACATGGGTTTAAGGCAGTAGAAAGTCTTTATTAGCTGGCTAGTGACTACCCTGGGTGTTCAGAATCCCAGTGTAGCCCGGAGTCTTTCACAAGGTGAGCTTTTAAACACAAAAACCACACCCTGGGGTGACATTCTTCATTTAACAAGAACAGTCATCCAGAAGCAGAACTACTGAAGCCAAAGAGCGAGGTTAGTGCATTTAGAGACTTTCCCAGAACTGTGGACTTGGATTAGGTCTTTGTCTTCATCTTGGCAGGCGGTGCTGCAGGCACTCCCGGCATGGAGTCAGGTATGCTGAGGACTGAGCCTGTTGCAGTTTCTACTTCAGTGGACCTTCCTCTATATTATTCTCTTTTTGTCTATGCAGACTCTTTGTTGTGTATTGAACCCCTTTACTCTTTGCAATAGCTTTTCCTTTTTTAATTTAAATTTTATTGTTATTTATTATTATTTTTTGCAGGTGTGTCTAAGATTTGTGGACGTGTGTGGAGGCCAGAACACAGCATTGTATGGTAGGTTCTGTCCTCACTTTTACATGGAGTATAGGGATGGATCTCCATTGTAAGGCTTTCACAGGAAACACTTCTCGACCCACTGACCACTCCGAAGCCTTACAGCATCTTCTCAGTTGATACCTTATGTTTTCCAAGTAAAGGGCTTATCTGCAAACAATTTTTTTACATAACATACTTTTTCAAACTATATATGAAAGCTTTCTTCGTAGCCTTCTCCTTTATTTTACATGTTCAGTGGGTTTATATTAGCTTATATTTGTAGTCATTTATAAATTTCTGAGACATTCCACTTAATACATGTCTATTTTATATTCACAAACTCAAATGAAAATATACCTTAATATGATCTCAAAAATATCTTAATATGACATTAAGGTTCAATAAAAGTACATAGAATCTACCTCCCATTGTCTCCTGGTTAAGTCTAAAAAGCAACAAAACAAAACAAAACAAACAAAAAAATTAACCGGGCAGTGGTGGCGCACGCCTTTAATCCCAGCACTCGGGAGTCAGAGGCAGGAGGATCTCTGAGTTCGAGGCCAGCCTGGGCTACAGAGTGAGTTCCAAGATAGGCTCCAAAGCTACACAGAGAAGCCCTGTCTTAAAAAAAAAAAAAAGACTAAAAAGCGTCTACTAGCTCATATGTAGGTGTGCATACTAATTACATGAAAACAATAGAACAGTGAATGGCTTAGAGACTTAAGCTCCTCCCTGTAAGTGCAATTCACCTCATTCTCCTCAGACCCTCCAAGACAGCATTAAAAGTTTACCAAGCAGCTGTGTATGGTGGTGTACACCTTTGATCCCAGCATTTAGTAGGCAAACTCAGGCACATCTCCAACTTTGAGGCTCTCCTGCTCTACAGAGGTAGTTCCAGGACAGTCAGCACTACACAGGGAAACCCTGTCTCAAAAAAAAGAAAGCAGAAGAGAATTACCAAGTTCCCACAGTGACTTAAGCATATTAAACATGGGATCATAATAATTAGGCATAATTTTATGCATATGGTATTTTGCTTGTATCCCTGGTGCCCTTGGACAGACAGAAGTCAGCCTTAGATCCCCTGGAACTGGAGTTACAGACAGTTGTGAGCTGCCATATTAATGCTAGGAATTGAACTTGGGTCCTCTGGAAGAGTAGATAGCCAGTGCTCTTAACTACCAAGCCATCTCTCTAGCCCTTACAATTAAAGGGCTAATTTCAATATTTTTATTTTATTTATGAATTGTTTTAGAATATTATTTTAAGGTATGTTAGTTTTGTTTATGTTGCATTTGTTTAACTCTAGGAAGCTGTGTTACTGTGCCTGTCTAAAACACCTGATGGTTTAATAAAGAAATGAATGTCCAATAGCAAGGCAGGAGAAAGGATAGGCGGAGCTGGCAGGCAGAGTATATATAGAAGAAATCTGGAGGAGAGATTTAGGAGCCAGAGAAGGAGGGGGACTTCAGGGGCCAGCCACCCAGCAATCTAGCTACACAGCAAGCCAGGGAGTAAGAGTAAGGTTTACTGAAGTAAGAGAATGGGAAAAGTCCAGAGCGAAAAGACAGATGGGTAAGTAAAGCTGGTTAGAAACAAGCCAAGCTAAGGCCAGGCATTCATAATTAAGAATGAGCCTCTGTGTGTAATTTATTTGGGAGCTTAATGATGGGCCCCAAAAAAAGAGCCCCAAAACAACAACAACAATGTGTGTGTGTGTGTGTGTGTGTGTGTGTGAGGCATGTGGAGATCAGAGGACAATTCTCTACTTTGACCACAAAGGTCCCCAAAGATGAAACTCAGGTCACCAGGCTTGATGGTGAACACCTTTACCATTCTGGCACTATTGAATTTTCAGGACAATTTAATTAAAAATGGAGTCAGCACAAAAATTTAAAAAAACAACAACTTTAGAATCAAGACAATTATCTAATGTCAGAATCTGAGAGGAATCGACAGTCATTCTATGCTGAACTGGAATAACGTTGGGCCTTCCTTTTCTTTCTTTTTTTCTTCATTGAGACAGGACCTCACTGTATAGCTCTTGCTGGCCTGGAACTCACTATGTAGTCCAGGCTGGCCCCAGATTCACAAGTTCCTGATGTGCGCCTTAGCACCACCCGGAGCCTCCCGCAGGCTCGGAAGTTGACATACACTGGAAAGCAGTTTTGCTTCACTTTCCTTTCCACATGAAAACTGCTGCTGCCAGCCAGACAGCATCTGACTCAAGGACCCTCAAAGGGAGCAAGAGTCATGGCAGAATCCTTTGTCACCAAGGTTACCTTTATAGTCATGAGAAAGATGGTGTGGAGGAACGTGAGATTATGCTTGGTCTGCTGGATTGTAAAGATACTGACCTGGCAAGGTTACCTTGGACGGGAAGGACATCTCCAGCCGTTCATCAGTCTGGTTTCCAGTCTCCTTTTAGCAACTGTTCATGAGTTGGGACGACAGCACCACCCACACCATGGGCCCATCCAAAAGCTTTCATAACTATCTAGCCACTTCTGTGATAGCTGTGAGCATGTGTGATCCCACCTACTTTTTCCAAGTTCTGATCACGTCTTTGATTCTACAGCCAGGAGTCAAACAGGTAGAAATGAATAGCCCTGGGAAACTAGGTCACATGGGCAAAAAAATACAATATACCAGATTAAAGGTGCCAGTAAAACAGTATGGTCTGTAAGAAACCTCAATGGAGGTTCTGCAAGTAGTGTACAGGATAAAAGTCCTCCACCAGAGCAATGCAGCGTAGCACTCAACGGTTGGACAGGGAACTATTCCATGTTGCTGCCACCCCTTTTATGAGGCCCTAGGTCCAATTTCCAGCACTTCCTGTCCCCACAAATGACCAAACGGATGCCATGCATGAACTAATACCCTGGCTGCTGCTTCAGTACCGTCAGATAGTAGGTGATGTCAAAAAAGAGGAACACAGACAAAGGGGAGAAGGTCAGTCAGCTTGTCCCCTGCGTACTCCATGACCACAGCCTGAGCAGCTGTGGCTGCCGTTTTCGCTGGAAAACAACTGTTGTTTATTTTAATCAATATTTTTCAAGTCTTTCTAAAGTTCTGTGGAATGCACTTCCAGTGGTAGATTTTGCTTTCTAATTTCTGAGAACAGTCCCACAAACAGTAGAATTACATTGGGAAATACACCCAGCGCCTCATGCTGGACTAGACATCTGGCAGGTATCAGTAACTATGTGTTCAGCAGATGAATTGGTGACTATAGACTGCATGTCAGATAACTTTGAGCAAAGTTATCTCTCATTTGTAGGAGAGTCTTGGCTGTTCTATACCCAGTGGTATAGAAATGCCTTGGACATGAAGATCAATCAGGACTGAAATTCTCCACTCTTGTAACTTCTTCCTTCAATGTTCCTGCAAAGACATCACCATCCACACACCCTCAGGTCTGACTGGGGCTCCTCCAGATGAAACCAGTACCAATGGAAAAGGCATCTTATGAGATAGATTTATAGTCAAGACCAGAACTTTGCTCAAAGTTATCTGACATGCAGTCTATAGTCACCAATTCATCCGCTGAACACATAGTTACTGATACCTGCCAGATGTCTAGTCCAACATGAGGC
The DNA here is from genome assembly GCF_949786415.1 of Peromyscus eremicus. Classification (NCBI taxonomy): domain Eukaryota; kingdom Metazoa; phylum Chordata; class Mammalia; order Rodentia; family Cricetidae; genus Peromyscus; species Peromyscus eremicus. The sequence goes on from NC_081427.1 coordinate 74,615,974, forward strand.
GCTGGGTGTATGACAATGACAAATGTCTCCAGTCAAGTAATAGACTCGAGGAAGTGAGATCCCTACAGCAACCGGCAGGATGATACGCACCCTACCAAGCCCTCCTAACTCCTGCATCTGCAGGTTGCAAACATTACTTCAGCCTGGGAAGCAGCAGACACCCACACCTCCCTGGCCCAAGACCAGGAAGTACAAGAAATCCTGCTTTCACCATGATTAATGAGATGGGTGCACAAAAGACCCAACAATGCTTCCAGTGGGAAAACTGAAATGTGTTTGTGAAGCAGGGCTAAAAGTGGCAGCATTAAATCTAAGCCATTTCCTGTGAGCTGGATTTCTTTTTTAAAAATTGGCCGCCGTATCATTTTCTTAGTCACCTTTTCTCTAGGCTTATTGGAGGCGTAGTCCCTCCTAGCAACCTCCCATCTGCTGGAAAGCAGAATCAAGAGAAAGAGGAGCCTTGACACATCCCTCACTGATGGAAATACTGAGGGACTCAATACACGAACCACCATTTGTACAAAAAACCTATTAGAGTCCTCTTCAGACTAACAAAACATCCCTAGAGGAGAACAGCTGTACATCCCTAGAGGAGAACAGCTGTTATCCCCTGCTTCTAGTAACGGGAGTATTGGAAAGCGTCTGCAAACCTCTGCTGCTCCTAATTGCCAGGCAACAGTACAGCCCTTAATTCTCTCCAGTTAAACCATTCTCACTGCAGGCAAAGAAAGATAAGACCCTATCAGAGTCACCCTGTGACTCTGCTCAAGAAGCTAGTGCTGTTAGGAGCCGGGTGTAGCTCTGTGGCAGACTGCACTCCGTGCTTCGCCCAGCGGGATAGGGAGTGGGGAAAATGGGGAACCCTGCTGAGTTTCTCGTGTCCCTGTGTTTCACTGACTAGTGAAGACCTGTGGCAGTACAAAATGTTTTTCTTTGTTTTTTAATCAAAAATAGTATTTGTATTTTTTTTCCTGTTAGCAATTACGACATTTATTGGTGGGGGGGCGTACAATCTCAGTCAGAAGCTTACTATCTTATGTATTGCTTCTAGGTTAATATTAATTAGTCTTCGCAGAGGTCACATACACAACTTTCTCTCTGGCTGTACGTTACAGGGCAAGGTTTCCAGAGCCCTGTGGTCCACCAATCCCGCGGGGGCGGGAAGGGGGGTCATGGATTAGAAGAAGCTTTGCTGGGATTGGAGGAGGTGGTGAAATGTTGAGAAGGTGGAGAATAGGGATCATGTGTGTTCCTCGAATGTACAACCCACATTTGAGTGACAAATGACGAAGACAACCTATAAAAACAACTAAGCACAAATCCACCCGAATCCATCTCGCCCCGGATGCGTGTGCTTTTTTCAACTAACTTTGAGAAGTCACAGAGACCCGGCGGTGCGGCCTGTGCCACCTCACCTCGCCTCCACTTTGGCATTTCAAGCAAGTACCGCCCTCAGAGGTTCCTCTCCTTCCTCCGGACTAAGGATGGAGGATCCCTTCAGCCCCTCCGCTCTGCCTCCCGCGCCCAACCTCTCCTTATCCATCCTGCCGAGCTGGAGACTCAACCTGACTTCGGGGCAGGCGACCTCTGTCCCGGGGCCGCAGCCGCCGCCACGCGGGCCACCCAGCCACCCGATCCACCTGGTCTTCATGGGAATCATCCTGGTGACCGCGGTGGCGGGCAACACCACGGTGCTATGCCGCCTGTGCGGCGGCAGCAGCCGGCCCTGGCCAGGTCCCAAGCGTCGCAAGATGGACTTCCTGCTGGTGCAGCTGGCAGCGGCCGACCTGTACGCGTGCGGCGGCACGGCGTTGTCGCAGCTGGCTTGGGAGCTGCTAGGCGACCCGCGTCCGGCTCTGGGAGACCTGGCGTGCCGCTTCTCGCAGCTACTGCAGGCATCGGGGCGGGGCGCCTCCGCCCACCTGGTGGCGCTCATCGCCCTCGAGCGCCAGCTCGCCGTGCGCCGTCCGCAGGGCCCGCAGCTGCCCGCGCGCGCCCTGGCTGCCCTGGGCTGGCTGCTGGCGCTGCTGCTGGCACTGCCGCCGACCTTCGTGGTGCGCTGGGGCGCTCCTCCACCTCCGGCAGCCAGCGCCTGGCCGGGGGAGCATCGCTGCGGGGGCATCTTCGCGCCCCTGCCGCGCTGGCACCTGCAGATCTACGCTCTCTATGAAGCTATCGTGGGCTTCGCGGCGCCGGTCGCTATCATGGGTGTCTCTTGCGGCCACCTGTTGTGTGTGTGGTGGCAGCGCGGGTCTCAGGCTCCGGTGGCTGGGGCACCCTGGTCGGCCAGTCCGGCCCGAGCCCCCTTGCCCAGTGCACTGCCCCGCGCCAAGGTGCAGAGCCTGAAAATGAGCCTGTCGCTGGCACTGCTCTTCGTGGGCTGCGAGCTACCCTACTTCGCCGCCCGCTTGGCAGCCGCCTGGTCGTCGGGGCCCGCGGGTGACTGGGAGGGAGAGGGCCTAGTGGTGGCGATGCGCGTCGTGGAGGTGGCCAACAGCGCCCTCAACCCTTTCGTCTACCTCTTCTTCCAGGCGGGCGACTGTGGGCTCTGGCGGCGGCTACGGAGGCGCCTGGGAGTTGTGTGCTGCGTGCGGGAGGGAGAAGCCGAGATCAACGAGGGGACTGGGGACCACCAGGCGCTCCACCGCCACCGCTGGCCCCACCCCCACTATCACCACGCCCGGAGGGAGGAGCGGGACAAGGGCTACCTGCGCCCGCCCCCGCCGCGCCCCAGACCGCTGTCCTGCTCCTGCGAAAGTCCCTTCTAGGAGCTGCTGCAGAGACAGGTTTGTCACAGTGGCGCAGCCTCCAGGCAGCACAGGGCAGGGCGCAGGGGTCTGCCTAAATCACAAAGAATGGAACTGTTTCCTGGAACCTCTGAAGCCCTGTCTGTTTCTCCACGCTATCCTATTTCTTTCTAATGAGGACGTGTCTTTCACTTCCCCTTTGTTTTCTTCTCTCCTGTTCCTTTCGTACTGCCCATTTAGAGGAGACCAAACTTGGAAAGTTGTAAAAATCCACCCGAGTTCCAGAGTTATTATTTTTGCAATTCTCTTTTATACTCCCCATTGTGTTCTAGATAAGACCATTTATTTTAACTAAATTGCCAAATTTTCATTCGTTGCTGTGTTATGTTTTTAGTTATTCTGAATTGTGCTTAAGTCAAGTGCATCTTTGGGGAGCAGCAAATCTGCTGTTTCTTCCAAAAAGAAAATCCCCACAACGCACTTCCTGGGGAGATTATGAGTTCTACTAGCAATGCTGTAGAAAAGTAATCACGCTGCCACTTCAGAAACAGAACATTTGAAAAATAACATTTCCCACGGAGCAGCTTGAACTTTTTTTTAACATGGTAATGTGTTTTCTGGGAGGAAAATCGGTCTGGCTTTTGTTTCCAGTCTTAACTTCCACATCAATAAAAACTGAGTACAGGAGAAGAGCATAAAGCTTTCCCTTGGAAAGGCAATCCTTTCCAAGGCAACCTTTATCCCACAGGACATGGCTATTGTGCCCAGACCAGCTTCTAAGCCTGTCCACATCAAGCTTCTAAGGACAAAGTCTTGAGCAAACTAGACAAGGAAAATACTCAGGTGACGAATGACGTGAGAGAGTGGAACTCACTCACTGTCTTAAGTGTTAAGGAGATCTGCGGGCCATGGCTCCAGGCTGCCTGTGCAGGTGGAGGCCCTGCCTGCAATCCTAGCACTCCCCAGCAGGAGCGTTTGTCTAATTTGAGGCCAACATAGACTTTGTAATGAGTTCTAGAGTAGTCTGGGCTACACTGTTAGACTGTCTCAAACAAAACAAAACAATGCCTAGCTTATTCATGTGGGTTGTTGAGAACAAAATCAGGGAACAGAGTTGATCTGTGACCTCATCCTCTTAACTGTCCTTGCTTCCGGGGGCAGTCGAAGCATTTATAAGCACTATACCCATGTACTTAGCGACGCCCTTCACCTGAGAACTGACAGCTTTCACACATCTTGGTTTCTTGTCAATAGCAAATGTGCCACTAAGAGGCAGCGGTTAAAGCTTATTTATACAAGTAATGATTTCTGAGGATTCTGTTTTGTGCCTGGTTATATCTACATACTTCTATAACATGTGACACACAGAGGCACTCAATGCAGATTTGTTGCATAGCTTATCATGAGTTAGATATAGGTAGGTTACATAAAAGATAAACAAAGGAAATCTTCATTTAGTGTGGCTTGCATTCTTCCAGAATTCTTTTTCTTAGTGGATACACCAGTTTAGCCTACAGTAGGCTCTAACTGAATGGTTTCGGGTCCTTTGTACCACTTGGACATTTGGAGCCTGGGGGTTAGCATCATCTTCCCCCAAAGAAGCTAATCTACCCAGCTGAGCGTTGCCAAGAAATGACAGGTGTGGGATGCTACTCAAGGTGCTTCCATTTCACTGGCTCAACCCAGCAAACACCCTAAGGTGTTTACTGTGAGAATCTAAGGGCTTCACCTAGCAAAAATGTGTCCTTGCATCAGCTCCTCATGGATTCAACATCATCTCCTCTACCCTCTTGTCGCCAGAGGGCCCTTGCTATAACCAAAAGAAATCTGTCCAAGACAGATCTGGACTAACTAATGCCCCAAAGCTGTCTTCACCTTTTTGGTGACCTGGGTAGGCACCTGCTGATAACCAGACAGCCATTGTCTCATATGAGGACATGGATTCTTCTATCTAAACTTGGGGTGAGTTTGGCTCTGAATGTTTGATTTTTAATCTTCAACTCTTTTCCACTGGAGGTCAGCTATGAAAAGCATGTGGCAGTTTGGCCAAAATGACCCTTCAGTATATTTCTCAAGCCCCCTCTGAGCCTTAGTGCTCTGTCCAGAATGCTGGAAGTGAGAATGTTACTATAATCTTGCTCTGTCCTCCCCCAGTCTCCTAGTCATTGTGATCCATGCAAAAGAGTTCAAGTGAGACCCATGGTGTAGAGTAGAAGACAGAGTTTATTACAAGGGAAAGTGTTCTAAAGATGTGAAAGTGGTCAGTGGACAGAGAGACTACTGTGGAAGGAAACAAAGAATGAGAGTGAATAAGGGCCTGAGAAGCCATCGAGAAATGAAAAGCTCTCAAGAGGGGAGATTGAACAGTGGACAGAGAGATAATTGTGGAGGAAATCATTCTCAAGGGGTGAGAGTGGACAGTAGACATGAAGACTCTTGTATAATATTAGAAGGACCAGCCTTAATACTATACTTCCCAGGGGCTCAGGAGAGAAACTACAAACGGCGAGGACTATTTTCAGGAAATAGAATCTCAGCTCTTTAGTCCACTTGCTTTAATTTCCCCTTCAGTCTCTAGCTTTAGAGTTATATACCCAAACAATCACAGTCCTCCCCTCCAGCCAGGTCAAAGCCTGAATTCCTGCAAGGTCATAAAGGCAGGTAAGAGTTTCCCTAGGCAGAGATTGTCAGGCTTTCTTTTAAAACCTGAAAATGGAGTGGTTAAGGGAGGAGGTCAGCTGAGAGCTATTATCAGTTAGTATATCAAAAAGGGAATTTTTTGCTCAATCTACATTTCTAGAAGTGGTTAGGTAAGAAGTTAGGTGTCTATAAAGTTAGTAAAACTGTAAGAAAGGAGGGTCCGAGCTAAATTGTGCGAAGCTATTACTTAAGGTCCACCTGACCTAGGCGGTATCTCCTTGTGGAATTTACCTTAAATCTGGAGACTAGCATGTGGTGGTCTGGAGTGTTATTTCTGTTAGTCCTTGAAAGTGGCTAAGGGAGATATCTGATTCCAGTTCTAAAAAGAGAAGAAACGGATGGGCCTGAGGGAAGGAAGTCTTTCCTGAGGTTGTTCTCCAAATACCTTGAACATATATGTACTAATAGGGATCAGTCCATACTGTTAGCAATTCTTAGGAAAAAATCAATTGGGAAAGCTATGAAGGCACACATGATTTTCATAACAGAAGACAGCTGATATATGACAAGCCAAATAACACCAAAAGCTCCTTGGAATTTGGCTTCCTCTGAAGGAATTCCTTGATCCCTTCAGGTAGTGGCTTTACCATAACCAGCTAATTCCTTATAATATATTCCTGTGACTCATAGTAGAAGACCATTGTTCCAATCTATGCTTTAAGACACGCTTTATACAATGTCTTAAAGTTTCTGAAACAGACTACTTCCTGAAGGGCATCTTCTCATCCAGATGATTGACATGCCCTTTAGACTAACTCTTGAGGGAGGGGACAATATCATATCTGTTGTTCTGTTTTTGTTTTTACCAAAAATCCTCCCACTAGATGATAACCTTATAATCTTCCTGGCAGTTTAGGATGCCATTTCTCCATCAGAAAACGGAGATAAAACTCAGCTCTCATTATTGTGAGCAAAAACCAAAGCTCTACAGTTCCTGCTCCTGGTTTTACAAGCTGCTGACTAAAAAGGAAGGGTCTACCCTCAGGAGCTTTCAAGTCTGCTACTGTCTGGCTAGCAGTATGACAGCAGGGCATGCAGATGTGAGGGAGCACAGGTCGCTATGCTCCACCAGCACACAGACTCCTTCCTTGCAGCCCCTTTCTTGGCCTACAGGGACGAGCCTCCCCCACTGAGTGCTATTCTGGGAGAGTGGAAACTCAGAAGATTATGCTCCTGGTTGAGGCCAAAGGACCCCTGAACACCCTTTCCCTTCCTCCAGAATTTGGACAAAACTGTTAAAGAGCTGCAGGTTTTCCTTCCTCTCTTTGCTCCTCCCCACCCTGATGAGGATGTTATGGTCTGAAAAATACCAGGAACAGATCAGCCAAAGAGAGAATTCAAGCTTCTTCACAAATCCCACCCTGGTTTACAGCATTACTTTTATGCTTATTAATAAATATTAACTAATTATTTTATGCTAAGAGATATGCTAAGCATTGGAAAACTAAAATAAACAACATACTTTTGCCTCAAAGAGACAAAATGGGCAGACGTAGGAGACGATCTGACAATTATGCTTCAATGCCACATGTTTCAATAGAGGGTTTTGTTATCATTCAGGCATTATGCTGGCCTGCCCCCAGGGTCCTCGGCTGCAACACCTCCTGTGCGCATGCGCTCCTCAGTACTCAGGCAGGTACACTGGTCAGCTCAGGGTCCTATGGCCACTACATCACTATATAGTCCCTGTGTGCATGCTCTACATCCCCTTATAAAAGGCAGGCCCTAGAAAGGAGAGAGATGGTTCAGCAGTGAAGAGAACTGGCTGATGTTCCAGAGGACCCGGGTTCAATTCCCAGGTGTCTGATCACGCCAGGCTTAGATAGATAGATAGATAGATAGATAGATAGATAGATAAGGTGGGCAATGCCCGCCTCCCACCTTGCCCCTTCTCTCTGCCATTTCTCCCAGAAGCAGACCTCTGTGCCCCCTTCTTTCCCCTCCCCTCCAATAAGCCTCCTACATGACTTTTGTTGTATGCTATTGGTGTCATGTGACTCAGCAGGCTTTCCTGGCAGCTCCTTCTGCCCACCAGCAGTATGAGGCATGCAGGGACCCTGGAACCCAATCCACCTGTGACAGCCTTCATCTTTCCAATTAGCTGATAGCTAGGCCCCTCCATCCAACACCAACACGTTTGTTGAGTTCCCTTTGTCCCAGTAAATGCTTTCCTGGACCCATGGGAGTGATTGCTGAGCATCTGGCACCCCTCTGGTGTACTTGGAGGTGGGAGAACCCCCAATCACGGCCTTCAAGGCCATGATAGATCCCATTTGCTGACAATCAGCCCTGGCCATTTCCCATGAGTGAAGCTTCATCTCTCAACCATGGTTTCTCACCTCTCAGTTACCCCCCCCCCCGAAAACTCTGATACCAAGGAACCACATGTCTCTCTGGGCCCAGAGCCTCCTAGACCCCGCTCCTGTGTGACCGCATACAGGGCAGCTTGTGTCTGCTCAGTCCTTGGCCCCTGCCCTTTGTGTGCCGACTCACTGGGCAGCCTGTGCCTTCTCCATCCTATCCTCCCTGAATTTCTGGGATACTGGACATTCCAAGCCTTTGAATTTTGGTTTTTCTGCCTCACTCATGGGAACTGCACCTAATACCATAAGTCCAACCTCCCCTCTGGGATGTCTTTTAGAAAACCTCAAACTTCTACACTTAGCACTCGACTTAAGGGCTTCTAAACTTATCCGCCTTTGCAGTCAGATCTGGACCAAATACCCTTAGATAACCAATCAAAATGGCTGCCTACTAGCAGCTTAGATCCCAACATTACATGGGACCTTTCCAACTTCTGCCAGTGGTTGGGTAAATGGAAGCAGGTACCCTATGTTCAAGCCTTCTCTTTGTTCTTCTGTTCACCCACTCACATCCTCCTATCTATGCAGTCTGAAGTGAGGAAACCTTCACTACTCTGGACTCTGCCAATGAATGCCTACTCTTCTGACCTCAACGTATAAGGGCTCCTCCAGCCCCTTCCTCCTCTCCAGTAATGGTCCATTCTAACCGTCTGACTCTGACACCCACTTTCACTCCCCCTGTTACTCACTCTTGCTCTGCTATGAGACCCCATCCATCCCTCTCTACCCAACCCAATCCAGCAAGAGGTTGCCAGGGTGGACAGACTGGTTAAGGTACATGTCCGCTTCTCGTTAAGTGAACTCTCTCAAATAGAGAAAAAGCTGGGGTCTCATACATCTAACTCTACCTCTTTCATTAAAGAATTCCAGTCTATCACCCAATTGTACAGTCTTACCTTCTGTGGTATATATATATATATATATATATATATATATATATATATATATATATATATATATATGAGATCCTAGCTAATAACGTACTTCCTGAGGAGCACAGGCAAGTTTGAGAGAAGGCTAGAGCACATGCAGATGAAATGCACCAAACTAATGCAGCATACCTGGCCAGAGCCGAGGCAGTCCCCAACCAAGATTCCCCACCATGGGACTATAATGCCCCAGAGAGAATTCTAGCTAGATATCAGTTTACAACCTGCCTCCTGGCCAGTCTCCATAAGGCTGCCCTTAAGCCAGTTAACTATGAAAAACTCCGAGAAATCGTCCAGGACAAATAGGAAAATCCGTCTCAGTTCCTAGAACGCACCACAAAGGCCCTCTTACAGTACACCAACTTAGACCCTGAAAACCCAGAGGGCAGACAACTACTTATGACTTATTTCTTTTCCCAGAGGTTCCCTGACATTAGGGCCAAGCTTCAGTGACTGGCTAGAGGCCCCTCACCCCACAGGCAGAAGTCTTAGCACTGACCTTTAAGGTGTAACATGGGAGAGGTGAAAAAGCCCATAAGCAGAAATACTAAATGATGGCCAAGGCCATCCAACCAGCTTCAGCAGCTGCTGGGGCTCGAGGACCACCGGGTCCCTGATTCAAATGTGGCCAGGAGGGTCACTTGGCCTGGGCTTGCCCTAATCCCCACAGGCCACCTGGGCCATGTCCAAGGTGCCACCAAGAGGAACACTGGGCTGTTGACTGCTCACGTGGCCCTTGTGACATGGGGAAATCAGACACAGACCACCCTATAGCCAAAGTTTTAGGCATGGCCATGTAACAAACACTATCGGGGTCCAGCCCCTTATAGTCTTTTCCCAGGGTTCCAGAAGAGTCAATACCGGAGGCAAAAATTGGTCCGAGGGTTGTTCAATGAATCTAAGTACACCGAGCTCTATTAGTTCATTCACTTTATTCTTCTAAGTCAAAATCTTCCCGTGCTATAGAGGTACCAGTGTATATGCACTTACAAACAGTAATACTTTGACAATGCAATGCGAGGTTTTCTGGGTTATAAGATCCACACAAAGAGCAATGATTGTCAGCTTTATTTGCAACCCAAAGGGGGAGTGGTTAAAGGAGGTGGGGTCAACTAAGGGCTAAAATCAATTAATAAACCAAAAAGGGAAATTCATGTGCTCAAACTATATTCTTAGAAGTGGTTGGGTAAAATGTTAGGACTTTTATATCACTAAGTCATGGGTAAAATAAAACTGCCTTTTTTTCCTTTGGAGCCATATCTATCTCAGTCTAATCTCGGTTGTGCCATTTTCTGGCAGGGCGGGGTGGGGGTAGCTAGGCAGCCTGTGTCACAGCTTGATGTACCTGGTATGTATAAGCCTATCGGTTCCCCAGTGTCCAAGGGGGCTTTGCTATGTCCGGCATGGGATATTAGGGAAAAAAATCTACATACACTATGTTCTTATATCTATTAACTTTAGTCCTTTAAGACAAAATTCTATCAATTCAGCTATAGTTCCACCAGGCATTCAAGGCAGAAATAACTCTAGACATAACAAGCTCTATATCCATTTGCTTTATTTCTCTAGGATGAAATCCTGTCTCCGTAACTGCAGTTCTGTCCAGCTCCCCAGCTCATAGTCCTGCTCATGACTAACTCCTATGCTTTCAGCCTCATCTTCATCCTCTGTATCCTCTTTCTCCATCTCTGCTACTCTCTACTCCTGGCACTCAGAAAACTCTACCCAAGATCCACTTACCCTCTATGGAACCTCTGTCATCTTCTCTTCTCTCTTGCCATGCTGTTCTGTCCCTGTCTACAAAACATACTTGCCTTTTCTTTCCCTAGGCCCCTCCTTCCCTGCCTCCTCAGGAATGTTGTTTTATCTCTCACCTTGATATGTAAAAACCTCTTTTGTTTTCAGTCAAAATGCTCTGGAGAACCACTAGGCCTCCTCAAGGCAAGGGGATGGTCTGAGCTTCATTAGCACAGGAAACAAAGCTAGGTGTCTCAACCAGCTTGTCTCCTGAGCTCAGCAGGGCAGTTAGTAACTTAGTAGGTTCAGCAGGTCTGGGGAGCTGAACTGTTTACCAGTAGGTCTGGGCACACAAGGATTTCATAGCAGAAGACAGCTGAAATATTAAAGACTGGGTCACACAAAATATTCATAATAAATGGCTTTGCCTTTTGACAGACCCTTGATGCGTCTAAGTTCAGCTTTAATACACAGTTGAATCTCTATGATATATTCTTGGGGCCCCCGCAAGATAAGCCCTTTTGTTCTGAGTCAAATGTTAAAGGGGAAGTCTACAGATACCACTTGGGCTATGGGAGAAAGGAGGATTTAAGCTGAATTTGCACAAGAAACAAGGCTTTGTACCTAACACCCACCTGGTTTTGGCTTTGTCTCCATATGGATATTTACCTTAATTCAGGAGACTAGCAGGTGGTCTGGATGCTTATCTATCTACAATTTGTCCTTGAATGTTTGAGAGGTATCTCAGATAAAATGCTTTTGTCCAGAGATGGCCTTGGCCCTGGATACTTGCTAAAGGAGATGTCTGATTTTAATGCTAAAAAGGGGAGATAAAAGCCTGATAAGAAGTCTTGCCTATGTGACTTGTCACACAATTGGGGGAAGTTATCCAAATACCTTAATTGTACAGAGAAAAAATGTGCCCAATGAATGAGCAATTATACTGTTAAAAGTTCTTAGAATCAAATGGGAAAGCTACAATAGCATGCATGAAATTCATAGCAGGAAATAGCTAATATTCAGAAGCCAATATCACCAAGACTCCTTAAGTCTTGGCTGTATCCTCTAGAAAGGCCCTTGGCTTCTTCCAGGTATTAGGTTTGTCATAGTCAGCTGAATTCCTACCTCATATTTCTGTGGCCTACAGCAGCCATGGATCACTGAAGGGACCCAGGCTCCCTTGACCCGACCACTGTCATCTCTGACAGGGATACCTGGGTAGTCATCACAGCCATCTCCTTCTTCCTGGACTCTGGGGCTACTTACTCGAGACTAAGGGAATTTTAGGGACCCACCTCTTCTTCTCATCTCCCTATTGTCAGGATAAGGGGGACAGTCTTACCTACTCACCAGACCCCACCACTCAATTGCATTTTCAAGGGTATTCCTCTCATTTATTTATGGTGGTTCCAGCTTGTCCCATCCCCTTTCTAGGAGGAGATCTTTTTAGTCAAAGTGGGATCTTCTATTTCTTTTGCTCCTCCTATTCACTTGACCCCAGACTCATCAACAGTCCCTCTCCTCCTCCTTTTAGCCACTTACCCTACTGAGTCCAATGTGTCATTTTCTTTGCGAGCCTCTCAAGTGGACCCCTAAGTCTAAGACACCCAAAACCCCTCTGTTCCTAGACACCATTCCCCCATTATTGGCCAATTACAGGACCTTACCTAGTATATTATCCAAGCCCAGTACCCACTCTCAAGCTAGAACCTCATCTCTGACCTCCTAAGAAAGAAACTACTTTGTCCCCCATATTCTCCTTTTATCACCCCTACACTTGCAGTTAAGAAGCCCAGTGGTACCTATTGCCTGGTTCAAGACCTCCAGCTCATTAACTCTGCCTACACCACTAACCCACAGGCTGAACTAATAGCTCTCACCCATGCCTTCCAATTGGCACAAGAACAATCCTTAAATGTTTCACAGACTCCAAATGTGCTTTTCATATCCTCCTGTCCCACTACCATCTGGAAAGAGTGTGGGCTACTTACAACAAAAGGTGGGTCCACAACCAACTCAGGTCAAATTACAGCCATGCTAAAAGCCTCCCATCTCCCCACAGCTATAGGAATTATTCATTGCCAGTCTCACCAGATCAACAACTCCATTATCTCTGAGGGAAATAACTGAGCTGATGAGGCAGTTAGAGCTGCAGCCTTCCTAAACCCTGAAGAGGATCTTGAGGCTGGACCTCAGAGGCCCTCATTAGTTTGGCCCACAGCAGTAGGAGCTTGCAGCAGGAGTGTGGCTTACTCATATCAAGAAGCAAGCAGTTCCCTGCAGAACCCATGAACCGACCTTGGTTATCTAGGCTTCTGTACCAAAGAGAGCCACAGCCTTCCTAAAGTAGCACAGTGGCTTAGGAGAATCTCAGCAGTAAGAACTAACCTGGAGGGAGGGCGGCTCATCTGGAGGGAGAGGAATATTGGTTGATTTGATTATAAAATAATCATTCAGAGGCTTAATATTATTTACAAACTATATTGTCTATGGCAGGCCTCTTGCTAGCTAGATAACCAAAGTCGGTTCATGGATTCTGCACATTCTGTGAACCTGCCATACTGTAGCTCAAGCCCATACATTGTGACATCTCTACATCATGAGTGTGACTCTCCTGGGTAACTCCACCATATTGGGAAGCTGAAGTGGGCAGAATCAGCAGCCAAGGCTGCTGCTTTTCATCCTAGCCATGCAGTTCAACAGTTTAACATCTCTCCTGGTCAGAAAAGGATTATAGATACACAAAAGACAGATTCAGATGGAATGAACCTCTAAATGGTTTACATTGTGTGTAAAAATGTATGTAGGCTTGGAAGAGAGAGGAAAAGGATAGACAGTTATATGAGGAAATAGATGGTTTTAAAAAATAAAGTCTTTGTCTTTGGGATTTTTAACTGGAGAGAAATATTTGATTATAAAGGCTGCTGAGTTAAGCCAATATGCATATTTTAAAGGTATCTTGACTTCAGAATTTGTGTCTAAGGATACATTGCTTTGGAAAAGAAGTTCTGCTTTTATCTCCACAGAAGATGAGAACCTGTGGATTGATTCCAGGCTAATATGGTTTGCTCAAGGAAGACCCCCTGAGAGGTCTCTAGATGTTCCAACATCCAGAACAGCTTCAAGACAGCTGGCTCAGACAATGTAGCCTCACAGACTACTCTAGTCAGGACTTGACCATAATTCTTAATTTTCTCAGGATCCCCATAAGATTACCAGCACCCCTAACCAGCAGTAAGTAATATGAGAAGCTATGCCCAAACTCCAAAATATTGTTTATAAATGTTTATTTTTATTTAAAGGGGGTTGATTATAAATACAATCTCTTTCTAAAAAAGAAAAGGGAATAGTATAGATATGATAGGATAAAAGGGTAGATTATTAAATCTACTTTTAAAGAGCAACAACTTGTTTAAAATGATTTATATTGCTATGGGTTTTAGTTTATTGATACAAATTTAAAGTTAATTTTGTTATACTGTATGAATTTTTCTACTCTTGTTTAAGGTATGTTTGTGTAGCTCATTTGAAATTGAAATGTATAATTAAGAAATACAGATTAGCCGGGCGGTGGTGGCACACGCCTTTAATCCCAGCACTCGGGAGGCAGAGGCAGGCGGATCTCTGTGAGTTCGAGGCCAGCCTGGGCTACCAAGTGAGTCCCAGGAAAGGCGCAAAGCTACACAGAGAAACCCTGTCTCGAAAAGCCAAAAAAAGAAAAAAAAAAAGAAATACAGATTAAAAATTAGTCACCTATGATACTATGATAATCAAACTTATAGTCATGTTAGTTTTGTGGGTATACATAGATATATTTCACTTAGGTAGGTAATCTTCAAACACTTCAAAGACCTAAAGAATATGACATTTAAAATGTTTTAAAAACTTAGACTTTCTGGATAGTGAGACTTGTCTGCTCCTGGCATCACTGATTCACTTCAAAGAAGATGATGGGCATTGAAGAAACTCCATATGGAGTTTGCTTTCCTTATGTCAAAAGTTAGCCATTTGGGTAAGAAACTGTTCTTGCCTGGACTGCTTGAAAAAGGTTGTATCAACTGGACATGCAGGGCCCATGGAAAAATGACCACTAAATTTTGCCAAAACAGGTGAGATGGTCCTTCAGGTTCCTGCTTTTCAGAGGAGACTGCCAGACATTCTACAGGACACAGGGAGAAGCAACTAAAAAACTCTAGACCTATTAACTGAAGATGGATGTCCGTCCCAACATTGCAGAAGAACTTTAGGTGACTGTCTAGGCAGCCAGATGTCTCTGTCACTTCTAGAATTTTAGAAGTTGCTTGCAATGCACTTCCTGTGTACTTAGGTAATATTATATCCTTCTGGGGCCTTTGATGTAGTTGAAGATTTAATAGTTATAATTATAATTTTCCTTGGTTATGATAAAAGATAAATTAAATATGAAACCTTAGACTCACAAATATAGGCTAGCTAGAATATTTCTTTAATTTTACCAATTACAAATAGACTAAATATTGTAACTATAATTCTTGCTTGTAACTGTTTGTTATATATAACTTTACTATGTTAAAGTTAAAACCTTCCATTTTCATTAGATAGAAAAGGGGAGCCGGGCGGTGGTGGCGCACGCCTTTAATCCCAGCACTCGGGAGGCAGAGGCAGGCGGATCTCTGTGAGTTCGAGGCCAGTCTGGGCTACAGAGTAAGTTCCAGGACAGGCGCAAAGCTACACAGAGAAACCCTGTCTCGAAAAAAAAAAAAAAAAAAACAAAAAAAAAAAAAGAAGAAAAGGGGAAGTGCTATGGTATGTCTTTCTGTATGCTGTGAATATGTGTTGCTGCCATTGGCTAATAAATAAAGCTGTTTTGGCCTCTGGCAAGGCAGCTTAGAGGCAGGTGGGAAATCCAAGCAGAGACAGGGAGAAGAAAAGAGAGAAGAGACACCAGCCACCACTGAAGGAGCAGCAAGATGCCATCATACTGGTAACACCTGTGGCAACTTATAGATTAATAGAAATACATTAAGTTATAAGAGCTAGCTAGCAAGAAGCCTGCCGTAGACCATACAATTGGTAATTAAGATAAGCCACTTAATGATTATTTTATAAGAAGCTATGGGACTGTGGGGCTGGGCAGACCAGAGAAACACAGACCTCAGGACTGAGTGGGACCAGAGAAACTTCTGGCTTCAAAATAGTAGACTGAGTTAAAATGATCTTTCCTCACCAATGTTAGTAGATATTATCCAGTCTATTAAGGATCTATTTGAGTAAAAAAAAAAAAAAAAAAAAAAAGTGAAAGAACAAATTGAACTACTATCTCTTCTTGAATTGAGATAACATCTTCCTCTACTTTGGGATGGAAGAGTTCCTGTCTTAGAGCTCTCCCATAAACACATCTGGTTCTCAGGCGTTTGCACCACAAGCTTTCTTGTTTTCACACACATATTATGGGATTGTCAGCCTCCATAATTGTAAAACCAAATTTCATAACAGAGCCTCTCTCTATATTTTGGGTTTTATTTCTCTGAAGAAATCTAATATCACAACTCGTCTTTTCCATCTTTCTATTCAGCAATCCTATACAGTAGACATGGCATTCAGGCCAGGTCCTTTTGAGGCCCCTAAACACTTAGTGTGTTATCAGTCATCATATTCAAATACAAGCATGCCCTCTGGCTGTTCTTGATTCTCTTTTTTTCACTTTTCATAAAGCTTATTTCCTAGAAGTCATGTATCAGACTCACCTATATAGTTCTTTAGAACTGTACCATGTGTGTTGGGCATTCTAAGAACCACCAAAACTCCTTTGTCCACATTTCAGAACCAGGTTCCTTGGAGTTCTCCCATCCCCTGCCCCCACTAATGACTCAGTACCAACGTTTCTGCTGTATTTTCCCTACGCGCATGCTCTGTCCCTCCTATGAAGCCCATCATCACATTCCTATCCTCGCTCAGAGGCAACCATTTTATGCCACCCCACCAATACATTTCTTGTGAGGTCTGTTTGCATGGTATGACTTCTGTGGCATTCCTTGGCCCCTGATCACCAAGATAATCTTTCTCCACAAAACCTTTTCAATGTGTCTAAACCTAGACCTGTAATTGACAGAGAAATGAAGTTATCATTATTTGGTTGAGATAAAGGACAGTGGAAAGGAACTTCAAGAACAAAGGATGAAAAAAAAAGTTTCTACAGCAAAGAAGAAGAAATCTTTGTTAGGAAGACAAGACTAAACTCTTTACACAAACCATAAAGGTGTTTAAAAAACCATTGATTCTTACTATTCTGAGAGGGACTTTCAGCTGACTGCCAGCTACAAATTTTGAGAATTCTCCAATTAAGGTAGAAATATAGAATACCAACTTAAAAAGTTAATTCGAAATCCTGTTAAACTGTTCCCTAAATTTTGTAGAAGATTTAATTAAGACCAATCATACAGAAACACTTATAAGTAAGGAGTTTCCTCTATTTTTAATTAAATCTGAAATTTTAATGTAGATCCAGGCAACTCAATTACTATTCCTGGAACCCTTAACAGGTTAATAGAATTGAGGCATCCTGTTAGCATGGCCATCTGTCAGTGCTGGACCCAGGAACTCAGATTCTTTTTGAAAACCTAGATTTGGTTATGTCCTAGTGTGGTGGTTTGAATAAGAGAGGCCTTCACAGGCTCATAGAGTATTTGGTCACCAGGTGGTGGCATTATTTGAAAGGATTAGGAGGTATTGCCTTGTTGGAGGAAGTTTGTCACTGGGGTTGGACTTTGGGATTTCAAAAGCCCAAGCCAGTCTCTGTGTCTCTCTGTCTTCCTGCTGCCTGTAGATCCAGAAGTAGCACTCTCAGCTCCTTCTCCAGCACAATGTCTGCCTGCATGCCACCATAATCTCTGCCATGATGACAACGGACTAAACCGATGAAACTGTAAGCTAGCCCCAATTAAATGATTTCTTTTATAAAAATTGCCATGATAATGGTGTCTCTTCATAACCATAAGACACTGACTAAGCCGGGCGGTGGTGGCGCACGCCTTTAATCCCAGCACTCGGGAGGCAGAGGCAGGTGGATCTCTGTGAGTTCGAGGCCAGCCTGGGCTACCAAGTGAGTTCCAGGAAAGGCACAAAGTTACACAGAGAAACCCTGTCTCGAAAAAAAAAAAACCAAAAAAAAAAAAAAAAAAAAAAAAAAAAAAAAAAAAAAAAAAAAAAAAAAAAGACACTGACTAAGACACCTAGTCAAGGGGACTTTGCTTTTCATGTTTAGACACTTGCTAAAATAAGACACATTATTCACATCATACAGCAAAGCTAAATTAAGTGAGTTGACCTTAAAATTGCCTTCTTCTGCCGGGCGGTGGTGGCACACGCCTTTAATCCCAGCACTCGAGAGGCAGAGGCAGGGGCAGGCGGATCTCTGTGAGTTCGAGGCCAGCCTGGACTACCAAGTGAGGTCCAGGAAAAAGGCGCAAAGCTACACAGAGAAACACTGTCTCGAAAAACAAAAAAAAAAAAAAATAATAATAATAATAAATTGCCTTCTTCTTAAGGTCACCCAAAAATGATGACTAGAGACAAAACTAGATTCACATATTTGGAGTTTAGAACAATCAAGTTGACCCCCTGAAATAAAGCAAAACCATCCTTTCTAACCATGGTTAGACTTTCACCAAGCCATTGCACATAGGCCTGAGCTGCAGGACTCTAAGGTATTCGATGCACATAGATGATTTCATATCACTGCCAGAGACAAGCAATATGACAGCCTTGATTTTATTAGAAGAATGTGAAGAAGTCTATTTCTGTGGAAAAAAAACAAACAACCACACAGCAGCATAAAACTGAAATAAGCAAACATAAACCTATGATGTCTTTTGAAATAAAATGTAAAAAACAAACAGGTGTGTAAGGAAGTGCACAACCAGTGATTAGCTGTAACTCTCATGTAAAAATAGAATAGCTTGGTTTATTTGTGAAGGAAAAAAGTTTATGGTGTTTTTTCCTAAGTTACTTCCTGCAAAGCATGGAAGAAGTTAGAAAACGTGTTTTTGCATTCTGTTCCTAAAAATGTTCTCACCATATCACAGGAAACTTTTACAGTAAAAACAATTCTCTGATAAAAGTAAGCAAACTTGGAGCAGTGTGACTGAGTGAGAGGATCCGGTACTCAAAGTCTAAAGAGCAGGTCTGACTTTCATCCCTATAGTAGCAAAGAGAGCTTAGGTGGTTTGCTTTTTTTTCTTTTTTTTTTTTCTTTTTTTTTTTTTTTTTTTTTTGGTTTTTCGAGACAGGGTTTTTCTGTGTAGCTTTGCGCCTTTCCTGGAACTCACTTGGTAGCCCAGGCTGGCCTCGAACTCACAGAGATCCGCCTGCCTCTGCCTCTCGAGTGCTGGGATTAAAGGCATGTGCCACCACTGCCCGGCTCTTTTTCTTTTTTAAATGCTATGGGATAGAACACAGGGCCTCTACCACCATCATTTCAGCTCTTTTGGCTATTTTTGAATTTGTGGTTTCTCAATAAAATGTTGGTTATATAATTTTCTCCTTAGGATTTATGTATATAAAGTGCTGGACTATGTAGGAGTGGAGGAAGCTGGGTTTCTCTCTTCAGATTCTTGTTTTCTTGTACTGGCTGAGGGATAAAAATTTAATTGAAGCAAAGATGTTGGGGGCATCAAGAGGGAAAAAGAATGCCTCTTAATGTACTTCATAGTAAGAAGTTATGGCCATGGTGGATTGCTTTTCTAATATTCATAAGCCTTTCCTAACATTTACCAGATTCATTTTAGGATGGATATAACCCTTAGGAATAGTCACATGTTCTGAGAGAACCCCACAATTTACCTATTTCTTATTCCAGACCGGGCTTGATTAACTAAACCCTTCAATATAATTCCAGTGCTTCTACCACCATGTCTTACTCAGCTTGGAATGATCCAATTAAGGTGAATGAGAGTAAGGGGATATCATAGGGGAATGAGGATGTATATAGGAAGGAAGTTCTTATCTTTTCTGGGAGGATAATAGAGTTACACACTCTCTCACACTCCCTAAAGGTAAGTGAGTGAGCTTGTGACCCTAAGAGCCAGTTGAAGACACCACTGCCATAATAAAGCAAGAGTGAGAGGTGAGAAGAGCTAACGTCTTCAACAACCTCAATGAACAGTTGGGCCAAATGTTGTAGAGACCAGGCTCTTGGAATTCCCGGTAAATAACTAAATACACTTTAATATGGCTTACATTGAGTTGAATTTTCTATTATTTGTAATAGCAAACAGTCTCTAACTGAAGGAAAAGCTTGGCAGGAAAAGTGAAGTCTCATTTTAGTCTGTTGCATAATGGTTTATGCACTTTATCAAAGAAACAAAATTCTTCTTAGTGCACTTTAATGTATACGTATAACGTATACAAAGTGGCTATAGGAGACACTGCGTTTGACAGTAGAGCTAATCTGTCAACATCAAAATCGTGGTTTGTGCACTTAAAAAATATAAATTAAATGAAGAACCATAATTTTCAAGGTAAACCCTTGCTGAGAAACATCAGTCTGTAGTTACTAAAATTAGAAGAAGCATGAGTTAGTTTTCTGCTGCTATGATAGAATATTCTGACAAAAATCATCTTAAGAATCATCTTATATTGGCTCATGCCCATCATAGCAAGAAGGCATGTCCTCTGAGGCTGAGGTCAGCCAGCTGTCAGGAAGCAGTAGTAGATCCCATTTCATCCACACACAGGAAACAGGAAGGAAGAAAGGGAAGTGGAGCCAAGCTCTAGTACCTCAAGCCTGGTCTTTTCTTCAGCAAGGCACTACCTCCTTAAGGTTCCATAATCTTCCCAAACAGCACCACCAACTTTGGGAATATCTGTTTACATGAGTCTATAAGGGATATTTCTCATTCAAACTACAACAGAGAACATTATTTGCAAACAGTTTCCATTGGGAATTGTCTTTGTTAGAGTCCCTATTACTGTGAAGAGACACCATGACCATGGCATCTCTTATAAGGAAAACATTTAATTTGGGGGGCTCACTTACAGTTTCAGAGGTTCAGTCCATGATCATCTTGGTGGGGAGCATGACAGTGTACAGGCAGACATGGTACTGGCCACATCTTAGCTTGCATGGAACAGGAAGTTAACAGAAACACTGAACAGTATCCTGAGCATAGAAAACCTCAAAGCCCACCCCCACAGTGACACACTTCCTCCAACAAGGCCATACCTACCCCAACAAAGCCACACCTCCTAATAGTGTCACTCTTTATGAGATTATGAGGGCCAATGACATTCAAGCTACCATAGGAATTTTATTAATTCATTAGCTAGTTGTTTGCTATTATTTAAGATGGGTCATGTACAAAGAAAATCTTCTACATACTTTGGTAAACTACCAATTATAACAGACATCTGTTCCATTAAAATTATCCTTTTGGGTATAAACTTATTATGCTATCCTTTTCCAAATCCAGGTCAAAAATGGCAATGATAAACTTGCTGGAATAGAATATTATAGTAATGATTTATAAATGATCACTCACATACCCATCTTCACTCTGTATAATCTTAACTCACACTGAGACTTGGACTGTTTTAGCCAAGGAGACATGAGCAGATGTTTCACAAACCAGTTGATTGATAATACTTGTACATGGCTTCTTGCTCTTTCAGAAAAGTTATCCTGATATCACCAGTCTATGAAGAAGCCCAGAAGAAAATATTACATAGTAGCAGAGGCTCAGTCACTTGGTGACTCCAGCTGACCCTCTAGTTGTATGTATCCATCCATGTGAACCAAGGAGAAAGCAGTAGAACTGCTGAGCTAAACTCAGAACTGTAAGAAACCATAAATTGTGGTAATTTAAGCCTTAAATATTGGAATGATTTGTTTCACTGAATAAATAACTCAATAGGAGAAAGTGAAGAAGCAGTTCAAAGCCAGCTTGAAGGAGGGAGTACAAACCCCAGGCTTGGATTCTGGTCTCTAGTAGCTTGTTGAATTAGAATATTTAACTCATTATCACACAGTTTGGTGAGATATCACACCAATGTGAAAGAACCCAACAAAGAAACTAAAATGCAGAAGATAGACTCAGGTCTTAAATAAGACCATTCGCTTTTCCGTGTGGTGAAGTTCAATGTTCACAAACTGGGGAAGTTCTGAATATCATTTTGCTAAGCCTGATTCTATTGTCTTATAGTGTACTCATCCCATGAATAACACAAACCATAATCAAACTGTTAAAATGAGAAGTGAGAATCCATTAGACTGATGTATCTCTTACATTCCTACTTAAGCAAACTGAAACCTAATGGAGAACCAAATAGAAAATAGATCTTACATTCAATCAATTACAAGAGAGCAACTAGGCATTTGGTATTCTGTTAGTCATTTTTTTATCACTGTGATAAAATGCCTGAGAAAACAATTTAAGAAAGATTTATTTTGTATAGTTTTGCAGGTTGCAGACCACAATAACTTGTCTTTGTTGCTTCAAGGCTTGTGGTAAAACAGAGTTATCATGGCAGCAGAGAATTATGGGGCAGAGCTACTTCCACACAGAGAGACAAGTAGTGGTCAGGGACAAGAAAAGCCCTTCAAGGCACAATCCCTGTACCCTACCTCCTCCAACCAGACCTACATCCTGTTTGTTCAATTTGAACTCACCAGTGGATTAGGTAATTAAT
This sequence comes from Peromyscus eremicus, assembly GCF_949786415.1. Lineage (NCBI taxonomy): Eukaryota > Metazoa > Chordata > Mammalia > Rodentia > Cricetidae > Peromyscus > Peromyscus eremicus. Next base: position 74,638,114 of record NC_081427.1, read on the forward strand.
GGGCTTAGTGCTCCAGTCACCTCCTGTAATCCAATCACCTCTTTATATTGTGGACCCAGCCTTTAATGCATGGGTGTGGGGGAAGATATTGTTAGCTCTGGGGCAGAAAAGGAGAAGTTTGAGAGGAAGGCATTGAGTTAGGATATAAATACACACATGGTACAATATATATTGTATGATGCTACACACGAACATACACACACACACACACACACACACACACACACACACACGGTATAAACTTTATTAAGAGACTTATTAACACCACAGATAGTAATGAATTCCTCACTGGTACATGGCAGTGGAGATTTCTCCCAGGGTCCAGAATAGACACTACCAGTGCCAAAGAATTGAATCGGAGGGATATCAAAAGAATCTAAGCACACCAAGCTCTTTAGTCCATTCACTTTACTCTTCTATGTCAATTCTGTATATACAGCTTTTTTTCTGGTCTCATACTTAGCTCCTCTCTGTCTCTCTTTCTGCTGTTCTCTCATTATTCTTAGTTCTTTCCATCTTTGTTCTTTCTTTTATCTCTGAAGTTTCTAGTTTATATACACATACAATCAACAATTCTCTGGCTGCATTGCTTTCTGGTATGGTGGGGGAAGTTTACTTGGTTGCTAGGCAACCTGCATCACAATGTGTAGTATTTTGTTAGTAAAAGCAGTTTCACTCTGAGATAATTGCAAAAGGGGGAATCTTTAGAACTAGGTATAACCCCTGGGCTGAGATAAAAGAGGGAGGGCAAAAGATTAATTTGCATAAGAAATGAAGCTTGGCACCTATCATCCACCATTTTCTGTTGTCTCCTTGGGTCAGTGGGAATAATCACCTTATCTCAGTAACTAGCAGATGGCCAAAACACCTTCCCTGAACTGTAAGCAGTAAATCTCTTAAATTAGAGTCTTGTGTTAATAAACCAGGGTCAAGGTAAGGAGTTAAGGATTAAACGTTAGTGGTTATTTTCTTTTATCTGTAGGCAAGATGAGCTAATGCTTATCTATCTGTAGTCTGTCCTAGGATGTAGGAGAAGTATCTCAGATGAAATACTTTTGTCCAGAGAATGGCCCTGGCCAGATGTTTGCTAATGAAGAATAAACACAGCTGGGGAATGTTATCCAAAATACCACAATAGTATGTGGGAAATTGTGCCCAGCAAATGATCAACCACATTGTTAGAAGACCTTGGAAAAAGAATCAAATGGGACAGCTACAATAGCACAGAGGAAATTCACTGCAGGAAACAGTTAATACATTCAAAAGCCAGTATCACCAATACTCCTTGAGTTTTGGCTTCCCTCTGGAAAAGTTCTTGACTCTTCCAGGTAATGGCTTTTGCCATTATCAGCTGAATTCCTACCTCATATTTCTGCAGCTCACAGCAAGAACAGGAAGGAAGAGGTTTCCATCCTATTAAAAAAAAAAAACCAATTGTTTACTTTTAAAGGTTTCCAAGGGAGGGAAATATCCTTAGACCTGGAAGAAGTTAATATGTAACTTACGCTACAATGATGGGGTAACAGAAACACTGGTTAGGAGAGAGGAGCTTAATTAATATGTGACTACAATCAAACTACTTTGGGCCAGGCATGGTGGCACACACCTTTAATCCTAGAACTCAGGAGGCAGAGACAGGTAGAACTCTTGAGTGTGAGGCCAGTCTGGCCTACGTAGTGAGTTCCAGGCCAGCCAAGTGACAACATATTAAGACAATGGAGATTGGGTTAATAAAACCAAAATGACAACAACAGCAAAAGCTGATCTAGTTTGTACCCCAAGGGACAAGGTCTGGGTGCTTCCACCTGCCTGCCCTGCCCACAGAGACAGAGGACTAAACCCTGCTCAGTCTGACAAGGACATAAATGTTCTGGGAGGTCTAACAGACACTTCAAATCTAAACCATCACAAGTGTGTTGTCATGAGCAATATTCCATCAGGATTTGCAAACTTCTCCCAGTTAAATGATTTTCTTTTCTGCTTCAACATTCATCCTATAAAAGCTTGTGGTGGTATTTTGTTCCCCAAAATATTGTGCACCCTTATCTGGGTGTCAGAGACAGAACAGCCACTAGATACAAAGGCCAGAAAATGGTGGCACTCACGCCTTTAATCCAAGCATTCCAGAGGCAGAAATCCATCTGTTCAAGGATACAGCCAAGCATGGTGACTCACACCTTTAATCCCAGAAAGTGAGCCTTTAATCCCAGGGAGTAATGGTAGAAAGCAGAAAGGTATATAAGGCGTGAGAACCAGAAACTAGAAGCATTTGGATGGTTAAGCTTTGAGGCTTTTAGCAGCAGTTCATCTGAGAACCATTCAGATATGAGGACACAGAGGCTTCTAGTCTGAGGAAACAAGATCTGCTGAGAAGTTGGCCAGGTGAGGTTAGCTGTGGCTTGTTCTGTCTCTCTGATCTTCCAGTGTTCACCCCAATACTTTGCCCCGGGTTTATTTTATTAATAAGACTCTTTAAGATTCATGCTACAAAAGCTTTTTCCTCAGGCACCTTTAATAGATCTCTGGATTACTTTCCCTTTGATTCACCCCAATCATGTATCACTGTTTGCTCCAAAAAACTCGAGTTCTTTTTTTTACAATTCCATGTATGTATACTGTATTTACATCATTCCCTCCTTCCTCCCCTGCCCTCAAATGCATGGCCTCTTTTTCTTTAATTATTGTTACATATACAAACAAATTAATGCATAAATACAACCTGAATCCATTACTCTTGCTTGTACGTATGTTTTCAGGGCTGATCACTTGGTATTGGATAACCAGTTTGGGGGCTTATCCTTGGGAAGACTGATTCTCCCTCTCTCAGCAGTCCTTTATTGTCTGTAGTTCTTCATCCAGGGGTGGAGCCTTGTGAGAGTTCCCCAATTTGGATGTCAATTGGTGTTGTCAATGCTCAGGTCATGTTTAGGCAACAATATTGTTGAATATTGAGTGTAACCTCCCTGAACTATACAGACAACACAATGGCCTGGTTCTTCAGCCCTTACAGTCTTTCTACCCCCTCTTCTGCCATGCTCCCTGAGTATTAGGTGTAGGGATTGTATTGTACATGTATCACTTGGGGCTGGGCAACCACAGTCAGTTGTTCTCTGTATTTTCATCAGCTGTAACTTTCTGTAGTGGTCTCTGTATGCTACAAAAAGAAATTTCTTTGATGAATGGTGAGAGCTACATTTATCTGTAGGTATCAGCATAAGTATTTAAAATGCAGCTAGAAATTACACCTTTAGGGAAGTGGATAAACTTGAAAATGTTAATGTAATGTATCCAAACTTTAATTCTTAATATTATTGTAATAGCTACAATTTATTAAATGGTTTCCATGAAGCAGGCATTATGCTTGGTATTTCATAATCATAAACTCACATGAACCCCACAACAGCCTGGAAGGCATATCCCACAATCACCTCTACTTATGGAACTAAAGAAAGATGAATTACCCATGTGCAAACAGCTTTTAAGTAGCAAGGCTTGCCTTTTTGCTGTTGTTATTCTCTGAAAAATATAATAGACTAGAAGTTTGTGGGGTTTTATTTGCTTGCTTGCTTTAAGATGCAAATCTTACTTTGCAACCATACATGCTAGTAGGAAGAAGCTGGAGATGAGGGTGTTAGGTAAACAAAACTAAAACAACAATAACAACAAAAAAATCTGATGTACTATCTAAAGAGCAAAAATATATTTTGGACAAAAAACCTATGGCCATCAGTATTTTTCATCATTTCAGCCTCTAAACAATTCAAGTAAAGAACTCATTTGCTGGAAGGAGTATGCCACTTAGTCTACCAAATCTACTCTTCTCATATATGCCTGCTCAGCCAGACTGCATTTCACAGCCCCTTTGCTCCTAGATATAGCTAGTGACTCATTTCTCAGCTGCAGTGTGTGATAGTAGTGACATGTGTGCCTTCCAGACATGGGCTCTGCCATGTGCTTTCTTTTTCCTGTTGGCCACAATTCAATCCATGACAGATACAGGGACAGTGACTCGAGTTCAGCCATGCAGATGGGAAAACTCAAGAACCAGCCTGCTTCCATCTCAGGCTTAAAGGCCATCTTATAGTAAAGACAATTTGTTTATGATTAAACCTCTGTTTCTGAAGGATTGGGCCCTGCTCCCCTGTTACCTTAACTAAAATGGTTCTGCACTTCCTGTTCCAGAAATGGCAGTCATGTCTTTGTTTCAGGAGGTCATTATGACTAACTTCAATGCTTATGTTCTGCTCCTGTAACCCCACCTATTTTTCCTGCCAAACCTGCCATTTGGAAACTCCTTAACCCTGAGGAACAAAAACCTTGTCTTCTTCACATCCATGGGTGCTCTCTAAAATCCTGATTTAGAGTGAGATAGCCAGCTGGCCAGTCCCTGGGGGACCTCTAACATAAAGCTTATTTTAATTAGACAATCAGGGATTTGTAGCTGGAGTTTTCTCCAGTCCTGTCTATACTTCCTGCCTGGCTACTGGCCAATCAGTGTTTTATTTATTAACCAATCAGAGCAACACATTTAACATACAGAACATCCCTTTTCTTTTTTTTTTTTTTCAAAAAGGAAGGTTTTAACTTTCACAGAGTAAAATTACAGATAACAAAACTATTATCAAGCAAGAATTACAATTTCAATATCTAGTCTATTTATAATAACTAGTCTATTTGCATTTGGCAAAATTAAAGAAGATATCCTATCTATCTTATATTTGTGAATCTAAGATTTCATATCTAACTTATCTTTTATCATACCCAAGGAAAATTATAACTATCTAGTCTTCAACTACATCAAAGACCCCAGAAGGATATACTATTACCTGAGAAATAGGAGAAGGACACAAGCAACTTTCCGGAGTCTTGCGAGAGTAGACAGAGACAGCTGGCAGCCTGGACAGTCACCTAATGTTCCTTTGTAAAGTTAGGGCATCTGTTTTTTTTTTTTTTACTTATAAACTGTAAACTTTAAACTCAAACATGTTGTTAAAAGGAAAATATAAACTCCCTGTATCATGCCAGAAGAAAGAGCTATCTTCTGACATGGGACAGGAAAAAAACCAAATTAATTAAGGGACTATTCTATTACTATTAATCTCAATTCTTTGATTCTATTCTGATTCTTTAAACTTTTCTTAAAGTATGAATTTTATATCAAAATTTACAAGATTTATATATATTAAACTTTGTTAAGGTATTAATGGTCATATAGAGTACTAACTAATTCTAGAAAAAAGGCTTCAATTAGCTGCCTATACATGTCTTTGTGTTTGAGTCTCTTATCAGTTTTCTGCAGGCCTAACATCAACTAAAGTCTCTAGGAAGAAGATGGGGCCCCTCAGCAACAATAATTCCACCTGGATAATAATAATACCACTAAGTGGACAAACATCATCTACAGATCAGCTTTGGACTACAAACTGCTCAGAGCAATTTTGAGAGGGCTAGCTGAGATGATCCAGTTTCAAAGACTACTTGAATAAGGACTTGAGATAAACCCTGAACTTTGGCATTATGCTCAAACTGGACAACAAAGGATATAGCTACCTTTCCTAGAATTTGACAATTAACCCAAATTTTTTCTTTTCAGAATAAAGATAATTTGTCAAATGCAAATGAACGAGACATTGTTTAGGTATTTATTGCTTATATATATGGTATATAGTTTTGCACTTTTGTATATAGTTTTTCTTATATTAGTTATAACTTTTTCCTTTTTTCTTTTTATTAAAATAGAAAAGGGGAAATATGGTGATATTTTATTTGTACTGAAATGTGATTTTATTTGTATATTAATAAATAAAGTTGCCTGGGGGTCAGAGCTAAGAGCAAGCCACAGCAGAGCCGGTTGTGGTGGCGCATGCCGATAGAATTTGCTGAGGAAGGCTGAGGCAGGAAGACACTGCCAGCCGCTGCCATGAAAAGCGAGATTTAAGGTACCAGTAAGCCACAAGCCACGTGGCAACTTATAGACTAATTGATATGAGTTGATTTAAGATATAAAAATAGTTAGCAAGAAGCCTGAGCCATTAGGCCAAACAGTTTAAATAATATAAGCATCTGTGTGTTTATTTTATAAGTGGGCTGTTGGACTGCCAGGGCTTGGCGGAACCCAGAGAGAAAAAACTCTAGCTACAGGGATTTGATTTTACTCCTCACAAATTCAGGTTTAAAAGAAACATGAATGCAATCTGGATCTTTTGAAATTTTGTGGTACAGAAGCAGCCCAATGTAGGCAAAAGATCATGTGAAATTGCACATCTGTCTTCCTTAAACCTCTGCATTTGGTGGGTTTTTCTGATAACTGATAGGTTTCTCCTTTGCATAATATCTTAAGGTTGTATTAAATTAGACAAGGATATGGTTCATTCCTCAGTTTCCTGCTCCAGGGCCTCTCTGAGTTTCTAGGACATACTGGTGTGAATTAGATGGACACCATGTTAGAATATGACACTCCTTAGGGGATTAAAGGATGATCTAGAGCTTGATGTGTGGCTGCAGCCAAATCATATCTACAGGGTATGTGTTCTATTTGCCCTAAAGGATGTCATTTAATGTCAGAAGAGACCCTCTACCCATCTAAAATCTGAGAATGTTAGAGAAACTCATGCACAGCACAAGAGCAGATGTCAGATGCAGCAGGCTATGGTACCCACATGCTCTCCTCCCTTGATAGCAGAACCCAGGTCTTATTCAGAATCAACATGTTCATAAGCTGTTGCTAAGTAACAAAATACCTCAAACCTTGTGGCATAAAAGAACCATTGTTTGATTTATGTTCATGGATTTTGTAGAGCTGAAGTTCAGACCAAATACACAGAACAGCTTGTCTGTGCACCTGATACTGGATTTTCATCCTGGAAGGCAGAAATGGAAATGACTGGAATCACCTCCAAGTTTCTAACCTTGTATGAATAGAACCTAGGATACTCAAAAGCTGGGCTTATCAGGATCTATTGACTAGTGTACACATATGTCCTCCATGTGGCCTCAAGAGAGCCAGACTTCTCAGCAGACAAGCAAAGTTAGCATCTGAGGAACAAGGCAGAAGCAATACGACTGTGTGTCACTTTGACTCAGAAATCAAGCAGCATTGTTTCTATGTTCTACTGATCAAAGCTGCCACATGAAAAGCAAGAGAACATAAATCCCTCCTTCTGGTGGAAGAAGTGTCAGAAAGGCTGCTGTACTGTCTTTAAACTGCCACACCAACCCTCAGGTAAAGGAGCTGTGTCCCAGTCAAGGAAATGCTAACACAACTGCTGTGGTCTAAATATGATTTGAGTGTGTCTCTCAGAACTTCATGTATCCCATTTTTGTTTGAATATGTTATCACCCTTTCTTAGTTAGGGTTTCTATTGCTGTGAAGAGACACCATGACCACAGCAACTCTTATAAAGGAAAAATATTTCATTGAGGTGGCTGACATTTTCAGAGGTTTAGTCATTATTATCATAGTGTGGCACAGTCTTGTGCAAGCAGACATGGTGCTATAGTTGAGACTCCTCCTTCTTGATAGGCAGGCAACAGGAAGTGGTCTGTCTCACTGGGCATGGCTTGAGCATATACGAGACCTCAAAGCCCACTCCACAGTGACACACTTCCTCCAACAAGGCCATACCTCCTAATAGTGCCACTCTCTTTAGGGGCCATTTTTTTTTCCAAACCACATGTACCCTCAGCTAAAATTCTACTTAAAAGTTATACTTTAGGAAAAATATAGGAAGCATTCCTATTATATTCCTTATAATCATTCAGGAATTGTTTAATTATTAACAACAGAAACCCTCTCAAGTTGGATTAAGCTAAAAGTACTTGAAATTGGGAAGTCCAAGAACACAAAACAGTTTTGGGAGGAGCTAGATTCAGTTGCACAAAATATGTCACCAGAAACAGTTCTTCCATCTCTCCGCTCTCCCTTTCTCTAGGTTGCCTCATTCTGAGACTCTGTCCTGTTGTGTGATATTTTGTTTGTATTCTGACAAATAAAGCTTCCCTGGAGATCAGAGGGTGGAGCTAGCTACTAGTTAACCAGAGAGCCAGGAGTTGAGGTGCAAGCCTTTACCAGCACTTGGGAGGCTCACGCCTTTAATCCCAGCACTTGGGAGGCTCATGCCTTTAATTCCAGCACAACCAGGAGGTGGAGACAGGAATATAAGGTAAGTGGAGACAGGATCTCGGCCTCACTTGGCCTGAGGACTTGGAAAGGTAAGAAATGACTGTGGCTGCTCATTTGCTTCTCAGATCTTTCAACTTTTACCCCAATATCTGATTCCTGGTTTTTATTGATAAAACTAATTAAGATCATGTTTCACTGTCCCCATGAAAACCAAGATCTTTCCAACAACATACTACCAGTTTAAGGCCACCACTGAAAAGCCATTGTCTCATTTTACTTAAGACCAACAAAAGTCACAGGCCCAACCTTTCTCCCTTGGACATGTGACAAAATTTGGGTTCTGTGCAGTCTTTTTTTAAGGACAGGTGGGAGCAATGCTGAATATTTGGCCTTCCTGAACCTTCTGGGAGGAGAGTTTGTTCATGTCATTGTTCTTGGGGTAATACTAGAATAAAGGATCTGAGTATGAATACTAGACACTCACTGTGCAAGCTTCTGATTTTATCATTATGACCATTGTGTTAACTGCATTCCACTGGCTTTTCCTCCATGGGCTTTAAAATGCATTTTTAAATTTCTAAAACAACTTTTTATTTTTTTAATTTTTACTGAGCATTTTCTTTATTGTGTGCCTACCATTATTATATATTTAAAATGTAGATACCAAAACCCCACCCCATGCAAGCACATTCTAGAGTACACTCTACAGGAGAGATGCTGTGGTACTGATGTTTTTATGAGGAGAAAGAAAGAGTTTCATAGTCACATGTTTTAGAACATTAGGTTAAAGATACTTTGTTCCTTTTAAATTTTTTCTTTATAAAATATAAAAAACACCACAAGGATAATACAAAAGAACACCCACATAGTCACCACTGAACTTCAACAGTTGTTAGCATTTACTGTTTGCTTTTGTGTGCATGTCAGTGGCAAGGATAAACTGAAGATCGCTTGCAGCATCGTGAGTTCATCTTATTACGCTTTGCCTCTGCCTCTAAGCACACAGCTGCTAAGACATGCTTACATAACTCCAAAAGCATGATCTAACTTAAGGAAATTAGCAAGAATTTTTCCTAATAACTTTTACACTCAGTCCACAGCCAAATGTTCTCTGTTCTCAGTACAACTGGAAGGTAATTTTTTCCTTTGGACTCAAATCTAATTACAATTCATACACTTTATTTTACTGTTTTGTTCAAAAACAGTCTTTTGACTTCTTAAAATGATACTATGTTTTTAAAGGGACTAGCTATCTTGAAACTTTTTTATTTTCTCTGTTTTATATTGATCTATTGGGGGAGGTGTCTGTGTTCTGAGCATATGTGCATACGTAAGCACTTACATAGTGTGCCATGGACCATTTGTGGAGGGCAGAGGACAGCTTTCCGGAGCTGACTCTCTCCTTTCACCATGTCAGTTGGAGGTACAGAATTCAGGTCATCAGGCTTGGCAATAAACACTTTGCCATGAAGCCATCTCTCCAGCCTACCTGCACATTCATGTGTTGGTAAAACATTGTGTTTCATCTTGGTGTGGGCATATAGGACAAGCAATTTTAGTGAACAGTAGGCACATTCTTGTAATCTATAAACCGTATAAATATATCCTACTAACTAAGAACTACATTTATTTCAAATTCAACTGCCCCTTAGGCTGAACCCAAAAATGAATGGCAAAAGGAAAAGAGACAATGAATCTGATCTCTTGAAATTAAATTATTACTTTCACATATTTAAAAAATATTCTATTACTATTATGTAGTTGGGATTTTCTTTGGGCTACCAACTAGCTCCCAAATAGACACACAGAGACTTATTATTAATTATGAATGCTTGACCTTAGCTTAGGCTTGTCCCACTTGCTCTTTTAACTAAATTTAACGTGTTTCTGTTCATCTATGTTTTGCCTTGGGGCTTTTTATCTTTCTTTTATTCTGTATGTCCTACTTCCTGCTTCCTCCATGTCTGTCTGTCTAGCCCCTGGTATCTCCCTAGCATCTCTTTTTCTTTCTTCCCAGAGCCTAAATTCCTACTCCTACTTAGTCTTGGAAGTCTGGACTAGACCTCTTCCCTCACTATTGGCCATTCAGCTTTTTATTAGATCAATCAGGTGTTTTAGGCAGTACTTAAAGAGGCAGAGGCACACAGACAAGTTCTTACTTCAAAAAGAGGAGAAGGAGGAGGGAGAAAAAGTCACTCAAATCATAAATGTCAAGAAAATACTGAGAAATGTGTGTTGCTAAGAAATCTAGGTTACTAGTTTTACTAATAAAAGAATTTTTAAATGGACCCAGAAAGAAGCTCACGAGCCACTTCATTGGAATTTGGGAGAAAAACAACAGGGCACAAAAACTCTAGATCTCTGCAGCAGAGAGAAAATCATAACTTCCAGTTCAGAGTCCAAGAAAGTCAACATGTTCAGCTATGAAGGTGAGAAATGCATGGCAGAAGTGAGAACAATTCAGACAAAGAGTGAGGAAGCCCAGAGGAAAGCATGCTTAGGCTGTGACAGTACCTGAAAAAGAGATAGGAAGAAGGGAAAAGAAAAAGCTACTGTTTTTTGAGTTAGGACTCGGGAAGCAGCAAGCTTAACAGTGTGTGGCAGGAGCTGGCTGAGCAGGTTTGTAGGGGAGGGACTTCGGGGAAGTAAAAGTACATTCTAATTAAGTACATAATTGTTCCTCCCATTGCCTTAGCATGTCCTCAGGTGAATCAGATTTGTGTCTTTCTGGACAGGTGATGGACGGGCAGCTGCAGCTGGATTCACTCTCAAGTAATGTTCTCATCTTCAGAGCAGATCAGAATCTAATGCCTCTGCCTAGGGCTGGGGGTAGAACTCAGAATTCGTTCTTTTGACCATGAGGAAACAGTTTTCCCTTGATGGACCTCAATAAAGTCCTAATATCACTTCCCTTTCATAAGGTATTTTAAATGTGGAGGGGCAGTTGTGATATTTTCCCTTTCTAGTGTTACCAGGGAAACAGTCTAAAACTGTCTGTGAGAGAGGGAGTTCATCTTCAGTGGCCTCCAAGACTGTTAAACCCTGTAACACTCTCACCTTGTGTTGAGACTGAAAAGATTTAGGAAATGGGTTTAGGGTTGATGGCAGGCCTTGGAAGGGGACCATGGTAACTCAGATAGTTGGAATTAGACTGCTGCAAGACCATTTGAGTAGGACTGACAATGAACAAAAGGAGAGAAAATTAAGGTGGTGGTTGAATGCACAAGGTACAAAAACGGATAGTATCACTGTCAGCTATAGCTCTTTCCCGCCATGAAAATCCAGAGACAGTGCAAGGCTGTCATCAGGATGGGCATCTGGATGGGATTCAGCTCCCAGGGAGCTATGTGAAAGCAGAGACAAGACAAAAACCAGACTACGAACTACAGCCTCCAGCCAAGACAGAACAAAGGACAACTCTAGCCTCTGACTAAGGACAAGAAGAGAACTGCTTATTTTCAAGGTCCCTGACCTAGAACCTGCCCCTGCCTGACTGGTCCATTGGTTTAGATTAAGGAAGCTAAGGAAACATAGCAACTAGATATAATCTTGGTTCTGAACTGGGTGTGAAGATTAGATGATAGGAAGGGATCCTTGTTAACCTCCTGCTTTTATGGATGTAGAAAAATCCTTGTTTTTAGGGAATACAAACTAAACCTGGCAACATATCCTGGACAGGCTCAGGCATGGAGGGAACTGAAGTTTGAGTTACATTAATATCACTCTTATGCCCAAATCACGAGGACCCACAAAAGACCACCACAGAGACTGACTTCTGTATGTAAAAGCAAAGAGCTTTTATTTTCAAGCTCAGAGCTTGCACCTCTGTCTGACACAGTGGTGAGAGCAGAGAGCCCAGAGCCCAGGCAGGGTGGGGTTTTTATCCTAGCAGAGGTTGGGGTGATGGATTTCCAGGGTTCAGGACCCTGATTGGCTGACATTTGTCTAGGGGTACAGGGAATGTTTGGAATGTCAGGTATTTCTTCTTAGATGCAGGCCCCACTGGGTGGGGTCAGCTTATGGCTTTTCCTGAGTGCAGGTGTTACCTGTGAGAAACTGTGTCTGGGCCTCTAAGCCTGTCATGGCAACTGCGTGGTCACACTGTTTTGGTGCTCCTCCACATTCCCCCCTTACAAGTACCAACGGCAGGACTCAATCATGAGTCCTACCAGTCCAGGGGTTCAAGGGTGTTGGGACCTAAGAAGCATTAGGTAACAGATTTTTCTAGGGCAGTGACACCTATATGTATTGCCATTCTTAAAGCTCTGATCTTTAAATACAACCAGATTATAATCTTATATAATACCTCTTTGGCTCTGCACAAAGAAGGTCAAGTGTCTTATCTTACTGCAGAGCCATTTCAGTTAATAAATTTATCAATTGACAATTCTGAACCTATTTTCCTGGTATGCCAATGGGCATTATAGTTGGTCATCTTGTCCCTATGCCAGGGAGTTTCCTTTTGACCCAGGATTTCAACCTATTTTGGGTGGGGAACATGGGATGGCATAGTCTCTTCCAGAACTCCTTCAAGCTGACATTGGGACGCCATTGTCAGGGCCCCCAAAAGACCAAAAGGCTAGGCAAAGGCTGGGCAATGGGGCATCTGTAAGAAGCATGTGGCTATCTGACCCAGCTGTAGAGAAAGGGAAAAATCACATTGGCTGGTCTGATCCATGTCAGCTTTTAGCAAATCCAGAGCTCATAGTTGTCCAGAGCAGTGTAGTCAGCAACTGAAGCTTGGAGGTGTCTGCCAGCCAAGTGGAAACCTGTTGAGACAAATTTAAACTAGGAACAGAAGTTAAAATTTATTAACTTACTTGGAATTTTTAGGTTCATATTGTTAGTAGTTGAGAAAAGCAAGAGTCCCAAGACCAGGAGAGAAAAAATACCATCCTTAGGAATAGACAAGTGGGGAAAATTTAAGCTGCACTTATCTGAAGACCTTCCAACCGTGTGAAGTGGACCCAGCTTTTATGACTCTTTTAATCCTCTGAGGCCTACACGAACTATCTTACAAAGTGACATAAAAGCTTTAGATACATTAGTACTACCAATCTGTACTGAAATCCATATCATAGACAAAGCAGGTGATGGGTATCTGTAAAACAGCAGAAGTAGACTCATACTTCGAGTCCTAGCAAGAACCACAGATTTGGGTTAAAAGCTTGTGCAGTTTCCTTCTGTCCAGAGAGTCAGGTATAAATTGGACGGAGATTTTTTTTTGTCCTAAGGAGAAGAACTTTTAAATTTATATTTAGATGACAACCAAAATAACTCTAAAATGTTGAGCTTGTGACTGAACAGTAAGTAGTCATTGCTCTACCAGCTTATCAGAACTCTATTAAATGTTAAGCTCTGAACTATTATATCATAGAAGGGAAGAGCAATCCAAAAACATTTCTCATAATGTAAATCATTTATTTATCTCTTTACAAGTTGCATTTATATCTTAAATCATTTTCTGAGATCCTCAAAGCTTATAAGCTTTCATATCCTCAGACCTTTATATATCTTAAAGCATTTTCTTAAAAATGAGCTAACAAGCTAGCTGTAACCTTGCAGAAGGATCTGGTTGTCTGATGCTGCCAAGCTGACAGTTATAGCTAGCCTAGATGTCAGTACTGTCAGAGATCTGAGAATGATAAATTTGAGTGCAGACTAAGCAGTTTCCAATTCTATAAATGACAGGGACCAGTCCATACTCAGATCTCCATAGCATGGGAGGCACAAGCATCAGAACAGAATCAATCTTTTTCCACCCTCAGGCCCATAAGGGAGAGTTTTTCCTGTGGAAGAAGGACATGGAGAAGACTTATCTTACTTTGTCTAGGAAAAAGGGATGCAATCATTTTGCTGCTTGTCCACAGCCTAGGCCGGGTCCTGGTGGCAGGCATTGCATTAAGGGCATCTTGCCCTTTGGTCAGCATTGCCATAATCTAGTCAGAGACATTGTTGTGCCCTTACATCATCTTCTTTGGAGACCTTGGGTCACTGGTAGGATCTGGGAGTCTGTGTGATATAATAAGCTTTTAGATCAACATTTTAAATGCCATATTTTACAGATTTCTGAAGTATGAGGACTGCCCAGGTATATCTGAGTAGACATACTTCGTTTCTCATTATTTATTTTAAGCTCAACCCTGAAAGTATATGCAAGGGACTGAGTAAAGCTTATCCCCGTAATTAATTACATCAGTACTTAGCATGACTATAATTAAAGAACTTGATTGTTTTAGCCTTACAAACAATGATCTTATATTGAAGCTCTTCTAGTATCAAATAAGGGTTCAGTAAAGAAACCAAAACAAAATATCGATATAAAATATTTATATGACCCAGTTTATCTAAATAGCTTAAGCTTAACAAATTTAGCAAAGACAAGGAGGCTAGACATGCATTCTTAAGCCTGAATAGAACTTGAGTAAGGAGAAAAATTCTCCAAGTCACTGGTTCTCAACTTTACCAATGCTTTTTCATAACTGCAGTTTTTCCATGGTTAAGAATCTCAATGCAAACATCTGACATACAGGTGGTCCTGGGCTACCCCTGTAAAAAGGTATCCACAAGGACGACTCCAGCTAAGATCCCTAGCAATGGTGGAGAGGGTGCCTGAACTAGCCTTCTCCTGTAATGACTACCCCAGTGTCATCACAGAACCTTCATCCAGTGACTGATGAAAACAGGTGCAGAGATCCATAGCCAAGCAGTAGGCTGAGCTCAAGGAATCCTATTGAAGAGAGGAAGGAAGGATTGTACAAGACAGGGGGTCAAGGTCATCACAAGGGAACCCACAGAAACAACTAACCTGGGCTCATAGGAGCTCACAGACTCTGGACCAACAGCCAGGAGGCTACATGGGACCAACCTAGGCCTCCTACATGGGTGTGACAGTTATGTAGCTTGATCTTGTGGGACTCCTAGTGGTGGAAGCAGGGCCTGTCCCTAAAGCTTTGGCTCACTTCCTATTCTTCATACTGGGTTGCCTTGCCCAGCCTCAATACAAAGGGAGGAGCTTAGTCCTACCTCAACTTGATAGGCCATGCTTTGTTGACACCCATGGGAGTCCTGTCCCTTTCTGAACAGAAACAGAGAATATTGTTTTAAGGTGTGTTACTTTTGTTTATGCTGCATTTCTTTAACTCTGTGAAGCTGCATTACTCTGCCTGTCTAAAACACCTGATGGTCTAATAAAGAGCTGAACAGCCAATAGTGAGACAGGAGAAACAAATAGGTGGGGCTGGCAGGCAGAGAGAATAAATAGAAGAATAAATCTGGGGGAAAAATAAAGAGCCAGAGAAGGAGGAGGATCCCAGAGGTCAGCTACCTAACTACCCAGCCAGCCATGGAGTAAGAGAAAGATTTACAGAAGTAAGAGAACAGGAAAAGCCCAGAGGTGAAAGGTACATGGACTAATTTAAAGTTAAGGAAAGCTGGCAAGAAACAAGCCAAGCGAAGGCTGAGAATTTATAATTAAGAATAAGTCTCTCCATGTGTGATTTATTTGGGAGCTGGGTGTTGGGCCCCCCAAAAGAGTAATAAAAAAGCCAACAACAGAAGAGTGGATTGGGTGGGGTGTGTTGTTGGTTGTTTTTGCTCTTTTGGGGGAGCAAGCCACCCAGCTCCCAAATAAATCACACAAAGGCTTATTCTTAATTATAAATGCCTGACCTCAGCACGGCTTGTTTCTTGCCAGCCTTCCTTTACTTGAATTATCCCATATACCTTTTGCCACTGGGCTTTTCCCATTCTCTTACTTCTGTAACTCTTACTCTTACTCCATGCTGGTTGGCCAGCTGACCCTGGAATCCTCCTCCTTCTCTGGCTCTTTATCCACTCCCACTCCTGGCCAGATTTCTTCTTCTATTTATTCTCTCTTGTAGCTGGAGATTTTTCCAGTCCCACTGGCGCCTGCTGCCACTCAGACCCAAGTAAACACATAGAGACTTATATTACTTATAAACTGTATGGCCATGGCAGGCTTATTGCTAACCAGTTCTTACATCTTAAATTAACCCATTTCTATTAATCTATAAGTTGCCATGTGGCTTGTGGCTTACTGGTACTTTACATCTTACTTCTCCTGGCGGCTGCTGGCAGTGTCTCCTGACTCCACCTTCCACTTCCCCAGAATTCTTCTCTCTGTTTATCCTGCCTATACTATACTTCCTGCCTGGCTACTGGCCAATCAGCATTTTATTTATCAATCAATCAGAGCAACACATTCACAGCATACAGAAAAAAATTCCCAGCACTTTCTGCCTGTCAGCCCCACCTGTTTCTCTCTCTTGTCTCACTATTGGCTGTTCAGCTCTTTATTAGACCATCAGGTGTTTTAGATAGGCAAAGTAACACAGCTACACAGAGTTAAAGAAATGCAACATAAACAAAAGTAACACACCTTAAAATAATATTGTACAACAGAGGAGGTTGGAGTAAGTTGTGGGAGGGGATTGGGGAAGAAGAGAGAGGAAACTTTGGTGAGTGAGGGAAGAGAGAGGAAATTTTGGTGAATCAAAAATAAATAAATAAACAAAATAAAATAAATAAGTGGTTTTAGTTCTGATTTAATTCTAATGCTAGTCCCTCTCCAAGTGAAGATTATTGAAGAAATGAATCTACATCAGAATAAGGAGAATTTCATTCTACTTGGTCTGAATAGAAAGTGGGAAAGACTGTTTCCAAACAGCCCAAGTCCATTTATATTTAGACAGTGGCGCTGTCTGCACCTGTCAGAGCTGCAGATGTGTTCTGGGTGCATTGTGTTACCTGGTGCTCCTGTCCCTCTCTCATTCCACTGACACTGACTTGCAAGGGCAAACTTTACAGCAACAGAAGAATGAGCACTGACAGAGAGACCTACAAGCCTGTGTCTGTGTCCAGACCCTGAATAACAGACAGATCAATCAAAGGTACAGAGGCAGTTAGACTACTTCCCTCACTGTTGAGGGTTGTTGAGTTCCTGAGGAAAGTTGGTGGAGGGCCCACTCTTTAGAAAGCTACGTGAATGGCCTAAAATCATCTTAAAAATAGCATGATTAGTTGCCTAGTGTATGTGAAGCCCTGGGTTTGAGCCCTAGTAAAATAAATCAATAAACATATAGATAAAATCGAAAGAGAGAGAGAGAGAGAGAGAGAGAGAGAGAGAGAGAGAGAGAGAGAGAGACACTGTGGTGATTTGAAGGAGAATGGCCCCCATAGACTCATATATTTGAATACTTGTTCCCCAGTTTTTGGAACTACTTGGGAAAGTTTAGAAGGTATGGCCTTGTTGGAGCTGTGTCACTGGGTGGGGGGACTGAGGTTTCAAAATCCTTGTGAAACATCCAGTGCTCTCTCTCTCTCTCTCTCTCTCTCTCTCTCTCTCTCCCTTCTCCTCTCTTCTCCTCTCAGACCAAGATGTGAGCTCTCAACCTCCTGCCAGCACACATTTTCTCTGCCATCATGGACTCTAACCCTCTAAAACTGTAAGACAAATTAAATGTTTTCCTTTAGAATCTACCTTGGTCATGGTGTTCTTCACGGAATAGAAAACTAAAGCAGATATACACCCTCATCTGCTTTTGTGGTTTGCATCACAGTGGCCTAACAAGAACACTAGTATCAATATTTTCTGTTTTGAGGATATAGGAAATCCAGATTGGTGACTATTTTTCAAACCTCCCAGTAGTGAAAACTAGTAGCATTCAGCCTCTATTAGCTCATATAATAATGAGCTAATTTTAAATTCTCTAAGGGGAAGAGTGTGGTACCTGGACAATCTGCTTAAAAGCAGCCTGCTACTCAGTACAGAGGCCTTGGACTCCCCTAAAGGTCAGAAGAGATGATTGAATTTGTCCCTGAGAGCCAAGAGAAGCTAGTGTGTTCTGATTTCCTAAGTGCCACTGGGTGTCACTAGTAGACTAAAGTTTGAAACACTGGAGAAGAGCAACAACAAAACCTGGAGATGAGGAAAAAATAAACCATTTCTGAGAAGAAAAGTAGAAAGTGTCCCAAGATGGTCACAAGCAGCACTTAGAGGGAGCAGTAGGCGTTATTCTACTCAGCTGTAAAGACTTCTACATAGAATTAAGGACTCTGACCTAATAGATACGATGATGCATACATGATTTTGTTTATTCATGTGTGTGCACCTGGGAAATAGAGAGAGGTGATTTATTCACTATCCATTACAGCTTTCCAAGCATTTAATATCAAATGACTGACTACATTACTACTTTGAGAAAGATAAAAGAAAAATTTCTCTTTCATTCTGTATATGTGTTTACTGGAGTGTTGAGTTGGAAACAGATCAAGGCCAATGGGTATAAAATATTTATTCCTTTAAAAAGTGTCAGATTATGGGCTGAAGCTCAGTGGTTAAGAGTGCTCATTGCTCTTCTAGAGGACCTGGGTTTAATTCCCAGCACCCACATGGCAGCTCACAACTGTCTGTAACTACAGTCCCAAGTGATTAAATGTCTTCCTCTGGCCTCCTCATGTAGCGAATACATTTGTGGTGCATAGACATACATGTAGGCAAAATACTCATACACAAAAAATAAACAAAAAATTAAATATCAGGATATGCTAAGCAAACGAAAAGTTCATTTCTAATTGAAACCCCAATTTAACCATTTGGTGACACAAGCTGGACACTATTAATGTGCTCCATGTTCTAAAAACATAATTTGGGACACAGGCTGGAGAGATTGTGAACCTGTTAGAACTTACTGCTCTTGCAGAAGACTCAGGTTCAGTTCCAAGCACACACATGGTGGCTTACAACCACTTGTAATTCCAGTTTCTGTGGCTCCAACGTCCTCTTCTGACTTCTGAGGGCTCCAACATGCTTGTGGTGCACATATAGACACAATACACATAAGATAAATATTTTAAAAATCAAGACAGTAGATAATGCAAATATTAATTTCAATTTTTATTATGACTTTACAAGTGATATATCAAAACTAGATAATTGCCCTGTGTTTGGTCAGTGAACCAAATGGTCAGAAGGAACATTGATCTATAAAATATTACTGGTCATCCTAAAATTATATAGTGAACAGAATAATATCAGGGGAATTAATATTGAGCTATTCTTCTGGGCATCTCTGTGTTTCACTTATTGAGGCCTATTTTAAAAATATTTATAAGCCAACATGGTGGCATACCTGTAGGTGATGTGATTTGAAAGAATCACTTGAGCTCACAATTTTGAGACCAACCTGGACAACATAGCAAAACTAGAACTCTGGTTGACAGGCTTGCAAGCGCCTTTACTCCATGAACCATCTCGCTGGCTTTTTTTTTTTTTTTTTTTTAATAGGGTCTCTGTGCTGCCCAACACAGGTTCAAGTGATCGACCTCAGCCCCACAGTAGCAGGCACTACAAGTGCTTGCCACGGGCCAGTCTACAGAGAACATTTGAAAACCTGTCATCCATTTAGCTTCCACCTCTGAGCATAAATATGAGGAATTCTTATTGTGTTGCTTTTAGTGTAAGTAAATGCAAAAAGGGAAATAGGCAGTTAAAAAATTGAAAGCGAAAATACAGTCTCCCCTTGAAATCATTAGTTTTTAAAAACTTAAGAAAAGTGTACATGCATACCTGCATATCTGTATCACAAGCAATAACTTATTTGTACTGAAGAGAGCATATTACACATGTTGTGTCTTTCAGTGTTCAGTACAGCATGTAATTGGACCTTTCAGTGTGCAGTATATGGCTGTCCAGTTTTCCTATGTTCGTATTGTATTTTATTCAACCATTGCCTGAACTGAAGGTCACTCTACGTATTATTTCGTTGCTATAAACAATCCTATATAAGGATTACATGCGTCCTGAGGCTTCTGCCAATATTTTTCTACAAGGTACGTTCTTGCATGAGATTGATGAGTGCATTTAAAATTTGGATAAATTTAGCGTGCGACCAATAAACGTCTTTAAAAAACAAAAATTGATGTCACTCATGCTGGAAGAGCAGGGTGGGCTGGCTGTCACCATGAAATCCACTCACAGCCGGCCAGAGCTAGAGAAGTAATCCCAAAGGCGCGGCGGACGCCGGGGAACCACTACTTCCGAGCACGTGGCCCTCGCCCCGCCCCCTCGGAGCCTCTGCGCGCGCAGGCGGGTGACGCACGGCCGCCGCGCTGGGGGGGCGGGGCGAGGGCCTCATCCCTGTAAATTGGGTTCTCGCGGTGCGGGGATGGGTGCGGGGCGGAGCTTCCCGGCGCGCTGCTTCCGGTCTGGCGGGGGCCCGGGCCTGGACTTCCTGCGGCGGCGGGCGGCTCCCGAGCTGGACCCTGTGGTCCCGGGGGGCTGCAGTTCCGTAGGCGCTTCCCTCCGGAAAGGGCCTCAGTGAGCTATTCATCTTGACAACTGGGTCGCCGCCGGGGCCCGCCGCCTGTAAACACGCCTTCCCCGTACCTGTGCGCCGCCCACTATGGAAGCCAACCCCGAAGGCCCCCGCGCCCCACGTGCCCTCCCGGAGTGGCCGCTGGGACTGCTTCTGCTTGCCGCGCTCCGTTCCGGGCGCCGCTCAGGCTAGCAGCTGCAGGCTGTCTTCTGAGCTGTGGAAGACAGCTGGTGTCGGAGCTGCAGAGCCCTCACGGGTGGTTGCACCGAGCTGTAAATAGCAGAGCTGTATTAAAGCAGTTTTCGTCCCCACACCCTATGATGACAGCCTCTTATGCAGCACAGCCCCCAGTCTATCGTGTTCCGGGGATTCAGACCCAGGTGAACCTTCTCATCAAATACCAGACACCGGCGGTAATTTGCTCAGCTGCATGACTTCATTAAATTGGGCAAGTGTTCTACTTATAAGTATTTGTGGACACAATCTTGTATATTAGCATTCCTAGATTTAAATTCGGACCTATCATTCCTGATATCGTATGCACCGCCAATATAAAGATCTATACATTTTTGCTGAACGGCTTTTGTGGCTTTCAAGATGATTTTCTTTCAGGCCACATGTTTTTATAAATCGCTGGCTGCTAATTACATGAAAGTAATGCCAAACAGCATGTAAGTTCATGAATCCTCAATTTTGTGAGGAGTAATGAACCTTCATGTCAAAGTGTTTAAGCAAGTAGTCACTCACCAAATATAGCTGGTCTTATGTATTTATTGTCATCCAAACTGATATAAAACTGGCCAAAGCATTTCCCCTCCCTGAGCCTAATTAAAGCAAGTGTGTCACCCTGGAGATAAGCATTGGGGTAGTGTGTGGGCCAAGTTCCCACTCAGAGTGCCGTAGTCATTGCTTAAGAGTGACACGTGAGTACCTTTACTTTTCGACTTTTGTGTTCAGTGCATGTATACTGGAATGAATTATCTACATTAGAAAGGTGTCTAAAACTGACAGGCACATCCACTTAGCTAATGTGTAGTTTTATTTTTAGAAGTCTCAATTTTAGAAACCTAATTTTAGAAATCAATAACAACAACAAAAACACCACTTTTCAAAAAGAGAACTGTGGAACAGAACTAACTTTTTTAAAGAAGGAAATTATCTATTGCTCAAATTGGATAATTGTCTAACTTTCTGCTTTCTTTTATTTAGGTAAAGGAATCTGTTATCTTGGCTCTATTGTACACATGGTGAATGGTTAACAATATTATTGTATTCTTGAAAAAGTTAAGTGCATGGAAAATGTTTTCATCACAACATGTTAAATATGTGTGGTAACTCATTTATTAATTAGTTGGATTTAGTCATTCCACATATATGTGTACTTCAAAACATCATGCAGACTGTAAATACATACAATTTTATCTGTCAGTGTAAAAAAGCTACACTTTTAAAAAGTCTATTATTTTAAAATAGAGGAAATATGTGGGCATATGTAGGCTTGCATGAATAGTTTATCGGGGTAACAAAATTTAAATTCTTAAAGGTGAACACATGGACTCATTGTCTAAATGGACTATGATTTTCACAGTATTTAATTAAGAACAATATGAGTGTTAATTTTAAATAATTATCACATCATAAATAGTACCGTGTATGATGCATAAAGAACACTATTATTTGAAAGATAATACTTTCCTAAGCTTATGCAAGACTATAATCATAATTCTCTGAAACTGTTATCCCTTAGACAGAGCTCTCTCCCTCTGTTTCTTATCAGCCACTTCAAAGTGCACTACAGTGTTTTTTTTTTTGTTTTGTTTTTTTTTTTTTTGGTTAGAGTCAAACCTTGTCAATGTTCCATGCTCAAACACCGAAATTTGAGGGAGGCTTGTATTTGGTTTTATTTGTTTGCTTGTCAGGAGAGGTTAACTTGTAGAGTTAATCTAAATCTATTGCATTTTGCTATTTTTTGTTGGGGGTGGCTAACTTCTCATCTAGTGCTAAGGTTTGACACAAGATGTACAAAATTCTCAAACAGTTCATTCTTGATCTATGTGCAGGTAAATGCTCTAAGGATATAAAACTCTGTTTTTCATGAGTTTGCAACAAAGACAAAGTAGTATTCAACTTAAATACTAGAAAGAATAACTTTAAATAGAAAAACTAACAACATTTTTGAGGCTTTAAGAACACGTTTATTATCCTCTTGCTTTTCTCTATAAGTTTACCCTATAAACATGTATTCATGGAGGCTGGAGAGGTGGCTCAGCAGTTAAGAGTGCTTGCTGCTCTTCCAGAGGATCCGGACTCAATTCCTAGGAGCTCCATGGTGACTTAAAACTGTCTGTAACTCCAGTTCTGGGGGACCAGACGCCATTTTACAGCCTCCTAGGGCACCTGACATGCACATGGTTTACAGACATACATGCAGGCATGTAGTAGAATATTATTTTAAGGTGTGTTATTTTTGCTTATGTTACATTTGTTTAACTCTGTGAAGCTGTGTTACTGTGCCTGTCTAAAACACCTGAATGGCCAGTGGTGAGGCAGGAGAAAGGATAGGCAGGGCTAGCAGGCAGAGAGAATATATAGAAGAAGGAATCTGGGAGATGACAGCTAGGAGCCAGGGAAGGAGGAGGACTCCAGGGGCCAGCCACCCAGCTACACAGCAAGCCAGGGAGTAAGAATAAAATACAGAAGTAAGAGAACGAGAATGAGAAAAGCCCAGAGGTAAAAGATAGATGGGAAAAGTTAAGGAAAGCTGGCAAGAAACAAGCCAAGCTAAGACCAGGTACTTTAAGTAATAAGCCTCTGTGTGTGAATTTATTGGGAGCTGGGTGGTGGGTCCCCCAAAAGAGTAAAAAACAAACAATAACTCAGGCAAAATACGAAAATAACATAAAATAATAATGAAAATACTTACAAAGCATGTATTCATGAATAACATGTTATTTGGTTTTCTGTGCTTTTGCACATGATTTAAAAAATTAAAGCTTCCTTTCTGCATTTTAAAAATGAGTCAATTTTTGCTGCTATAGAGCAGCATTCCATTGAATGAGTGTACTAATTATTCATCCTGCTACAATTGGGCTGTGTTGTTTCTTATCTTTTGCTGGTGTGGCCATCCTTCTGACGTGCCTCAAGTGGGATATTGGGTCATGATTGTTCAGCTTTGGTGAGACCAAGCTGCATCGGCATTAGCAGATGTCATCACTAGTGGTTATGCCATATTCTTGCCAATATTCTGTAACTTTTTGCTAGTCTGCTGGACGGAAATATTCCAGCTTGGGCTTTGCATCGCATTTTTTTCCTGATGAGGTTAGGCCTCTTTACGTGTGACTATTGGCACTTGGAGTTCCTTATGTGTGAACTGTTTGGTCACGTCTTCTGTCCATTTTCCTGTCCTTATTTGGCGTTTACTTACTGCCCATAGGGATTCTTCGTATGTTCACATCTTACTTTGAGGGGTACATTTGTTGCAAATTTAATGTATTTCTTTCCCCTTTTTAACCCACTTCCCTTTCCTCTGCTTGCTCCTTGTTTTCTTATGATTTGGTCCTTTGTGCTCCTTCCGTGAACTCTGACAAGGCTGTAGTCCAGCTCGGAAGGTAAAGCTCCCACTAGCAATTTTGTATCTGACCAAATCAAGCAAAACCAGGTGAGCATGAGACATATTATTCCAGCTTCCTGTCAGCCACAAACAACTCAGAAAAATTATTGTGATGGTCTCCTTTACCTTTTTATTTCCTCTGAGACAAGGTCTCACTGTATAGCCCTGGCTGGTCTGAAATTCACAATGTAGACCAGGCTAGCCTTGAACTCACAGAAAACTGCCTGCCTGTGCCTTATGAGTGCTGGGATTAAAGATGTGTGCCACCAAGCTGGCCCCTTGCTTTTTTGGTTAAAATTGTTTTTGCTATTCTGTTGTGGGATAATTTACAAAAAACAGCATATAGCTCAGTTTTTCCAGTAACAGTTAAGTGCCGAGTTAAGCCCCACCCTCACTCCCAGGTGAGGTAGAACTTGAGGCAGGGGCTAGTGAGCGAATGCTTTATCACTGAGCTGCAGCCCAGCCCAACTAGGTCATTTAGAGAAGGGGTTGACTGCAGATTCCAGAGTGGTTTCCTAACCTTAACTGTGAAGTGTGCACATTGAGGGAAAGCTCCTGCTTCTCCTGTCACTGCACACACTTCGGCCTCCACACATGTAGGTTTGGGAGCCCAGGCGTGGGACGCTATCCCACGTCCTACCTTCTGCCTCTGTTGGTGCCTGCTTTGTTACAGTAGCTGGTAAATCTCCTTTTGTCACGCTCACTCCTGATAAACTCAGTGGAGATTTTATTCCTAAGTTTTCTGTTTTTATAAACTTGCTTTTAAAATGAGTCATAATTTTTCCCTCTTAATGTTGTAAGGTCTATGGGTCGGAGTCATTTAATCTAGGTCCAACTTCTTTAAACAAGTTGGATATGTGGGTACATATCTGTAAAATGTTAACCTCAGGCTGAAATGGATCCAATATGATAGCTTCCTGTTTGGTCAAGTAAAGGTGTGTTAACACCTTATGAATGTGGCAGTATCAGTGTAGTTTAGAAAGTAGACTGAGGGTCATCTCCCTATAATTGGAGTATTTGAAGTCGATATGTGATTCATAGTGTTTTCAAATGTAGACAACTGTATGTTTTTATTACTAAGAGTATTTCACAGTACACCTAGTATGCTTAACAGCAGTTGAGTTTCTACTGACAGTGTAGGACATCATTTTTATTCACTTCATTTCCTTTTTCATATATGTTATGAATTTTGCACAAGTGGAGAACCCCCAGCTGGCCAGCCAGAGTATCCCACGCGTGGGGGAAATCATGTTGGGCAGATGTAGCGGGGGTGATGGCGTATGGAAAGTCATTCACACCCAGGCGCTGCATCCACGTGGAGACTTTATTATAATAGAGAGATGAAGAGAAGGATAGGAAAGAGGGAGACAAGGAAGAAAGAGAAGGGAGAGAAAGCAGAGGTGTGCATACCTCGTGGGAATGGAGAGAGAGAGAGACAGAGACAGAGAGACAGAGACAGAGAGAGAAAGAGAGAGAGAAAGAGCACGCGCAAGAGGGAGAGGAAGGGGAGGAGTTTTTCCTTAAAATTCAGGGCAGCCCTAAGGGACGGGATTTCAAGGGGCGGATCAGAATATTAACAATATATAATTCTTTATCTTGCATAAGGCAGAATTATAAGCCTCACATTCTGATAAGAAATTCATACAATTATAAAATTGTTAAGGTGTAATTGAAAGGGGCTAAAGCAGTGGCTTAGAAATTTAAGAGCACTGGCTGTTCTTCTAGAGGACCCAGGTTCAATTTTTAGCACCCACATGTCAGCATACAGTCCTCTGTACCTCCCGTTTTTGGGGGATCTGATGATGTCTTCTGGCCTCCTCAGGCACCAGCCAAGCATGAACATGTGGTACACAGACAAACATGCAGGCAAAATACCCATACACATAAAATAAAAGAGGGAATCAGAGAGAGAGAGAGAGAGAGAGAGAGAGAATCTTAGTAAAACCTGGGATTGCTACAGACCTTTAGAATTATTTCATTTGATTTGGAAGGCTATGTCTGACATAAACACCTATTGAGGTCTTTAAGATGACCAAAGAATTAACTGGGTGTTGAACACACACACACACACATACACACGCACACGCACGCGCACGCACACGCACGCGCGCGCACATACACACACACAGTGTGTGTGCACAAAGCCCTGGGTTTGATCCCCAACCCTGCATAGACCTGTGTTATTAGCACTAGGAAGGGAGAGGCAAGAAGATGGGGAGTGCAAGGACAGCCTGAGGCACACGAGACCTGTCTCAGAAACACATCTTGTAAACACCTGCTGAGTGTCACACAGTGTTATAGAGTGGGTAGTCCTGAGGACTGATCAGACATGTAGCCGTGAGACTGTCTTTAGGAGTAATGTTGAGTAATTTTCTTAGTCCTGATTTCTTTCTTCACCTTTTAATTTCTACATTTGGCCCAAAGAGTGAATACAAGACAAAACTTCAAAGTATAGGCAAAAGAGGGTTGTAATGGTTATATTGTGGATATGAGCTTTTACTTAGTTGATAACCATAACCAATATTTGGATTTTTAGGAGAGTTGAGGTGTAAATAATTGGTCAGTTTACACAAAGGGAGCGGGATAGTCTGAGCTTTTGCTAACAACAAGTTTTAGAACAGAACAGTTTCCTGGGAAGCCCCAGTTTTTTCATGTATAATTTAGTGATTTTACCTCATTGGCTGCCTTTATTTTTCTCTGACTCTTACCTACCTGCAATTTGAGGCAGAGGATAGTAGAGAAGAGTGATGAATTTTGTTTGATTAGCAGTCACTGGGTGCTCTGCTGGTCTTGCCTCTTCACATCTTCCCCTTGTCCTCTGAATGGGACATGTTTTAGGGACTGGTTTAGACGGTTACTTTTCTCTCCCACATCAGAACACTCTGGCCAAGTCACCCTAGCTCTGGTGCCTACCTTAGCAGCTTTCTGTTCTGTGTCTTCCTACCTGTTCTGTTACCATCCAGAGCCTGGAGCACTGTTAAAGGGGACTGTAAAACCTCTTTGCTTCAGGTCAGTCAGTGACTCCCAGTGCCCCTAGACCAGCTCCCTCCCCAGTGCTGTCCCCAGTGCCCCTGGACCAGCTCCCTCCCCTGTGCTGTCCCCAGTGCCCCTGGACCAGCTCCCTCCCCTGTGCTGTCCCCAGTGCCCCTGGACCAGCTCCCTCCCCTGTGCTGTCCCCAGTGCCCCTGGACCAGCTCCCTCCCCTGTGCTGTCCCCAGTGCCCCTGGACCAGCTCCCTCCCCTGTGCTGTCCCCAGTGCCCCTGGACCAGCTCCCTCCCCTGTGTGGTCCCAGTGCTGTACAGCTAACTTCACCTCTCAGCAAGTGTTACCCAGTCTTGCTTGTTATTTTTCCAGGGTTTTGTTGTTGTTCCTCAAATCAGCTAAGCCTTTTCTTTCCCTCAGACTTTCACTCTTTCTTCAGTATGGAATTCTCTTCCACCAGTGCTTCACATACCTGACTCATGGGCTTTCAATTTGATTATTTCAGTTACTCTACAGTCTGTTCTTTGCAAAATTTCTTCATCCTGTCACCAAGTTTGATGTTAATCTTGCCATGTAGAACACAGTCCTTGAGAGGGCAGAAAGCTTCCATGTCCTAATTCCTGAAATGCCAGTCACATAGTCATTGATCAGAGAGCATTCATAAAAGGATCATCTCTAACAAGGAGAATCTGAAGATAACTTCATTTGTAACAAGAAGTTTCTCTGTCAGTGCTGTAAACAGCTGTGATTAGATGTTACCATGACACTTTAACCTCTGCCATCTGTCATAAGTCCTTAATTTTGTTATACAATAAAGGAATTGAAGTAGCTCTGCTCCAAGAAACAGTTTGGGTACCTACAGGACCCCGTACCTTCACATCTTCTTAGGGGATGAGCTTGCTTTGTGAAGTCACAGAAGGTTCCTGAATCCTAGAAGTGTCGTGATGGTTCTCACATAGAATCAATCAAATATAACTATAGTCTTCATGTATACACAAGCCACTGAATCACTTTACAATAAAAAGGCTTAATGCCTGTTCTAAGAAAAAAAATACATAACCTTCAGTCCTCTTGTATAAGTTCCCCTTGATTAAAGGGAAAAATAAAAATCATCTTCATGTCTGTGAAAATGAAAAAAATCTATTCACACGTCTTACTTGCGCTGGTGGGGTAAACAAAAGTTGACTATGTGTTCCATGAACTTCAAGTGAGCCACCTCAGCAGGGCATCCAAGAATCCCCGGGACTCCAACAGACAGAAACAGAGCAGAGAATACCTGGTTGCTCTTTCGTTTTGAATTTGCTCTGAAATTTCCATCATAAGAACTGAAAGTAACCCTGTCTTCCCTGACAGTGGGGAGTTTTCCTTGTTTGGCAGTGTTGGGTCCTTAAATCAAAGCAAAGACAAACTTTGATCTAGCATTTACAAATGTTCTATTGTTGTGGAATATTAGTTGAAGATGTATTACATTTGTTTATGCTGTGGAACATTTGTTTAATGATGCAAAGATGTGTTGTATTCTTTTGTGTTGCACTTGACTCTGTGAAGCTGTGTTACTTTGCCTGTCTAAAATACCAGATTGGTCTAATAAAGAGCTGAACGGTAGTAGCTAGGCAGGAGAAAGGATAGGTGGAGCTGGCAGGGAGAGAATAAATAGGAGGAGAAATCTGGGAGGAGAAGATCAAGGAGCAAGAGAAGAAGGGGAAGAGGACTCCAGGGGCCAGTCACCTAGCTACACAGCAAGCCATGGAGTAAGAAGTAAAGAAAGGTATACAGAATAAAGAAGAGTAAAAGTCTAGAAGCAAAAGGATAATTTAAGAAAAGCTGGCTAGAAATAAGCAAAGCCAAGGCTGGGCATTCATAAGTAACAAGACTCAGTGTAATTATTTAGGAGCTGGGTGGCAAAGACCAAAAGAGTACAAAGAGCAAAGAATTTAAAAAAAAAAAAAAATCCTATACAGCTATAGAAAAAAGCATCCATTAGTTTCAAAATCTTCAGACAACTCAGGTTGTGTCCATACTAGAGAGGACTACTTCAGTGTTTTTCTCCTTCCTTCCTCTCCTTCCCTCCCTCTCCTCACATCCCTTCCTCTCCTCTTTTTTTCCTTCTCTCCTCACTAAATAGCATGGACCCTGGACTCTCTGAACAAGACAACGACGACGACGAGAAGAAGTACACTTCTGTCTGTGTTGGCAGAGAAGATGACATTAGAAAGTCGGAAAGAATGACAGCTGTTGTCCATGACAGAGAAGTGGTCATTTTCTACCACAAAGGGGAATATCATGCTATGGACATTCGTTGTTACCGTAAGATTTCTTTTCATTTTTAGAATTTGTACTTGTTCATCACAAAACTATCAAAATTCAGTTTAGTGATTAGATATAATATCAATTCCTTTTCAGATTCTGGAGGACCCTTACACTTGGGAGAAATTGAGGTATGTAAAATTAAATTTACTTTAAGCAAATTCAGATGTTTCCTATATTTTTATTATTTTATTCTTTATTCAAAGATTAATAATTTATATTTAATTCCACTTTAGTATTTTGAAGATGATTGCCACTATCCTTACCTATTCATACCCTATAATACAAAGAAAACCATTTTCCAGATAAATCATAAAAAGTATGAATGTCTTTTGAACTAACAAATATACTGGGATATCTACCCCGTGAATATACTTGCACAAATGTTTGATTATATACAGGAAAATTTAAGACCACCTCATGAAATACATTATAACAGCCATGCTGTAGAACATTATGCACCCGATAAAATAAATTATTCAGGCCTATCTGTGCTGGTATGGAGGGATATTAACAATGTGCTTTTGAGTATTAAAAGCAAATAGAGTAGTTCCAATGAGATTGAAATTCTAACAGAGTCACTTTTTATTGCTATATTGTATGCTTTGAATTTTATGAGTATATATTTTCAATATAATAAAAGTGTTTCTAAATGGTTGAGAGAAAACACATTTAAAAATCTTACCTGAAGAATTTGGGGGAATTGCCTTTGCTTTCTTGTGTTCCAAAATGAGTTGTCTAATTTCTGTCTTCTGTTTGTTTATTTTGTTTTGTCTAACTGCTGCAAAATACAAGCCTGAGCTTCACTCTTTGCACACGTGTTATTTGCCTGCTAACCATATCTGTTCCTGTTCCGTATGTTAAAGGGCATGTGTTTAAGTTATGAAAATGTGACTGTTTGCTAATACCTGTATGGGAATCCAAGTTAGCGTTTCTGTTTCTGATGTACAGGCTGAAAGCACATGTTGATGAGAATGCTATAGCAGTGTCTCTAGTGTTTCAGCCCATAAAGAACGTGCTGCTCAACATGTAAGCCACAACCCAGCAGCACTCTTGACATAGTGGAGACATGCAGAACCCCACTGCCCAGTGCTTGCTGATTTTAAACAAACAGCTGTGTGTAAAGCAGATCCGGTGAAGCCCATGCTCCTAAGGCTTGGCAACACTTCGTTAGGACATTTTAGAAGTTTGGATCACAAATTTCTTGTCCATTAGCATTTGCACTCATAATTTAGTAACTCCCAGGCCTTACAATTCTTCTAGAAGCTAGTGAAAACTCCTATGGAAGCTCTGGAAGCCCAGCCCTTTTTCTGTCAAGGAAGTGACATTAATGATAATAACCTCTGGCTGAGAGGCAGTGTGGTCTTCTGCCAGCCAGTCCTCTTCTGCTGGTACTCCAGCTTGCTGAGTTCTAGCCTGCTGCAAAAAGGACTCAATTGTCCTCAATTTGCTTTGTGCTGACTAACTTGTAAATAGGAGGGGGAAGCACTGCTCTCTTTGTTCATTTGTGATGTTTATTTACTTATTTGTGTGTGGGAACAATCCCTGTGAACAAAGAGAATAACTATGTAGAGGTGGCCCTCCTCTCCCATCATGTGGGTTCCCAGGATTGAACTCACATCATCAGGCTTAGTGACAAGTGCCTTCACCTGCTGAGCTATCTCCCTGGCAGGCTTCTCACTGTTTATGAGACAGAGTCCCATCGGATAGTCCAGGCTGGCATTGAGCTCAGGATCCTCTCACCTCAGCTTCTGAGGTCATGCAACTCCACCTGGTGTACTTGAACCCAGTCCTCCTGCATTAGATTCTTTACTAAATCTTAGATCTACCATAAACACCTGAAATGTCAAGACTATTAAATCTGTTGTTTTTCCCCTCCAGGATTTCAATGGACAATCATGTATAGTTTGTCCCTGGCATAAATACAAAATCACTTTGGCAACAGGAGAAGGATTATACCAGTCTATAAACCCTAAAGACCCATCAGCAAGACCCAAGTGGTGTTCCAAGGGAGTAAAGCAAAGGATTCACACTGTGACGGTGGATAATGGCAATATTTATGTGACGCTTTCTAAGGAACCTTTTAAATGTGACTCTGATTTTTATGCCACTGGAGAGTTCAAAGTAATTCAGAGTTCTTCCTGATAAAAATATATGGCAGCAAAAAAAAAAAAAAAAATGTGTGTATGTTTGAAAATATTTTACAGTAATTTTGTTTCAGTAGCAAAGGTGAATTTTTTCCAACATAGGTACTATATATAGTTTTAAAAATCACAGGTTTTGTCAGGGGCTAGAGAGATGGCTAAGAGCTCTTGCTATTCTTCCAGAGGACCTGAGTTTGGTTCCTCACACTCACCTGTGACTATAGCATTGTCTCTAGTGTTTCAGCCCGTAAAGAACGTGTAAGCCACAGCCCAGCAGCACTCTTGGCATAGTGGAGACTATGTTTTAGTAAACATTTGTAAGCAATGTGACCGGCTCCGGGGAATCTGATGCCCTCTTCTGGACTCTGTGGATACCAGCACACAGGTCATACACACATAAATCAAAATAGAAGCAAATATTTTTTAAACTCTTAGATTTGGGAGGTTTAAAAGCACATTTGCTTTAGTATGACTTCTGGGCCACTCAAAGTTGACAGAATACATTCCATCCCTCTCTGGTTTGCTTGGAAGCTGTACATTAGAGGCTCAAGGTGATCAGTTTTGAAGGACTTACACAGTTGATAACAGATAAAACAAAACATAACAGGAAAAATTTAAGTGGGAAGAGATTCCTTTTAAATACAGCAGGTTTTATTTGGGAAAGTTTTCATACATTCAAAGTTAACAGTTAGCAGAATGGTCCTCCATCACTTACTTCAGTTCCCAGCGATCCTCTGTTCTTCTTACATTGCTTTGTCCACAGATCACGCACTTCCTGTGTTTAATTATGGTTTTTACAGTTTTAAAGGTAAAATATAAGCACACTGAGGTCCTCAAATCTTAGTTGTGTACTTTTGCTTACAAATGTTTACCAGATATTTATGTGTTAACATGGCCTCCACGGA
The DNA here is from genome assembly GCF_949786415.1 of Peromyscus eremicus. Classification (NCBI taxonomy): domain Eukaryota; kingdom Metazoa; phylum Chordata; class Mammalia; order Rodentia; family Cricetidae; genus Peromyscus; species Peromyscus eremicus. The sequence goes on from NC_081427.1 coordinate 74,670,523, forward strand.
GGCCAATGTGTATGCTGAACTTAAAACTCAGAAACTTAAAGCTAGGTGTACTGATACACACCTCTAATTCCAGCATTCTGAGGCAGAGGCAGGAGGATCTCTGTGAGTTTGAGGCCAGCCTGGTCTATACAATGAGCTCCAGGCAACCAGCGCTACATAGTGAGACTATCAAGGGAGGGAGAAGGAGGGTGCTAGATATCAAAACCAAGTAAAACCTGGCCTGACTAGTCTCTTATCAGGGCCAGTTCCTGAAGTAAAAAAGCCACACACAGTGACGCCCCAGCCAGGACAGAGGCAGTGTCCTAATCAGTGCACCAAAGTACTTTGCTTACATGAAACTTTCAAATAAAAGTTTAAAAGAATTTTAGAGAACATTGTGTATGTGTGTGTGTGTGTGTGTACAGTTTCCCAAAAATGTTTTGTTCCTCACAGTTTACAAGCAGGTTGATGTTCACTTGGTTTACACTGGTTTTACTGTACTGTTATGTGTGGTCAGTGCTGTTCTGACTGCCTGGGACCATATCGTGCTTGTTATTCAGGATTTAGAACAACACCCTGGGTATCTGTCATGCAGAACTTAGCAGTCAGTAAAATGCAGGTGTAAATGGGGCCAGAAAGGATGTGTAGGTAATGAACCCATGGTGAAGACTGTTAAAAATAAAGCTAAGTCTCAAAGCATAGTAATTTTCATGATGTGAGGTGAACTAAGTGTCTAAACCTAGTATTTAGCATTCTGCTGTCCCTGGACTCTTCTCCTTGTTGTGAACATGAGGAAGCTGCAGAAATGGCTCTGTGGTTGACAGCATTTGCTGCTCTTCAGAGGGGACTGCAGTTTGGTTCCCAGCTCTCACATCAGTGACACACAAGAGCTTGGACCTTTGCTGTATATTGGTGCAATGCCTTTTCTTTTGGGATGTGGGTTACATGACCAAAGAGATTTGTTACTCAATTCTAAGAATACTACCAAGCCAGGCTTGGACTTTCTCAACAATGTTTACACCAACAGTTACTCACTGGGTTCAGAAAATATGCCATCTCTGAGGGGAGTTCATACCAGCCTATTATTTCTTAAATAGTCAGAAAATGTTATCATGTGTTAGAATATAAAGTGCTTGAAAGAAACTAAAATTGTTCCTTTAGGCAAAAATGAATTCAGGTCCTTCATAACTTCACAAGTGACTTATAAAATCAGTAGGGAGACTCAGCTATACTGCCTGCAAATAGTAATAAATATACTTTTTACTATCTCTGAAAGTGTAGCGTTTTAAAAAAACATTTATTTGACTTATTTATTTTATGTACATTAGTGCAAAGATGTCAGATCCCCTGGAACTGGAGTTACAGACAGTTGTGGGCTGTCATGTGGGTGCTGGGAATTGAACCGAGGTCCTCTGGAAGAGCAGCCAGTGCTCTTAACTGCTGAACCACCTCTCCAGCTCCAGCATTTTTTTTTAAATAAAGTTTTTGTCCACCTGTGTGTATGTGCACCACACTTCATCTGGTTCCTGCAGAAGTGAGAAAAGGGCATTAGATCCCCAGGGACTGCAGTTACAGACAGTTGTGAGCTGCCATGTGGGTGCTAAGAACCAAATCTGGGCTCTCCACAAGAGCAGCAAGTGCTCTTAACTGCTGAGCCATCTCTCCATCCTCAAAATGTATAGCTTTTAGTTATAAAATTTTCCTTTCCAGATAAGCATTCTGAACAATTCTTCATTAAAAATATAAATGAATTATGAACACATCCATATTATAAACAGTGTAAAATCTAACACAACAAAATATGAATTCTCTTATTAAAAATATTGTATAGTCAGGTCAGGGAAGATGGCTCAGTGGCATGTTCTGTTCTTCCAGAGGACCTGTGTTTGGTTCCCAGCATCCTTGTCTGGTGGCTTCTGGAGTCTTGACACTCTCTTCTGGCCCAGGTAGATATCCGCACATATTCATATGAAAATAAAAATTTAAAAATACTGGGTAGTCATACATACATTGTACATCAAGATTCATTTTATTCTCTATGTTATACAAATACAAGAGAGTGATGTCATAGTTTTCCCAGCTCTACCCCATTTTAGAAGAGCATTCAGCATATGTAAACTGGTCTTCTGGTTTTGTCTGATGAAATGTACCCACGGACAGATGACTATTGATCTCTCTGAAGTAGTATTTGTGTCCAAATTTTTCATTCATTCAGTTCGGCTGATTGGTCAAACACAGAATGTAAAACCTGGATCTTGTTACTCTGCTTGTTGGCAGGAGGCTTGCGGTGAGCTGAAAGGTTGTCTGGCTTCTCCGGCAATGACCTGTAAGGTTTGGCTTTGATTTCACCTTCAGAAAACATAGGCTCCGGAAGCACAGGCTCAGAAAAGGCTTTCCTAAAATTCTCACTCTCTCTATTTTGCCTTATGGATTCTTCTTCTTGAAAAATGTTCTTTATCTTCACCAGCACAGCATTAACACAGACTGCCTGTATCAATAAAAAAACATTGAAAAGTAATGTTTCTTTTTAAGGTAATAACAACCACAGACAAAAAGTAACAGGTCTAACATAGTCAATAATCTACATGTTTTAATTTAAAACACCCTCCCTTTGAAGAAACCCTGACACGTGGCAAGCAATAGATTGGAAATGTGTTTAAATAAAACATGCATAAAAATAACCTCAGAAGTGAGAAATGCAACAAGTTTATTCATTCAACTTATTCTGCATTACTAATGACAAGAATGAGTCAATTAGTGAAGGACAGGAGCAAATTCCATGAAGCTAAAGGGAACTAGTTTATCTTACAGAAGAACTGCCTGAAGATGATATGATGGATAGTAAATACTCTGTTTTCTCCCCCTTTAGATTTCAAAGCACTGTAACTTTCTAATAGAACCTTTATTACAATAACATTAATTTATTTCATTGTGGTATTTCCATACATGTATATATTACATCTTAATCTCATCTACCCTCTCTTCATCTTCCACTAGTCCTTTGCCCTTCTCTAGTATTCCTTCCACTAGTTTGGGTCTCTTGAAAAATCATTCTCGTTTCCACACAATGAGACAAAACATACTATACTTCTCTTTCTGTGTTTTTGTACTGTCTTTCTGCTTAACAGGATGACCTCAAGTTTTCATTCTTTTAACTTGTTCCAAATGATACAATTTCATCTCAAAGGTTTCATTGATATGATCATGCCATTTTTGTCTTACTTCTGTTCATATACTTCATTAAATGTATTCGTTTACAAATACAGAACCACCCTAGCAACTCTGAAATGAAATTGACTTAATCATGTTGGATGATGTTTTTAATATATATTTCTGAGTTCAGTTTTCAAGTAGCCTATTAAGGATTTTTGCATCTAATTAATCAAGGGTTATCAAAGATTACATTGGCCTATAGTCTTCCTTTCCCTCCCTCTTCTTCCTTTCTCATTTTTTATATTTGTAAAACTTGTATTAATGGCTCAAATATGTTTTGAAAAATAGTGTGTTATGTGTTGATTTAAAAAAGCATGTGTATTTTACTACTGTTGTATGGAATATTGTGTAGACATTTGTTAACTCCATTGACCTCTAGTGTATTTAACTGTTTCTTTGTTGATATTTGTGTCATGTTGGTGAGAAGGGATACTGAAGTCACCCACTATTGTATTGCAGTCTTGTCTCTCCTTGTATGTTGTGTAGTATTTATTTGTAAGATTGAGTGACCCAGCTTTCATTGTATACATATTTATGGCCATTATGTCAACTCAGTGGATTGTTCCTCTTGTGGTTTGAATGTGAAGCGTTCCCCACAGACTTGTCCCCAGGTGATGGACCTATTTTGGTAATTTTAGTTCCTGGGTACTACCTACAGTAAATATTTCATTGGAGGTACAGTTTAGGGGTTATATCTTGCTCTGTATCCCTCTCCTCCCCTGCTTCTTCCATCATTAAATGAGCAGCTTCTTCCACCTGCTTCCTCTGTCTTGCCTTTTCTGCCTCATGTGCCTTTTGTTTTTCTGAGACATGTCTAACTCTCGAAGTTAGTGATTTGTCTTTAAAAATATATCCCAGGATATTCTTGTTTGATTTCATATGTGCAAATTTCATTAATTCCTCCTATGACTTATCTTTTCATGTTGATAGCAGACTTTTAAAGTACAGTTTCTTAATTCTCATAGTTTAGCTTATTAATGCTTTCCTTTATATTGTGTGGGTTTTTTTTCTGTTTAAAAAAATCACGACCTATACCCAAGGTCATGAGAACATTCTTATCTATTATATTCTAGAAGCTGAATTATTTTGCTTTTCACTTATAGATTTATAATCTACGTGGAATTGGTATGACGTAAGAGAAAAATACTTAGCCAATGGTACTCAGTTGATCTACCCTTACTTATCAGGAAAATCCTTCTTGTATTGTCCTAAGTTTCTTTGTATGTAGGTCTGTTTGTAACTCTTTCTGTCTAGCTGCTATGCCTATTCTTGGACCAGTTTTGCTCTGTGAATCACAGGAGATTCATAACATGTCTTTATAACTGACAGAGTGAGTTCTGCTAGTCTCTAAACAGGGCACATCCTCTGTTTACTTTGGCCTTCTTAAAGTTCTCTTAATTTTTATGTTTTTATCATAGTTCTTATACATTTTGTTAACTTTTATCATATTGCAACATACAATTGTATTAAGCTTTTCCCACAATCTATAAACTTAATGCAGTCCAAATTAAAATCCAAACAAGTGCGTGTGCACGTGTGCGTGTGTGTGCATTTGCGCATGAGTGTGCATGTGCATAAATTGACTAGCTGATTCTAGATTGAACAAGGAGAGCTGAGAATATAATTCAGCTCAGTTAATAGGGTTCTTGCCTATTGTGCACGAAAGCCTTAGGTTTAGTTTCAAGCAATGCTTAAACCAGGCATAGTTGTGAGAACCTGTAATCCCAGCAAACAAGAGGTGGAAAAGGTAGGGTCAAAATTCAAGAGAGTAAAGGAAGCATGTGTGTTGTATTTTATAGTGAGGGGCAAGCAAGACAGAGGCAGGGGAGCATCCTGAGGCCTCAAACCTTTTGCTCTATCCTTTCAAGAAAGCCAGAGCTGGATCTACCCTCACAAGGACTGCTCTGAACCTTCTGTAGCAAGATGGTGGGAGAGAAGTGTCCTTCGCATGACTCTGCAAGTGACAAGAGTCAGTACAGCGACAGAAAGTGAAAGCTATGGGACAGCAGTGAAGGGGAACAGAGAGAGAGAACAGCAAGCAGAACTTGGAGAAAGGCACAGAACAAACTGGAAACGCCACTCTTGGCCCCCAGTGGGGCTGAGGGGCTGTTGTGCATGCCGGAATACCCAGTAAGTCAGAGTGCACAGAATCCCAGTGTTACCACCAGACTGTCTTAACATTGGCGAAACCCGTATGTAGTTCATGCAAGCCTTACTTGTCCAGTGCTGTGATTTGTTCTGAAGGTCACTCATTGCTCACTCTTTCTCAGAGTTTGCCAGGATCCACTGTGAAAGGACACACTGTTAAGGACTAAGCTACTCTGGATTTCAGACTCCACAGAAAGGTCAAAATTCAGAGGCCCTGAGGATTCCACAGCACTGACAAGGTACAACAGCCAAGGAGATGGGCGGCTCCGCCAGTCCTTGAAAAGTTTAAGCAGCAGGAAGCGCAAGCTGGGGGTGGGGGAGTGGTCAGTGGCACCTTTCTCTGTGGGGAGCAGAACACCCGTGGCTTACTGCAGGGACGCGGTCAGTAGGTAGGTCAGCAGAAAGTTCAGTAGATAGTTTACATCCCCACAGGGTTCCCTCTCCCCTTCTATCACCGGTCAGAGGTCAGTAGTCTGCTTCCCATTCTCTATGGAACATCCAAAGACACACTTTGACTTGGACATTTGCTTGGGCATCTGGAGTAAGAAGGCATTCCACTATCAAAGATTGTTTTGATTCATGTGGAACCAAACTTCAAGAGAGGTGTGCCCACTTAGCCCTGTGGTCACGGCTGGGGCTATCATGGCTCCTTAACATGCAGAAAGCCTATGAGGTGATACTGCTCTGCCACAGACCTATCATTGACCAAGTCAAGTAGAAGATGCATGGCAGGGCAGGGCAGAGCAAAGCTCAACCTGTGTGCAGCACTAGTCTGTTTTGTGGAAAAAGCAATGACCACAGGCCTCATCTTTGTCCCACTATCCCCACTTCCCCACCATTTACATTTGGCAGACTACTGTATTAGAGGATGAAGAAAGAAACTTATGCAATCCATGGACCTCAGCTAGGAGGAAGTTTTTAGTGTTCCTTTCTTTACATTTTTTTTTCTTGCTTGTGTCTAATTTTACTTTTCATTTTAGCTGGATTTTTAAATTTCTGTCTTGCTACTTTTAGCTCTTTAGTTTATTCTATATCATTTTTGCCTCTTTCTTTCCTATTGTTATTGGCGGTGGCATTGCTGTTTTGTTTCTTATTTGTCTGCTGTTTCTGTGTCCAGAAGGTTTGTTTTCCTGTTGTTACTGTGATTATTTTCATCCCTTTAAGTGATGCTTCATACAGAACTGTCAAGGAAAGGCTTCTAACCAGGCAGTGATGGCACATGCCTTTAATCTCAGCACTCAGGAGACAGAGGCAGGTAGATCTCTGTGAGTTTGAGGCCAGCCTGGACTACAGAGCAAGTTCCAGGACAGCTGGGGCTACACAGAGAAACCCTGTCTCAAAAAACCAAGAAAGAAGAAAAGACAAGGCTCCTTACTAAGACCCTCACATAACCCTAGAATAGATGTCTAGTCTAATAGATGTGAAAATTTAAATGTAGAAATGCAAGAACTATGAATAAAACAAGGCAACATGACTACTCTAAAAGTTCATATGTGAATCCAAAGATAATGAGGCATATGAATGCCAAAGAATTCAAAAGATTGTTTTTCAAAATGATGACTAAGTTTGAGTAGAATACAAATAAACAACAGAATGAAATAAGCAAACTAATATAGGCAATAAGATGAAACTCAGAAAAGGAACCAAACAAACTAGAAAATGGAAAACTCACTTAAGTCTTGCCAATAGACAAGGTCAACTGGAAGGCATAATATCAGAGACTGAAGACAGAGTGAACAAATTAGTACATTCAGATAGTAGTAAATCAGAAAAAATAAGTTATGAACATTATAAATGATAATTGGGAGCATGATTAGAAGGCTAAGTTTATGAATAATCAGTATTGATGAAAGAGCCAAGCAATAAAAGACACAGAAGCTTATTCTGTGAAATAACAGCAGAAAACTTCCCATGTGTTCCCAATGCAAGAAGAATCTACAACCAAGTGGAAATGAAGTTTGGGTCCCTTAGATGTACATAGAAGCTAGGCATGCCAGGATACAGTAGGACATGAGCACTGGTTGGTGGGGAGTGAGGAGGGACAAATGAATCCCTGCCGTGTATTGCAGGTCAGCCTAGCTGAACTAATGAGGCTAGGTTCAGTGAGCTACCCTGTCTCAAAAGACAAGGTAAATAGTGATACTCTGCACATATGCATATGTCTACACATACATATGCACACAAATTTCCAAACTGGCTGATTGGATTACAAACAAGACCCAAAAAATGCCTGCAAGAAACTCACATCAGTAACAAAGTCATACAAAGACTGAAAGTGAAAAAGCAGAAAATTATACTCTAAAAAAATTAAATAGGAAACCAAGCAGGTGAATCTATATTTACATTAAGCCAAAATGGTCAAAGGAGACAGGAAAGATCACTATCTATTGGAAGGAGCTAAGCTAAGCAGCTTTTCATCACTGAACTAAGTAACGGAAAGAAATCATTTTAAAGAAGGAAAGCTTGACTTTGGCTCAAGGTCTCAGAGGTTTCAGCTAAAGGCTAGTTGTCTCCATTGCTTTAGAATTGGAGATTTTAACAATTCACAGATGAGATATCCAGTTAACTTATGTAATGGTAATCAATCTCATTAATAATCAAGAACATGTAAACTAAAATCAGTATTATAATACCCACTTTCAAAAATGGCTAAAATAGAAAATATTGTCAGTATCAAGCACCACTGATGACCTATAGGACTGTTACGTTCTTCTAGGATGGGTTTTAATTGTTAAAAACCATTTCAGAAGCTCTTTTTGCAACATCTATTAGTGATAAATGCTTGCATAGCTTATAACCTAGCAATTTCAACAAAGGACATGTACAAAGATATGTATGGCAACTATAAAAGTTCAAACTAGGAACAATCTAAAATGTCCATCAGCAGTTGAGTAGGAAAAGGAATGTCAGTCACTAAAACACTATACAGCAATGGACAGGAATAGATTCAACTATAATAAGTAATGAATCTCATATTGACAATGCTGAGCTGCAGCAGAAGATATGAAAGTGTATGCTATGATTCAATGTACATTCAATCTAAAAAGCTGAATCCCCTACAAGTCAAAATGTCAGTCACTTATATGGAGGAGAGGCAAGAATGATGCTGTTGTAGTAGTAGTTGGTAATGTTTTACATCATGGTGAGTTGAAATAGACCAATAGATTTTGTGATAATTCATCAAGATAGGGCCTTTCTTGTATTGTGTTTTTAATAAAACATATGGATATTTATTAATGGGTAGAAACTCGTATAACTGATACTATCTTTTATATTTTTGTCATGCATAGCACTTGTAATCAAAATGTAGTAACTGTGTTCTTCAAAGTCATAGACCCCAAATAATGGAATACTGAATTAAAGCCATCATGAGGCAATGTCTACAACTAGACAGCAAGATATTTCAAAGCAAAAGCTAGTCTGTTTTGACTAAATTTTATCAAATTTACTAAATTTGGTTAAATTTCTTTAAATAGTAATTAACTTTAGAGAAGTAAAATAATTTTATATAAGCAAATTGGGCTTTGGGGAGTTAATTCGGCTTGTCAGAAAAGCAAACAACTAATATGAAATTATTTTGCATAGCCAGTAGTGTGCCTTGACTGGTAACAATAATACCAGATGGCATAGTATATGCAGTGCTGTTTTCAACACTGCATGAAATAAAATAGTTGTTTCTAGAATCTAGCAGTTAACTTACCAAATAAATTAGTGCTGCATAGGAAGCATACATTATGCTAGTTAAGGCAGTCTTTGCTGGAAAGGAAATTATTTCAAACAGAGAACCCCTTCTGACCTGCAACAACAACAAACAAAGTTTATTAAAATAAAACATTTCAATTTTCAATGTTTACAATTCCATTTTACAATATTATTATGAGAATTTAAAATTTTTATCTAAAGAAATTCATCTCTATTTTAACTATCTGGGCTTCTCACCCTGTGAAAATATATTATTTCCTGCCTCTCCCGTTAGCAAGAAGACACATCCTTTTACTAATAAATACCAGTGGCAAATATACACAAGTCTGAAATTTCCATTTCTAAAATCTGAAATATTTCAATGTTTACAGCTGTGAAATGTGCTGGCTAGAAGGTGCTCCCCTGAGTATTAGAAAAAGTCTTTCCTTTGTCCAAATTTATGTAATCATTCTTTACTAAATTATTCACAACCTTAATTAAGCAAACAGCAATCAACATGCTAAGCATTTCCTGGAGATTAATGACCTGCTTGGAAATGTTAATCATGGGACTGCTGCAGCCAGCCTTGACCTTAGATGATCATTAAGCTTCAGGCAAGGCTTCCGGCTCATACCCTGCCTGCTGCTCTGAAGGGTTTATGCTAATAATGAATTTGCCTCTCACATGTTTCTAGTTTCTGGTAACAGGTGTTGTTGCCTTAAACATATCAGTGTAACATATTCAGTTTAAGAGGGTTATTCCTACAGGGTACCTCTTTTGCTTTGAACAGGCTGTGAAATGAGGGCCTTAGGAAAAAAAAGTTTCCTTCCCTCCAGCAGTGAAGTGGCGGTTAGCCATGCTCCTCTGAAGTAGCTCCAAGCCATGCAGCAGCTTCAGTGACTGTCCAAATGAAAGGGCTATAACTAATAAAGTCATAGAAATGCACAGTAGATAGTGCATGCATGCTAGAGAGAACAGTGTGCGCATGGCCCTTGAAAATGATTTATAACGCTCAGGCTGGAGCTTCAGCTCAGTGGGAGCGTGCTTGCCTAGCATGCACCAGTTCTGAGTGATTCCCTAGCATCACCAAAACACAATAAAAAATTTACCCACACTTAGGAGCATATGTTTCAGCTTTGGGGGGTGTCCGGGGAGAGGGAGCTGAGACAGGAGGATTCCTTCAGCACAGCAGTTTGAGGTTAGCCTGGGCAGCATAACAAGAGCTCATTTTGCAAAGGTTATTTACACTATCAAAAAAAAAAAAAGCCAAAATAATCAATAATAGCAGAATGGTTAGAGAAATGATATTTAACCCATAACATATTCTGCAATCATTAAGAGTGTGCTTCTGAAGTGTATTTTAACAAACCCTTCATTATGTTACAGGTGTTGTGCTACTTACTCCTTTGTAAGCTGACAGGATAGCATGGGATGATTGTCACAGTTACTGAGACCAGACTTGAAGACAGAATGACCCTAGCTTAAATAAAACAGCAATAATGCCAAATATGTGCTTTATAAACACTCAATTTTATCCTTAAAGCAACCCCATGAGGTGGCATTTTATTGTCACTGTCCCACAAAGAGCCAAGGAAAAAGAGACAGAAGGACCTCTTAGGGTGACAGCTGCTAATAGTAAAGTTAGACTTGAGTGAGGAGTCACTGCCAAGGCTTGCCCCCTGGTCTGACCAGTGGGCTGTGCTGCTGCTAGTGCTCTGCTCGTCAGAGGGGGAAGGGACAAATGGAGCCAGCTCACGTTTATGTCAAGGTTTTGTTAGGAAGACAAGAAAATGTTAAAGTACTTAACGGAATGCCTGTACACAGCATGAAGTGATGTGATGGACATTAGTAGCTCATGGCATATGAGAAAGAACGAGGTTAATACTGTATGCACAGCAAATGATTAAACTCTAAAGAAAAGTGAGTCAAACTAATCTCCACTGGTGGAAGTCAAGAAAACAGATGCCTTCCTCACAGGAGAGAGATCAGTGCTGAAGAAGGCATGAGATTTTCAGGGTTTGGCTACCATAAAGAATGTTCAATTTATGAAAATGCATTGAGTTACACTTTTAATGATTTGCACACTTGTCTATATTTTTATTAAAATTTAAGAATTCTATCCATCTTTCATGTATAAAAAATACAACTAGCTTTTTGTAGAAAAAAATGGACAGATATATACCAAAATTGAAATAGCTTTTGTTTGAATAATACAACTGTGTGTCATTAACATTTACAGAATACTCCGTATATGCCAGCGTCTCTCATAATAGCGTTACTAGCATTATTTTAATCTTTAAGAAATCTGTGAAGTAGGAACACAGGTTCAGAGAAATTAGACTCTTAAGTATTGTCCAAGTTAAGTTGAAAAAGCACAGGGTATTGTGCTAGTGAAATGTCTGGGCTGCAGCTGTGCTCAGTATCCTGCATGCTTCGTTTTGGCTGACTGCTGCCACTTCTGAATGAAGAACAAAACTGGCCCCCGGTATTTCCTTGGCTCTCAGAAAGGGACTTATGGAATGCAGAAACAAAGAAGCGTCCAAGAAGGCCTCTTAGCTAAGAGTGAGGGAGTGTAATGTGAACTGTCTGGGTCTTTCTTTAGGCCACACCAACTCTCACATAGGAATAGGTACTACTTTCTTCCTGGTTTCAATAAATACTTTCTATTTCTGTATTAAATCATCCCCATAGGAAATATATTTCCTCTCATTTGGACTGCTGTCCCTGTAAGTCAACGTGGAAAATGTCTTCAAGTTTCTGGCTTTCTTAAAGTGTCTATGGGAAACGAATCAAAGGTTGCATTTTCTTTCTTCCCAGAGCATGGGAATGGCAGCATGCCTTTGAATCTGGCTTATGGCTACAGCAGACAAGCATGCAGGCAAAGAGCAGGAGAAAGAAAAGCAGATATACTCCAACAAGATGCCTCTTTGCAGAGGAAAAAGACTCGTGTGTACATAGTGGAAGGTCTGTATGGGATGAGTAGGAAGTCACATGTAACAAAATAAAAGAGGTGTCTGTGTAAGAAATCATACTTTGTTTCACTACACATTTCCCTGGATTTATTCTCTCACTAAAGGCAATTAAAATGATTAGTTTCAAAATTATGTGGATGATACCTGTTACATTTGTAATTAATTTTGTGTATTGCCTAAGGATTGCTGTTTTCAATATCTTACTGCTTTCAATTTCTATAACAAATCATCCCCATAGGAAATATATTTCCTCCAAAATTTATGTGGCTACTAGCAAGTAGCAGTTTTTTAGTTTTGTGGCTCACATGCTGTGGTTGTTTGAATAAGAATAGCCTCCATAGGTTCATATATTTGATGCTTAGCTTCAGGGAGTAGCACTATTTGAGAAGGAGTCTCTAGAGGTGTGGCCTTGTTGGAGTAGGTGTGTCACTGGGGGTGGGCTTTGAGGTTTCAGAAGTCCGTGCCAGGCCCAGTTTCTCTCTCTTAGCCTGCAGATCAGATCTTAAGTCAGCTCCTTCCCCAGCACCATGCCTGCCTGCCTGCCGCCACGCTTCCTGCCATGATGATGGTGGACTAAGCCCCTGAAACTGTGAGCAAGCACCAATGAAATGCTTTCCTTTATAAGAGTTGCCTTGGTAGCCGGGCGGTGGTGGCGCACGCCTTTAATCCCAGCACTCAGGAGGCAGAGCCAGGTGGATCTCTGTGAGTTCGAGGCCAGCCTGGGCTACCAAGTGAGTTCCAGGAAAGGCGCAAAGCTACACAGAGAAACCCTGTCTCGAAAAACCAAAAAAAAAGAGTTGCCTTGGTCATGGTGTCTCTGCACAAGCAACAGAACACTGACTAAGACACGTGCGCTACCTGCTTTTTACATTATAAACCACCTTGCTTAGTTTCTGTCGTTTAGCAGGAGTAGCGTACAGAAAAACTAAAATAATAAGCAGGAGATGTTTGGAAAAATAGGAGTCTTTATTTACATTTCCTTGATCTATCTGAAATATTTCATCTTAAATTTATTAATTTCATTTATTTACATATTTGAATTAAATTACAGTATCAATGCTATGTCAACATTTTTTAGTTTGGTTACATTAATATGCACAATATATACAGTTTGAGACATGAACAAATTTCAACCTTTCAACTCCTTTCACATAATTAATTGACTGTCTCATCTCATAGAGAAGCATCTCTGTTCATTTTCTTTTCACTAATAATGACATAAATCACAAGAAAGCCACATTTGCACAGCTGAGAAAACAAAGATCTAATTATACATAACTGCAAGGTGGAGAGTTACCAGGCCTGATTTCATGTTGCTCAAAATCACCTTGCTGAGGGCAGGAGAAAAATCAGGGACAAAGCCCTCTCTCTGTGACTAATGGACAAATTAAGGTGTGCTGGCGCTGCTAACAGGCAGGCCCAGGAAGAAAGGGTTTCCTATAAGTTGGCAAAAGCTGCATGTGCATGCCTTTGCGTAGTACCTTACCACACTTATAAAAAGGACCCGAGCACTCCACAGTACAGAAAGAGCTGCATGTGCATGCCTTTGCATAGTATCTTACCACACTTATAAGAAGGACCTAGCACTCCACAGTACAGAAAGAGCTGCATGGGCATGCATTTATTTGCATAGTACCTCACCACACTTATAAGAAGGACCCTAGCACTCCACAGTACAGAAAGCGTTGGCCAGCATCTTTGGAGCATTATTCCTGAGAAAGCTTTTATTCAGATGGTCCAGTGGAGGACAGATGCCCTCACCTTTTAGCCAACTTGGAGCAGTATATCTTTGAGAAACTCTTTTTGGAAAGTATCTTTTCCTGGGTCCGAATCATACCTGCTGGATAGTCCTGGGGCAGGCCCATCAAGAACCCACAGAACTCCTGATATTTATAAATGTGCACTTTAAATTCTTAACTGGAGTACACTCTGAAAAGTATGGGGAAGGTGTGGGGAGGGGTGTTTTTAGAAAACTTCTTACTTCAGCCTGAAAAGAGGGCATGAGTTCAGTGGGCTTGAATGAAATATCCAGACAGCGTAGGGGCTGAGATTCACTCAGGTTTTGCCCACATACTGCTCTGTACCTCCTATGCACAATAGAAACAGTCATCTCCTCTCAACCCAAGAAGATCTTTCAGTTCTGTGGCCCCACGTTGACTGGCCTTCCAGAATCCACAGCTCTGTCTGGAGCTGACGTGCCTTGGCTGAAGTCAGCATCTAAGCTGACTATCTAGGTCACTGCAGCAAGAGCAGCTGCTCACAGGCGGGGCAGATGCACCACTCTGAAGTACTGGTGCTAGGGATGTCGGAGACCTCCAGGGAATTCTCCACTCAGGGTTTTCCATTCCTGAGGCTTAGCATCGTTAGCTACTCTCCTATCACTGCAGTCTCGGCTCTGCAGAACCTGGAAGAGTTTGGGGAGTAACATGACAGTCCATCTGTACAGTCAGGTGCAAAAGGAGTTTTTAACAAGATGGACAACGGAGAGGCTAAACCTCGACCTCTGTGCTCAACTCAGACTGACCACTGAAAATTCTTTAGGTAATGTATGTAAATTGGGTCTCTAGGCAGCTCAATTTTTGTACATATTTTAAAGGGCCCAGATCTAAGCAGCCTTTCAAAAGACCCAGGAGTAGACTGTCTTAGGGGCTGTGGGTCAGCATCTTTTCTCTGCTCACCTTCAGGAAACTATTACTGTAGATTTCGTCTTAGACCTCTCTGTACCACAGGGCTCAAACATCAGTCTAGCTGTATCGTCCATGTCCTAATGAAAATGCTCTTCTATGTCCATGTTTTACAGGGAATTAATCTGCTTCATTGTATTCCATATTACTAAGATAACTTAGATAGAACCAATTAAACTTTTCCAGGTAGAAAAGGATGCATCTATCATTCATCACTCTCAGATCAGAGACCAAACAGGTCACTTGTAAAAGATCTTGGGACCATGAAACATAACTTCAGATTGGTTACTAGGCAACCTACTTTCCCACAGCCATGTTTACATAAAGTGATATCCTCTAGGCGTTCACACAGCATATTCCTTTGAACATTAATTCCAGCTGTCATCCCCTTGAAATTCTCCACCACAGAGCTTCACCTGGAAGCATCTGGGAAAATCTACTGTGGATTATTAAGAATGAACATATCTTCTCTCTTACCACTCTTACCACTCAACACACTCCAGCACCATGGATACACTCAATCCACAGAGCAACCCCGGCCTTCCTATGCGTCACATCTCATACATCCCTTCTGGGCTCCCTGGACTGATGTGCTCACATTCATACTTCTATCTGTGCCCTCACTGCACCTTCAGATTTGGCCTGTTGTTTTCTTCCTCCCTACAAACAGTTTCCTCTCAGAGACAATCCTCCTCTCCATTAATCGCTGTATGTCACTGCAGTGTTTTCCTCACCCCTAATGCTCAAATATCCTGAAACCTGACCCCGAGATTCTCTTCTGTCTGCTCACCCCAAGCACATACTATTGTTTCCCTAAAAGGCCGTGCTCTCTCTTACGTAGGTACCTTCATTACAGACTCTTCATTTCCTCTAATGATTTTCCTGCAACCTCATCTGGATTGTTCTTCTGCCTTCCGGTCTCACTTAGAATACTGAATTTTCTAGACAGTTTACAGGGGCCATCTGAGTTGCATGCCTCTTCTGAATGCTTCTACAGTCTACTTTGCATCCTTTGGTCATGCACTTGCTACACTTGACTGACAGTCTCTGCATATTTACCTATTAGCTCCATAGTCTGTGGAAAAAGGATAAAATACACCTGGTACCTAAATTATTGGTTTTATATATCAGATTCCAATAAATATTTGCTGAGTTCATTAAAAGGTTAAATTATACTTCACTTACTTCCCAAAAGAAATTTAGACAGCTTATATTAAATTGTAAAAGAAGATGGTAAGTAGGGTAGAAAGAAAACTGGCTCCAGTAACATGTCAGGCTGAGCTAGTGTGTAAACATTTACACAAAGCCACTGAGAATTCCATTTAGAATCAAACACTCAAAACTTCATGTAAGGCTAAGTCTACAAAAAAGAAAGATAAATCCTTGTGCCGAGAACAAAGAAAGAAGTAACAGAGAAGCAAGTATGTGAGCTTCTATCTCAGGCTCTCTGGCCCTACTGGACCACCAGATGAATGTTAATACATGACTGCATATGAGGCGTGGATGGACATGCGGTGGAGGGTAGGAAGATTTGCAGCTGCAGTTTCTGAAAGTGATAAACAACTGTAACCACCACAACAGGAAGGAAGGAAGCTGCTCCCCACCTGACACTGGAATTTTCTCTTTGGGATCATGCCTCAGAAAGGGTCTGAAATTCCCAGGGTAGTACAGAAAAGCCTGAACTGAGAACGCTTGAAGGTTGGTTGCAGATTGTCCATATACCCCTGGAGCACAAGCCAAATTCCTCCAGGAAAGCTCTGCCACCAAGTATAGAGGGTTTACTGAGATGAAACTCTACTGGGGAAGTTCCAGTTAAATACAATATACAACAGGAAGTTAACTCCTATGAGTATTCAATACAAACCATCATAGTTTGATAACTTAGTAGCTCTTAATACTTTAAAGAATAATCATTTGAAAGACCATGCACACACAAATATGTTCAAGAAAATTGGAAAATAATTAAAGGGAGAAAACTCTCCAAGACTTGCAAGGGGAAAGAACCAACTTCCTTAGGGAAAGACCCATAGGTCTCAAACCGTTAACTTTGGGCAAGCTAGGAAGGCTCGTTCAGTGACATGCTTGCCGCACAAGCATGAAGCCCGGACTTTGGATTCTTAGCATCCACATTTTCAAAAAGGTCAGCCTTGGTGGCACACACTTGTAATGCCAGTGCTGGAAGCAGACACAAGAGGATCCTGGGGCTCACAGCAGGCTTGGTGAGAGACCCTGTCTCAAATAATACTGTGGAGAGCAATGGAGGAAGATTCCTGACGTCAACCTTTGGCCTCTATACATGCACAGCCACCTCTCTATACACATAACCTCTCTCACACACACTCACATGCACACAAAAGGAATCAATGTCTTAAGTTTAAGATAATAATAGGTAGAAGAACATTTTGGACATAATCAAGATGTGAGATAAAGAGCCAGGCATGATGGTACACAACATTAATCCCAGAACTTGGGAGGCTGAAGCAGGTGAATCTCTGTGAGTTTGAGTCCCAGGCCAGCTAGACATGCCTAAAAAGACCCTGTGTGGAAAGAAGTGGAGATGGGGTACATGAGGAAGATAGACACATGTAGAGATCTAATGAGAGGGCAGGGATGTAACTCAGTGACAAGGTGCTTGCTGACATGCACAAGGTCCTACCTTCTGTTCTCAACATTATATAAAAGGAAAAAACCCATACACACAACAAAATCAAAATATACTTAATAGGCATGTCAGAAAAAGTTTGTAGAAACTGACAAAGAATATTTGAAGAAATATTTCTAATATTTCCAAGAATTGAATCAGTTATTGTCATATTCTTGACATTTTAAAAATTTTCTCAGGAAAGCTCACCCTTCCTAAAGTACAATTTGAGTTAGTAAGAGCTGAAGAAAGAAGATCCCTCAGAGATATACCCAAAGTCTCATGCATTTGGACAGGGAGATGTCTATGAGCATGTTAACCAAACCACTGTTTGTTAATAGAAGAATTGGAAATTAAATTGTTCATCCTCCCAATAGCAAACTCTAGATTGTCTTTTCTTCCTGGACTACCAGAGAGGAGCTAAAGTAAACTCTAGCTACATTTATCAATGATGTTTGCTAAAAACCAGAATTTTCAGAAGGATAAGTACAGTGTAATGTAATCTATATGAATGTTAAGCATACATAATAATACTACATAAGTAGGCATATCCAAATATAATAAAAATATAAAAATAGAGAGAGATGTTCACTTCAGCTTCACAGTGATCACCTCTGTGAGAAAAATGGAGACGGGGCTAGGATGTGTTTCTTTTTATGAAGGGCATTCTGCAGGCGATATGAAACGCATTAGGACTCACTTATGGTCGTGTGGGACTTCTGCTAAATTACTTCTGTGTTTTGAACTACTTCACTGGTAAACTTAAAGTTACATCATTAGACAGACCCCAGAAGGAGAGATCTTTTCTGTGTGCTGACTGTAAATCAATGTCAAAGAAGACAGTGGCAGCAGGTTAGCCTTGGACCAGTCACTCAGCCCCAAAACGCGTTTCTAGAGTGAGTTAGTGCAGATGAGCTAGATATGGATCTCAGAACTGCATTGTCAGACAAGGCAAAAGGCAAATACATTGTGGGTTTTTTTTGGGGGGGGGATTTTTTTTTGCTTTGTTTTTGTTGTTCTCATTAGTGGATACACACATGTGCACACACGCTCATGCGCGCGCACACACACATGCATACACACATGCACGCACACACACGCGCACACACACGCACACATGCACACACACGTTAGCTGGAATGCAAAGACAAAATTTTTATGCCACTAACTTTTTATGAGTACAGGGAGATTATTCTCCATGGATTTCTCATATTCCTGCACAAACTGTTTCTTCTGAGCAAGGGACATGTTTGAATATCAAATAGCTTTAGGAGCTACAGCAAGTGCATTCCTGTGGAGAGTACTAGAGATGAATCCCCTAGATATGTCAGGGGCACCCAAGATAATACCCTCTCCTTTTTCTTCTGCAGACACATTCCAGGGTAATGGACACCCCACCCCCTTAGAAGAGAAGCTGGGCAGGTGTTTCAATGTCCCTGAAAAAGGCTCTGTTTCTTCATTTCAAGGTTCCTCTCTCCTGGTACAACATTAAATATGCACAATTAACAAAGAGCCCTCACTGTGGCATCTGATTGAGTGAAAAGTAGGGAAACAACAGGACATTGCTCTGGCTGATACTTCTTCTGTGAATAACAATCTATGTCCCTGACATGAGCTCGTTCTCTCTCTCTGTCTCTGTCTCTCTCTCTGTACACTCTGTGTGTGTGTGTTCTCTGTGCATGCGTGCTCTCTCTCCCCGTGTGTGTGTGTGTGTGTGTGTGTGTGTGTGTGTGTGTGTGTGTGTGTGTGTATTCTTTCCCTCTCCCTCTGTGTGTGTGTGTGTTTGTGCCCACACGTGTGCCCACGAGCATGAGGCACTCGGCTCTACAGCAGGGAAACCTGTTGGCTTAAACACAATGTAAAATGTCAGCTCCTTTGCAGCTTTGATTTAGTAGAAAAACCAGAAAAAAATCACAACAAATATGATAAAACGATTGGTAGGAAATACTTCAGATATATTCTTCAGAGGACTTTTTACACCTCTATAAATACTATGGTTTGGGGACTGGAAAGGTGGCTCAGCTGTTGAGTAAGTACAGTGGCTGCTCTTCCAAAGGACCTGGGTTTGAATCCCAGCACCTACATGGCAGCTGTAACGGTCACTGTGGTGTCCCAGGACCACAATTGTTTGTAACTCCAGTTTCAGAGCATCTGATGACCTCTTCTGGCCTTCATGGACACCGGGTACACACATGATACACAGACATACATGCAGGCAAAACACTCATAGATTAAAAAATAAATAAATCCCTTTTCAAGCCTACGGTTTTGACAAAATTCAGAGAAGGAATGGTAAGGCAGAGCATTAGCTTTCAAAGGACATTTCAGAGGGAATTAAGATAATATTCAGCTATTCTTCAATGTTATAAAGATAAGAAACAAGGCTCAGAATATTTAAGAATCCATTGGTTAGCAAACGCAGAACTTTTTTATATTCTTAGATATTAAGCATCACAAGAAAACCTTTCATAAATTCTGTTCTCAGGTGATACATAATTAAAGAATTGGATTTTTTTTAATGTAAAAGCCTTTAATTAATAATAGACTGCTCCATGATGGAATGTTTGTTGATTCTGGCCATCTAGCATCCACCCTTCTTGAGGACCTGCTCTCCCCACTCTACTTTCAGGCCATATGGTCTGCACAGGGCTCCAACCCCAACTCTGGGGATGAATCAGGGAACCTTCTCAGGACAACCGATGCAGCCCACTTCCCTGATTTAAAGGCAAGCACTGGGTGTACACCATCCTCCACAAAGTGAACCCAAGGAACACAGGCTCAGGACTTGATTTTCTGTTGTAATTACTTGATCTTCAGAGGATGGAGACCCCCCAAACAGTTACAAGTCATATTAGATAGTCTAAAAGTAGAATGGATATAGAACAAAATGAAGACTCGCAAGAAAAAGAGGTAGGACATTGCTTCATTATCTATGCACGTGTCTGGAATCTTAATGCTGGGCTGTTTGTATGAACTAAAAGTCTTCTCTTTCGGTTTAACCCAGTTTGAACATGGTTTCCTCTCCTCTCAGCCAAGGGGTTCAAGCCAATGCCCCTGAGGTTGAGATGCTGGTCGTGAAAGACCCTGAGTCTCCTACAGAACAAGTTCAGATGTTTGACTCTAATCCAGATTGAAATATCCATAGTTCTGTGTCATAGTTTAAAAAAAAATCAGGCCTGAAAAGTTTTAGTAGTTACTTCCCTTAACAAGAAATAACAGAGGAGCTGGGCGTTGGTGGCTCATGCCTTTAATCCCAGTACTGGGGAAGCAGAGCCAGGGAGATGTCTGTGAGTTCGAGGCCAGCCTGGGCTACCAAGTGAGTTCCAGGAAAGGCACAAAGCTACACAGAGAAACCCTGTCTCAAAAACAAAACAAAAAACAAGAAATAACAGAAGCTCCATGAAGCCATGCAGAAAACATAATTAGAAATACACATAAATATTAGTAGATATACCTGAGTGATTTTATTGCTGAATACACCCAACTAGCACACCAAAGTTTAGTTTAGAAACATAGCAATGTTCTGGGAGGGCAGAGCAAAACACAACCACTTTGAAAAATCATTATAGAATTCCCCTTAGGTTTGACACAAATAGTCAATTTGCATGCTTATGTTTTCCTTGAACTGTCTGAAATGGAAAGTTTTATACAGCTCAAATAATAAGGTAGAAAAAGTCCACATTATCCACCCCTCCAGATTTAAACTAGAAACTGTTCTACATTCATTCTTCTTTTCCAACTTTATCTGTTTTACATGAAGGACCTCAAATTCATTATAGTTTTATTTATTTATTTTTTTTAATTTTTTTTTTTTTAAGATTTATTTATTACATATACAGTGTTCTGCGTGCATGTATCCCTGCAGGCCAGATGAGGGCACTAGATCTCATTACAGATGGTTGTGAGCCACCACGTGGTTGCTGGGAATTGAACTCAGGACCTCTGGAAGAGCAGCTAGTGCTCTTAACCTCTGAGCCATCTCTCCAGCCCCTATAGTTTTATTTTTAAATTAAAAAAGTTTTAACATGTTGTTTATTCTTTCAAAATTCTGTGCAATATGATGTATTTTGATCATAATCCCCATTTTTCTCTTCTCTCTCTCTCTCTCTCTCTCTCTGACACCTCCTTTTCCCCAACCAGCCCCCTCCTACTTTCATGCCTTTTTGGGGGGAGGGGCAGCCCACTACTTTAATTGGGGTATTTGTATGAGCATAGGGTTGGAGCAATTTACCTGTGCCTGTATCACTCGAGAAAAATGACTCACCCTCCTCTCACTAACAGCTTATACCTTATGAATCCTTCCCTGTTGGTGAAGGGGTATCAATGGGCTCAGCCTTGTGCAGGGAGCCGCTGCTGCTGTGAGCTCAGGGGTGAGCAGCCATGTTATGTCTAGAAGAAGGAGTTTCACAGCATCTCTTCCAATCTTCTGGCCCTCACACCACCACCCCTTCCATAATGTTCTCTGAGCCTTGAAATGGTGATGTAGACATCCCACTTAGGGCTGAGCACTCAACAGTCATTCATTGTCAACACTTGGTCAGTTATGAATCTTTAGAAAGGCTCTACAGCTCATGTAAACGCAACACCACTTGCCTGCATGCTGTACAGAGGTTGACTCGGCGCATTCACCTCTCTCAGCAGCCGGTGAGAGATGTGCCTCAGTTCTAAGAGTCTATACGCCAGCTGTGGCTGCAGAAGTTTGGCCACTGATTTGGAAGAGCTGGATATGCTGTTTAATCCTTGAATTAATGTTCCTCGGTTGATCTGGGCTAAAGCTAGAGCCATTCTGACCTTGGAGGTTTTCTGCACTGGATCTTTTTTCTGAAAAAAAAAAAAAAATAAGCTTTGAGAAGAATCTGATATATGATTCTCTGATACATTAATAGCATATACTTGTAGCAGAAACTGAGTATACAACTACGCTGTACATGACATCTTAAATTTACTCAGCCCAATAAATACACCCTGTACAATTCACTGACACCCCTAATTAAAGCTTTCATTTGAACACATTAATTTTTCCTTAGGATAAATATCAAGAACTAAATTAATCAAAAGATATAATTGTTTCATTTCTTTCTGGGTTTATGGGTTTTTTGTTTTCTTGTGTTTTGAAACAGGGTCTCACTGTGTTCTCCTGTGTCACACTGGTTGGTATTGAATTTTCTATGTAGACCAGGTTGGCCTTGAACTCACAGAGATCTACCCATCACCACTCACCTTGAGTGCTGAGATTAAAGGCATGTGCTACTATGCCTGGTGGTCTATGGTATTTTTACCTTGATTTTAGAGGCTACTTTAAAAAAATAGACAAGATCCTTCCTTCCTTCCTTCCTTCCTTCCTTCCTTCCTTCCTTCCTTCCTTCCTTCCTTCTTTCCTTCCTTCCTTCCTTCCTCCCTTCCTCCCTTCCCTCCTTCCCTCCCTCCTTCCCTCCTTCCTTCCTTTCCTCTTTCCTTTTTTAATCCAGGGTCTTGTACATGCTAGGCAAATGCTTTACCACTGAGCTATGTCTTAGCTCTCTTTTTCCTTTTTATTCTTCGACAAGGTCTCACTACAGGATGTGTGTGAACTCATCCTGTAGCCCAATCAGGCCCTGGACTTGCAATTCTACCGCCTCATTCTCCTGCATGGCTGGACTACAGCCCTGTACCTCCAGGCTCCACTGTAAACAATAATTCTTATCCAAACATTACTCAATATATGAAATATTCAAGCAGTAGTACTGATTTAAAACCATTACAAATATTTTTACAAGTTTGCTTTAAGAGTTTTATTCATGAGCTAGAGTATATATAAAGGAAATTAAAACAAACGTCCTATGTGCCAGTCAAGAAGCTTAAGAAAACCATACATCTCAAAACTTCAGAAATTCTAGTAATTTCCAGCAAAACAGTAGCGTGTGGTTTCTTCTGTGCTCTCCTGAGTAGTTTACCGCAGAGAAACCGCATAGAGTGTGGTTACGCTGCATTCCAGTCAACAGACTGGCAGAGTTTCATCACTAATTTAAGTAATTGGGGGTCATCTGGCCATCCTTAGGAAAAAATATTAGTGAGGCATTGGCTACAGATTAGCAACTTTGGAATCTGTAATGTTTTGTTAAACCTAAATATATACAGACAAAATACCTGTTAAATTTAATTGGTTATTTTTTTTTTTGTCTGCCGTGAACATCATGTTTTCACCTAAGAGCTAATATTTTGTATATTTACTTTAAAAGTAAATATACATCACCAGATTTCAGTTTTGTATATTTATTTTAAAAGTAAATATATATCACCAGATTTTAGTATTTTTCTTACGGCTCAGCATTTTTCACTGGAGACAGCCAGAAGCTGTTCTAGCCCACCCGTGAGGATGCATTTTTGCCATTTTGTGTCCTGATGTAGTTTGTTCTGTTAACTTTTCTGAAAAGTTCAGTAGCCCCTGGGGGCTTCTCGGTCTCTCAGGGGGCAGCAGCAGTATATAGTGCCACCTGGACTCCTGAAACTGTCACCCTCCCAAGCCACACAAGGAAAGCAATCTAAAGGCAGAGTGATCAAAACAACACGAAGGTTGTCACTTGATACCGTTTTCTCCCCTGGTTGTGGTCGAAGGACAGCCAAGAGAAGTTCAGTGCCTGCAGCGCTGAAGCCCAGCAGCCACGTGTCCCCTGTGACTGCCATGCTGGCCTCCCCAGCTCTTCCTCCAGGTGGACTTGGCACTGTTTGTTCACTTGTGACTGCCGTTTGTCTACGCTCTCCCTCGCTGTAATTATATGAGTAGTCAGCCACATTGCCAGGGCAAACAGGCACGGGGCATGTGAAGTTCCACCTTGTCAACTTTGTCTCCTTGTTCAGGTGATCAGTGTTTGGGGAATCTACCATGTTGGCAGCTGTGAAATGATAACGTTACTTCTGCAGACTCCTCTTCTTATTTTCTAAATGAATCTACAGGATCTTTGACTTTCTTCTGATTGTTCTGAGACACAGTCTTGTTGTCTAAGCCAAACTAGCCTCAAATTCTACCTGGGCTCCAAGTCCAGACCCTCCCTCCTCGGCCTCCTGAGTGCTGGGATTACAGGCATGTGCTATCAGGCCCAGGTTCTTCACTGGACCGTGGCTTGCAGATCTGTTTGTATCAAGCAAACTGGTTCATCCCACCAGACAAATCAATCTGTCCAACTCGCCTTCTACATTTTTTTCTTGCTTTTTTGTCTTTGTATAAAAATAAGGTTAATTATTATTGATAATTTGGTCACCTCAGATCTCATGCAGGGCTCACATAATTTAGGTTGATCAAAACATGAACATTGGTTGAAAACGATATTATTTCATGCAAGCCCGTATTGTAACAAGGGCATATTTAGCTGTCATCATGAAATCCTGGCTGTCCCTCTGTCTTCACGACTATGGTCTTTGTTTTACCCTAAGCTTAGTTGTTACAATTCACATGCCTTTTAAAATGCTGTCTTTAAAATAAAACAGAACAGAAACAAATCAACCAACAAACAAACGCTTTCCCATATAATTTTCAGGGACTTGTTACTTTCAAGCACGCAATGCTCTGGACCACTTCCATCCTCCCTCCCACAAACCGTGGAACCGGCTCCTTCCCAAGAAGATGCTTCCTGCCCAGCAAGAAACTGATAGAAAGAAAGCAAACCAAGGTGCACGTGTGTGTGTGTGTGTGTGTGTGTATGTGTGTGTGCATGCGCAGGTGTGTGTGTGTGCATGCACAGGTGTGTGTGTGTAGGTGTGTGTGTGCAGGTGTGTGCATGCACAGATGTGTGTGTGCATGTGCAGGTGTGTGTGTGCATGCACAGGTGTGCGTGTGCAGGTGTGTGTGTGTGCAGGTGTGTGTGTATGTGCAGGTGTGTGTGTGTGCAGGTGTGTGTGTGTGTGCAGGTGTGTGTGTGTGCAGGTGTGTGTGTGTATGTGCAGGTGTGTGTGTGTGCAGGTGTGTGTGTGTAGGTGTGTGTGTGTGTGCAGGTGTGTGTATGCGCAGGTGTGTGTGTGTGCAGGTGTGTGTGTATGCGCAGGTGTGTGTGTGCAGGTGTGTGTGTGTGTGTGTGCATGGGCAGGTGTGTGTGTGTGCGTGCACATGTGCACAGGTGTGTTCTCTCCTGCACTCTGTGAAGAAACTGACGCCATGGAGGAGCGGCTGCCTACATTCCTCAGGTGGACTGAGATGTTTGCGATGATTTCAAAGCACTATTACTTTCAGCAAGTTTCTAACGAGTTCTAACAGGAAATAAAAGAAGTTTCTTCATTCTCAGCTGCCAGGCTTTTTCTTCTTTATCTACTGCCTATGCTGTGTTGTTGGTTTGTTTGTTTGTTTGTTTGTTTGTTTTATCAAACCATGTGTGTGGGTTTAAATAACGACCCCAAATGAAGCGAACTCCATGATGTCCTGCTGGTTTTCTCTTTGACTCTTCGCCTAAGCCTCTGGTTGCCAGTGTAGCTGTGGACGCTCCTTTGCACACTGCTCATCATCATCTGAGCAGTTCCCAGAGGCCAGGAAGTAAATGTCCACCCAAGCTCCCAGGGGCGCAAAGGTCACGTACCAAAGGAAGCTTTGCTTTAGTCGGTAAAATGGTTCTGGAACCCTGCTCTGGGTTCCCCCATTCGTCCTTCTTCATTTGAACGCATGCTCCTGCCCCCCACAGGCCTTCCCATTTCTGTTGTCAGCAGTTCTAACGCTGAACTAACTTTTCTATTACCTCAGCACTTCCTATCCTCCACCTACAAAAACAGCCTGTCAGTAAACTTATTCAATTCTTCCTTTGAATAGTCCCAGAACAGTCCCCTCCCCCCACCCCTAGTCTAGTCTATTGAAATAAGATACATCATCTCTTCTCTAGGTTAGTGGATTAGCCATCTAAACAGTTCCCTTCTTACAGCTTTGCTTATTTTCATTATTTCAACAGCAAATAAAGCAGAGAGATCCAGTTAAAACCTGTGATCACATCTTACATTGGCTCAGTTGATATTGAAGTCCGTTTGAAATTAAAGTGGAAACAAGGCCTGTGGAGATTGTGGCTTTACCTCCCTGACCCACCATCTTCTCTCCCTTTCCTTTTTAAATATTTGTGGAACTTAATCAACAGTGTTTTGTGAAAGTTGAAAACATTCTTGTCAAATCCAGACAAAATCAGAGCGAGGAGGTTGTGGGGGGTGGGTAAGTACTGAGGTAAGTAGGGGTAAGTACTTTCTAATGAGGTTTCCTCTCATTCTACACACAGTCTCTGCTTTGTACATCTCACACATGAATGGGTTTGTGTAACTAAGTTAGCAAGGTGAATGGTGAAAAAAGAGCAATGGATTTCAAAATGGGCAAAAAGCTATCATGGTGTTCTTCCCTAAATGGCCTACGATTCTCTTAAGTAAATAAATTCAAGGTGTTGGGAACAGGATAGAGCTCTCTTTTTGGTAGAAAGTAGCCATATATCTGAATATAAACCATGGTATTGGATACAGTACCAGAAGATAGATATAGGTGAAAGGGGTTATAAAGAAATTACAGTTTTTTTAGTTGAACAAAATCTCAGTGTCTCTAATTTTGGCAATGGAGGAAGCACATTTTGGAAAAGAAACAGGATATTTCCAGCATGTCTCTGGCCTCTAGGACTCCCCTTAAGGCTTTTTCAATAATTATTGCACTACCATCCACTTTTAAGCATTTATATATCCTAGGTCCACTGGACACCTGTAGAACTCCAGAATATGGCCAAGAGAAGTCTTCAGCATTTCAAAATACTTTATACAAAGTCCAGGGGAACCAAGAGAGGAGGCAACTAGACTATAAACTGAAGGTCTGGGATTACAGAATTTGGTCTTCCCTCTGAGTTTTCAAGCCTTAGTCTGTCTTGCTCAGCTGATCAACCTGTGCTCTGCCCAACAACTGCTCATCTGGGAACCACACTTCACATCACTCTCTTTCCAAGTCTAGACCCCCAAATGGAGAAGGTGTATTTTCTTTGTTAGTCTGCAGTCAGAATCATAAGCTGAGTAGCTTCAATTTACAGCTCAACACAATGTGTTACGTTCCTTGAATTGAGACTATTAAAATAATTTTATTATATCCCATCTTACTCTTACATCTATGTCAGCATAGAACTCTACATATTTTTATAGTCATTATTCTTCCAGCCATTCAAGAAATGCAGATGTTTCCTTAACCACTGCATGTCTTGTCATCTCACATTGTCAGTTTTATAATATACTGAATAGTACACCCATTCTTTATACTCCCAATGTTCTTGGCACCCATTTATAACACAATCTTACTAGAAACTCTGCCTCCATTAAGAAAATATTATCACTAGAGAAATACTTTTACTTTTTTCTTCTGTGTGTGTGTGTGTGTGTGTGTGTGTGTGTGTGTGTGTATGTATGGCATATGCACATATCTGAGTTCATGTGCATGTGTCCATGGGGAAGCCAGAGGAGGGCTTCCTGTGTCCTCTTTTATCATTTTCTACCTTATATTTTGAGACAGGTCTTTCATTGAATCTCATCATTTCAGGTAGGCTGACTAGCCAGTGAGATCCCAGGATCTACATGTCTCCACCTTCCAATGCTAGAGTTATGGGTACGTGCAGACATGCCTGGTTTTTATGTGAGTATTGGGGACGCAAACTCTTGCTTGTAGAGCAAACGATCTTATCCACTGAACTGTCCCCCTAGCCCTGAGAACTATTTTCAAAGTAAAAATTAGGTGTCATTTCCATCCGGAAAATTTTCTCTGTCATGTGTTTGTGTTATAATTAAGACAAAGATCAGCCTCTTTGTTGAATGACATCCAATGGTCTTCATATTCTGGGTCTGAGTTAAATTAATAATACCTATTAACTATACCACTACAACCTGTTTCATTAGATTCAACCCACAGACAGGGATCACATTCTCTTTATCTTCTCCACAAAACTTTCTCCCCAGTTGCAAGCAATAGAGAGGTGATAGTAAGTGTTTGACGCTGTTCATCTTGAGGCATGACTAAGACAGCCCAACACCTTTTGTAATGAAACACGTAGACTTCGTGATTGCCGTGTTACTCAGAGTGCTTTTTGTTTAGTTTCTGGTTTGGACTGAAATCTTGATATGTGACATTGCCACAGGTCTGTCTTTTACAGTGTCATGTAACTTTACACTGTATCGTACATCAAAGGCGATCTTGGAATAATTAGGTTAGATAAGATGGCGCCTTTTCTATACCATAAACATCTTCAGAATTTCCTCTATCCCTCTGCCTCCAATTCCAAAATTTTATCTCCTTCAAATCTCTTATGAAACAGAGACTTTAAAAACACAGTGGGTATGTATTTTGTTTAAAGTGGTAGACATCAGTATTTTCTTTCCATATTAACACACACATACTCACAGTGTACCTTTCAGGATTAGTTTATCTCAGTTAAGTGTTTGTATTCACTTAATTGCCTTAGATTTTACCTAAGTATTTCTAGCTACTTTTCCAATTTTACATTAAGCAAATCTTAAGCAAACTACCTTGTCAGTTTCTGCTAGGAAAGACTTTCAGATTTCTAATCCAATGACACAGTGATTATCTTTAATCTTAGTTGCTCTATCTCATTCACTTTCTGGCCTATCTCTCTTTCTACCCAAGGGATCCCCCCCACTAAATAAAATTTGAAACTAATTTTTCCGAGGAAAAATTATATTTTCTTAAGCTTTCCTTACAGATCTCAGCATTAATGATTTGTATGCTACAAAAAAAATCACATATTTTGTTTTCCTTTTGAAGCTTATAAATCACATTACCTGATTAGACTGTGATAATCTTAGAATGTTAGGGAGTTCATCTTTAAACTCATCTACAAGGTCCATGATTGCCTTCTGGATCCCCTCAACTAAGAAAAGAAGAAGTTAGCAGAAACAGCCTGTGACATTCACAGAAGTATGGAACACAGGCCCACCTCCTGGGTAACTGGGAATACAGGGAAACCCGTGAGATTTGTCCCCAGTTGTCCCCATGCCCACATCCCAGTTTACAGTAAGATTAGTCATACGTCTTCCAGAGAAGTTCTTCAGCACCTGCCCACATATCCACCCAATAGGTCTGACTTCCATGATGAGCTGTGACTTAGGTTCCAAGTGTTTAGCAAGTAGCAGGCCTAGGATAAGGATGTCCTGCCACTTAGGACGGCAGGCAAGGACAGAACCTGACACACTGCCAGAGTTCTTTGTTACTACACAATGGGGCCTCTGAGAACTTCTCACAGAACCTTCTGAAATATCTGTGGAGGTGGGAGGAAGAGGAATGTGTTTGGAGGCAGAGGGGAGGAGTGAGGAGCCGAAAAATGAACCACACTAGGAACTTCTATAATACAAAATGAGTTTTGTCCCCAGTTCTATAGAGGCACGGGAATTAATGAATCACCTGAGCACAAAGCTCCCTCTGAAGGCAGTTGGGAGTGATTTAAAAGAAATCACATAATGTCAAACACACACACACACACACACACACACACACACACACACACACTAGCCATTAATTTGGAAAGACTTCTGACAAGATCGAGCTTCACCCAAATTGAGATCAATAGGTCACATCA
This sequence comes from Peromyscus eremicus, assembly GCF_949786415.1. Lineage (NCBI taxonomy): Eukaryota > Metazoa > Chordata > Mammalia > Rodentia > Cricetidae > Peromyscus > Peromyscus eremicus. Next base: position 74,700,392 of record NC_081427.1, read on the forward strand.
GGCAAAACTGTGAAGTTTTTGGTTTGTCTGCATTTCTTCAGTTTTTGCACACCCAGGAAATCATTGCCCCCCACTCACCACACAAAGAAAGAACTAAATATCAGGTCAATTTGATTGAGTTAGTGTGGATGAGTTAAAAATTGGTGGATTAAACAAAGTCTCATTTTATACTTAATAGTAGCTTGGTGGTTGTCTTCAGCAAGCTTGAGGCTGTGGCCAATGGAAACTTGTTCATAGAAACTGTAGAAGAGAGATCATCAGAAGATCCCCACTATCACACTTTTCTCAGCCCTTAACCTGGCTGTAAATACTCTCCACTATACATACCCACTTCTAGCCAAATAGTACTCTATTGTACTTTATTCTTTACTGGCTAACATTTCTCAAGAGCATACTTAGAGTTAGATGTCATGCAGGGCTCTAGTGAAAACAATCTAATGAAATGAAGTCTGAACAGAACACCAGAGGTGAATGGGTAGATTGGGTTTTCAGCATAGAATTGACCGCTGATACCATGTGCTTTTATTAGCTTTCTGTGAAGAATATTTGAAAGAGAAAAGTGTATGGATTTCCAAGACTTAGGAAAAGGGATGTGAATCAGGGGCATGTTTATATTTAATTCTAACTATCAATAGCTTACACATATTTAATTAGGACAGTGAAGCAGCTATTCATATTTCCAAGCTTTATCTTAATTACAGACTCATGGAAAACTTCAAAAATAGCCAAGATCTCAATTACCCTTGACCCAGTTTCCCACAATAATGACATCTTATAAACCATAGCACAACAGCAAATCCTGAAGCACGATGTTGGTGTGACACTAAATTCATTCAGATTCCGGCAGTTTTATGTGCACTTATTTAAATGGATGTGTGTTTGGTTCTAAACCATGTTCTCACACATATGGAATTATGTAATTTATCATCCTTACTCATTAAAATAGGTTTTTTCATTCTAGTTATTTACATTTAATAGAGAAACCATATTACAGGAACTTTAAAAAACGAAAGCATGAAATATAAATGTATTAAGTCTTATTGAAAATATAAATAGTATTGCAACTCCTGGGAACTTAATTAATGTCTTAAATATTATCAGTTGTTTGCCATTTGCATGTTTTAATTACAAATTGCTATTATCATAGCCACTACAACTTGTAAAATGCTTTTTGGCTTCTTGTTAGCATGTTCGTAGCAGCTCAACTGGTAGGACATTGACTTACCTTTCAGAGAACTAAAGTCAACTGACAAAATTATATTTCTTTTTAAATGGATTTTATACATTTTGTTTGTTTAGATCCTCATTACAATAATCTTTAAAATGTAACTTAGTAAAAATATTTTTGTATTTTATTGATACTATTTCATATCACAAAAGTCAACTGTAACAAAAGCCATGAAGAGTTGACAGAATGTATTGATCTAGACTTTTCTGGGAGCTCCGATGGGTTGTTGACTACTCCCAATGTTATCAGCACAATGAGACCTACAATATTTAAAGTTCCTTCTACCCATGGTGGTCTACAGTTCCGGAGCAATGACCTCCAGATCACTCAGCATCTTGACATGGAGCAGTAACTTGTGCAACTGAAACACTCTCAAAGGAGTTTGGGTCAGGCTCTTGCCTTAGCAGGCCAGTGACTGGAGAGACACAGCAAATCTGTGTCTCACTGTATTAACACCCTGTGAGCTTGGAAGGCTTAACATGGTACCACCAGCGGCTGCTTCCTCAAAGGACTTGCAAACTTTAGACTATGGAAGAGTAAATAAATAATTAACTGTGCTAACAAAAAATAACTTTAGTGTTTTAATGGAAATGTTACCCCATTATTTTTTAATAACTGGACAAAACATCACAAAGCATTACCATTTTGGCAGTGTTTATTGTTTAGTCCTGAGCTTCATTCCGATTGAATTAAGTCAAAGTATGTGATGCTCTCTTGTGGGCCAGGCGAAAAAAAATCTTCTTTGTAGAGAGAAAATAATAGTGGACCAGCTGCCAAGAAAAGTATTTATAAACTAGATTCCCCCCACCAAAATCTGTAATTAATTTCATAAAAATAACAAGAGCTTTTTTCTTTCTTTTTGCTTGAAAATATGCTAGAAGATTTCTGTGAGTCAGATTGGTGTGAGTAAATATTTTCAGGCTGAGAAAGTGCTGCTTTGTGAAAGTTGCCTGAAATGTAGCCTTTGAACAACAGTAACATTCACAGCTCAGCAGCTTACACATGCTTTACACCTCAATAAAAACACACAGCCAGAGCAAAGCTAGATTTCTAATTCAGTAATGTTTAAAAAAAAAAAAAAGACCAAAAGTAGATTGAAGCACTTCATGATATTCCTTTTTACAAATAATTTTTTTTGTTGTTTTTGAAAAAGGGTTTCTCTGTGTAGCCCTGGCTGTCCTGGAACTCATTCTGTAGACCAGGCTGACCTTGAATTCAAAGATCCTCCTATCTCTGCCTCCTGTGTGCTGGGATTAAAGGTGGGAGCTAAGTTTTTCCTTTATTTTTCTGACAAAGAAATTTTAAACTACATTTATTTATCTACACATGCACACATGCGAGTGTGTGTGTGTGTGTGTGTGTGTGTGTGCGCTCGCGCGCGCGCGGTCTCATGCATACCATAGTGAGTGCATGTGGAAGTCAAAAGACAGCTTGTGGGAGTCCCTTTGTTCTTTCCACATTGTTGGTCTGAGGGACGCAACTCAGATCATCAGCTTAGCAGCAAGCATCCTTATCTACTAAGCCACCTTGAAAGCCTCATGATGAAACTGTAGTGAACTAAAATTAGTGAAGTGTCTTGGTCACTGTTCTATTGCTAAAAAGACACCTTGGCCAAGGCAATTCTTATAAAAGAAAACATTAGTTGGGGGTCTGCTTACAGTTTCAGATGGTTAGTCCATGATTATCAAAGCAAGAAGCAGACAGGTATGGTACTGGAGCAGTAGCTGAGAGCTTTACAGCCTGATCTGCAGGCAACATGCAGATGCGTGTGCATGCGTGCAAGCTGCAGAAGTATGAGCCGTGAGGTGGGAGGGTACTCTCATTCAACCACCTCATGAACTGTGTTTAAATCCTTAAACATTTCTCAGTAGCTTGTTTCATTTTAAATTATGCTAATAATTCCATGTTATAATACCATGATTCTCTCAAGGGGGAACTTAGAATTTGCTTTGAGTAAACAAATTTAGTAGGTAGAAGAAAAAACAAAAAGGCTCACAACTTTCTAAGAGATAAAAGGCGTGAAAAAATAAAATTAGCACATTTGAAAACATGGCAAAACAAAAACACTTACATTTTTATGTTATTGTCAACATTTTTAACACAGGACTTGACCCCCTCTGAAGATCTAGAGTGGTTGTTTTCTTATATGCCAGAATAAAAATCCCGTCTCAAAGCACCGGCCAAGTGCTAGCACACGTCCTGGTCCCGGAAACCTCCTGTGTGCTGCACACTCCCAGGATGCCTCTGGGAGGCAGGCCTTTCGCTGACACACAAAGGCATGAGGAGACTCCCACCGTCTTCCCCAGCTGGAGAGGGGCAGAAAGAAGAGAAGAGCCAAAGCTGTCTGACTAAATAATGTACACATTTTGAACATGCTCAGCACAAATCACTCCTGTTTCTCGATAAAGAACCTCCACTGAGGTGCTCTGTTATATTACATACTTCATTTCCTCAAGATTTATCATAAGGCATCATCTGTATTAAATTAATTCCTCACCAACAATTAGCTTTGTTGTTTAAAAAATGGTTGTTGACTGGGGATGTAACTCTGTGGTAAAACATTTGTTTAGCACTGGTGAGGCCCTGGGTTCTACCCCGAGCATAGCAAAATAAAACGAAACATAAAAAACCCTCCTAATTTTATGTATTATTTTTAAAATGTTTTTATTTAATGTGCATGCATGCATGCATAGAATATGTTTGGATCAAATGTGCCCCCGCTCCCTTCCCCTCCAGTTCTTCACCTATCACTCACACTTCTCCCTCCCAACTTCATATTCTCTCTCTCCGCACATCCACTGAGTCCAATTAGTATTGCCTGTACATGCACACGTATGGAACCATCCACTGGAACACAGGCAGCCTCTCAGGAACTGCATCTCTGAAGAAAAATGACTCTTCCTCCCCTAGTACCATCAGCTGCCAATAGCTCCTTAGACGGGGGTGTGACTTGATGATTTTCTTCCCCATCTGTGCTGAGATTTTTAACTGGTTTGAGCTTGTGCAGCTCACGTGCACACAGTCCTAACTGGGATGGGTTCGTGTGTGCCCCGATAGTGTCAAAGTTCAAGAATACTATTTTCTACTGACCTCTAGGTCCTCTGACTATGGTGATATTTTATTTGTGCCCTAACAAATAAAGCTTGCCTGAAAATCAAAAGGAGGAGCTAGCCACTACTTAACCATAGAGGTCGGGAGGTCTGTACAGACAGACAGGAATAGATAGAGCTGGTTGGAGAGAGGAAATGATAAGGCAGGGTGGAAAGAGGAGCTCTCTCTCTCTCTCTCGGTGGAGGATTTCATAGGGGTAAGAACTAGTGGCTTGCTCTCTGCCTCTCTGATCTTTCAGCTTTTACTCCAATATCTGGATCTTGATTTTTTATTAATAAGACCAGTTAGCAATTCGTGTTACATCTGACTCTTACAATCTTTCCACCCCCACTTCCAAAATTATCCCTGAAGCTCAGGGGAAGGAGTGTGATACAGATGTCCCATTTAGAGCTGAGCATCTTAGTCTCTGCATGTTGACCTGTTGTGAGCCTCTGTGTAGGAAGCTTCTGTGATGAGGGTTGAGATATACACTAGTCTACAGGTATGAAGATAAGAACTTAAGGGCCATTTATCACTATGTTCTTTTAGCAGAATAACAGTAATATGTTCTCCTCTAGGGCCTGGGACCTAGCCAGCCACAGTCTTTGGCCCAGTTAACTGTGCAAGGCATGGGTTCCATCTTGTGTAGCAGGCTTTAAATCCAATCAGAAAGTGGCTGGTTACTCCTATAGCACTCATGGGACCAGTGACCATATCTTGCCAGGTCAGTTAGGTCAGTTGCTGTTGTAGCTCGCCAGGTTCACAACTGAGTAAAATAGTTGATTACTTTTCTGCTCTGGTAGTATGTATAGAACTTTCTAGCATTGTGAAAGTTACTCAGTAGAGATGAAGTTTCTGGGTCAGTATGGGTTTATTTCTCCATGTCCTGTAGCTCAGGTATGTAGTATATTCAGGATTAGAGTCTTACTGTCAAATTTTAGAAGGTGTTCCAGGAAATTTGAGCAAACTGTGTAAAGATATGTTGCTGTTTTATTTTGCCTGCCTAAGGCACCTGATTGGTTAAATAAAGAGCAGAATGGCCAATATCTAGGCAGGAGAGAATAGATGGGACTTCTTGGGAGAGAGAGGAACTCTGGGAAGCAGAGAAGTGAGAGACACCATTGAAACGTGGAGGGACGCAGACATACATTATGGAGGAAAGCTGACGAGCCACATGGCAGAATGCAGATTAACAGAAGCAGGTTAATTCAAGTTATAAGATCTCATTGTGAATAAGCCTAGGCTGGAGGCCAAGCCTCTATAATTAATAAGTTTCTGTGTCATTATTTGGGGGATAGGGGACCCAGCAAGTGTGATTACATCTAGATAGCATGACCACACTGAGGAGAAGCCATGCCACCTGCGCCACACAGTTACCACCTGGCACTCTCTGTGACCACTCACAGTAGTCAGATGCTGCTAGCAGGGACTCTGGAAAGAGGGCAAAACAACCTCCCAGAGCTGAGACTATTAGGTGTGGCTCCAGCTGCTGCCTACAGACCCTAAGAGGACAGAGCCAGCCGCCAGCACCATGTGCTAAGTGGAACCATGCTGTTTAAGGTTTGGCTCACACAATCAGAGAAGGCTGCAGACACAAAAAACCAGGTCCAGAAGAAAAATAATCAAACAAATAAAAACCTCTGAACAAGTACAATATGTTTGAAAATGTACTTAGATGCTAAAGAAAAAAATAAAATGGGTATAAATAGTCACAAAAAATAAAAAATTAAAAATAGTAAAGCCTTTTAAAAAAAAGAGTACCATAATATAAAAAGAATAAGCCATGTAAAGATGGAAAATACTCAGGAAATCTGGATCCTGTGTGGTGCTTTGTTGACTTTGAATTTTTGAATGCTGAGGAGAGAAAGACAAACTGCTGAGACACACTGGATTGTAGAAAAAAAATGCCAAGTTAAACCACCCTATATGTTTTAAGATGTCTTAACTTTAGAATGGAAGTCAGAAAATGTGTTGTGTTGGGGGAGAGGTTGTGCCTTTGTTTACAGAGGAAACAAAAAGCTATGGATTCCTTCAAAAGTAATGATGATCTGATTTTAATAGGGGAGACCTGAAGCTGCAGACATGAAGGAAGAAACCAAGAAAAAACACAAGACAGGTGACATATAAGCTGATCCCTCAACATGGGAACAGCTCTGAGACTGGATGAGACAAGATAAATCTTGTTGGCCACAGAGTCGTCATGATGTATTATTACATGCCATCCTTTTATACTGTATGGATGGAGATTTATGTTAAAGTTTGGTTATATAGTCCAAATGGACTTATAAAGTTGACAGATGTCTTTTATATGCTCAAACATAGAACATAGAATCATCTTTAGCTGATTTGTGCATAGTGTATATTCCATATTTGTATTAATGCAAATATGTATATTACTTTTAAAAATTTGTGTGTTTTTAGAACAAAAGGACCAGTCCTCAATGAAGACAAGTATCCCAGCTGATCCAGCCTCTCAGAATGTCTCTGTTGCAGTTTCCTCAAAATTCTACATCCAGAATAACTTCAAAGTATCTAGTTGAGATGGTCCAGCCTCACAGACTACTCCAGCCAGGACTTCAGTTAAGCCCTGCCCTTTGCCATCACAGGGACTGGACAACAAGTGATACAGCTAGCTCTCCCAGGATTTGACCATTATCCCGATTTCTCAGGGTCTCCTAAAGGTGCCATAACCCACAGACAGCAGGAAGTAATTTAAGAACATGACGCTCACATTCCCAAGAGGTGGGGTGGGTGGTTTTTGGTCATTCGGTAGGTTATGAATGTTTGTCATTGTTTAGGGGGATTGGTTGCAAGTTGTTACTGGTCTTGGTTGGAAAAAACTAAGCAAAGGAGGTTAGATTCAGGGATCTCTTTCTAAAAAGAAAATGGGGGGGACATAGGAATGGTAAGTAGACAAGAGTGTTGGCAATAGCCTGCAACATTTGGGAGGGTGGTCTAAGGGATTCCACTGACCAGACCTTGAAAGGAAGTGACCCATGCCTGGCATTGGGTTTTTAATTTGAGAGCCCATGTTGTCTGAGGCAGGCATAGTTTTCATGCTATAATGTAACATAAATAAACCCTTTCATATATGTATGTGTGTATATGTATATATGTATGTATGTATATGTATATATGTGTATATGCATGTATATATGTGTGTATACGTATATATGTGTGTATACATGTATATGTGTGTGTATGTGTGTGTATATGTATATGTGTATATGTGTGTATATATGTGTGTATGTATATGTATATGTGTGTATATGTATATGTGTGTGTATATATATGTGTGTATGTATATGTATGTATATATATATGTGTGTGTGTATATATGTGTGTATATGGGTATATATGTGTGTATGTGTATATGTGTGTATATGTATATATATGTGTATATGTGTGAGTGTGTGTATTTAGGAAGATACTACAGTGGTAAATTTCCATATGGAGTTTTAGAGCTTTGTAGTGTTAGTTATCATTCTCCACGGTCCCTCCTCTTCCCTGACCTCCTACTGAGCCCTTTCTATTCTATTAAACCCCCTTTTCTCTTCACACCAGCTGCATTCTATCTCCATTTTCTTGAAATTCCCTCAGCCCCTAATTAGTTTCCTGTTTTTTATGAGTATTCCAATTTAAACACACATGTCTAAAGATTCAAAGCCAACATCCACATACAAGGGAAAACATGAAGTCTTTCTGGGTCTGAGTGGCCCCACTAGGAATGATTATTTATAGCTCCAGCCATTTACCTGAAAATTTCATTTTTCTTAATAGCTGAATAATAATCTATTGTGCACATGAACCACATTTTTATAATCCATTCATCTGTTGATGGCATCCAGACTGTTGCCATTTTCTGGCTATTGTGAACCTAGTAGTGATGAATGTGAATACACAAGCATCTCTTTAGCACAATATGCCGTCCTTCGTGAATATGCCCAGAGTGGTATTTCTGGGTGTTATAACAGATCTGTGTCTAGTTCTCTGAGGAAGTTCACGCTGATTTCCACTGTGGTGGCACCGTTTTCACTCCCACCAGCAGTTCCTGGTCCGTTCGTTATTGCTTGTTTTTCTAATCTTGGACATTCTGACTAGGGTAAGTCAAACCTTTTCATTTGCATTCCCCTGAGGGCTAAGAATGTTGAAGAATTTTAAAAAATAGTTCTTGGTCATTTGTATTCCTTCTTTTGAGAACTCTCTGTTCTATGCACATATTTTTAATTAGGTTGTTTTCTTGTTATTTAATTTTTGCATTCTTTGTATATTTTAGATACTAACCCCTTGTTAGATGTATAACTGATAAAGGTTTTCCTCGTTCTTTAGGCAGGTTCCTCTTCACTTGAATGATGGATGGTGTTCTTCAAGTCCCTAGATAGACCTTTGTTTAGACTGATGAGTGACAAATCCTTGATGGTCCATTTGTTTCCTTTAGCTACAAAGCTGTCCTGAATAAGAGTGCACACAGATACGTCCTGAAGGGACATGAGACCTCAAGAAAACCCTCTGCTTTCTACTCCAGCAGTAAATTAAGCTGATTGTCTCCAGGTTAGCTCTGTTTATAACATGCAAATTTAATTTTACTGCCTCATGTTTGTTTTAGAAATTGTAAATGCAGGCAACTTCTCTACTTCTCAGTCTTAGCTAAGAAGAAACTCTGAGACCACTGTTCAAACAGTCAATAATATATTTTACACACATATATGTGTAAGATTTGGCCTCAAGAGTAAATCTTCATTAAATTTTCCCTTAATAATCCCATTTCATAGCTAAGGAGGCAATGTCCATATGACCAAAGACAAGTCTTATCAGGGACTTTGTGGAACACGACAGGACAATGTAGAGTTTTAATTGCCTTTGGTCTGCACCATGGTTAATTTTATGCATCAACTTGCCTAGGTAATGGTGTCCATATATTCGGTCAAACATTAATCTCAGTATTTCTGTGTAGGTACCTTTTTTTTTTTAAGGAGATTAACATTAAAACTGATGGAATTTGAGTAAAGAAGATTACCTTTCTAGTTATGGGTGGGTCTCATCCAATCAATTGAAGATCTAAATGTCTAAAGATTAATCTCCCCCAAGCAAGAAGGAATTCTATCAGCAAACTGCTGTGGTGATATTTTGAACAAATAAAATTTGCTTGGAGATCAGAGGACAGAACAAGCCACTAGATTAAACATAGAGGCCAGGCAGTGGTGGCACACACCTTTAATCCTAGCACTCAGGAGGCAGAGGCAGAGATCCATCTGGATCTCTGTGAGTTCAAGGCCAGGCTGGGCTACACAAGATAATCCAGTCTAAAAGAGAAGCAGAGCCAGGCAGTGGTGTTACATACCTTTAATCCCAGCACTTGGGATCACACTCCTTTAATCTCAGCACTAGGAAGGTTGAGACAGGAAGTGATATGGCTGGGCAGAGAAAGGAATATAAGGTGGGAGGAGACAGAACTATCTCAGACTGAGGAGTTGGTGAGGTTAGAAGTGGTGGCTGTGGCTTGCTCTGCTTCTCTGATATCTGGCTCTGGGTTTTTATTATAAGATCATTTAGGATTCATACAACAAACTGCCTTTGAGGTCAAAGCTTACCAGCTGTGGTAGTTTAAATGAAAATGACCCCCATAGGCTCATAGGGAGTGGTACTATTAGGAGGTGTGGCCTTGTTAAAGGAAATGTGTCACTGGGATGTGCTTTGAGGTTTGAGAAGCTCAAGCCAGGCTCAGCGGCTCACTCACTCTCCCTGCTGCCTGCAGATCCAGATGTAGAGCTCTCAGCTCCTCTCCAGAACCATGTCTGCCTGTGGGCCGCGATGCTTCCCACCATGCTACTCTATTGGCTTTGAATTCGTCAAGTCTTCCCAGTTTCATGGACCAATTTCTTTAAACAATCTTTTTTTCTCCCTCATACACCTAGTTCTCTTTACTGGAAGCCCCCTGATTGTATCAGTTCATGACAAAGTCAACCAGCTGACCTTTGGACTGACCTCTGGGAACTCTTTAGGGAAGGAAACCAGGCTGAAAAGTTCCCTGTCTCATTTAGCTCCTTCTGAGATCTACATCAACTGAATTCACTGGAAGCCCAGGCCAGAGCAGGTACAGAGAGGAGTCCTACAAATCTAGACCCCTAGCATGCAGAGCAGGGTAGAGCAGAGTAAGAGGATGAGGAGGGAAGACAAATGGACCCTCAAAGAAAACCTGATCACTATTAAGACTTCACTATGGTGGTCACCTCTAGAAGGATGGGATGGTCCATTTAGGAGGGATGTGGACAATGGAATTATTTCCTTGATGTGAATGATGGGCACAATAATTATTCATTATTCTGATCATACTTTCCCCCTCTACCAACTTTCCCCAGATCCTTCCCACCTCCCTATCCACCCAACTCCACACCGTTTCCCTCCCTCTAAAAAAAAGCAAACAAATATAAGACAACAACAAAAAAACCAAGAAGTACAGACACAAAACCATAACAAAAGAAACAGAAACAAAAATAAACAAGCCCAAGACCAACAAGACAAAAAATCTCCAAACAAAGCAAAATGAGACAGAAAAACTCAAAGTACTGTTAAGTTAGTTTGGTGTTAGTCAACTACTTCCAGGCCTGGGGCATGACCTGAAGTGTGATTAACACAGCATGTGACTTCCTTTGCCAGGAGGTATCAATTGCAGATACTTCTTGGTTAGGGGTGGGAGCCAGTGTCTACTTCTCCCTCTCGGCACTGGGACCCCATCTAGCTTGAACCTTTGTGGCTCTTGTGCATGCTGTCACAGTCTCTGTGAGTTTACAAGTGCAACAGTCCTGTTGTGTCTAGAGGGACACTGTTTCTTTGAGATTCCTGCTCAAAGAACCACAGCACCTCCTATAGAATGGTCCTGTAGGCTCATATGTTTGAATGCTTGGTCCCCAGTTGTTGGATCTGTTTAGGAAGGATTAGGAGGTGTGGCTTTGTTGGAGAAGGTATGTCACTGGAGGTGGGCTTTGAGTTTCAAAAGCCTAGGCCATTCCCAGTTCCTCTGTCTCTCTCTTTCTCTCTCTCGTGTTTGTGGATCAGATGTGAGCTCTCAGCTACCACTCCAGAGCTGTGCCTGCCTGCCAGCCATGCTCCTTGTTGTGACAGGCATGGACTCCAACCCTCTGGAACTTTAAGCAAACCCTCAATAAACTCTTTATAAATTGCTTTGGTCATGAAATCTTATCACAGCAATAGAAAAGTAACTAAGACATACAGTGATGCTTCATAATCCAGATATGAAAAGTCAGATACCTACATGGATCCAGTTTTAGAATAGAATGGGAGGGAAAGAAGGAAGAAAGGAGAGAGAGAGAAAGAAATAAAGAGAGACTATGAGGATATGATAAATGGTGAATAGAGAAAGAAATAAAAACAAAAGGCTAGCTAAGATGGGGAGAAAAGAAAGATCCAGAGTTCAGACATCTTGTGAGAATGTGAGCAGGTAGTATGTGAGTGATGAATACAGATGGCTGGAGGCTGCTCATCCAGGGTGTCTTAGTTAGGTTTTTATTTCTGTGAAGAGATATAACTGACCATGGTAACTCATATAAAGGAAACATTTAATTGTGTTGGCTCACATACAGTTCAGAAGTCCAGTCCATCATGGTGGGGAGCATGACGGCATGCAGGCAGACATGGTGCTGGAGAAATAGCCGTGTGTCCTACATCTTGCAGGCAACAGGAAGTCGACTGACACACTGTGCAGTGTCCTGAGCATAGGAAACCTCAAAGCCCCCCCACACACACACAGTGACACACGTCCTCTAACAAGGCCATACCCATTCCAACAAAGCCACACCCCCTAATAGTGCCACTCCCTACGAGATTGTGGGATTATGGGGCTAATTACATTCAAACCACCACACAGGGTATCAATTATCTGAATGTGTTGTCTTAGATATCCATACAGAGAATGATCCTCCATAGTTGTGCTTTTGGTTTTGAATGAGTTAATTTGTTAAGGATATAGCAAGCAAGAGCCCAAGAATAAAACAGCAAACAGACACTTACATCATCCTACAAAAGTGGCCTGGAGAAACTGAAAATAAAACCACCGGCTAGATCATCTGATGCACAGAGAGCTTCCCAGGCAGAAGTCTTCCGGGTGAGACTTGCAATGCGCCATTCCCACCACATTTATTTTATATCACGAAATAGCAGTAGCTGAGGCTTTCACTTTGGGAAGGAGCTTTCAAATCACTTACCTCCTAGCTGTGCTCAAGGACACAATGCTTTTACTCAAATGTAATTCAAAAACTCAATCCACTCCCTCTGTTCTCAAGGAAATAGTGCGTTCATGTCTGTGTTATTTTTTCAGCTCTCCTTTTTCCTTTTCACAGGCAAAGGGATGATGGTGCATTCAGGCCATCCCCATCAGGGGAGCTTGGAGGATATTTTAAGGTCTTGAATCTGAAGGTAGCGGGTAGGCAACCCCATCTCTACAGACAGCTTCTTGGTTTAAACAGAGCATGACAACTTACTAATACAATGTATATTACAGACATGGAGTTGTTGCAGATGGTGACAAAATTTCACGTCTGGCTATGTGCGGATAAAGTAGAATGGTGGTGAAGGTCACCAAAAATAAAGAGGCTCAGGTCAGGGAGATCATTGAGACTTCGGACACATCTGTGTTTGAGGGAAAGAGTGAGAGGCAGATACGGGGCATTTAAGGAATGCTGTGTATGCTGGATGGTAAAGGGACTGATGGGGAATGGCTAACCAAGGGCAGTAGGAGAGAGGAGGAAGTGTATGCAGATGCCTCTCTTGGATTTCAGGAGAACAGAAGAAGAAAGGTCTGATTTCTCCATCTGGCCCAAACAAAATTCAAGAAGGAAGACTGGAAAAGATTGGCAACAAGCCAAAGCCTGGGTCAACCTAGATGACCAGAGTAAGATACGAAGGGGAAGTTACATGTTATACTAGTGATGTGAGAAACTGGGGCATGCTAGCTTCAACTGGCTCTACTTTTCACAAATTTGCATTAGTAACACCTTGATATTAGGTAATGGGCAGTATTTGGTGACCTATCTGCCCTGAAGAAGATCCTAAAAGATTCTAAATGTTTACGTTCCTCCTTGATAGAAGAATCTGATAGCAGGAAACACAAATGTCTTGCATGTACCTGTTCAGAGAGGCATGGGATTCCTAGAAATAACCAGAGTGGGTTTGTGACCATGACTACTGGATGATCCTCTGTCAGGAAGCTAGTTTACCAGTCTTTGCAAAATGGCTCCAGCTGACATCAGAAGAGACAACTTCAGAACATGGGTCAAGGCAAAAATTGGCTTAAGGCAACTTGCTCTGAAAAAATAGTGTTTCTATTACTGTTCAATGATGCCACAAATGCAGTTAAGATGTTTTAATGTACAAAATATCCCCCGAATCAAACTGACAGGTACCCTAGGTGCTTAATAAATGTTTACTGAAGTGAAGACAGTAACAGGGGAAGAAAACGTTGGGTGTATAGAGTTGTTAGTCACTCTGATTGTTAGATCGGGGTTACAGATGGCATAGTGTCCTTTTGATGCCCTAGTGGGATCCATGTGGGGCATCTTTACAGAAGTAAAGTTTGTAGACTTGCAATGCTGAGGAATGAGCTTTGGAAAATGTGGGCTAAGTGAGGCAATGCCATCCTGCCATCCTGTCAGGCCAGCTGGCCTCTCCCCATGACATTTCTAGCCTGATTGTTTAGAACAGCAATTTCATTTAAATCACTTTGATTTTCTTCAATAAAAATTCTGGAAGCCATGAAAGGGATTTGTAGCAAAATATTGTTGTAATCAGAGTAATATAAAATAACTGAGTAATGTATTAGGGCATAGCCATTAATAAAATAAACTGACCTGGAAATGCCTCCTAACCCCAGAGTCTAGCATGCAGTTACTCTACAACAGAAGTTTTCAACCTGTGGGTCGAGACCCCTTTGGAGTCACACATCAAATATCCTACATATCAGATATTTACATTATGATTCATAACAGTAGCAAAATTACAGTTATGAAGTAGCAGCTAAATAATTTAATGGTTGGGGGTCACCACCACATGAGGAGCTGTGTCAGAGGGATGAGAACCACTGCTCCAGAGAATCTCTAGCAGTTGGGATGGTTGTAAAGCTACAGCTAGTGAAGACGGAAATGCTCACTGACACAGCAGGAAGCAAAGTAAACTCGGCTTAAAAAAACTGTTGGCTTTTTTAAATCATGCTTTGTTGTTCTTGTGTTGTACCAGGGTTATATATTTCTGCACATCTTCTCAGCATAGGCTTTTCTGCAGTTCTAAAGTTAGGTTTAATCATCTGTGAAAACATATTCCCCTCAACATGATGAATATTCTAATAGCAATTACCCATGATTATTTTGATGCAGTTCATTCACCCACAAGCAGTTAGCTTCTTGTTAGCCAGTTCAACAGAAATACCATTTCTTGCTAGATTTCACCTGATGCAAAAGAGTTTTGACCCCTCAGAATTCAATAGATCTCCTTACAATGAAATTTGCCAAATTTCATAATAGCAAACCAAAGTACATGAAACATACACACAGCAAACACAACATCTTTAAATGCACATGTTGGTGATCTAATGCTTCCTTTATTTAGTCATTTGTTTGTATGAGATAGGATCTTAATATGTAGCTATGGCTGTCCTGCAACTCCCTATGTAGATGATACTGGCCTAGAACTCACAGAGATCCATCTGTCTCTGCCTCCCTCATGCTGAGAAGATGTATTTGTTTTGATTTGATGTGTATGAGTGTTTGCTTATGTGTATGTATGTGCACCACTGTGTGCCTGGTGCCCACAGAGGCCAGAAGACTTCAGATCCCCATGTATCCTTGGAGTTACAGGTGATTGTGAGTCACCACGTAGGTGCTGGAAACTGAACCTGGGTCCTCCCCAAGAGCAGCCAATGCTCTTAACCTTTGAGTTATCTCTCCAGTCCCATTTTTACATAAGTCAGTAAGGATGTTTTATGACTCAAAGGCAAAAAACTCAAGGAGACTTGAAATACATTTATGCTTGCAGCTTCTGCTGTAGCCTGGGTAGAAGTTCAGAAGTGGAGTGTTGGAGAATTTATTCAGGGATCTGGTTGAAGATGCTTCCAAGGAAAAGTCTCAGAATCTTTGCTTGCTAATGGGATTAGCCTAGAAGCACTTTCTTTGGTTATCCATATTTACCACTTCACAGAAAAAGGTCTCTTATCTTTCAGCACAGATTGAATCCTGGTCCTAAAACAGGCAGGAACTTACATAACAAAGAATGTCTTGAAGGAAAACCTCTAATAAGCCCTTCCTTAGCAGAAACAGCAGCGACTCTGTGGTACCTGGAATGTTTCCTGTTGAGGAGGGGATATGGATCCGGCTACCTCAGAGAAAAAAACGTAGTTAGCTGGGGGGGGGGGGGGGGGGGGGGAAATACCCAAATCCAGATGTTTTAATTCAATGAGAGAATATCAATAAAAGATAATACCAGAATTCAGGATTAATGTTTAAAATTAAAATTAGCATTTATTTTCTAAAATTTTTTAACTCTTACTTTTGTTTTATGTGTATGGGTCTTTTGTCTACATGTATGTCCATACCTCTTGTGCATGCAGTGCCCATCGAGGCCAGAAGAGGTCAGCAGATCTCCCCTTCTCCCTGTAAATTGGAGCCACAGACAGCTGTTGGATGCCATGTGGGTACAGGGACTTGAACCTGGTTTGTCTGGTAGAGCGACCAGTGCTCTTAATCACTGAGCCATCTCTCCAGCCCCCAATGTTTACAATTTTTAATGGAGCTTTGAAGAGGAAAAGAAGGCCAGTATCACTAAAAACATGCCCGAAGGGATCATCAAAGGCGACAAACAATAAGAGGATGCAGAAAGCACGTGTCATTAAGATATGCTACGGGTTATTTTGTTTTGCTTTTATTTTCTTCTTCTTTTTGGATACAGACTCTGTTGTAGCCCGGTCTGGTCTTGGTTTCCCTATGTAGCCAAGACTGTCCTTGAACTCCTGAACCCTTATGAAGCCTGGCTAAGATAAGTTAAAAGTTTGAAATGCCTTGGCCAATTTAATATTTAATGGCACCAACTGGAGTCTCAGGAAGAGAGATGTTTCTATTGCTAGTCACTGTAAAATACAGTTCTAACTGCAGGCAGGATGATAGGCTCAGAAGGGCTGTCCTGGCAGAGGGGTCAGGCGACCTGGGTTGTGACGAATTTGAACGAGAGGAAAAGAACAGTTCAAAGCACGCCTGTGAAGTCTGGGGTAATGCCCAGGGACTGCCATCGTGGAGATTAGAGTTCCTGCAACAGCAAGCTGGGGGGGAAGCCAGGCAGCAGCGAGCACCAGGAGAACCTGCCATTAGAATTTCAAAATGGTTAGTGGTCGCAGTGACAGCCAGAGTGTGGTGGGGATAAAAACATCTATTGTAGTGCGTTAGAGTTCTCAAAAAAAAAAAAAAAAAACAACGTTTTATTCATTTAAAGATAACGCCTCATGTTTCTGCATGAGTACAAGTCAAAAACTTCACAAAAATATAATGAATAAATGAACCGCATCATTGGGGCCTGATAGCCATACCTGTGCTTACAACACTGGAAATTATATTCTATAGTAGAAAGGGGTTTCCAGCTTTTCAATAGTAAATAACAGAGCTGGAATCCTAAAGGCCACACTACCAGATCTCTAAATAACAGAGCTGGAATCCTGAAGGCCACACGACCAGATCTCTAAATAACAGAGCTGGAATCCTGAAGGCCACACGACCAGATCTCTAAATAACAGAGCCACACGACCAGATCTCTAAATAACAGAGCCACACGACCAGATCTCTAAATAACAGAGCCAGGATCCTAAAGGCCACACGACCAGACCTCTTTGAAGTTCAACACTTTGAAAAATGCTAAAAGTCCTAATTCAAAGGAACATATGTTCTGTTACTTATTCAACTTTTTTTTTTTTTTTTTTTTTTTTGGTTTTTCGAGACAGGGTTTCTCTGTAGCTTTGCGCCTTTTCCTGGAACTCACTTGGTAGCCCAGGTTGGCCTCGAACTCACAGAGATCTGCCTGGCTCTGCCTCCTGAGTGCTGGGATTAAAGGCGTGCGCCACCAACGCCCGGCTTTATTCAACATTTTTAACTAAAATAGAGCAGTTCTTTGAAAGCCCATTATCTATCTACATTTAACACAGTGGCTAGTTGTGTTTTTCAACTAGAGAGAGGCACAACTTTGCCAGATCTTTTCTGAATTGGGGGGATGTGTGACTGGATGTGCGTGTGACAAGAACCTGCGTTCTCCTGTGGCTTCTACAAACAGCACAGTTGAAGGTGCAAATCTTGCCATTTGGAAGAAACCCACAAGGCTGAAACAAAATGCAGCTGTAGGCCTCCACTGGAGGATCACTCACGATCAAATGAGTAAGTCTGTTGGAGAATATTATCTCAAGGCGTCTTACTTTTGTTTATGCTCTGGAATATTTGTTTAATGATGCAAAGATATGTTTGATTAAATAAAGTTCACCTGCGGTCAGGAGGTTGAGTCAGTAACTAGCCGACAGGAAGTGGTAGGGAGGAGCCAGGTGAGAAAGGGTTTATAAGGAGCGGTGAGGAGAAGCAGGAGGGCTTTTGGGAGGATGCGGGCAAGGAGAGGAGGTGAGCTACTTGCTATTTGGCCTCTAAAGAGCAGAATTCCACCTCAGCCTTTGGTTCTTGAGTTCTTTAGAGGCAGAGAGGTTTAGTTAAGTTCCCTGCGTAGCTTTGCAAGGGTTGGAGCAGGCAGGGTTGCAGTTGCTGATTCAGACGACTGTGGCTTAAAAGGCAGCAGCCATTTTAAAAAGGACAAGAAAAGCCAGTGTTCCTTTTGCCTAACCAAGGGGTTTCAGCCAGATGTCTGGCCTTGGTAAATGAATTTCCTGTTCCCAGTGAACTACTTGCAAGCTCTTATTGGCTGAGTGGCTAACCTCACGATTTTGTATGTAAATTTACAAATCTTATCTCTCATTAGATTAGTTAAAACAATATGAATACAGTTTGCCCCTGAAGGCTGAAATTCTAGGCAAGGTCTGCGGTTTACCTGTGTTAGCCCCCCACCTCCCTTTCTTAAGGTTTCTCTGCTTCTTAAAGCTAGCCAAAGTCCTCTGTTTGGCTTCCGGGAGGGCAGAGCTTCATTGTGAGTCCTTTGGAGGCTGCCTCTGGAGCACAGTTGAAGGCATCAGCTGGTAAGCTCCTGGAGTTTTGACAGAACATTCCACAAGAATGGAACTTTAAACAACCTCCTGAGAGCTTTATAAATCACACTCTTACATTACTGTCAGGACATTAGGAATACAATAAAACATGCTGAAAGAGAAAAGTTTCAGAAGATGAGATAATTATAAATGATATTTTGAATAAAACACTTATTACTACAGGGATGCAGATATAACTCCATTGGTAGAGTGCTTATCTAGCATGTAAAAACCCTGGGTTTGATTCCCCAGTACCATATATGTTAGGCCTGGTGGTTCACGCCTATAATCTTAGCATTTGGGAGGTAGAGGCAGTGAGTTCAGGAGTTCAAGGTCATCCTCAGTTATATAGTGACTCTGAGGCCAGCCTGGTGTATATATGAAACCCTGTTTCAGAAACAGAAGTAGATAAATATGGTATATGTACACACACACATACACATATATTAATACAGAATATATCTCTTTAAAATGTAATGCTTAATAAAGTCTTCTAGGCCGAACAACTGAATGTGTCTGATCAATTCTTGGTTGACACCATGATACAGTCACGCCAACATGTGACTAATCCATTTATTAGGTGTTCTAAGAAGAGTTCTCACAGGTGTACGGCTTCCATGGAAGAGTTGCTTTGTCAGCTGGCTTGCTCTATGTGACATTTATTTTCCAGTGCCATCAGCTATTACACAAAAATGTTGGTTGACATTTGATAAGCACATTTCCATCTTGCCTAAAGTTGCTTCTGTGTTCCAGCAAGCTAATCAGAAGGTGCTACATGTTTTCATTTTTATTCTGTTATTTATTTATTTGCTGGGGAAGGGTGCAGGCCTCAGGGCTCAAATGGAAGCAGAGACAACTTGAAGGAGCTGGTTCCCTCCTTCCCTTGTGGGGGTCCTGGGAATCAAACTCAGGCCTCTAGGCTTGGTGGCAAGCTCCTTTTCTAGCCTAGCCACCTGTCTGGCCTGCATGTGTCTTTCATTCAGACCTCCAATGCCCACTGAAACTCTATTTGAACAATGTCTCAAGGGAGTTAGGAAAGTGCTGTAAGGTATGAGGATTCTATGGGTTACATGTGCTGTTGTCAATCCCAAAAATTAAGAAATGAAGGGAAGTGGGACTGGAGAGGTGACTAGTCGGAGAGCCAAGTTCAACTTCCAGCCCCAACTTAGTGGCTCACTAGTGTCTGTACCTGAGTTCCAAGAGATCTGTGCCCTCTTCTGAGGCAGGCAAGTGGTACACAAACAGACAAACAGACAAAGCAACCATATACATAAAATAAAAATAAATTAAAACTGGTTGGGAGCTCCACCTCACATAGCTCCTCCCCAAACCCGCCCCTTTAGAGCCTGCCAAACACAGCTCCTCCCCCAGAGAGGCTCAGGATGACTCCCACAGGGATATATAAGCGGCATCCCTGAAAACAGACACGTGGTTCTTCTGGTCTCCTGTCCCTGTCTCCTCTCTGCAGGGCTGGAGAGTCGCCCAGGAACACTTTACCTATTAAACCTGGGCTTTGACAATTTGGTCTGATTCGGTTCGTTGCAATGGCAGAGAGGCCTTCAGGAGGCTAAAACTTATCAAAAACAACTTTAAACAATGGAGGACAGCATTTCCAAGCATCCACTTAGCAGTGTGGGTGAGTCACCTGAGTCGGAGCCGCCGCCCGCTTCACTCACTGCTTCAGTCACTTCCTGTCTCTGTGCCCCGATGTTCTCTCCTGCAAATTAGATAGCAACAGAGCCTACTCCAGGGGCTGTGAAAATTATAAATCAGTATTTGTAAAGCACATAATGTAGCCCCAGGCATACAATACGTAATATGTAATTATATAAAGCATACAGTATATAAAGAATAAGGGGGAGAATTCTCATGCCTCATGCTTTAGGGAGTGAATAAAAATCACTTTTGAAATAAGATGAATATTACCTACCATAGTTGGACTTTATATACCCTGTGATTTAGCAAACTCACAAATACATATTTAAAGAAAAGGGGTCCTGACAAGTTTGTTTTGAGCAGGTGAAAGTTAGAAATGACATGCATGTCCACCTGCAGCAGGATAGATGATGGGTCACACATATCTCCGTTGGTACTCTTCAGCATTGGAATAGTGAACCACAGCTCAGGTAGTATGGCCAAACCTTACAACAACAATGAGCAAAGGACAGTGTGTACAGTGTGAGCACACTTGTGTCAGTGAAAAACCAGAAGAAAGACAAGCCACAATACACAAACGTATAAGGGAAAATAAACAATCACCACAAATTCAAGCTCCTTATTCCCACAGTCACTGTGGAGGAGGCACAGTAAGTGAGTGTGTGTGCATGTGTGTGTGTGTGTGTGTGTGTGTGTATGCAAAAGCATGTGTGTGTGCACATGAGTGAGTGTGTGTGTGTGTGCACATGAGTGAGTGGGTGTGTGCACTCGCTTGTGCATGCGTGAGTGGATATGTGAGAGTATGTGTGCAAATGAGTGTGCACACGAGTGCATGGGTGTGTATCTGTGTGAGTGTATATACATGCAGCGTGGGATAATCCCTGATGGTGCTCTGCTTTTTACCTAGAAACTTTTAGATGTTTATTTTTTTAATTATGTGCTAAACTATATGCAGGCATTTTCTGTACTTTCCTTGTATGTGTATAGTGTTTCACAACGAAAAAGTTCTTTCCATTTATTGGAAAGAGATTATTTTCTCATACAGTATATCCTGATTACAGTTTCCCCTTCCTCTACTCCTTCTAGTTCCTCCCTACCTCCCCTCCCCTCTGGATCCATTCTCTTTCTGTATTTCACTAGGAAATAACAGGCTTCTAAGAGAGTAAGAACCCAACATGACAAAATAAAATATAATAGCATAATGCAAAAACCATCACATGGAGCCTGGAAAGGCAACCCAGCAGGAGGAAAGGGTCCCAAGAGGAGGCCTGAGAATCAGAGACCCCCTTGTTTTCGCAGTCAGGAGTCCCATGAAAACACGAAGTGCAGGCCTGTGCTTGCTGCTCCAGTCTCTGTGAGCTCATATGCGCCTTGCTCCGTTGATTTGGAGGGCCTTGTGCTCCTGATGTCCTCCGTGCCCTGTGGCTCTCACACTCTTTTTGCCTCTTCTTCCATAAGGTTCCCTGTGTTCGTTCCCATCTGCTGCAGGAGGAAGCTTGTCTGATGATGACTGAACCACACACTGGTCTATGAGTACAGTGGAATATCATTAAGAGTCATTTTATTTATACTTTTTTTTTTTTAAACCAGTGGTGTTTGGTTTTACCATAGGCCTCCAGGCTATCTAGTGTCTGGTTCTTGGTCACCCAAGCAGTGTCAGGTGTGGTTCCATCTCACAGAGTGGCCTTAAGTCACATCAGACATTGTTTGGTGACTCCCACAAGCTTGGTGCCACCATTGCTTGAGCTTATCTAGTAGAAAGGACAGAACATAGGTCAAAAGATTTTTGGTTGGGTTGGTGTTTACATTTCTCTTTTCGTAGCCTGCACAGTATCTTCCCACACCAAAGAGCTAGAACATAGGGATGAGAGCTCCATGTAGGCACCAGCTCAATTTCTCCATGTCCAATGACTTGTGTGGGTATTGTCCTTGGCAATGCCCCCCCACCTGTCAGGTTTTGGAGAGAAACCCACTGTGTTATTGTTATCAACAGTCTAGGTTGTTTGGGGATTTCCATGGGACCCCCTCTAGCCAACAACTCAATTGAATGCAACCTAGTTCTGCTACTGGAAGCCACGTTTGGTGACAAGAAATGGCCAGTTGGGACTCTTTCCTTCAGTAAGAGACCTCATTAGGATCACCTTCATATATTTTAGGAAGTTTCTACCCCACTGTTTCCTCATCATCCCCCAAGCACCCCTCAATTCCAGCTGTCTCTCCTGGCATTCCCTCCCTCAATCCTACCTCCCCTCCTCCTCTCCATCTGATCCTCTCATTCTCCCCTGCCCCCAGTACACCCATAAAATCTATTCTATTTCCTCCTCCCAGGGAGATCCAAGTCTCCCCCTCTCCCCACCCCAGTCCCTTCCTCTATCTAACCTCTTTGGGTCTATGGATTGTACGTTGGTTTTCATTTATTTCATGGCTAATATCCACATATAAGTGAATAAGCACCACATTTATCTTTCTGCATCTGGGTTACCTCATGGTGACTTTTTTCTAGTTCCATCTATTTGTCTGTAAATTTCATGATGTCATTTTTTTTAACAGCTAAGTAATACTCCATTGTGTAAATGTATCACACACACTTTCTTTATCCAGTCTTCTCTTGAGGGATAGCTAGGTTGTTTCCAGTTTCTGGCTATTATGAATAAAGTAGTAGTGAATATGGTTGAGCAAGTGTCCTCATGAAACATAAAAGATGAAACATAAAAGTGGTATAGCTGGATCTTGAGGTAGATTGATTACCAACAGCTGTAAACGAATTGTTTTTTCACAGACTTAACACACAGATAACATCCTATCATGCTGCATGTTCTGACGCCAGCTGGTTTGAATTGCCTGTGAGGTGTGCTGGGAAGAAAGCTCATGTGCTTGCTCTCTCCTTAGTTCGCAATACTTCCTCACTTCAAAAGTGAATAATCTTAGTCAAAACTAATCCATCAAGCACGGTGGTGCATACCATTAATCCTGGCACTCAGGAGGCTGAGGCAGGAGGACTGTCATGAGTCTGAGGTCAGCCTGGGACACAAACAAACAAACAAACAAAAAGGCAAAAATTCCCATGAATCCATAAACGTTTACACTTCCAAAAACACTAAATAGATTAGCTTTTACTTTTGAACAGCCATTTTTGAAGAATAAGAAAGAAAATCTGCCACCTTTATTAGAGCTTTCTTTTAAGATCACACAAAAAGTTGTATTTTATTATTGAAGCACAGTCTAGAAAATGCCATAGTGCAACAGAACCTAGTAAACATCCCAAAGTGGAAAGTGGTAAAGACATCAGCTTTCAGTGTAGCCTGCAACTTCCCACACTGCTGTTCCAACACTTGTGACTCTGGGTTCAGCAAAACTTTCTGTGCATATTTTGAAGGTCTTTGCTGACAAAGGAATGCAGGGTTGTTTTTTCCCCCATTTGTATTCAATGTATTATTTCAGATATTTTTATCTTGGCAAGAAGAAAACTATTTCCCCAGTGGTATGTTGCCTTCTGACTTTCATTTTTAAGGAAGCTCTAAAGAGCCCTTTTTAGCATTTATTACCAAAGACTTTACATGGAAGTATTGGTTTGAACGTACATTAGTTACAAATGCTCAAAACAGTCTTGGCTCTTGCCTTTATGTTTGCACATTAGTTTTTAAATGATTAGTTAAATATGAGCGATCAGAATATCATTATTAATTTTAATACATACTTAGGGTAAAGTAAATGTCAGCACAAGTGGGTGTATGTCCGTCGAGATGGCTCAGTGGATAAGGGGGCTTGCTGTCGACCTTCATAGACTGAGTTTGACCTCCCAGGAGGGCGAGAATTGACTCCTGCAAGCTGTCCTCTGATTTCCACACGTGGCATGCATGTTGGCTTACTTTTTCAAATAAATAAATAAGTAAATAAATGACTGTAATTGTTTAATATAAATTCATACTTAAAACAGTATTCTCTAAGAACATTTACTATGGTCAGTTTTTTTTCAGATCTTAGTAGTTATAATTTTTTAATTTATAACATTCATTTACTCTCTCTCTCTCACACACACACACACACACACACACACACACACGCACACACACATGCACACACGCACACGCGCGTGCATGCACACACTCATACACACACACACACACACACACACACACACACACACACACACGCTTGGCAGAGGAGGATGCGTTCTGTCCTCCCACCGTGTGTACCCTGGATGGAACTCAGGTTGTCAATCTTGGTGGGAAGGGCTTCCGGTTGCTGAGCCATCTCGCTGGCCTTTTTTGTTTTTTACCTCACTGTGTGTGCCTCTCAACATGTGAGAAATGTTACCCTGCGCTGGGTACGGTGGCACACACTTTTTTTTAAAAAATTCATTATTGCACTTTTTAAAAAAAGCTTTATTTATTTATTATGTATATAGCCTACATGCCAGAAGAGAGCACCAGATCTCATTACAGATGGTTGTGAGCCACCATGTGGTTGCGGGAAATTGAACTCAGGACCTCTGGAAGAGCAGCCAGTGCTCTTACCCTCCGAGCCATCTCTCCACACCTTTAATGTCAGCATTTGGAGGGCAGAAGCAGGTGGATCTCTGAGTTCAAGGCCAGCTTGGTTTACAGAATGTTCCAGGACGGCCAGGGTTACACAGAGAACGCATGTGTGGAGAGTTGGGGGGACTATGTCAATTGTATTAGGGTTTGTTCTTCCTGGTTTTTGTTTTTGTTTTTGTGTACTAAACCACTTGTAACCCCCTTAGCTAGATACTGAAGCTGTGAAGTGATGCTCTATGTTGAAAGGTCAAGTGCCTTCCTTGCCCACTTGTCCTGCCCTTGCCTTACAACAGTCCCCACACCCACACCCTGCTCACTGAAGGATCAAGCAGGTGCCAGTACCTATCCCTTACTCAATATTAGTGCAGCTTAACTCCTCTCCTTTAGAAGAGTGTGTACAAACATATATTTGTGAACAGAACTCTATTTGATGAAAATGGACAGAAAGCTGCAGTATTTAAGGAGAGACAGCAATGAGATTGATTGCTCTAATGCACTTTCGTAAGACAGCTCAGCTAACACCTCAGCTCACCCGGCCTCCTGAGGCTCCAGCCCTC
This sequence comes from Peromyscus eremicus, assembly GCF_949786415.1. Lineage (NCBI taxonomy): Eukaryota > Metazoa > Chordata > Mammalia > Rodentia > Cricetidae > Peromyscus > Peromyscus eremicus. The sequence continues at coordinate 74,725,688 of NC_081427.1, forward strand.
TGCACAAAGCCAGCAAACCCCAAACACAATGGAAAACCTCTGTGCCAAGTCCAGCTCTCCGAACCTGCCATATAACACTTGTTTCCCCTCTACACACTTGGGTACCAGCTTGCTTTCAAGAAACTCCCCAACCTTACATAATATTTACAACCCGGGGCTGTCACCAGCTCCCTGAGCTGTCTCACATATAATCCGTTACATCTCATTCTCAAATGAAGATTTCTAACAGAGCACATGCAGAAGGAGGACATCTCAGCCATTATGAAAGAAAGATACATTGTTTGGGATGGGAGCCCTTCCTGTGTGTTCCCCAGTGGCCTTAAAGTTGGGGATACATCTTAGTCTAATGTGTTGCAACTTGTTTCAATTCATTCTTGAAAGGTCATATTTTTAAAAGGTACTAATAAAAAAAAATTACAAATACATACACTAAATAAAAATTTAAGTAAAAAAGAAATAACCAAAATGTGATCTTAATATAATTACAGAAAGTATCTTTAAGATGTCAGGAAATAGACCATCTGTGACATTCTTTTAGCCAAGACAAATAACAGTAGCTACTGTAGCAATTGACCTCAAAATGTCTGGCTAAACTCAAGAAAGATCTATTTCTCCCTCATACCGCAGTACAGTGCATGCTGCGAAGAGGCTCTGTCTCAAGCACCACACTGTGGTGCCAAGGTCTTCAAACATGTGGCTTCAAGGTTGAACTAGCTTCAGCAGGTTGGCAGTGTATGTGTATTTTTAAAGTAAGTTTTCATTGTTTTGTATTTAAGATATTTTACTTAATATTCAAATATGCATATGTGTTTGGATCAAATATGCCCCCCTTCCCCTCAAGTGCCTCTTCCCCTCCCCACTTCCTGTTATTCTCCCCTCATACATACTGAGTCCACTTACTGTTGACTGTATGTGTGGGACCATCTGCTGGAACTTGGGTAGCCTCTCAGGGCCCACATCCCTGAAGAAAACTGACTCTCTACCCCAGCAGCCATCAACTGCCAATGGTTCCTTAGGCAGGGGTGGTACTTCCTGAGCCCCTCACCCATGCTGAGATTTTCACTAGCTTGATCTTGTGCAAGTCTTGTGCGTGCAGTCCTAGCCACTACGAGTTCACGTGTAAAACTGTTGTGCTGTCACATCTGACAAACACAGTTTTGCTACTGACATCTGCTTCCTCTCTCTTACCGTCTTTCTAACTCCATTTCTATGATGATCCCTGAATTTGGGGTGAAGGAGTGGGATACAGATGTCCCATTTAGAGCTGAGCATTCCATGGTTCTCTCCCACCTGCCAGTTCCTGAATAACCGCTCAGAGGCTTATATTGTAAATGTTGGGCCTATAGTTCAGGTTTATTACTATCTAGCTCTTACATTTTAAATCAACTCATTTTTATTCATCTATGCATTGCCACGTGGGCCTGTGGCTTACCAATTTCCTGGCATCTTGTTCCTTGGAAAGCTGGATCGTGTTTCTCTCCACTACGCCCTTCCTTCTCCCTGTATCTCTGGCTTTCCTGCCCAGCCTTATTCTGCCTGGTTACAGGCCAAAATAGCTGTATCAACCAATAAGAGCCGCATATATTCACAGCATACAGAAAGACCATCCCACAGCATCTTAGCCTCTGCATGTTGATCTGTTGTGAGTCTCTGTGTTGTCATCTACTGTAAAAAGAAGGCTCTCTGGTGAGGGTTGAGAGATATACTGATCTATGGGTATAAAGATAAGAACTAAGGGGAAATTTGTCACTATGTCCATTTAGCAGAATAACAGTACTGTGTTCTCCTCAAGGGCCTAGGACCTAGCCAGCCACCAGCTTTGGCCTTGTTAATGGTACCAGGCATCGGCTCCATCTTGTACAAAGGGCTTCCAAACCCATCAGAAAGTAGCTGGTTACTCTCAAAACATTCGTGCCACTATTTTCCTGGGGGACATATTTCGCCCAGCCAGCCATTATTGTAGCTCACTGGGTCCACAGGTGGTTAAGATAGTTGATAACCTTTCTCTCCCAGTAGTGTGCATAGACCTTTCCAGTGTCATGAAAGCTACCCTGTGGGAATGAAACTTCTGAGGTAGTACTAGCTTAGTCTCTCCATATTCATGACGCAGGTGCGTTGGTGTCTTTAGAAATAGGGTCTTATCATCAAGTTTTGGATGGTAACTAAGAGTAATGGCCATAGCCTATAACGCTTGGGGAGGTCTATGGTAACCCATTGACCAACAACTCAAAAAGGGGTAACCCATACCTGACACTGGAATTTCTATTTGATAGCCTATGGTGTCTGGGGGAGGTGCCCCCCTTTACAGGGACATACCTTTTTATTTTAATTTTTGTTTTGTTTTTTTCAAGACAGGGTTTCTTAGCATAGCCTTGGCTGTCCTGGAACTTGCTCTGTAGACCAGACTCGCCTCGAACTAACAGAGATCCACCTGCCTCAGTCTCCCAAGTGCTGAGGTTAAAGGCGTGGGCCACCACCACCCAGCGAGCATACCTTTTCTTAAATGCTCATCAGGATTATATGCCATTGGTGAGAAAGGCTCACACAGCTGAACATATATACAAAAAGTTTAGAAAATCAATTCTTTCTCCTGGAAGTGAAAATGGTTTGGTGAGCATCTAGCGGTCATGTCTCATGGAGAGAAGGATGTTACTGCAGCTGTTAGGGACAAGGCCTGGGCCCTGGCAGTGCTAACAGCCTCAGAAACCAGTCCCCAGGAGGCCAAGTAGACAGACACATCATGCTGGAAAGCAGAGAAAGAAAAATTAATAAGGAAAGAGGTCCAGTGACTCTCCAGGTCCATCTTCAGGGCCCAGACACAGAAGGCAAGGGGTGTATGCACCTGGACAGTGTGGTCCCCTCCCCCATCAGCATCGTCTCAGTTCCAGTTTCTCCTGGAAGCTTGACCCAAGGCTGTCTGAACTCTGGAAATCTCTTCCTGGTGACAAGTTCCTTATCTGGCCAGCATTTTACCCTTTTCTGATCCCAGTAAGATCCCTGACAGAAATTCTTTGCCAAAGGGAAGGGTACAAGTATCTCTTTAGAATTGTCTTCACTCCGGCTGGACACTTCCTTGGAGAGGCGGGCTTAACTAGAGATGCCCAGCCTGTAGCCAGAGTGTCACTGCGTCTGACCTCACCACTGTTTTCTCTCGGCCTTGGTATTGGAACCCGCATGCAGCATTCACTTCATCTCTTGCTATTGGAACCACCACCATGCGTGTTTCCATGCCTCTGCCTCTGACTTGCATGAGCTTCCAACCTCTTCCTCCAAATCTGCCCAACCTTCGCTTGTCTTTTGAGAGGTTGTTTACTTCTCTGTGGACCCCCCTATGATCCATAGCACAGAACTAGACGTTCAGTGAACTTTTATTCCCGCACTTTGTATGTGCTGCTGTTAACTACCGAGCACACTAGCTTATGTCAGAATTATCAAGGAACCAACGTATTTCCAAAAATATTGAGTATATTATGTGGGGGAATGTATGTATTGAGAGTCTAGGAGACACTGACAGACTTAGCTTCTCAAGAGCACCGAGTAAACCCTGTGTCTCTTACTGTCTCCTGTGTCTACCTGGCCTGATTAAAATGCTCACAACTGGAGGAGGAAAGGATGATCTCTCCCTTCTGCCACTTCCCAGCCATATATGGTATCTTTTTTGTGTGTTCTTATGCACTTTGTATCGTGCTTTAAGTAACAACAGAAAATTTACCATCTTAATCATGTTTTAGTGATTGGTACAAACCATATTAGCTATGCACGCTTTGGTGTACAAGTGATTTCTATATCTTTTTCATCTTCCAAAACTGAAACTCTATACCTATGAATAACACTACTTCCCTGCCCCAGCTCCGGAGCTCTGTCCTACTTCCTATTCCTAAGACCTTGGCTACTTCAGGTAACGTATAAGTGGAATGATATGATACTCATTCTTTCATATTGGCTTCTTTCATGGAGCATGATATCCTTAAGGCTCACCCATGGTGTAAGATATGACCAGTTTATTTTCATTTACAAAAGCCAGTTCACAATTCATTAAACAGCTATGGTCTCAGCTACTCTGGAAATTTGATATAGGAAGATTGCTTAGTAACCCTACAGTTCTAGACCAGCCTGGACAATATAGTGAGAAACCAACTTTTACAAAGTTCATCGCATTTTCTTTACGTGTTTCTCTACTCTGGTGTCTTCTTTGTGTTTGACTGGTGGGACACTGGAGGGGAATGGTGAGAAAAACATGTTTTCTGTTGATCCAAGAGGAAATGTGACACAGCACATCTGAATCCTTCAGGATGGTTATTTCCAGGGACTAAAAGAAATTGTGCTTAGCTACAAGGGAAACTTGTTTATTTATTTGAGACAAGGTTTCACTATGTAACTCTGGAGCTTACTTTTATGTAGACTACATAGGTTTTTGCTTTGTTTTGTTTTTACCAGTGACCTTCTGAGACTATATGACTAATTACAGCTATTTGGGAGGCTGAGTGGGGAAGACTAAAAGTTAGAAACTAACCTGGGCAACACAGGCAGAGCTATCTCAAGGAGCAAAAAGGAATAAGTAAACAAAATACATAGAGAATGTCTCCTGTCCTGCCGTACTTATGGGCAAGAAACTAATACACTGTTTCAGCTGAGCAATGCTGGTTCCTAATAAAAAGCCATCGACACTCCCAAGGCTGCTTACTTACCTCCATCTGCCCAGAAGCCTTTCAAACACAGCCTGTCTCCCAAAACAGGTCCACTGAGAAAAGAAAAAAAGCCCAATTTCAAAGCAGAGCAAATAACTAAAAGAATAAACAAGAGCCCTTTTAACAGTGTGTGAGAGATGCTTGGGAGAATTTTAATATTTACAGAGGAGCCCCAGAGTAACCCCTGGCCTGTCCTAGCATTAGCAGTCTTCATGGTGTTTTATATTGGAGGTAGTCTGAGGCCCTTTAAGGGGGCATCCACAAGCTTTATTTCTGCGTGTCATCATGAAAGAATCTAAAGTATCCTTACATTAACATGATCCTTGATTTTCAGTGAGCTATTATTAAATAATGCAACTGGAATGTGTGCTGAAAAGAAGAATCCAAGTAAACTGCTAAACTTTCTTTAAAACACACACACACACACACACACACACACACACATACACACACACACACACACACACACTTTAAAAATCCCGACACTTCAAATTTCGAAATTTTTGTTAAAGTGTGCCAAATATAGCTTGCAATAGTAAATGACCTTTCTAAAGCGACATCCGCAAATTAATTGGTGCATGAACAAAGAACCTTTTCTGCAGCTTCATGAATGTTGCCTTTATTATTTTTTTTCTTCACAAGTAGGATTTTACAAAACAGCTGTAGCGCATGTTGACCACTGACAAAACGATAACACACTTTCGGTGAAGGCCAGCGTGGGCACGGGACCGCGGGATCGGCCAGGGGCTGCCCCCTGGCCCGGCTCTCCTCTGGTCCCCGGCGGGGGCCAGGCTGCCCCTCCCCCGCTCCCGGCTCGGGTTTCAGACCTTCCGAGTTCAGCAAACTTGCTGCAGGCGGATTGGCGGCGAGCAGCTCCCGGGCTCCGGCGTCGTCCCCGCGCCCACCGCTCCTTTGTGTCCCGCGGCCGCCGCCCGGGCTCTGGGGGGCCTCGGCGGGCAGCTCGCTCCCCTGCGCGGCGGACTCCCGGGGGGACACGTGCGGGGCCCGGTCACCGCGGGGCGGAGGCGGAGCCGGGGCGGAGGCGCGGCGACCAGGGGCGGCGACCGGGGATCCGCAGCGCTGCCCGCGCCCCCGCCGGCCGCTCGCTCCGGGCCCGCTCCGCTCTGCGTCGGCAGCGCCGCGGTGCAGGCGCGCGAGGGCCGCGGCCGGGGGATGAGCCGGCTGCGGTGAGAGCGTCGCCCCGGCCCCCGCGAGGCCGCCCGCCGCCGTCTCCCCGCCGCGCTGCCAGCCGCGATCATGTACGTACGCGTCGCCGTCCTGCCACGGTCCGGGTCCGGGACGTGCTACGCGCCCTGGCTGCGCCCACCCGCTCACCGCGCCCCTCTCGGCCCCGCAGGTCCATCCACATCGTGGCGCTGGGGAACGAGGGCGACACGTTCCACCAGGACAACCGGCCGTCGGGGCTCATCCGCACCTACCTAGGGAGAAGCCCGCTGGTTTCGGGGGACGAGAGCAGCTTGTTGCTGAACGCGGCCAGCACGGTCGCGCGCCCGGTGTTCACCGAGTACCAGGCCAGTGCGTTCGGGAACGTCAAGCTGGTGGTGCACGACTGTCCCGTCTGGGTAAGGGGCAGCGGCTGCGCGGTGCCCAGGCCAAAGGAGCCTGTTGTTTGGACCCCTCCTCCCCTCATTTCCTATTTTCCTGACTGCCTGGCGAGAGGTTATTATTATCACTATTTTTTAACATTTTTGGCAAATCTCGTCCTTTGTTTCAATTTGGAGGTGGTGGGGCAGCCCAGTCACAAAGCACGTCTGTAAGGTAGAAAGCCCCAGGGGAATGTCAGTTACTGTGCTTGACGACTGTGGCTTGTCCATAGTAGACAGCTGAGAGTTGGCTGTGCCATCCCCAAGGGACGGGGTCACAAAGTTCCACTGGCCAAGACTCATGTTTTCATGTCCACCCTGTGGAGCATAGGGAGATGTGTTATGTAAATACCGCCCTTTCCCGCTCACATAGGCAAAAATACTCTTCTCTGGGACAGAAATAGTATGGGAAAAGGGAGAGGACAGGGTTTGAGAACTAATTTTAAATGGCTCATTTGTAGACTATTAACCTCTGGGAAAAAAAATTAGTTTTTAGTGATGCAAATACTCATGTATTAGCCTTCGTTTTTTAGTGATTAATAAATCAGTAATACCACTAAAATTACTTAGCACTTTGAAAAAAAACTTGATGTTTATGATAGTTGAATGAAAAATATCTATTCTGACTCTCGAGTGTTTGATAACAGGACAAAGGAGTCAGCTCCTTGACTTACAGATGCCTGTGATTCCTTTGCTAATATTGTAGCGATATGTGTTTCAGATATATATATAGATAGATAGATAGATAAACACACATATATATGAATGAAACTTTTGAATCTTAAAAAAGACACAAATTAGGTGAGACTCTTACATTAAAAAGACAGTTTTTTAAAAAGTATGCTACTGAGGGGAAGTAGCATACTTTTGAGCAGAAATGTGTAGAACATACTGAGAAATTTTCTTGAGCGTATTACCCTATTATGGAAAGAAGACACTCTTTGACTGGAAATGTATATTAATGTGCTAAAATAAATTTTAAGTAGACTTTTCAATTAAAAGGATGGACTTAACCTTCAGGTATGACAGTGATGTTGGTGTCAAAGGAAGCCACTAGGGAGGACTTGCGGCTGCCGTCTGCAAGCACCGTTACTTTGGGCCCTTTTGTTGTGAAAGATCTTATAGCCTGAAAGTATTACTTGCTCAACATACTGTGGAACAAACCTTTAGTGAATTGATGAAATAATACAGAGAAAATAAAATAAGATGACTTGGGATGTTGGAATTGTTTCTCCTGGTTTTAAGTTGAGCTGTTAACCCTTTCCTACCTGTGTTCATTTAGCAAAGAGCCACACATTTTATAAAAATAAAACAGAATCTTCAGAATGGGCGAAATAAGCTTTGTAGTCTTGCTGGCTGTTACAGCTTGTCGGGGGAGTCTCGTTTGTGTGCTCGCAGTCTGTGACACTAAATTTGTCACCAGGAACAGTGTCCCAGATTAGGACGAGTCTTCAGACATAGTGAGTTACATATGGAGTTACTCACTCTGAGCTGCTGCTTTTCCCCCTTGAACCTAAGTAAATCCTGCCAGAAATAGGAAGGTTGGTTATAACAGTCAGCTGGCATTGGCCTATGTACTGAATCAGAATATCAAACGCGGCGCTTTGGACAACAAAAGGACGTGATTTCAGACCCCCACATTGCCACTATATGTTTTTGGTAACCTTTCACCTTCGCAGGCTTGTTTTCTTGTCTGTCCTGAAGCTGTGCTGAAGGGTAAAGTCCCCAGTGTGGAGGCTGTAGGTGCCCTGAAGTGATGGCTGCTGTATAAAGTGCTGTTATCACTGTAGTGTAGTCATATATCACCTACATTAAACATGGGAGAGTTTCTCACGTCAGTCAAGGTTGATGCCAATGCAGGACCTTCAGTGTACACACTAATCAAACAGGATGAAGTCCTTGTTTCCTTGTAGGAACTCAGATTTTTTTTTTTTAAGATGAATTTGATTCTCCAGTGTGGCTCCAAGTTTGCTGTTGTGTAACACCCCAGTGGAATCCTGGAACTGACGTACGTGGGATGGGACGCATGGGTTTCCTCTGTGTTTCTAGAAACCAGTGAAGCATTTTCTCTGTGACAGCTTAAAAAGAAATGTGTCCCCGCTGCCTTGGGGTTGGAAGGAGCTGGGAGTGCTTCCCTTCCAGAGTTACTTTCTGTAGATTGCTAACCCTACTCTGGCTCCTTGCTGCCTCTTGTATTTGATGCTTTTTATGTAAATCTGCTTCTAATTCATTAGATGAAGTTCATAGCTTAGTTCTGCTACCTCTCTTTTTTGCAGTCATATTATTTACTTAATTTCATATTTCTAGATTTTTATTTTTCTGTCTGTGAAAAGTATGTTCCAAAACAGGGTTAGCTGAGCCTTCTGGCTCATGCCTATAATCCCAGCACTTGGGCAGAGGATTGTGAGTTTGGGCCAGCCTGGGCTACATGAGAAGACCCTATTTCAAAAAACCTGGAAATGAATGAATGAATAAAAAATTAAACTGAGGTGGTATATTCATATTTTCTTGTTCAGGGTTTGAATTTCTGGATTGTATTACAAATAAAAGTGTTTATAGTTGTTTTACCACAGAGTAAATCAATAAGACCCAAACCCTCCTTTCCCCATGTTTTATCTCTCCAGTAACTCTGGAATTCTGAACTATTTGGAATGTGAAAAAAGTGATTTCTAACTTGTTCTCTGGGCACTAAATGGCTGCTCGGTACTGGTCCAGTTTATAATTGGTTCTGAATCCCGCATGCCGGACTCGTCGGTTGCTGCTGCCACCCTTCCGTCCACGTCCACACTGCGCTGCATATGCGTACTCTGAATCTGAATATTTACAGATACAGTTGGGACCGATGGGTTTTTGTCATTTGGGACTCCATGTCCTCACTTTTCCCCGCCCTTCCTCCCTCCCCTAATACTAGATCACAAACCACTTTCAGCCCTTTGCCTTTGACACTGACAGTTCAGTTTGCCTCTCTATTATTCTGTTATTTTGAACTCCTTTCAAATATGCTGTATCCACTCTGTTTTTGATAATGCATCCCTATTTAAAAATTCTGCAATGCAGCTCTCATTCTAAATAAGTTTGCTGAGAGATGGGCAGGTGAGGGTATGGAGATGGGACAGGAGCTTCTCTCTACAAAAGGGCATTTCTGTCATGGGCTAGAAGCAGTGTCCCATAGATCTTGCTTGATTGGCCGATTTGAACACTTTTAACCTTGTTTTGGACTCACATACCAAAGCGTAAACTTCCATAGCCCAACAGTTTTCTAGCCCTTGTGTTCCCTTACTGTAGCTTGATTATATCTTAGAAAAAAGCCATATGAAAGAAATGATTAATTATTAACTAGAATTTAAGAAGAAAACTATTTGTGCAGAGTTGGCAGTGAAATTAAGATGGCATTTTCTTTATATACTATTTTCACAAAAACCTTGCAGGTATTATCAGAGAACCAAGTTCCATAATAAATTACATATGATTCTAGTTCTAAATATGAATATTAACTACAGTCTTATAGTAAAAATTTCTGAACAGTTTTATCCTGAATTTTTAGTGTATGAGCTAAATACATAAATTGCAAACAGTCTTTTGCAGTTAACAGCTTGTAATGTACAATGTTATAGAGGCATATTTTTCCATGCTCAAATATGCACTATACAAATACAGTATAAAGTTAGAGATTATATGTGAATTTCTTCAAATGTGTATAAAATGAAAGGAATACTACAAACTTCACAGTGTATTGCAGTTCAGAACAGGCAAACATCCTACAGTGTCTAACTGGGTCACAGAAAAGCTTCTGACATCTAATGCATAATGTTACACCTTTGAAGTTGCCAGAGACTAAAATCAGCATCATTTCAAAATAGAATAATTATTAAGGTACAGATGGTGGAAAGAGGTTGTTCATTTCATCAAACTCCAGAATGCTTTAGGTAATGGGACTTACTAGTACATAGTTGTTTAGGGTAAATGAAGAAAAGGTGTTTTGAATAAATTGTCAAGCATCAGACATATTCAATTTTATGTAGCTACCCATTTGTCTTAGTTATTTTCCTATTGCTGTGAAGTTACTTTCCATTGCTTAGTTATTTTCCTATTACCATGACCAAAGCAATTTGTAAAGAAAATATTTCTTGGGGCTCACGGTTCCAGAGGGTGATCATCAGGTGGAAAATGTGGCAGAGTGTGGTGCTGGATCAGTAGCTAAGAGCTTACCTCTCATCCACAAGTACGAGGCAGAGAGAAGGATGACTGGGAACGATGTGGGCTTTTGAAACCTGAAAGCCTGTCCCTCCTCCAACAACTCACCTCCTCCAACAAGGCCATGCCTCCCAATCCTTCCCAAACAGTTCCACCAACTGGGGACCAAGCGTTCAATCTCTATGGGGCCATTCTCATTTAAACCACCAGACCATTCAAAAATACATTTTCATAACTTCTCAAAACCAACATACACTAAACATTTAGACTGATACGTTATAACTGATCTGGAAATTAGTTTGGGGATTGATTTGAAGATAAACAAACTAAAAGTTGGTGTTTGCATTTTTGTTTAGGACATTTTTGACAGTGATTGGTACACCTCCCGAAACCTAATTGGGAGTGCTGACATCATTGTGATCAAATACAATGTAAATGACAAGTTTTCATTCCATGAAGTAAAGGATAATTATATTCCAGTGATTAAAAGAGCATCAAACTCAGTTCCAGTAATCATTGCTGCTGTTGGGACCAGACAAAATGGTAAGTACATGATTTTCTTCCTTATAGTGAGCATGCAGGTACCATGTTTACAAAGCTACGTTTATTAATGATTAATTATTCACACAGTTTTATTTTGAAAGCCAAAGGCCATGGGTTCCAATGCCAGCTGTCACCTCATTGTTCTGTGCAGTAATCGGACGTCAGAGGAGAGGCTCACAAACTCCTGCTGTGATTTGGGTATAAATTTTCCTTTAGGTTGCTCTTCTGCTGTACATCAGTAATTGTGTTCTTTTGACACAGGCTGACTTTGAGCCATACTAATCTCTCTGAAGGTCCATTCGATGGGCAAGTATAGATTATCCATGAAAAGATGTGGCCGTGTGAGCAGGATTGTTAGGCACATAACAAGGAGTGAGCCAGAAACATTTGACAACACTGCCCGAGGAAAGGGCTGTTCATTCCCACGTGCTTGGTGGGTTCCTGGTGTTCAGGCTGTCCCTGCCTTTGCTTCTGTAAAAGTATATGACCATATCTCAGGGCTAGCTCAGGACTCCCTTTGATTTGGTAGTATTTATACATTTACTCAGTGGGTGTTATTTCCTTGGTAAGGCAGTCTTTAAATTTTAATTTTAATTCTTTGGGTTTTTGTTTAACAACTTTTTTTTTATTAAGGTATAGCAAATTGTCTTAGTTAGGTGTCCATTACTGTGATAAAACACCATGACCAAAAGCAACTGGGGGACTGTTACATTTCCAGGTAATAGGCCATCACTGAGGGAAGTCCCCACAGGAACTCAAGCAGGGCAGGAACCTGGAGGTGGGAACTGTGGCAGAGGCTGTGGAGGAGTGCTGTTTACTTGCTTGCTCAGCCTGCATTCTTATAGAACCAGAACCACCCAGAGGTGGCACCACCCACAAGGAACTGTGCCCTCCCACGTCAGTTATGAACCAAGAAGATGTACCATAGGCTTGCTCACAGGCCAATCCAGTGGAGTCTTTTTTCAATTGAGGTTCCCTCTTCCAAAATGTCTCTAGTTGGTATAAAGTTGACATAAAACTAGCCAGCACAGTAGGGAGCATGTGATTTGCTAACCTGAGATACAGCTTAATGTGTCTTACTTAAGCGTTCAGTTATATCATGGACGGGGGTTTAGAATGTTTACAGTGCAGAATACTTCCTTAGGCTGCTCCAACAGGTAATTACAGCCTCCGTCCAGGGAATTGTTGTTCTGGCTTCTGACATTAGTTGCACCTGTTTTTGAACATCATACAAACAGAGTTGCTTCCTCATTTAATTGCTGTATATTATGCCATTGAATGTGCCATAAACTATGTCTCCACTGTGGTTTTGGTACTTGGATTGTTCCTTGGAGTGGATTGCTGGACCAGAGGGCAAGTTTATGTTTCACACTAGTACTTACAGAGAAAACAAGCTTGACCCACCCTTGACCTCACATTCTCAGGATTTCCCCAACTTTTTTCCCAGTTTATGATTCTTAAAGAGTTAGCCTTAGTTCTTGAGTCCGGCCTGCCTCCCGGTCCCTCCCCTTCAGCTGTTGTATTTGCTTAAAGTTCTCCAGGAGCTCCCTAAAGCTTGCTTGTCAAATTTGTTACACTTTAGTAACAGCTCTCTCTTTGAAATTATCCCAACACTTTTCCCTCCACTATGGCTACTGTTTCCTAGCTCTTCTAACCTCTGCCCTCTTCTCTGGTCCTCTCCCTATCCTTCTATGTGCACCAGCAACACACAGAGGAGTTCTTTGGTCCTTCAGCTTCTCTTCTTGCTCTCTGCCCAGATCATGAACCCACGAAGTGTGTCTCTGGCTTTCTTTGTACACACTTATATGTATGTGGTGACTTCACTCTGCTTCTTTGGTTGTGGCCTGTTTCCGGACCTGCATCCTCAAGGATGTGATCCTCTTGACTACTGGATTCCTTCTACCCCTCTGTTCACCCCAAAGAGACCCTGTGAGACTCATCTTTCTCTCACACCAACCACATCCAGTAAGCTACGGACCTTGTTTGATTTTATACTAAGTGAATCTCAAACTCACTGCATTGTTGCCATCCCTATTGGGTTTCAATTCTTTGTCATTTAACCTTTTTTAAAGTTTTGGTGCTTTTTTTTTTTTTTTTAAATCTATGTGTATATGTGTATGCCTGCCTGGGTTTATGTCTAGCCTGTTCATGCAGTTCTCTCAGAGGCCAGAAGAGATGTTAGATCCCCTCACACTGGCGTTACTGGTGGTTGTGAGCTGCCCAGTATGGGTTCTGGGAACCGAACCTGGGCCGTCTGCAGGAGCAGTAAGTACTCTTAGCTGCCAAGCTGTTTCTCCAGGCCCTCATTTCATCTTTCATGGTGGCGTTTTTGGTTTTCTAAAAGGGTAAGCTGCAGATATTTGGAAGTACTCAAATTTGTACAATTTTACAGCCACAAATGCAGGCACATACAAATAGAAAAGCAAACACTATTTATAATGCACAAAGAAAACAACAGATTTCAAGTATGACAAAGCTGCCAAGTGCTACAAATGTCTGAAAGACGCTTCTGTTTAATGCTTTACTTCTTTCTTTATTTCTTTTTTATTTATGCTTTTGTCTTTTGGGTTGTAAAGTCTTTGATCTCTTCATATGGATTACTTTGTGCTATTTCTTGCACAGACGAGAATGATGATTAGTTTTGTTTTTTTCTAATTTCTTCACTCTCTACATCTTTCTGGCCCCAGATACCTGAGTTCATGTTGTGTTCATATTTCAGCTCAGCGTCTTGAATTCTTATGTCATGTCTGCACTGTGTGGCCAGAGTTTCTGAAAGTCACTCTGGTGCCAGGACAGTCACTACACACTTTCCTGTTCCAGGAGGTGCCGCAGACCACGAGTGACGGCCTTCTGAACCCAAAGTTAATTCACTTAGTAGCATTCAGAAAACACAGATAGCTCCTGGCTTCTTCAGAGTGGCCTCATCAGCACAAACTTAGCAGTGGAGAGAGACAATTTGGGTTTTTTTTTGGGGGGGGGGAATTTGAGACAGGGATTCTCTGTGTAGCCCTGGCTGACCTGGAACTCTCTCTGTAGACCAGGCCGGCCTCAAACTCAGAGAGATCCACCTGCCTCTGCCTCCCGAGTGCTGGGACTAAGGGCGTGCTCTGCCGTAGCCACCGCCGACTCCACAGCCTGGCAGAGACAGTGATCTTAATCAAATGCATATTTTACTTTGCCACTTTTATGGCAGCCTGTAGCTGTGTGGGAGAATACATTGTTGCGTTTCCTCCCAGGGATTTGCAAAGAAACTACAGAAAACCTTGAAGCTTAAGCTTCAGGTGGGCTGGCCTCTGGCCTCCTCTTCTTGGTTTTCCTCAATAAACTCAGAGTAGTCATGCCAGAATACAAGTCAGGTCAGCACAGCTGGGCCTTTGAATTCTTCAGGAACCTCATTCTTCACTTTTATTTTTCCAAATTTCTAACCTAAGAAAATTGGCAAGAATAAAACATTGAATTGCAGAATTTATAACACACACACATACACACACACACACACACACACACACACACACACACACACACATTTTCTCTTCTAAATCATTTGAGACTACATTGTAACATGGGATTTTTTTTTTCACTTCTGATTGCTCAATATTCATCATAAGAACAATGCTATTATTCACTTCTTGCCCACAGTATGGCCATCCCTCAAAAAAAATGTGACATACTGTTATCTACTAAACTATTATTTAAAATATCCACATTTACATTCTGTTGGTTATTCCAATAATGTGATTTACAGTTTTTTTTCCAATTCAAGACGTAAATACTGCACTATGTTTAGTTTTCCTGACTCTCTAGTCTTTAATCCACAATTGATCCCCAATGTCTTTTTTTCTTGGTGACATGGACATCTGAAAAGGATTGTGGCCCGTTATTTTGTATAATCCCTCGCGTTGCCGTACACATGCTGGCAGTAGTGTGAGCTGTGCGCCCTCTACTCTGTTGGTCTTCCTCTGTAAGCAGCTTCCACTTTTCTCTGCCTCTCCGGTTCTTATGATATATAAGGACTTATTTTTAAAGTTCAACATTTTCTGATCTATTCCTCGGTGTAATATATGATCCATATCTAAGAAGGTGTCTTCTCAGGCCAGCTCCAGTCAGCTTCCAGCGCTTTACCTTACTTGCTGGAAGACATCAAAAGCTTACACATTGCTCTAGCAGTTCAGGTTCCTTTTGGTGGGGATGATGTTCAGAAATGACCACTTGGGATCTGGGGTCCACACCACTGCAGGTGAAGCCAGAGATGACCTCTGTCTTAACAGAGGTTCCCATTAGTGCTTTTCTCCTCACCCAGCATTTGTTGTCACATTAGTAACTTGGTATTGTGAACTCCTGATCTGAAAAACTTCATGATCTGGTTTCTGACATTTCTTGAACATGGAGGGCACAAGTCCCATTTTCTGTAACAGTCGCTCTGGAGTCCTTGAAGAACCTCATGCTTCCTTGGTCTCCGAAGGTCACTTACTTCTGGCTTCAGCTGCCAGCACCCCACCATTTCTGTCCTCTTTACGGGCCTCCTGTAGGCTAATGTTGGTAATTCTGGATCTCTCCTGATGCTCTTAGCTGTCTTATTTTCTGCTGCTGAATCTTTTCTCCCTCTCTCTCCCCACCTCTTCTTTTTGGTAGCATCTCACACTGTAGTCCAGGCTGACTTGAACTTGTGGTCTTCCTGCCTCAGCCTCCCAAGAATTTCGAGTACAGCATCCCCTTATGTTGCTTTGGTCTTGGCCTCTTTTCTCTGGCTTGTATAAAAGTTTCTCTGCCACTTTACTTTCTTGACTAATATTTTAATTTCAACATCTTTTTGATCTAAAATCTCTAAATGGTTCATTCACAATTTCTTGTTCCTGTCTTAAAGATGTACATTTACTTAAAAATAATTAATTATAGTTAGTTATTCTCGTTGGTTAAATGTTATTGGTTTTGTTTAGGCATTATGAGTCTGTAGGTGAGGTTTTGTTTCAGGATACAGCTGTTTCTCAGATGGTAGGAAATGCTTTGTTTACTTTTGCACTTCATTTTCCAGGCTGTGGATTGATTCCTTCCTCTTGCTCTGCCCAGCTGCTGTCTGCGGCTGGGGTGGAAGTGGGAGGTTCACAGGGTCAGTGGGTCTAGCTGCTTCCTTCTATCAGCATGCTTTGGCCGGCTGCCAGACATTCGCCTTTGGTCCTGCTGTTTCCTGCTTCCTACGCTGGAGCGGTGAACGCTCAGGATGTTACAGTGTGTGAAAACCACCTGTACGCTGGCTTGACATTCAGCTGCAGTCCAGTGCTGCCTGCCTTCATTCTGCCAGGCACTCCTAACGTCTGGCCTGATGTCATCTCACTTAATTAAACGTGACGCTGCGCTGTACTCAGTCCTTTCCCTCACCTTCCCCTCCCTTCCTCCTTCATTCCTTCTCTTCTTTGGCAGCCTCTCCTTTATTTAGTCACTTGTGTGGTTTGGCAGGTAGAGGAGATGGCAACATGGGCTTAGCTTGCCATCTTAAGATTTTAAAGGGGAGAATATGGGGCTGGAGGGATGGCTCAGTGGTGAAGAACACCCACTGCTCCTTCAGAAGTCCCGAGTTTGGTTCTCAAAACAACTGCTTGGAACTCTAGGGGGTCCAGCCTGCTCTCCCAGGTTCCGTGAGTACTCACATGCATCACACACACACACACACACACACACACACACACACACACACACGCACTTGTGCACATAAGTAAAAGTTATAAAAAAGAAATCTCTTTTTAGAAGTGGAAATGTGTTTTCTTGTTCTGGCCCACACCCCTGCAGTTGCTGTCTACTCCGATCACAGCGCCCCTTGCACAGTCCCTACGCTAACTACTTAGACAATCATCCTTACCCTTCAACCATTGCTTCCCCACACACACCGAGTTCATGTCCCTCCTCGGTCCCTGTGGTAACTCTGTATACCTTCATTTTAGCATTCACTGTGTTGCAGATGTTTGCAGTCACATCCACCTTGGTCAGTTGGTCATGGAGTCCTTCAGCTTTCTATCTTTCTATCCCTGTTGGTAGTGGGTACTAATAAACATTTTTCAATGAGTGAATAAATTGTTTCGTAAATAATCCAAATGAAAATCATTTCATTAAAACATGAAATGAATTGACTAAATGTGTGATTAATATTAATTATAGAACTAAATCTGGCTGTTAACTCAAGGGCTTTGTTGGTTTCTCCACCTCATCCCCACAACACATTTCACTGAGCTGGGTAATTTTGCTAATTCTCTTGGAGATCTTGTTAGAACTTACTCAACAAAGCAGTCTTGTCTCTTTTGGTGTGTGTGTGTGTGTGTGTGTGTGTGTGTGTGTGTGTACATGCATTTGTTTGTTTGAGATGGTCTTGTGTGTGTGTGTGTGTACATGCATTTGTTTGTTTGAGATGGTCTTGTGTGTGTGTGTGTGTGTGTGTGTGTGTGTACATGCATTAGTTTGTTTGAGGTAGAACTTACTATGTAGCTTAGGCTTATCTTGAATTTGCTATCCTCATATTTCAGCTTCTGAAAGGCTGGGATTACAACCTTGTTTGACCCTATTACACATTTTTTTTTTTTTTAACAAACTTGGCAATGTTGATATCATCATATTTGGCTCTGAATACATTTTTGGCTTTTTTTTTTTTTTTGAGACAGTACCTCATGTAGCCCTCACTGATCCTGAACTCATTATATAAACAAGATTGACACTGAATTTATAATCTTCCTGCCTCCATCTCATCAATACTGGGGTTCCAGGTGTGTGCTACATACCCTGTTTTATGCAGTACCTTGTGATAAGCATGCACTCTTAACCACCAAGCCACACCCCAGCATAAACCTTTGGGATTTAGTACACAGTGAAAATACCTTTGAAGGAGAAATCTGCACAATAGCCCAAGGGTGCATTCGTGATTCTAAATTACAGGAGGTGGGCATCCTGCCTTTCAAGTTATCTTTTTTTTTTTTCCCTTTCCCCTAACCCAAGTTATCTTTAAAGCTCTGAAAACTTCATATGTTGCTGGGCTAGAATTTTTCAAAAGAATTTCTAGAACTTTCGAGCAATGGCAACATTGTAAAGAGTGCCCTACCCTCAATGCCACTACTTTGAAAGAAATGCTGTTTATTTGAATGCAAGATTACATTGTTTGTTTACAAGAATAAATAGACACTTCCTGACAATATTTTAATAGTTGTGTGTGTGTGTGTGTGTGTGTGTGTGTGTGTGTGTGTGTTGTGGGGTGGTAAAGACAGTACTAACTCTGATTCCCAGAGCCATTGTAGCCATGAGGCAAGCAGATCTCTGTGAGTTCAGGGCTAGCCTGGTCTACATAGTGTGTTGCAGGACAGCCAGAGCTACTAGCCCCTGTCTCAAAATAAACAACAAATAAATGTTATTTTGGATCCTCTGGTTGTTATATGCTTAATCTGAATATACTTAATCCAGAAATATTTTATTGAATCTCCTATAAGCAATTCCAAACAGACCTTTGCATAGAATCTTATGTTAACTACAGCTGATTGGTATGGAGAAGTGCCAGATGGTTTAGAAGAGAATCTCAGAGTATCCCAGTTAGGAAAAATTTTCTCTAAAGCAGGTTTGAAGAAATCCTTTGGAATCCACAAAGCCTGTAACTAACCAGCTGGCAGCTGTACACGTGAAAGTTTTCCTCTTTGCCGAGTGCGTAGAAGGAAACGTCTCCAGTGATGTGGAGAACAGGCACCCGGTGAAGACTTCACTCCACTGGCTTCCAATAAAGATTACTTTTTTCTCCAAGTTGGATTGTTAGCCATTCTTGAACATCAGGTTCATTTTCCCCTTGAAACACTGATGACTTCATTTAACTTTTATCCAGAAGTAAAGTCGCATAATGTGCTCCGCCTATCCACCCCTTCTAGCCACACAGGGAGACTTTTGTAGATGTAAGAAGGCTTCTGTCTTCAGAAAAAATCAAGGTGCTGTTTACAAAGGCCTTGTACAGAATGAGAAATGCCCATTGTTCTCTCTCAAGACAGTCTAAATGCTACATAAACAGCTTGCAACAAACTGAAAACGTCTCAGAAAAAGCACGCTAAGATTAGAATGTATGGTGTAATTAAGGAAGCTAGTATTAATAATGTTTCTAATTGCTGTATTTTGGAAACTGGTAATCTCTATTCAGACTTGTTATTGTTATTCTCTTTTGGATATGCCACTTTTATGTGTCTGGTGGAGCCAGGGACAGGTTTGTCTGTTTTCCGTCTCTGCTTCCCAAAGCTAAGACACCTGACAGATTTAAAGTTGCAATTTCCTTTTCTGTAAAATGAAGATAAAAGTACATGGTTTATGAACTTTATTTGTATTTATTAATTTTTTTTGAGACAGGGTCTCAATATGTAGCTGTCCTGGAACTCACTATGTAGACTAGGTTTGCCTCAAACTCACAGAGATCCCTCTGCCTCAGCCTCCTGAGTGCAGGGACTAAAGGCTCTCTGCTTTCTGAACTTTAAAATGATACAGCTCAGTTGGTAAAGGTGTTTGCTGCCAAGACTGAGGAGCTGGTTCGATTCCTGTAACCCACGTGGTGGAAGGAGAGAACTGATTCCAGAAAATTATCTTTTGATTTTCACTCATGCACTGTGGCATACATCCCATACATAACACATACGTACTCCATCTGTGTCCAGTCACCGGGTAACATGTTTGTGCTGCCCAAGGGAATTGCTCAAATGCTTTTTCTTAGCTCTTCCACTCACTTCCTCAGTTGTGAGCTTGTTGGCTGATGCTGCTACACACAGTGTCTCCCAGATGTGCTTCTCGGCAGGTAGGAGCTGCTTTGGTAATGTCCTCTCCATGAATGCAAACCTCATCTACTTACGGGGTGGGGGTAGGACACAGAGGCTCCGCTACGTTTCTTCAAGTGGGAAAAAACTCTGAAAGGCTAACCTCCAGAGAGCCTGTAGGTAAGATCTCAGGTACAACTGCATTGTTGTCCAAGTCTTTCCAATACTCATACCCATTTCCCTCACTCCTGAGAAGAGCTGTTCCTAGGGTCTCTAAGCTGGCTGGTTTTGTCAGCTTGAAACAAGATACAGTCATAAAAGAGGAGGGAACTGCTGTAAGAAAATTCCTCCCTAAGATCAGGCTGTAGGCAAGCCTGTAGGGCATTTTCTTAATTAATGATTGTTGGGTGAGGGCACAGCTCATTGTGGATGGTGCCATCCCTGGGCTGGTGGTCCTGGGTTCTGTAAGAAAGCAGGCTGAACAGGCCATGAGGAGCAAGCCAGTAAGCAGCTTCTCTCTGTGGCCTCTGTGTCAGCTCCTGCCTCCAGGTTCCTACCCTGTTTGAGTTCCTACTCTGACTTCTTTACGGAAGTGTGAACAAATGAAACACTTTTCTCTCCAAGTTGTTTTTGGTCATGGTGTTTCATCACTAACTAGGACTGTCACCAAGCAGTGAACCACCTGAACCATTCTCCATCTGAGACTGTGCTTCCCAGGGACACCGACTGACAACAACATGCCTTGCTTGGAGACTGCCTCACTCTTTTGACTTAGCTGCTGTTTGAATATGGCATATCTGATGTTTATCCCTGAGACAAAGCAAAGCTGACTGGTGAATATGGAGCTGAATATATATTTTTGGCCTTAGGAAGAGTGTAAAGATGCCATAAGCCATACTTTTCCTGTCGTAAACACGTCTGTTGAACACACATGAATCTTAAGAAGTTTGCTTTTTTGTTAAATACTTTTTAGTTTTTATATTTTAATTTGATTCAATTTTATTGCTAAAGTAGAATGTTTTAGGGGCTGGGGAGATGGCTCATCAGGTAGAGCACTGGCTGCTCTCCTGGAGGACCTGGATTCCTTTCCCAGCACCCACATGGTAGCTCCTAATCGTCTGTAACTCCAGTTCCAGTTGGTCCAGTGTTGTCTTCTGGCCTGTGCTGGTACCGGACACCATGCAGTACTCAGACATACATGCAGGCAAAACACCCAACCATAGAATAAAATAAATCTTCCTAGTAGAATGTTTTAGAATTAAATGATTGCATCAAGAATGTACTTGATGTGAAATTTATGAGGTGCTGGCAGTCTGGCAGTCTACAACTTTAAAATCCATGTCAATTGAGGGTTGCATTAAAATAAAGTATAGGATTTATTCAAACTTGGTGATCTACTTAACAGAAAATTTATGACAAAAGAAGACCCAGTTTTCATGGTTTGTGTGTATGATCAGATGGCTACATTTGATCTATTGATCTAGTGATACGATGCAGGGGTTGTGTAACTACATCGGGTCAGCTGTCGCTGGCTGGTGAGTGTCATTGCTATGCTTTCCTTGGTAATAGCCTCTCACCAACTTCTAAATTTTTCTCTTTTCTAAAACACTCTGTTCTCGTGGTCAATGCTTGTTTATCTAAGGACTTTTTTTTCAACACTGACACTATTTATTGAGAGTCTAGTGTATAGCGATTCTATCCGTTAATGATCACACTGCCTATGGTTTTTTTTTCATGTTTAATTTTAAAACTCTCTGTTTTTATATTCCTTTCCTCAGAAGAATTACCTTGTACATGCCCCCTGTGTACCTCAGACCGAGGAAGCTGTGTTAGTACCACAGAAGGGATCCAACTTGCCAAAGAGCTGGGAGCGACCTATCTGGAGCTCCACAGCCTGGATGACTTCTACATTGGGAAGTATTTTGGAGGAGTGGTAAGTGGAGAGCCCTGTAACATGCGGGGCATTTGTCAGGATGGCGCTTTAGCTACTTTCTAGGGCATCGATTAGAGTGTAAGTTTTATAAGCATGGTTTGTTTTAACCTTGAGAAACACAGTAAGAGTTAAGTGGCATAGGCTTAATCAGTGTAAAATGATAAAGTTCTCTGTCCAAATGAAATATTCTTAATCATCTGTTATGATTTTTAGAATCTTTCAGAATTGGTACTATATCGCCCCTTGTGTATGTCAGAATCACATTTTCTTATACAAACCTTCATGAGTTTATAGTAATCTTGTTAGTGTATGTCTGTCTGTGTATATGCACATGCACATATATGCACACCTATGCTTGCATGTGGGCATGGGTGAATATGTTCATACTTGGATGTGAAGGCCAGAGGACAACCTCGTGTCCTCAGACACTGTTCACCTTTTTTAAGGACATGGCCTCTCACTGACCTAGAACATGCCAAGTGAGTTAGGCAGGCTGGGTAGTGTGCTGAGAGGTCCACCTGTCTTTCCTGCTCCATTGCCAGCCAGTGAAGCATGCTTCACCATGCTCAGCATTACTGGGGAGGGAGGAATACATGTGCTGTGTGTGGAAACCAGACGTCATTCTTGAGTGTTGCCCACCTTGTTTTGTGAGACAAGGTCTCATTGGCCTGGAGCTCACCAATGGTGAAGTTGGCTGGCCAGTGAGCCCCGGGGATCTGCATGTCTCTGCCTTCCTAGTGCTGAAATTACAGCTACATCCCACCATACCCAACATTTTTTTCCCACATGGATCAGGTCCTTGTACTCGCAAAGCAAGTACTTTACTGACTGAACCAGTGGGTCCTAAAAGTTCTCTTTATTTCTATTAGTTGAAAACAGTGATTTTCTTTTATGCAGGTTCAGCAAGACATCACAACTAGTCTTGCTATAATTCAAACATGCACTGGGTTCTAAATGTCATCAAGCCCTTCCCTTCAGGGCTCAGGGAACTATGTGCAAAAGAAGGTAAAAAGAGTGTTTCAGCCAGAGACGATGGATGGCCCCAAGGGGACAGTGCTTTCTGAGCACAACAGGACGTTACACATAGGAATTCACAGGCTATGGCGGCATGCTCAGGGCCTGAAAAGGTCTAAGCCAGATGGGGTCCCGGTGCTGAGAGAGGAAGAGGATAAGGGGTCCCGTCCCTACGAGAAGCCATTTCCAATTGACAACCACTTTTCTCCAAGGGTGTCTCACTGATACACAAACCGTGCTTAAGGCCCCGTGCCCGGTGGTAGATGACCAACACAAAGCGAAGTCCATGGAGTGCTTGCAAATTTTTTGTCACATGCTGTTTGTTTTTATTTCCTCTTACTGGTCTTTTCTTGTATATTATGGTTTCCAATTTTGTGTGATTTTTTTTTTGTTTTTGTTTTTTTTTTGGTTTTTCGAAACAGGGTTTCTCTGTGTAGTTTTGTGCCTTTCCTGGAACTCGCTTTGGAGACCAGGCTGGCCTCGAACTCACAGAGATCCGCCTGGCTCTGCCTCCCGAGTGCTGGGACTAAAGGCGTGCACCACCACCGCCCAGCCCAATTTTGTGTTTTTATGTGGAGTTTTGTGTGTGTGTGTGTGTGTGTGTGTGTGTGTGTTTCTTGTGCTTTTTGTTTGTTTGTTTGCTTATTTGTTTTCTAAAGCAAGAAAGAAGATGTGGATTTGGATGGGTAGGGAGTGGACAGGATCAGGAGGACTTGGGGAGAAAGGAACTGTGATTAGAATATATTGTATAAAATAATTATTTTTAGTGGGAAAAAAATCTCACTCCTAGTCAAAGGACGGTGTGTGTAGATTGCTTCTTGTTGGATGTGAAGGAGCCAGGCTTTGCTAATTCAGTTGCAGTGGTGGTGTGTTTTATGCCATTTTAGGTCCCAACATATGATACCTATCCCATAGTAACGGAACTGTAAGGTCTTTGGAGAGTACTTTTGCATCATTTAACAATTTACTGTTCTTAAACTATCCAGCTCTCCAAGAAGTAACCCTTCTCAATAGGCAAATCTGATAACTGTCAAGGAAAATCAACACCAAAGACAATTCTACCTTAAACATGAGATCTTTGGACTTAATGTACATTTGTACTGAAACATTAAAATTGCCACAGACGACTATAGAAATTTTATTCTCTGGAGTTCACTGACTTGACTATAATAAACAAATATAAGTGATGCTAATTTCTATTAAACATAAATAGCTACAATTCAGTCCAGTATTTCTATTGTAGTGGGTTTGAAATATTTTAATTTGATCAAGAAATGTACATTTCCATGAGATGCTTAGGTAATTTATGTGGGGAGGTGGGAATCATCTTTCTTTAGTGATTTCATTTGATGACTGTTTCATGGATTGGATTTAGTTTCATTTCTGTTGGGATAAGAGCCTCCTGGCTCTCTATTCCAGTTTGTGGAGCCTGAAGTACTTGGGATCATTCTTCTCGTCTCTCTTTCTCTTCTTTCTCATCCATGTTTCACTTTCTTCCTAGTGTCTAATGCTGTAGTTACAGTGAAAGACATGAGAAGGACTGAAGATGTGGTCAGGGTTGGGAGAGAGACAGGGATGTTTCCTTTATGTTAACAGTAAGAATATGAAATAGGCTCAAGATGGCCTTGGGGTGTGTGTGTGTGTGTGTGTGTGTGTGTGTGTGTGTATGTGTGGTCATGGTGTGTGTGTGTGTGTGTGTGTGTGTGTGTGCATGTGTGGTCATGGTGTGTGTGTGTGTGTGTGTGCACATGCATGTGCGTCCATATACTTGTATGTGCCCTTACGTGCACATGCAGAGGTCAGAAGACAATCTTTCATGGTGATCCTCACTTTCCGCCTTGTCTGAGATAGATTCTCTTGCTGTCTCCACTGCATACACCACAGCAGCTGGCCCAGGAGCTTTGGGGACATCCATCTCTCTGTAGGAGTGCTAAGATTACAGACTCATGTTACCACCCCTGGCTACACATGGGCTCTGCATTTCCAAACTGAGGTTCTCACACTTGATCAGCAATCTCCTCAGATCTCTCTCTAGATTCTTGAGTAGTAATTTGTAACTGGAATCTTGGTGGTTAGAGATTATGGCATTTGCAAGAATACAGCTGGAGATGATAATATTGAAGTGAAAGGGCATTTAAAATCTTGTGATTCAGAGTCAGGGATGAAGAGTCCTGAGTGAGAGGACACCTGCCCGTGAAGTTTAGAGAGCCCCACCATCTACTTGTATGCCTTCCCATAGGGCATAAATTAATGGATCCAAAATACATGACTACCTAGAACAGATACCACACTTTCTAGAACTACCTGTGCTTTTACATGTGGCTGTTGCTATTTATCTTGAAATTAATCAAAATAAAACAAAATGAAATTCAGTTCCTTGAGTATTAGATGTAGGTCACATTTCAGAGTTCTCTGTAGCTTTCCATTGGCACACAAAGTTTTATTAGACAGAGCAATGACCAGGCTCCCAGACACAGGACTCAACTATCCAGCCACTGATCTAAAGTCTATTCTGGGCTTGCTCTCCCGATGGTGGCTGCATTGCTGGGACCCTTAGACCTAAGAGGTTGGCCAAGGGTAACTGTTTAAAGGGAATTGGTGAGGGAGCAGCTGCGGCTTGGGGATCCTCTTGGGTGCCCAAAATTCCTTGAGCATAGGCATGAGAAGTGGAAAGGAAGAGTCGGAGATGGAAGGAGGATGTAGTCTTAGTCCAGGAGTTAGGGGTGACCTGTCCTACATGCCGCATGTATCTCTGAGGAGTTTGAGAATTTTAAGCTAAATCTGGCTGACCATGCCTGTGTAGAGAATGAGAATATAGAGTATCTTTTTTATCATAATTTTTTTATTAACATTTTAATATTTTGCTGTGTGAGTGACATCCATTTGTGCTTTTACCCCAGGTCTTGTGAGGCACATCACAGGCTGGGAGCTAGGTTAGTGCATGTTGAGGGGAGTTTTTGTTAGTAAAGGACAATGTATTAAGAGAAACAAGTGCAGCTGCCTTGCTGAAGAGGACATTTGGGGACAGATGTGGCCGTATCTGTTACTTCCTCGAATGTCACAGTATTAGTTAGCTACAGTAGTTCCCCACTGAGGAAGCTGCTGGAGCCATGGAGTTGCAACATGTTTGTTGCTTGTTTGATTGCTCAAAAAAATATTTTTTTCTTAAGTGAGGGCACCTGTGTTCAGACAAAACAAATCAATCCTTCCAAATTTGTTTGTTTTTAATGTTAATTATTTGCACATCTTTGCAAGTATTGGCACTGACATTAAAACCATTTGCAAATGTGATTTGGAATACAAATAATCATGTCAGATATAATTGTGTTGGACTTAATCTTAATTTGATTCATGTTTCAGTTGGAATATTTTATGATTCAAGCCTTAAACCAGAAGACAAGTGAGAAAATGAGGAAGAGGAAAATGACCAACTCCTTTCATGGAATTCGACCTCCTCAACTGGAACAACCAGGTGTGGAGACGTTAAGAAGACATTTCTTAAAACTCATTCCTCACAGATCTTAGAGAAATCCCTTTCAGTCCAAGCATGCTCGGGGTCCATCTGACTTTCTGATTCGGCGAACCTGGCATGAGGGCCAGGACTTTCTCAGCTGACATTGAAACGGGTGCTTGTTAAACCACACTTCTGAGAAATACTCATGTAAGGTTGATCCTGTGGATTCTTAGCATGCGGTAGAGAGAAACCATTGAGATTAAAGACTGACGGGGTAACTAGGAAAGGCCATGTGTCAGTCTTAATCGGATGCTGCTCAATAGACATCTAAAAGGCAACCTTGGGACACTTGGTGGAATTTTAATATGAACCAAATGCAAGATTAGATTGTAGGTTATTGCTAATTTTCTTGCCTATTGTGATTAATAAGTCACTGCTCTCATTTGGGGGAGATGATGTGAAAATATTTCAGAGTCACAGTGATCTAATGCCTGCAGCTTACTTTGAAAGGATTCAGCTGGTGTATGTGTGTGTATCTCTGTCCATGTCTGTGTTTGTCTTTGTGTCTAGAGATAAAGCAGCACGACAGAGTTACTAACTGAAGGATGAAGTGAAGGGTGTGTGTATGCACTACAATTTGTGCAACCGAGAGGAACTATAAAAATAAAATGGCGCTGGGCGGTGGTGCACACGCCTTTAATCCCAGCACTCAGGGAGGCAGAGGCAGGTGGAATCTCTGTGAGTTTGAGGCCAGCCTGGGCTACAGAGTGAGTTCCAGGACAGCCAGAGCTACATAGAGAGACTCTATCTCGAAAAACCAACAAAACAAAACAAACATAAAACCAAAAATTGAATGAATAAGTAAATAAGTTAAATAAAATTACATATTATCAGAACATTTTACATGGTTTTATAATATAATAGTAGAATACTTATCTATTGGATCAGTTTGTCTTTAGTATTATTTCTAAAAATAAGTACTTGATATCATAGAGTAATGATTATAGTTTTCTATCACCTTTTTTCTTTCTTTCTTTTTTTTTTTGGTTTGTTTGTTTGTTTGTTTTTCGAGGTAGGGTTTACTTGTGTAACAGTCCTGGCTGTCCTGGAACTCGCTCTGTAGACCAGGCTGGCCTCAAACTCACTGAGATCTGCCTGCCTCTGCCTCCCAAGTGCTGGGATTAAAGGTGTGCACCACCCCCACCCGGATGACTGTAGTTTATTATGATAATGTTATTGCATTTTATGAAGAAATAGAAAAGATGGATTTGAAAGCCCCAAATACAAAGAAATAAGGAGATACACATTGTATATATGTATTGAATAATCAGTGTGTATTCCATAAATGTGAGATATTCCTATTTGTCAAAAAGAAAAAAAAAACTTCAAAGTAGGTACTAGAGAACTATTTGTTGAATGAATATAAATATAAACCAAGGAAATACAAATTAGAATTAGGGAGAATCATTTCCAGTTTTTGAAAGTTCGGATAAGGTCTGTTATGTGGTAAATTCTGGGGCCTTAAATACTTTCAGGGCTGGAAAAGAACCAATAGTATAGCAACTAATTGTTCTCACTGATCCAAAGGAAAGAACATTCTCATTCCTCAGAGGAACGAAACACCTCACACTATTTGATACTGGTAGACACCTCCCCAGTGGCTCTTCATTTGGGGGTCTGGGTAAATGATCTACAGGGTCCCCAGCAGCGTCTGGGCAGCAGATTCAGCCTGTGTGTTCACAAGGCTGTTTCATGTGTCTTTCAGTTTAGAGAACTGTGGGCAGAGCACTAAATAAAACTCAGGATCCAGCGTGACTCCCAGGTGTCTCTGGGGCTGACTCATTCTAAGGTTTAGTACTGGGCTCTGGGAGCACATGGCTTTCAGACTGTTAGCTTTTGAGGTTCTGTGAAGGTACCCCAACCATAGGAGGAAGGATGGCCTTGGTGCAGTGCAGGGAGCCTGGCCCTGGAAGATACTTATCAGCGTCACAGACCCAGCGTCACAGACCCAGCTTCCGAGCTTTGTTTAGAATAAAGGATTTCTGTTGCTGAAGGAACTAATTTCACTTGCTTGGATCATGGTGTGCCATTCTTTGGCTACCTTTCCCTTATGTTCCTCTGCTCAGGTTTGCCAGCAAGCGTGGGGCCAGATGTCTTACAGTTAGGTTCTGTGGGGAGGACCTGACTTGAGGATATTCTAGGCTCATGGAAAGCTCTCTCTTCAATAGGACTTCAAACTAGTCATGGTGAATCTAAGAATATGTTCTCTGTAGGAACCCATGAATTGTAGTCAGCACCCTGGCTGAGGAGGTATGTTGAAAGGAAAGAACTACTTGCTGTTTGGTGAAGTTGATTATTTTACTAGTAGGAAAAAAAGACTAGGATCAAAATAAAATTGTTAGGATTTCAGACAGTAGAGTAGTTGGAGTCATTGCAATTTATGAAGACATGGAAATTCACTGACATTAAGAGGATGCCGTTGACCTCCACTCCCCATCCAGGACTGCAGATGTGAGAGTAGGTTTTTTTAATCAGGTAGAAGAATGTGACTCTCAACCCCATACTTAGTCCTCTACTTGGGCAAGTGTTTTGTTTTGAGACACACAAACAATGAGAAATGTTATTTTATTTCTCATATCATTAGGTTTTCACTTTCACTGCAAAATAGAAATATCGTATTCATGTGTGTTCTGTAAAATGTGCTTGGTAATCCCCAATGAACTAGTTCATATACTCTTAGGTTATGCTGTACAAAATCAGTGATTTGTAGATTTAGAAATGGGCAAGTGTTGGTACTTTGTAGGATTCCATCTTATTTTTTAAAAATACTTTTTTTAGTTATTGGGCCTATAGACATAAAAAACCAGTTATTATTTTAATTTTCCCTCGGAAACAGAAAAGATGCCTGTCTTGAAAGCTGAAGCATCGCACTACCACTCCGACTTGAACAACCTGCTGCTCTGCTGCCAGTGTGTGGACGTGGTGTTTTACCACCCAGAAGTGACAGGCGTCGTGGAGGCCCACAAGATTGTTCTCTGTGCTGTCAGCCACGTTTTCATGCTGCTTTTCAATGTGAAGAGCCCTACCGACATTCAGGACTCCAGTATTGTCAGAACCACCCAGGATCTCTTTGCCATAAACAGAGATGCTGTGTTTCCAGGTGCTAGCCAGGAATCTGCCAGCAACCCGCCGCTGCGCGTCATTGTTAAGGACGCCCAATTCTGCTCCTGTTTATCGGACATTCTGCGCTTCATTTATTCAGGTACCTTGTCAGGCGCTCCTGGGCCCTTCTACTCTGTTAAGCCCCCTAGAAGTCTGTGAGAGTCTCGGTTAATTTTACATTTATTGTGCCCCTGCCATCTGAGGTGATGCTTACATGTGAAATGTAGCGTTTACTTTATATGTAGAAATTAGTTGAAGTTTTTTGTCTTCCTGACAAACTTATTTGCCTTAAGGAAAAAAATGGAAAAATCACATAGCATACAATTTGCTATTTTAGCCATTTTTAAGTGTACAATCCAATGATACTAGATGCATTTATAGAGTACAATTATCATTTCCATTTATCTCTGTAATTCTTTACTTTGAAGTTTGAAAATCTATTCCCATTCAATAGTAGCTTCTCCACTTGGCACTGCTGTGATTTTTGACTGCTCTGTGTGCCTCAGATGATGCACACAGCATAGTTGAGATCTGAGGACTGGCTTATTCCATAAAGCATGATGTCTGTGGGGTTCATCCAGGTTGTCACTTATGTCATGTTTTAGCGCTTTGGAAAGAGTAAGGCAGTTGTTAGAACATAAAAACAGGATCACCACATAATACAGGAGTTCATTTCTGGGTCTATACCTGAGGTTATTAGAAGCAAGGAGTCAAACCATGCTCATAAAAGCATCCTACACCATGGTTAAAATGGTGAATGTGATCCAAATGTCATCAGTGGATTAATGAACAAACTAAAACTGGTATATAACGCAGCCCTAACAAACAAGGTTTTTTTTTTATTTGAGTTATGGTTATATCATATAATAGTTAAATTTTAATTATGTTTTTAAAAGAACAGCTGTAGTTGATTTTTGTTGGAAATGTGAGAAGAATGTGGTTGGTGGCTTGGTGAATAGTGACTTGGAAAATTCATGAGTAAGTACCCATAGGGCACACTGCCTTAGCTTGCGAGGCTTACCATACATTTCAGTGGCCTTGTAGATCAGGTTCAAGTAGCCACAGTCATCAAGTAGCATCAAGTTAATGACTTCTTTTAGTTCTATTAGTTCTAATGACTTCTTTTAGTTCTACAAATTTTAATGTTTCAACTTAAGATCTTACAGCTCAGAATTTAATACTAACTCTAAAAAACTAAAATATTTGCATGTTAAGAAAAGTGGTTGTAATGACATGTCTAAGGAAAAGTGACAGAGGAGTTTGACTTTCCAATGAGATTACTGTTGAAATTCTATAAATTATTCAGCAGCCTTCCGATTAAATCCATTTACTCCTGGAAGGCACGCGAGTACTCTAAGTCATTTATGCCTTCTTTTATATGGTAGCTGTAAAGCAGGTTCAATACCAGAGACTGAACTGGCTTTCTCCTAGGGAGGGTTGTTTTTTACATTGTAAAATCAATTCAGTAGAGATGGGAAGAAATGCAGGTCATGGACGAAAGGGGAAGAGAAGACAAAAGGCTCTCCATGTACCCTCACCCATTTCCCTGCCATTACCTGTGACAGCATTCTGAATCCTCCCAGATACTATTAGAAAGAGGTTTTATTCACCTGGATGGATGCTCTGGTGAACATGTAATCCTTATGTGTTGTTTTCTGGGGACCATGGGTACTTTCCTTGGACTTGGAGCACAGAGGAGGTGATGAGGCCAGCAGGGCCTGTGGGAACCATTTCTGCCATTCAGGCTCGCGTGTGGTGGGGGTGGGGGTGGAGCTTGAAGTAGACTGGGCAAGACAAGAATTCAGTGAGGAAGCTCCATCAGGGAGCTGGCATTGTGACCTTTCATCATCTAGAGTATGCAGATTCTGATGGTGTGACTGGGGTGGGGTGCAATGTGAGCTATATTTCCAGCAGACTCCGAGTCTGTTTGGTGCTCCTGAGGCAGCTGGGTTTCAGCCACAGCCAGTGAAATAGGACTTGGATTTCAGTTGAGAGACTGGGCTGGGGAGCCCATTATCGCCTTAGGGCACAAAGTAAAACTGAGCTAAGCTTCAAGGCTGTCTGATCCAGAGCTATCAGATTGTCATATAGCTGCCCCAAAAGGGAGTGTGGATCTTAGCAGATGGGTAGAAATTTAGGGAGCAAGGAAATGGGGTGCCAGGCATAATGGAGGCTATGGAATATGTGGGGAAAGAGAGCTCCTCAGCCAGCTCAGAGCTTCTGTACTTCTGCACTTCTGCACATCTGCACTTCTGTACTTCTGCACATCTGCACTTCTGCACATCTGTACTTCTGCACATCTGCACTTCTGCACTTCTGTACTTCTGCACATCTGCACATCTGCACTTCTGCACTTCTGTACTTCTGCACTTCTGCACATCTGCACCTCTGCACTTTTGCACTTCTGCACATCTGCACTTCTGCACATCTGCACTTCTGTACTTCTGCACATCTGCACTTCTGCACATCTGCACTTCTGCACATCTGCACCTCTGCACTTTTGCACTTCTGCACATCTGCACTTCTGCACATCTGCACTTCTGTACTACACTTCTGCACTTTTGCACTTCTGCACATCTGCACTTCTGTACTGCACATCTGTACTTCTGCACCTCTGCTCTGGTCTCCTGTGTCTCAGGCAGGCAGGAGATGGGGTAGGGTTGACTTTGGCCTAAGGTAGAAGGCGCCTGATGCGGTTGAGACAGAAGAATAACTGGCTCTGCAGGTTCTTATTAATCATTCTTTAGTTATGTACAAATGATAGATCTGAATTGAGCAAAAGAAAGCGTAAGTTCTCTCTTACAAGATATTAAAGCCATCACTGCACAGTTTTTATAATGCATATTTGCTATAAGAAAACAAACAAACACACACACACAGACCCCATTGTCCAAACAAAATAACCCGAATATCAGTGGTGTTTGTTTTCTCCACTAGATTCTCATTTGCTGATAGATTGGGGTCTTAAAAATATTAATTTTTTACCATATGAAACAAAAACTCTTGTCTACGTTTTTCATAGAGTCTTCAATAAGGAGTTAAAATGCTTCCTTGGAACATTTTCAAACCTCTGAATAGAACACAGGTTTCCAGGCCCATTGTGCAGTGATTTCTTCACAGTCCACGGGTCACAGGGTGTATCAGGGAACCGTGGAGGACTGCAGCCATAGCTTGTCTATGTCCATGGGGCTATTCAGGCAAAGACAGAACTCCATGGCACAGCTTGCTCAGGAATATTTGTCCTGAGCAAACGGGCTGAAAAGCTACAATAAACCTATCTTCTGCCCTTTAAAAAAACAGTCAACCAGACCACAAAAGGTACTTTTTAGATAATACCAGGCTTGTCTTTTGCCTCTGGGAACTAGGTTATGTGAATGTTTTGGCTTGGTGTTTAGAAGGCACCTATTTCATACTCTGGTTAGTGTTTTATACTTTTAGTATAAAACTTATACTTTTAGTTTGTTTTCCTCTTAAAAAGTTTTGAATAATTAGAGACAGCCCAGGTGTATGTTAACCTTCCTTTGCATAAGAGGAACATCATATGATGTGTTAGCATTTAACAAGTGATGCCTGAGGATAAGATCTGCAGTTTCTGTGTTCAGGGAGTTATCCTGAAACATCATACACTTGTAACATTCTTACAATACTTGGTAGTTTAAGGCTTGGAAATTCCCGAGTCACATGATCTTGGATGGTTAGAAGTTGAAATATTTGTGAGGGACTCAAGAATGTAGCTTTGAGCTGGACCTGTCATGACCCAAAACTCCACATCACTTACTGAACTGCAGAGTCGATGAACATGTGGACGAGCCTTCGGGTTCAGTTTGCATGGTATTCTCTCCAATACTTGGAATTATTCTGCACCGTGCTCTTTTCTGTACAACAGAAAACAGCATAGGATACCTGAATGTGCTGTGATCTTCAACAGACTAAGTAAATGACCGAGGGGCCTGAGAAATTATCCCTAGGAAACTCCAGTGAACGGTGCAAGATGAGTAGCTGCTAAGTTCTTGCCGCAGAACACTGTGCCTATTGTTGACAGTGCCGTGTACTGGAAACATTGTTCAAGGGTGGATCTCATGTCAAACATTTCACCACAGAGAAGAAGCTGTAGCCTAAGGATTACTATTTTATTGGCAGTTAGGGTGTCAAAGATAAGGTGATTAGTATTTCTAGGTCTGGGAACAGCCTGCTTGTTAGTGTGCCGTTAGGAACCTGTCCTGCTTGCCCTCTGGTTACTGGCTCTTGGTGAGTCTGTTTGCCAGAGGCCAGGTGGCCCCTCAGTTTGCCCGTTTGTTTAGATTATTTGATGCTTGCTCCTTTGGACATAGTCCTATGAATGGATTATGTCGCTGTTCTTTGGTTAATGTAACTTTACTTGAATTAGCTGGATGTAAGTTTTACTCAACAATATTAAAGGTTAATACCGATAATGTAACTGTGTTCTCCCTCAGTGTGGATGAGTGTAGACAAACAAAAATATTCCTACTGTAGGCTGTGTGCCGCTAACTGGGTGTTGATAATGTCTGGGATTTTTAAAGTGAGAACATGGTCAACAGCAGCACTCAGAGTATATTAGAGGCCCTGGGAGGTTTTAAAATGTATCAGTGTCTGGAACCCTAGCTCCAGAAAATCTAATTTAATTAGGATGAGGTTTCCTCTGATGTATTTTACAAACTATCTTTCTTCAGATCAGTATAATGCACAGATAGGATAGAGAATCAATCTGAGCTCTTTTGGTTCCCACTCCTGGCATTTTTTTTAATGTATGAGGTTTATTGCTTAGAGATTAGAAAGGTGGCAGAAAAGTTAGCTACAAATTCAATGGAAAATCTCTTGTCACTGTAGTCATTCCAGACCATTAGCAGGTGGACATGCAGCGAGGCTATAGTCCTCTGAGGTGTTGGTGTCAAGAATTGGTACACTAGATCACCCATGCCTGAGCCAATTACTAAGCAGAGGAAAATCACTTTTTAATGCAGGGATCCTGACATTTTTATACAGACCTTTTGTCTATGTGTGAACGGGAGGTTTTCTGGAAACATGATCCAAAGAATTCGTCTGATTGTGAAAAAAAATATGTGTGCCCAGTATAAAAATCACTAATATAAAAAGAGAGAGAAGGGAGACAGTTCTCAGAGACTCGTTCTTCTAGAGTGTGAAAAGGAAAGTCACCTAACAGGGATGTCAGGAGAGAAGAGTGTCACAGGTACAAGGAGGCAGTGGTGAGCTGGACTCAGGCCAGCACCTGTGTGAGCAAGGCTGCTGTGGTCTGTGATACCATGTCGTTAGCTCAGACTCGGCCATGCTGTGAGTGTTAATAGGATGGAAATGGCAAATGCTGCTGAAGCTGGAGTGGGAGGTAAGAGGAAGAAGTGAGAACGCTCAGGAATGCTGGGTGTTATGGCAAATGCTGCTGAAGCTGGAGTGGGAGGTAAGAGGAAGAAGTGAGAACGCTCAGGAATGCTGGGTGTTATGGCAAAAAGCAAGTGCCTGGCTCGGTGGTTAACACATTTGCAGAGAACCCAGGTTCCATTCCCAGGATCCGCATGGGGGCTAACATCTGACTATGTACAGTTCCAGGGGATCTGACACCCTCTTTTGGTCTCTTCAAACACTGCACACATGTGGTACACTTACATACATGCAGCCAAAACATTCATACACATAAAAATAAACCAATCTTTTAAAAAAAAATTAAAAGGCAAGTACCAAGAGCCCTGAGCTTCTGGGTTCCAGGCCCTTCTGGTCAGGTTTGGTTCCCATTGGCCTCATCTCATTGGCTTAAAGTGTGAACTGTATGCCCTGCTCAATACTCAGTCTCAATCACAAGGGCATCTGCAGAGAGATGGACATAGGCAGGGATGCACCAGGAGGGAGCTTAGGAGCAGATAGCAAAGGGTCCTATTCACCCCTCCAGAGAGGTGGAATGACTTCCTTGAATGACTTCCACACCAGTCGTCAACAGCAGAGATAGAGCTGGAATGTGGGCCTCCTTCCTGTGCCTCTCCATGGCATATTGCTTTAATTGTATTTTTAGGAGTTTGACCTCCTGTAAGTCACGAATGGATGAAGGAATCCCTTGTGTGATGGTGTAAATTAGAACAGCCCCCATAGGCTCATACATTTGAATGCTTAGTCACCAGGAAGTGGAACCATTTGAAAGGATTAGAAGGATTAAGAGGTGTGGCCTTGTTGAGGAAATGTGTCACTGGGGGTGGGATTTGAGGTTTCAAAAGTCCACACCAGCCCCAGGCTTTCTTTCCTTGCCTGCCTGACTGCAGGTCAGGATGTAGCTCTCAACTACTTCTCCAGCACCATGTTCCCAACCCTCTGAAACTGTAGGCAAAGCCCTAATATAAAAGCGCTTCCTTTTATAAGTCTTGCCTTGATCATCACAGCAATAGAACGGTGACTAAGACTGCTTGGGACATCATGAGCAGAAATCATACATTTGAAAATTTAGCTTGAATAATAGGATGGATCCCAAGGATGAAAGGTCATCAGGGAGCAGGGAGGTTGGGTAGGAGAATGCTTAGGCCATGTGAGAAGAGCATTTTGGGTAAAGATCATCTTTTGCTCAGCATAAAACAGAATTAGAGGAACGTGGTAGGCAGGAGCAAAGGAATCCAGGAAGAGTAGCTTTGAAGTTGGCCAGGATGGAGACACAGCTCAGGAAAAGACCTGTTCCTGCAGTGGCTGGATTCGTAGTGTGTCAGAAAACAACCTCACTGCCTTTCTCGGGTTGGTTTTGGAGAGTCACAGGGCAGGCATTCCACCTGAACCTGAGAGTGCACACAGCCTTCTGAACATACATCTGCAGACCAGTGGAGGCCGGGAAAGGCCGTACTGACCTTCTTCCTGGGAGCAGATCACTTTTCACAGAAACTCATCCTGGCCAGTGCTGCTAGCTGAACACCTGCTGTAGAAATGGCAGCCGTCACGGAGGAAGCCTGTTCAGGGCAGTGGTTCTTAACCTTCCAAATTCCTTTAGTACAGCTCCTCATGTCGTGGTGACCCCCAACCATAAAATTATTTTCATTGCTACTTTGTAACTGTAATTTTACTACTGTTATGAATCATAAATATGATAATTACATAAATATGTAAATATCTGTGTTTTCTGATGGTCTTAGGCAACCGCTGTGAAAGGGGTCCATCCATCCCAAAGGGATCATGACCCACAGGTTGAGAACCACTGGGTTAGAGGAAGCAAACTGACTTGTTTGTCAAACACACACTTCAATTGTAGAGATATGTTTGCGCCACAAAAATTAAAATACTAAAGAAGCATTCATAATCTAGAAGGAGACTCAGCTTTTCACAGCCCCTACTCACACAGGACATTTGTGATTCTTTACAGGTGCTTTTCAGTGGGAAGAGCTGGAAGAAGACATCAGGAGGAAGTTGAATGATTCAGGGGATGTTTCCGATGTAATCGAGAAAGTTAAATGCATTTTAAAAACACCAGGAAAGGTAAATTACTTTGACTCTGAATTATAACGGGTATACTTTGATGACTATAACATTGAGTCATTAGCAAAGTTAAATAATTCATAAATATAAATGTTTTCTCTGTGTATGCGTTTCTATTTAAATATTTTAAACAGAAACATATGTATTTCTTACTAAGATTTTAATTTATGTAAGGATTAAAGTATGTGTGAGTCATGTCTTTGAAATGTTCCTTTGTGAATTCTGCCTTCAGAGCAGCCCACTGGAGCCCTGGGAACACACATCCCATACTGGGAACGAGAAGCTGCTACAGCTGCAGCTGGGCCTCCAGGAGGAACCTGTTCTCACACTGCAGAATTTTAACTCAAGTCCTGTGTGGACTTTTTAAAGAGTTCTGAGCAATATATTTAGCCAAATGGACAGTTGAGGAGTCTCTTGAGTACATATTCAAAATTACAAACTGGGTCCAAGGTTATAAAAACACTGATGTTGTATGACCATAAAACACCAGGGATTTAGATTATACAGAGTCTGTAAAGGTCTGATTTGTAAAACTTTAAGACAACAGTATTGCACAATTTAGCCAGTTTGTTCTTATTTCAGATTCTCTGATAAGCAAACTGGCTACAGTAGATAAAAAGGTAAGCTGAGTGCAATGCTTAGCGAAATATAGATTTTCTTTGAATAGAAGGCAAAATTCCTTTAGTTTTTTTTAACAGATGACTCAACTCTATGGCTTACATTAACATTTTAAAGTTAATAGTTGAAAGATGTAAACTGAATTAGTTTTTCATTTCTTCTCATTCTTACATTCATTTAGTGTGTGTTTACACACATGTACATGGTTGTATGTGCCAAAGAGTACATGTGGAGTTGAGAGGACAGTTTGTAGGAGTAGATTCTTCCTCCACTAGGTGGGTTCTCAGACAGCAAGGGTCTTTACCCAATGAGCCATTTCTCGGCCCCCACTTTCTTTTTTTTTTTGTGTGTGTGTTTTGAGGCAATGACTCATTATATAGTCCAGACTAACTTCAAACTCTTTTTAGCCCTGACTGATTTCAAACTCTGTGTAGCACAGACTAGCTTCAGACTTGTGGCTTTCTACCTTAGTTTCCTGGCGGTAGGATTGCATATATACAACCACACCTGCTTGTACTAGCTTTACATGAGGATTCTTAATTTTCTTTAGTTGAGGAAAAAATTTAACAGAGAAACACAGAATTAAGGGGTGAGATATTTTGTTTCAGTAACTCAATGTGGCAGGTATCCCCAGGGTGGCCAGCCTTACAGGAACTGGACACTTAATAGCTCTCTTTCAACCTAACTCAACTGAGTAATCCTTTAAAGAAGGATGCGCAAATGCCTGCATTCTGTTTATCAAGACTGTCTCATGAGTTAATTGATGAACCAGGGGAAAATGTCTCTCTCTCCATCTCTCTTCACACACACATACTTCATACATGGTTTATATCTCTGTAAGATTCACAATGTGCAGGTTCATAACCTTTATCTACATGGGATATGCAGAGTCTTGCTGGTGTTCTGAACCGTCTTTTCCTTGGGTCTGATTTGGCACTCGTTCCTTTGCGGTACCAAGGGTAACTAACATCAACTCAGCCAGATGATGGGAAGACTGGACTGTGTGATTCCATGACACTTACCTAATCCCTGCACAGGTGGGAGGACTCTTCCACCGTTCCACACTTTCTGTTTCTCTAGTGTGTCATATAACACTGCGTTGGCACTTGGGAGTGTGGATTTCAGTTCTGAATCTGCTGTTAATTATTACTACCGCTTTGAGCAATTCAGGCTTTTCTTTTAAACTGGGGCTAAAACAAGATACTTGAAGCACCTGCTAGCTCTCTAACTCTGGGATGGGTTTTGGCTGTCATTCTTTTACGAGTGCCAGTAACTTACATACTAAATACCTGTTCCTCCAGTGGGTGCTGTGGCGCAGCGCTGAGATCTCCAAGTGGAGGACCAGGATCTTTGTCTCTTATACTTCTGGATTTCATGCTGGAATGGGTTTTCTTTTTCCTTGTCAAGAAAATTGTATCATATTTCTCCTTCACAAAAGACTGGAAACTTCCCTTCAAAGTAGATTAGCACAGGTAGACAATTAGATATCACTTATTCTTATTGCCAGAGCTGGATGTGGGACTTCTTAAGGATAAAGCTTCCTGACTTCTCTAGCTGGCCAAGCATGGGAGTTCTCATGAGGATGAGATTGGAAATACAGCCACGGAACTGATAGAGTCATCAAGAATGAGCAAAAAGCCAGGTGGTGATGGCGCATGCCTTTAATCCCAACACTATGGGAGGCAGAGGCAGGTAGAGCTCTGTGAGTTTGAGACCAGCCTGGTCTGCAAAGCTAATTCTAGTCCCAGGACAGCCAGAACTACATCAAGAAACTCTGTCTAAAAAGATAGATAGATAGATAGATAGATAGATAGATAGATAGATAGATAGATAGATAGATAGATAGATAGATGATAGATAGATAGATAGATAAAATGAGTAAAAATAATTCAATAAGAGCCATAACTAGACCATTCCAAATGAGGGATTGCGGCCATAAAATTTAAGATTGCAGCTTACTTTGGGCAACTCTACTTGAAAATGCTGTTAAGACTTGTTTTATTTCATTGTAAAGAAAAATTAGAGAAATACAAAAGAAAAGGATGGAGGCAAGGAAAGGGAGCTGGCACTGGGCTTCTAGAAGTGGGATCAGGGGATGTCTGGATCAACTTCAGCAAATGAACAAGGTGCCGAAGCTGAGATGGACAAAGGCACTGTGAGAAGAGCCTGGCAGCTGGGCTAGGCAGATGTGCTGTGACAGGTCAGGTTGATGTGGGCGGAGTGTCTAGATCCAGGACCCCGGGTACTTTCTGCAGGTTCCTAGTCTCTGCTGTTCACACACAACAACAACAACAGATAACTAGCATTAGAAAACTGTATTCAGATGGAAATTCACCACTGTGATGTTTTTTTAAATGTTCATTCTTTGGGAGAAAATGATGACCTGCTAGGCTGTAAGAAGCCTCAGGTGATAAGGAAACATGGATAAACTTCCTGTTGCATCAGGATCCCGAGTCTCCCTGGCCACCACTTAGCCAGTTCCTGTACTGTGTGCCCAGCCACCAGCTGCTGCTCTCCGACAGCCAGCAGATGTAGAGCTTGAGGAAAAGTTTCCTTCAGAGGTGTGATCATAGGTGCCAGCATGAGGCAGTAGTGACTGTGTTGTCAAAGCAGACTGAACATCTCCCCTGCGCTTGTGTTTTCTCCTCATAGATCAATTGCCTGAGGAATTGCAAGACCTACCAAGCCAGAAAGCCTCTGTGGTTCTATAATACGTCACTCAAGTTTTTCCTTAATAAACCGATGCTTGCTGATGTTGTCTTCGAAATACAAGGTATGGCTCCGCTCATTCACATTCCTTGTACGGCTTCATTTCTTACTTGCTTCCCTCACATTCTAGTTCAGCTGTAAATGCCTGGGATGAAGAATTAGTGATCCCTGTTGCAGGACATAAAGTAATACCAGCTGAATTTTAAGAAAATCATTTTATAAACTAAAAAGGAATTTATATTTCCTTAAAGATAAACTTCATCTACTTTCTGGGATCCTCAGGGGATGGGATGATTTTTAATGTGTCATTTTGCATTTTCATTTGTATATTTCTTTAAGATTCTGTTTTTAATTCACCTGAAGCCAGCTGTCTTAAAAACACATTATCTCTTGCTTGGTTAATTCAGTTTTTAAAACAATTGACCTACACCAGGAACCCACAGTTATGGCTGGATGTGTCTCTCGAAGCACTGTGAGAATTCTCACCACCAGAGCAACTGAAGGCCACTTCTCATCTTTGTGGAAAGTAATGCTGCCTATTTTTAATAAAGATAAGCAGTCTTAGAAGCCCATTACTGATTACTTGCATGCTTAATTCTGTCACATTAATAGATTAAATGCATAATCTTAAAGATGAATCATCAGATACTTTCAATTATGCAAGGATAAAAGGAGTTGTTTGCAAATGAATTAAGTAGAACTTTAGGTGGGCCATTGTAAAGAGGGAGATATAATTTTAATTTGGGGGTAGAAATATGTGGCAGGTAGCATAGCATTTTGCCTTACCCAGAAAGATTCTCCTTATTTTTAATTTTGGTCATGTGTCAAGAAAACTAGTGAATTTTTTCCCAAGGCTCTATTGGCAGCACCATATGCAGTGTGAGCCTGGAACCTGAAAGTGTGGGACAGTAAGAGTGGCCCTGAGATACATTTAAAACATCATGGTAAGGGGAGGCACCAAACAGCCAGAGACTATCTCTAGCCTTCTCATCGGGTTAGAAGACCTCCTCCAGCTGGCTAACCAGACCCTGGCAATGGCACACTCACATTAATTGTCAAATTGAAAAGTCCAAAGTGTCTGTCCAAAGCCAGCTTCATGATACTCATTGTAGGTGGGAAAAGTTTTCTTAAAGGGCCAACCAGTGGTGATCACAGGATTAACTCCTAGGGGACTACTGTTGATAATGCATTTGTGGGAGGTGCATGGGTGTTTGTAAACCAGAGAAACGCCAGGGTAATAGGCTAAACAGCTTCATAGTCCAACTGAAGGCACTATATCCGTACATGTTAAATCTTTCTTGAGGTTAACAAGTGTCTGTTTTCTTTCTCTGAATGAAACCAAGCATCATTCCTAAATGTCACTGTTGAAATATGAAATAATAAAAAGGTGCAACAAATACATTTTATTTCAATACTCAGTCAAAAAGACCATTGATGACCTGTGTAGAGTGAGGAGAAATTGGCTCTGTAATTGTTTCAGTCTCGTTCTTTCTCTTATAAAAGTTTTCTGAAATCATAACACGAAATGGATATGACAGGACAAGATAGGCCTGGCATTTCCAAAGAACATATTTATCTTCTGACAAAAAAATCCTGTGTACCCTTAGACAATTCTTTACCAGCAGTCAATTGCCAGTTATTATGTAAATGCTGTGTTAGATTCATTTAGTGTTTGTGTAAATATACTGCTCAAAACAGGTAACTAGGAGCTGGAGAGATGGCCAGCAACAATAGCTCTGCTGTTCTTCAAGAGGACCCCGGTTTGGTCCCCAGCACCTATGACGACTGCTTGTAACTCTACTTTCAGAGGATCTGAAGCTGTCTCCTGTCCTCTTCAGGCACCCACACACACATCACACGCTGAATAAAACAAAACAACAACAACAGAAAACAGGTAGCTTAGTTGGATATTGTGTTACATTTTCAAAGCATAATTTTCATGACACCAAAACAGTTATTTAAAAGGTTGTGAGATCATGTTCCCTTAACTGAAAATATGGTGGCTTCCTGCACTAAATTCTGTCCTTCAAATGGATCTAAAAATCAGTTGGACATATCGTTCTGTGCCACAGCTGTGCCATGCCTGTAATTGCAGCTCACCAGAGCAAACACGGGCAGATTCTGGGGGCTTGTCTCTCGGGCAGAGTTCCAGGTCAGTGAGAGAGCCTGTTTCAAAAAAATAAGGTGGAAAAGAGATTGAAGAAGACATCCCGATGTCCACCTCTGGCTTCCATATGATTCATGTTTACCTGTGCACGCGTGGCTTCCATATGAGACATGTTTACCTGTACACACACACACACACACACACACACACACACACACACACAGACACACCATGCTTGAAGATACTGAAGCTGGTTTTACATTTCCAACATTATCCTGTAACATTATCAACAGAAAGCTCTGTTAAAATTTCAAGCCTTGCTTATGAAATCCACCCCTGTTTACTTTCCATTTGATATTTTTAGTCAGTCCTAATTCATCTACTTAAGGCAAATGATAGACCATCCAAGTGTGTTTAAGCTGTGCTCCTATTTTTCAAATGATTTTATATTTATCTTGAAATAGTTTAAATCCTAAAATTGTAAGTCGAATTGCAATGCCAATTTGAATTCCTTGTTAATTGGTCTCTACAAATATATCCATATATCCAGCATGCCTTAGTTATGGGAGCTGACCCTCTTGGTAGAGGGTCCTTTACTCTGGCTGGGAGGGTTGTGGCAAAGAAGGGAAGACACGGTGGACAGATGGTGTTTGTTGGTAGAAGTAGGATGCTCTCAAGCTGGTTCCTTGCTCCTGGTCGGGGTGTGCCTCGGTAAATCGCAGCGCCAACCCATGGGCTCCACTGGGAGTATCAGTGGTTGATCCATGAGCCTGAGGAAATATTGGCTTCAGGAAACATCTCTGAGTTTAGATGGACCTGTCTTCTTCCTAGGACAGGAAGTATTTTGCTTGGATTTTAGAGAGGTTGAAGAACCTAACAAATCGTGAGTGTTTTAGAGAAGAATAAACACTTGTGATAAATGTTACGAAATTGGGCAATATATGAGTAAATTATTGGGCAGAAAATAGTGGTTTGGCTCATGGCATTTCTTTCTGGAGGGGGGCAGCTTTGTGGTTCCCAATAGTCCTGGGATCCTCCATAACTAGAACTCCCACTCTGCCCTCCTCATCTCGGCATCTTCCATTTCAGTCACCATGGTAGTGGGTGGTCATCTGTGGAACTGAAGGCTGTTGTGTGGGTTCATGGTCTCCTTACATGGTAGAGATTATAGCAACTGTTTCAGCACCCTACGAGTTCCGTGCCACCCGCGACCCCATCTGGTGCTGTCTTTGTGCGGTGCAACTTTGTGCAGTTTGGAGAACTCAGCAGTCTCCCTAGAGAGTCAGTTTGGTGCGTTTCAGTGTCTGGTGTGAGCTCAAGGGCATCACAGTTCAAAGCCTGTCTCAGAGAAGGCGTCGCTTGTGTGCAACAAAGATGGCGTGACCTTGTCATCACCCTGCAAATGTTCCTAAGGTCTAGCCTGCGCACCTCCCCGTGAGGTTTGGACCACTTGTTTGCTTCTGCTGTTTCCATTTCTGGGGTGGGGAAGCCTGACCAAGACAGTTTTGAGTTTGGCCACAAAGGGCAATGGGGTTGTTTCCTGGGAGGCACAGGTGGCTGTATTTCAAGCCAACCAGGAGGGATGATTGCTTTGTTATAAAAACACATGGCAAAATTTGTATTTCAGTCCTTTGGTCTTCAGGAAATCTAAACTAACAGATGTTTGTCTGGTTTGTAAATTGTTGGGTTCAAAGGCAAGTCTTGAACTCTTCTGTATCTCAGCTGCTGCAAGAAGTCTCCGGAGCAGTGCCCATTGTCTCCCGGGTGTGGTTCTCCACCGCAGCCTGGCTTGTCCTGGTCAGTGGCACTCCAGGCAGAACACACGGGCAACTCTACAGCATTATCTTGATTTTGTTTACCTTTCTCACCTTTCAGGAACGACTGTGCCAGCCCACAGGGCCATCTTGG
The DNA here is from genome assembly GCF_949786415.1 of Peromyscus eremicus. Lineage (NCBI taxonomy): Eukaryota > Metazoa > Chordata > Mammalia > Rodentia > Cricetidae > Peromyscus > Peromyscus eremicus. The sequence continues at coordinate 74,769,851 of NC_081427.1, forward strand.
TGGCACGGTGTGAAGTGATGGCAGCCATGTTTAATGGCAATTACATGGAAGCCAAGAGTGTCCTGATTCCAGTTTATGGCGTTTCCAAAGAGACTTTCTTGTCGTTTTTAGAATACTTATACACGGACTCTTGTTGCCCAGGTATGCAGTGAGCGTGTCTCATGAGTCTCTCTTGCCACTCAATGGGTAGTTTGCTTTCTAACTGATCTGTTCTGTTTAAGGTCTGTCAGCTGATATCATGGCGTTTGCTAAGCAGTTTGGAGGTGATGTAGGGAGAGCATCGCATGTCCAGTTAGTTCAGATGGAAGAGCAGGGATCAGGAGCTCACAGTAACAGCAGGTTATTGATTGCCCTAGACATTCGAGAATCAAGGTACTTGGGGTACCTGTGGCTGCTCTAATTGCAGAGTTTGGGAGCACTACCTCTTAACGAGGAAAGGGCTGGACAGTAGCTTTCATGGTCCTCACATCTGGTTGAAATGTTTTTCAGGACATTTGATATTGTGAGACTGCTGTGGTCATCCAGATCTGAGGATGTGGGGTTTAAAGGCTGCTACTGACTTTCAAAGTCAGTCTCCCCTAAAATTGGCGTCTCTGAAAACTTTCCCTGGAGTGTTTAGGATCCTGGTGGACTATAGGATCGATTTCTAAATTCACTAACCAAAGGCTATCTTTGACCAGCACACGTTAATAATGTTAATAATAATTAATGATGTGTAGCAGATACATGTTAGAACAGATCTTGCAAGATTTTTGTAGACAACACAGTCCTTTCAACAGGGCACGAAAGCACTTGGAGTGTTTTATCCCATTCTGCCCCCAGATGGCGCCCTCCTCAAACACAGCTCGTGACCTGGCAGATGAGGCCTTGGTCACAAAAGCCGGCCAGCAACCCTACAGAAAGAAAAACAAAACATAGCTTTCAGACCATGCCTCCCTTTAGACTCACTGCTTTAATTTTTAGAATAGGCAATTTTCCTATGTTTGTTGTTTAAATAAATTTTGAATAAGTCATGAGTCCTCTATGAAAAGATATAGAGTTTCCAAAAGAGAAAATTACGTCTATAGTCAAATTGTCTGTCTCCCAGTTAGCTGTGTTTCGGAGCTGTTATGCCACTATTAATGAAGACTGGCTTGTTATTTTTGCTTGGTGAAGATGAAAGCATTGGCTGTTAGTGGAAATAAATATTATTTTCTCAATACTGGGAAATGTAGAAAATTAATAACAAATTTGATCACTAATTTTTTAAAATGCACCAGGCATGGTGGAACACACCTTTACTCCCAGCACTCTGGAGGCAGAGACAGATGAATTTCTGAGTTTGAGGCCAGCCTGATCTACATAGTGAGTTCAGGACAGCCAGGGCTACATAGAAAGACCCCATCTTGAAAACCCTAAATAAATAAATAAATAAATAAATAAATAAACAAACAAATATGTAAGTTATATGTTTATATATTAGCACTATTGTTTTAGTGATTGCATTAGATAGTAGCACACTCAATTTTTTTTTAATCCAGTTTCATTTTTCAATGTTTCAGTAAAAGATTTATTCATAATAAAAGTTATAAATTTGCTGTTCTTGCTTCGTTTCTGTTGCTGTGATAAAATACTCGACAGAAAGTAATCTATTTATTTTTGTTAACAGTTCCAGGTTGACAGTTCCAGGCTGAAGTCCATTGTTTCAGGAAAGTTAAGGCGGCAGGAGATTGGGCAGCTAATTGTATCACATCCATGGTCAAGAGCAGAGAGAAATAAGTGTATTCATCCCTTCTACTCAGCTCACTTTCCTACTCCAGTACAGTCCAGGACCCAAGTCTAGGGAGTGGTGTTGCCCACAGTGGGCAAGTCTTCCCACCTCAATGAAGGCCCTCAAGACTCCCACAGACGTGCTCCCAGGCCGACCTGATCTAGACAATCCCTGACTGGACTCTTCCCACATGATTCTAGGTTTTGTCCAGTTGACAGTTACAGCAGGGCAAGTGCTCTGCAGCTAAGCCATATGCACAACCCTAAACCTACCAAACTTGTCTGTGCGATTTCCAGATGGAGGAGAGGGAAAGTGGGCAGCCACTTGCTGCACAAGTATAAGAACTGTGTAACATCTCCAGGACAAAAACTGGGTAGGCATAGCAACCCTCCAATCTCAGCAGCGATTGGAGGGAGAGAGGGGGAATCCCCATAGCAATCTGTAGAGCAAGCTGGCTAGCCAGACTAAACTGTTAGAGACCCTGTCTCAATATATAAAGTGACAAGCAATGGAGGAAGACACTCAGCATTAACCCTGGGCCTCCACACACACGTACAAATAGATATCATGTGCGTGCACACACACAGATGCCATATGCATACACACACAGATACCATATGCATACACACACACACATGCCATATGCATGCCCACACAGATAACATATACATGCACACACAGATATCTATATATGCATGCACACACACAGATACCTATATATGCATGTACACTCACCATATACATGCACACACAGATACCATATGCATGCACACACACAGATACCTATGTATGCATGCACATTCACAGACACCATATACATGCACACACAGATACCATATGCGTGCACACACAGATGCCATATGCGTGCACACACAGATGCCATATGCACACACACACACACACACACACACACACACACACACATACTTAAAGTTCTAGGTTTTATGTTTATTTTGCCATAGTGAAAACAACACAATCAGCCTGGGGACTAAAGCAAAGAAAGAAGAGTTAGAGGTGCAGATGTGGCTCAGATGGTAGTGTGCTTGCCTTGCATACACCAAGTCCTGGATTTGATCCACAGCACAGTGTGTCGGGCATGATTGTACACACCCGTGATTTCAGCACTCAAGGATAGAGGCAGGAAGATCAGAAGTTGAAGGTCATTTTTAACTACATAAGGAGTTGAAGGCTAGCCTGTGCTACGTGAGACCCTCGAGTGGGGATAGGGATGGAGAAAGAGGAAACAATAAGATTTAGTGTAGCTAATAAAAAAAATTAGCCTTTAATACACACACTTGGGAGGCAGAGGCAGGCAGATTTCTTGGAGTTCAAGGCAAGCCTGGTCTACACAGTGAGTTCCAGCCCAGCCAGAGTTACACAGTAAGATCCTGTCTCAAAAAAAGAAAGAAAAATGTAATAGCTAGCTCTCTGTGTTAGTTAAGGGCAGTTTTTGGAATCCTGCTCTAGAGAGCTGGGGATGGGATTCTCTTTGGAGTATGAAAGCTTAAATGGATTATTTACAAAATGTGATTCTCTTTGGAGTATGAAAGCTTAAATGGATTATTTACAAAATGTAGTACAAGTTAGGAATGTGCTAATGGGACTCTTCCTAGGAATTCTAGCACACTGAAAGATAACTGTCCGCATGTTTTAGAGATGTGTGTGTGTGTGTGTGTGTGTGTGTGTGTGTGTGTGTGTGTGTGTGTTGATTGGGGGGTTTTGTTGTTGTTGTTGCTGCTGCTGTTGCTAGGCTGGAACTCACTGTGTAGATCAGACTTACTTCAGCCTCACAGAGCACCTGCCTCAGCCTCCCAAGTGCTGGAAGTAAAGTATGCCAGCTACACCCAGCCCATGCTGTGTGTGTTTTCTTTTCGTTCCTGAAAGCAGTGGTCTAATCAACCATCTTCTCTCACTTCCCTCCTCACCAGCTGGCATTTTCCAGGCCATGTGTCTCCTGATCTGTGCTGAGATGTACCAAGTCTCCAGACTGCAGCATATCTGTGAGCTGTTCATCATCACACAGTTGCAGAGCATGCCCAGCAGGGAGCTGGCCTCCATGAACCTTGACATTGTGGACCTGCTCAAAAAGGCCAAGGTGGTTGGCCCTGTGTGTGTGGGATTTGGGGTAGGGGTGAGGGTGAGGGTAGGTGGAGGGGCCTCTTTTGATTTAAAATATACATATAGTACTTGTTTTCTGTGTTTTAACAGCTGTGTCAAGACTATTATCCATTTTAAAGTTTGGCTAAAAGAGGCTACAGTTTCTTTGCACCAGTTTTTATGGGGAAGTAATTTTGAATTTCTAACTGGGTTAGAAATTATGTCTATGTTTTCAGTAATGGTCCTAATCCTAGTTACTTGCGTGTGGCTGTGCTGTGAATATTAGCGTTACAGGAAATAGAATTTTCTTCCCAAAAGAATCATCTCTTAGCATTACTGAAAGGAACTGGAAGGATTGTTCTGTATATTCCAAATGACGTAGTTACTGGAACCACGTACTTCCCTTGTTCGTTCATTTCCGGAGCATGTTTTCGAGTCTCAGTGGTAACATGGGTGAAGTTTGCTGGCGTGTCTTAGGAATCTAGTAAACTCTAAAGTGTAAGAGTGGGAGTCACTGCATTGGCTCCTGGCTCCTTCCATGCCCGGGACCTCTCTGTTAAGAATGGCACTGCTACAAATTCTAGTAAACACATGTAGTTTGCACAAGTCAGTTGTGAGAAACTGTGGTTGGAAAGACCAGAGAATATGGGGGCTGGAGAGATGCCTCAGTAGTTAAGAGAGCTTGCTGTTCTTGCAGAGAATCCAGATCAGTACCCAGCACCCACAGGATGACTCACAATCATCCATAGGCACAAATAAGGTATACATGCAGGTAAAACATTCATATATATGTATTTATGTGTGTGTACACATATATAAAAATTAATTTTTAAAGACCTTATAATATGGAAGAGGACAGGACTATAAATAAACTTGTATTGTGTATTGAAATTGTCCCTCAGACTTCCAGATAAGATTCTAGTCAAGGGGGAACCCACAGAGACAGCTGACCAGAGCTGTTAGGGAGCCTGCATGGGACTGACCTAGGCCCTCTGCATGTGTGTGACAGTTGTGTGGTTTGATCTGTTTGTAAGGGCCCTAGCAGTGAGATCAGGACCTGTCTCTGGCACTTAGCTGGCTTCTGGGAACCTATTCCCCATGCTGGATTACTTTGTCCAACCTGAATGCAGGGGGAAGAGCTTGGTCCTACCTCAACTTGATGCGCCATGCTGTGTTCAAGCCCGTGGGAGGCCTGCCCCTTTCTGAGTGGAGGTGGAGGAGGAATGGGTGGAGAGGGGGGTAGATGGGAGTTGGGGGAGGGGGACGGGGGGGGGAGAAAAGGGGGGGAACTGTGGTCAGTATGTAAAATGAATGAAAGAAAAAAAAAAAACCAATTCTAGTCAAAAGCCCAGCATGCACTCATTCCCAGCCTCTCACTCACGGGAGAAGGCTGGCTCTGATGGACCCTCCGCCTGTGTTATCGTCCATTTCCCCACTGTCGAAACTCCCGTGGCCTTAGCTCATCACAGATCTTACTGAATGTGCCTGAACTGAGCCTTCTGAGCCACCCCTCAGGTGACCCTTGGTCCATCACTCTAGAGTGGGACATCTGAAAATCATGTCTGGCTCCCAGCACGTCTCTTTCCCTGTCACGTTTGACATGCAGAGCTGACAAGAGCTTGGTGGTTTAGTCTTCATCCAAGCTGACCTGGAGCCACGTGCTGGAGCAAAAGCAGAACTCCTGACGGCTGAAAGCTGCCTCCAGGCTGAAGCAAATTCGTTAATCGTTGTAAATATTTCTGGGTAGAGAAGGAAATTTATCCAAAGCATGTGAGCATTTTTAACTTTCCATTTTGTACTTCATATCTGTCATAATCAAGTCTTACAATCAGATGTATTTAACATTATAGGTTAAAAACAAATTTTAAAAATCAAGTAACCCTTATCTTTTTCTGATATACTTATATCGACCTTGAACAAGTTTCCCTCTTGTTACATGTTTACATCCTGAATTTCTTTATTTTTATTTTACTTCCTTTATTTGGAAACAAGGTCTCACTTATCCCAGGCCAGCCCCAAACTTACTGTGTAGGGAAGGATGATCTTGAACGCCCAATCCTCCTGCCTCTACCTCTGGAGTAGTGGGATTCTGAGCATGTCCACCGCTGATTGTACAGTGCTGGAGATGGAGCCCAGGGCTTCCTGCTGCTAGGCAAACTCTGCTTGGTGTTAGTGGACTCTTTTCATACTCTACCAGCAAGCCTTTATGCTTTGGAGTCCGGGTGTGAGCAGCTGGGAGTGCATCCCATGTGGTCACTTCTTACTGGTTTAAGGCGCCTTCCACAGCTGCGCACGGGCTTGTGTCTCTATCAGCAAATTCTTCAGATTTGTCTCCCCAGTGCTAGTTTCTGACTTCTTAGTTTCCCTCTCAATTTAAAAAGTCTAACTTATCTACTCTAAGTTTTATTGTTTCTTTTCAAATTAAAAAAAATTATTTTATGTGTATGGCTGTTTTATCTGTATGTGTATCTGTATACCACATGTATGTATGGTGCTCACAGAGGCCAAAGACGGTTGCAGGTGCCCTGGTACTAGAGGTACAGAGGCTTCTAAGTGGCCGTGTGGGTGCTGGGAATCAAACTTGAGTCCTCTGCAAGAGCAACTACTGATCTTAACCACAACCATCTCTCCAACCCAGTTTCGTTTCTTAAGACCTTTTAAAAAATAATTTTTACTATCAAGTGTGTATGTGTATGTGTATGCGATGCGCGCACGCATGCCTCTGATCTTCATGTCATTAAGAGTGCTCTTGAAGGGGATTGTGGGAAACCCCTTCCTTCCCTCTTCATTTTCTTCCCAGGCATGAAGCAGACAGTTTTGCCCTGCCTGGAATGCTTGCCTTGTTCTGCTACTGCAGGGCCGAAGGAGAGAGGCTCACCAGTCATGGATGGAAACTTCTAGGGCTGTGAGCCAAACAAACCTTCTCTGTTTATAATTTGGTTGTCATAGGTGTTTAGTGTAGCAACAGAAAACAGAAACATACCATCTTCCTCTCAGAAGGTTTGAGATTGCTTGTTTGGTCAGAATTAGGTGTGTCCTCCCCGTTCTCTGTCTTCCGCAGGGTTAAGCTCCCCCAACCCAGTAGCTCTCCGAATCCCAATTTCCCATCTCTGTTGTCGTCTGTGCCACACCCCTGTGTCTTCTCTGCGTGAGCAGTTGCAGGGCCCCTCACTGCTGCGCCCCCCCCCTTGCTCTGTCCCTCCATGGATCCTGTTTCTTCGTCAAGGTGTTCTTCATCCCTTCTGTCACTACTGTACCAGAGATGCTTTTCTCAGCCTGGCTTCTTTGGGCTGAGGGGAGGGTTCTTTATCTCAGTTCTCACGGAAGCCCTGTCTAACCCACGAAGGTGCACTTACTCTCACATTCAATTAAATGTATACCCTTATTTATAATGTATATGGTAATACTTAGCTGCATTAGAGTATGAACTTTGTTTCTGAGGTTTTTTTTTTTTTGAGAGCTCCTGGGTATTTCTCCATATTTAATAGCTCTAGTTCAGCATTTGGTTTATTTTTCTATGCCTTTATCCTTTTTAAAGCCTTTGTCTTACATCCTTGACCTTTTTTCAGTTGAAACCCTTTATCAGAGGATAGCATATGTTGATTTGTTTTTTGAGACAGAGTCTCACTATATTCTTGCTTGGCCTGGAAATTTCTACGTAGACCAGGCTGTCCTTGAACTCAGAGACACCTTCCTGCCTCTGCTTCCTGAGTTCTGGGGCTCATGGCGTAGGCCACCATGCCAGCCAAAACCCTAATTTTATAATGAGGTACCTTCCATTTCTTGCCAAGATATTTTAATATGTGTTATATAATATATACAATAACTCAGGTCCTACATTTGAAACGTGTTTTCATAGCCAGCTTTTCCCCTCCTCTTTCCAAGCCATGACTCTGAGTCTGCACCCTGGGCTTCCTGTTCCGGGTTGTCCACTCTGGTCAGTTGTCTGGAGGCTTCCATTAACATAGCTACGGGCACTTACTCTATCCCCTGACATTTTATATAACTGACAACATGGATGGCCTTTGGAAGAAACTATGTTAAATGAAGTATAATAAAGAAGAACGTATTGTGTGATTTCCTCTTATATTGAGTACCTACTGTAGTCAGATTTCTAGTGACAGAAAGTAAAACAGTACAACCAAGGCCCTCAGGAGTTAAAGGGAGTTATTTGCATTAAACAAATGTAAGTTTTATTTTGGATGATGGAGTCTCATCTGGAAATGATGATGGTACTGTTTGCACAGACATACGAATGTACTATGTGCCACTAAACTGTCCACATAATACAGTAAGTCTAAGTATCTACTGCAAGGGCAGTAACAGAGAACTCTACCAAAGTCACCCACAATCAAACCACTATAATCCAGACTGATGGTTGGCTAGAGCAGTGCAGGTGTGGGTTGACCCCGGGAGAGTATCTTATCAGCCAGATTGCTCTCCGAACTCAGAAGGAGAAGAATGATACAGAAAATCCAGCTCTGTGTAGCAATGATCTTAAGAGCAAATGCTCAGTTCTGACTGAGATGTGAATGTGGTTCCTGATGACTAGACCCTGTATGAAAAGTTCACATTGGAGCACTAAGAACCTCAGTGTTCATTGGTTACCGGCGCAGCCCTGCTGCTCTGGCACACTGTCTGGTTTCCGGTGAGTTGGCTGTTTTGCTGGACGAGCTAACCTTATCAGTATTTGTTAATAGTGCTCCAGTCTCCTCTTGTGGCCACAGTTACCAGACACGGCAGCACTTGCAGGCACGTACCCGTGGGTGTGGACTCCGATCTCTCCTGACCGTGGCTGCAGTCTGGTCAGGACAGGTGTATAACTTACCTCCTTCCATTTTCTTTGCAGTTCCACCACTCCGACTGCCTTTCAACGTGGCTGCTTCATTTCATTGCCGCCAACTACCTCATATTCAGCCCAAAGCCCGAATTTCAGGACCTTTCAGGTAGACTGCTGATTTCTGTTTGGAAAAGAAGATGTTATGGCCTTTGTTTGAGGTTTGAGATATAATTACTAAGAAACCGTTGCTGCTCTGACATGAAAACATAAATGTAATGTTATACATGTCCTTTCAATTCTGCTGTGTAATTGACGACTCTTTCACATACAATCACCTGTGTTGCATAACCAGTCTGACCTGTGTTACACAAGAAGTTTCTAATGATTATTTTATAGTACCCATTCATTTTTAATTGTTTTTTTATGGTAGGAGAGTTAGGGTGATAAAGAGTGTCCTTAGGTGCCCCTTGGCTATGATAAATGAGACCTTAGTTTTAGCTACTTAAATCAACATGTTTATTTTTTTTTCTTCTCATAGAAATAGAAATAGTTTATTATTTACAATATGTCATCTTTAATGCTTAGAGAATCTGTATGTACATATCTACATAGGAACTTTTGAATAACAGTTTTTTTATTGACCAAATATTTATGTATCTTGCCAATTGGAAGTAATTAGACTATAATTTTAGAGGTAAATGATAAGGATTAAAATGAGTCAGCCAGGCATAATAATGCAAGCTTTTGATCCCCGCACTTGGAAGTAGAGGCAATAGGATCCTGGTTCAAGACCAGTCTTAACTCCATAGCGAACAGGTTGAGATTCCTGCACCTGCCTAGTAGGAAAGGAAACAAAGGTGGAGAGTTTGTCAGAGTGGGCGGTCAGACAGACAGCGTTGGTGCGGAAGGAAAATGGGTAATGGACAAGGACCTGGAGGAATGCCTAGTCAAGGACAGGGAGAACTCCTCGGAGGTGTCTGAGGGTCTTTTGGGTGGCACAGAGAGAGTAGGGGGGAAAGGGGTAAGTGCAGGGTGGTTGAACCTGAGAACAGAGAATCGAAAGGCTGAATCTACAGCTCTTAGGCGCCTCTCTGTCTTGTCTGTATCATGTCTTAGTGCTAATGTACAAGACATAAAGACGCTCTTGGCCTCTTGGCCTCATTCTGCTCCACATATTGACTTGGAAACATGGAATCCAGGATTCTTACAGTTGGCTTTTGACAGATTCAGCCAGTTAACAATGTGCCTATTGTTAGCCTGTCCCCTAGCATGGCACTCAGCCGTTAAAACAGTAGGATAATATAATCAAAGCAAAGCCAATGGCACGTATCATTCACTCTACATTTTGCAAGAAAAAAAAAACTGGGCTTATTTCATAAAGAGAAGGTGTGCTCTGCTTGCTCCAGGTACAAAGAGCATTAGGCTGTCTCCTTACGACATTAATTGAGCTGCATTTTGACCCTAGAGTTACTGTGACTGTCACCTTAGGTCACCACCATTGTAAAAGAAAAAGATTATTTTCTCTCCACTCATGTGGACGTATGAGCTACCTGGAGTATAATTACAGCCATGGGAGAAAGACTGTGTAATTTCTGTTATTAGTGTTATTAGCCCTTACTTATACAGTTGCCTATAAAATATGCAGTGCCCAGTGGCCAGTCAGAGGTGCAGGGTGTCCTCTGAGAAGCCGTATACGACACAAGTGCTGTGGCAGGGATCAGTCTTGCCCTTGGGTGGGAACTGAGAGTTCATATCTTTGGTACCTGTGGTATGGTTCTCCCTAGCAGAGGAAAAAGTCCTCTGGGTAACAGAGCATTATGAAAGACACTAAATCAGTAGTTATGAACTGGCAACTCTGACTCCAGTCAGGTCTACCAGGGTTGATTTTTTTCAACCACCATATAAAATTGTGTTTTTATATAGTACTTCCATTTAAAATCTCCAGGGGAAAATCTGAAAGATTTGGATACCCTGGGTCTATTTTTCTCCTGGGAAAGCCTGGAGCTAGGTAGTGGCTGCCCAAAGGGGACATGTGCTGCCCACCAAAGGGGACATGTCCTCTCCAAAGGGCTGGAGTCTTCTCTCCTTTCGGTGGTGATTTTATACCCAGCCCCCTTCCCATCTGCTTAGGGTTGGGAAGTTTCTGTCATGTCCCTTACAGCTTCCTTGTGGAATGGTCTTTGTCAGCTGTAGACACTCCGATTGTCACTAGAATTCTACCAATTGTCTCTTGACAACACTCTTTTTCTTAGTGTTCATTTTTGTTTTTCTCTTCTTAAAAATGGGGTATGTGCATCTTGGGTTGGCTTATGTTCTGCTTTCTAGCCAAGGTTTGAACTCCTAACCTCCTGGCCTCTGCCTCCCAAGTGCCTGGTGAATTTTTTCTTCTGTAAAGTTATTTAGAAATCAGAAAGTGAGGATGGAAAACTCTCATGTCATGGCAAGCCTTCCAACCCAGCTAAGTAGCTCATTCCACCTTAGATTTGTACACACTAGATTCTTAAGAAGACATATAGCAACACATAGGAAAATTTGACCCTTGGTGTTTGTGGATTCCTTTTTCTCACAGCTGGTTTAATTTAGCTAAGTATTGTGTTATGTTTTATGGAACAATTGTTTGGTTCCTGGCCGCCAGAGCTCATCTGCTGTCGCTTTTTTCTGGAGTTCTGTATTTTTTTTCTTTTGAGACAGGATCTCACTCTGTAGCCCTGGATGTCCTGGAATCCACTGTGTTGGCCAGGCTGGCCTCAAAGTCACAAAAATCCGCCTGCCTCTACCCCCAAGTGCTGGGATTAAAGTTGTAGACCACCACATGCAGTTTGGAGTTGTCTTTAAAAAGTCATCTTAGCTTCCTTATGAAACAGAGAGAACTGACTTCCCTGAGCAGGTGGCTTTTCTACTGTCATTTAGATCCTGTAACTAGGACCTTGTTAACCCACATGCCCGTGAAGTTAAACAGCAGGTGGTGAAATCAAACTGAGTAGAATGAAATGCAAATGCATACAGAAGGGGAGGATCCCCAAACCCTTAAATGTTTAAAGTACTAGGTGTGTCAGAGGCAGGATGAAGCCTGGGGCCTCAACAGTGGAATTCGTAAATGTTGACTAAAGAGCTTTGGTAGGCCTCCCTCCCATCGGTGGAGATAACCTTTACAGAAAATGGGAAGCTAGAAAACCCAAACCCAACGAGTCATCGATTGTAGACTCTGGGAGTAGCTAGCTTGGGGTGAGAAGCTGGACTGGAACACAGGTTTCTATGAAAGTGGATGCAGAGTGCACAGTGTGCAGGGAGGCTAGAGGAACAAGCCTGAAGACCAAGAACTTACAGTATGGCAGACTCTGGAGCACAGGCAATAACATTGGGAATGAATAGATTAGCTAGTTGACTGTGAGTGGATAGGAAGTAGAGTTAGGAATACTTTATAGAGTTTGAAAGGTCAAGTTATCCACAAGGAAAAAATGAATTTCTTATCTCCAGTAAAAACAAAAGTTGTATTGAAGTAGAAAAGGAAAGCAGTCAAATACTACTTTGTGGGACAGTGCATGTCATCACAAATTGTATTCTAGTAAAAATCCTGATGGCTTCTTTTACCCAGATTCTAAGTGATTCTTGAAGGCTGTGGGAAGGATGGGGGATATAGCAGACTGAGCTCCTCTGTAACATAGCAACCAATTGTTTGTATTTCATCTTGACAAAAAAATAAAGTATATGCAATTAACTTGTTTCCCCTTAAAATTTTAGTGGAAGAACGAAGTTTTGTTGAAAAGCACAGATGGCCATCAAACATGTACTTGAAGCAGCTGGCGGAGTACAGGAAGTATATCCACTCCCGGAAATGTCGCTGTTTAGTCATGTGACCTGAGCTTTTGTATACATACACTTTTTATTATTATGAAGAATGGGTAACTCTGGGTTCCAGTAAAATCTTACAACTAAATCAGTATGGTATTTTTAAAAAATCACCATATAGCTTCCTATTAGCTATCTTTGGAGAACTGTGGTTCTTAAAAGGGAGCACAGTCTACAGACTTGAATGCTTCACCTAGAATATAAAACTGTCGGACAGTGGCTTCTCCTACAGGTTGTCCCATCACTTTAATAACACTAAGACCTATCCTAGCTAAGAGGTGTTTAATTTTAAAAAGATCATCTAGGATAAATACAAAAATTTCATCATGTCTGACTGATTGCTCTCCTAAAAGAAGGGCTGTTTACAAGCCACGTGTGACTGTGGAATTCCGGGGAGTGCTAACCAGTGTAGCATGAAGTTGTAGGAATAGAAATTTGCCATATAACAGTCACATAACAGTTGGCTGCAGTTTTAAGAGTCTTTAAATGAATATAATGAAGAACAGCTGCCCCATCTGGACCATCTAACCACATCTGCCTGTCAATCAGCCACAAACCTAATCAGTGTAACCCTCTGGATTCTACAGGCTCCCACCTTAGAAAGGTGGCTTAGTGCTCTGCAAGTGTAGTTGTTAAGTTCCTAAAAATGTTTGAAGAAGGGCCCCATGTTTTCACTTTGCACTGGCTCCCTGAAATTATGTGTATTTCCTATGGGGAAAATGCTATCTCTTTTTTTTTTTTTTTTTTTTTTTTTTCAGACAGTTTCTCTGTGTAACAGCCTTGACTGTCCTGGAACTTGCTTTGCAGACTAGGCTGGCCTCAAACCTACAGAAATCTGCCTGCCTCTGCCTCCAGAGTGCTGGGATTAAAGGTGTGTGCCACCACACCTGGCTGAAAATGCTTTTTTCTTATTTAAACCTCACTCCAAAGAGTGAAAAGCAGAAGAGTCTCTGATACCAGGAGAGCAGAGTGGAGGTTCCCACCTTTGGGGAAGCTTGTACTGCCTAGCACCTCTACAGTGACCACTCCTGGCAGTAAGAAATGCTTTTGGTTGGCTTTGGGACACTAGCTCACTTCTGGCTCTATCCCAGAAGAGCAGGTACTTTCTTGATCAATACGTAAAGCCAGGAAGTTGATAAGAGTGAGTGAGTAGCCTGACTATAATACACAGTTATAAAGATAATCACAGGAAAAGATGCCTAATAGAAACTTTGTTACAAAAGCTTAAGAATTCTTTCTTTTAACTGTATCTGTTAAGATTAGGATAGCAGTGGCTTGAATTGAGTACTTTCCAAGGCCTGAAAGGCCATCTGGTATGAATTAGCAAAGCCACCTAGGAAGGTAAAAGAAAGGATGCAAATCAAAGACCTGCTAAATATAGAGACAGTGTCGCTCAGATGGCCAAGTTAGTTCTCCCATATCACATGTTTGCAGAAATGATTCTGTAAGTTGCGCAAAAGCTTGGGCATGGAAAAATGGATTACTATTTAGTGCTAACACCATAGCATCTGTAATTTAGTACTGGGATATATTTTTCTAATTTTCAGTGATTTTAATATGCATATTTTCCCCAGCTTTTCAAAAGTTTGATTCAACTGTCTTATCCTGTAGTGTTAGGATTGCATACAGAAAGCCCTTTTATGCATACCAATACTGTCAAAATAAAGGGGAAATAATTCCTATAGCTAGAATCCGAAGAAAGCTCATTTTAATTGTGCTGTGCCAATTAAGATTACTGGAATGCATTTTGGTTTTTGTGTTTGAATCACTTGAGTTGCACAACTATTGGCAAATCTCATTTGGTGGCTTAGCGTTGTAAAGAACACATTAGTGTAGATACCTACAAGTTCCTTTGCGATTTTAGATCCAGTGGTAGCCTTTTGATACTTGAAAGCATATGCTCATCATCTATGCTAATCACAGCATTTAAAATTCTAAAATTTTAGGATATTGAAAAATAGGAGTTGAAAAACAAAGAATTTTCTTGGAAATACTATTTTAACATTTAAATAGATCATAACTAGTTCCTCTAGGGTGTTTCTCATGAGTGGGAGTTGACTTTGGAAATGGGTGGTCTCGAGTGTTTATTCTGGAATTTTTTCACTAACCTGTGCGAGTGGCTGGGGCAGCCATGTTTCAGAATATAAATGAGTTCTTAAGCACATTTGAATACAGATCCTTCAGTACTATTGAATTCACTCAATTGGAAGTGATGAGAAATTTCAAATACTTAAAATGATCATGGCTAAATTAGTGCTGGTTTTGAGGGTTCTTTTCCAATCAAAGGATTATTTCTAGATGGCTATATGCTTTGTTGCACAATTTCTGCTTCCATATATTTACCAAGCATTAGTGAGAGAGGACAATGTGTAGTAGAACTAAGACCCTCGTTCAGGGCCAGGTTTGCATCCTACGTGCGTTCTTTGTGTGCTGCTGGCTACTTCCTCCTTGTCCTGCTACAGGGGTCTGGATTTCTAACAGACAGCACTGGCATGGTGACCGAAGCCCACCCCTGTGCCAGCCGTGCTGCGGCTTCATACTGCATACTAGAAGACCGAGGAATCAGATGAGTTTGACTTCCAAGATGGCCAAACATGTCAACTGTAATTTTACAGATGACACTACACTGACACAGCAAATTAGGTTTAAAATGTCTTCAAAAATTACTTTATTTTATTTAAAACATCTGTTTAATTCAACTTTTAATCAGATTTTTCAAAGGGTATGTATGTATTTTAATATAGCCTGACCTGAATTTATATGTTTTTAGCTTTAGTATTTAATGTTTTATAACAAATAAACCATTTTTAAAAAAACAAATTTAATGAAGTTTTCTGTAGTTATTTCTACTTTGAGTATTGAATTGCTGAAGTGATTTGGAGAATGTTTAATTTCTCAAGCACAATTATGTTTTATAAACAATTCCCATTGTGTATAAAATCCTGAGCATGGCTAGTGTTATAGATGACTCGTAGATGTGAAATGATGTAAGAAGATCACACCAACTTTCACATCTGCTTAAAGGATAAAATAACCTCCTAGCAAGGTAACTACCTCTATCCAGAAAAGCATTCTCATAATTATTTAACACAGAACCTGCAGGTTGGAATGTTGGCTGGGCCCAAGAGTTTATGATCTGGAGAGCTGTGTAGTAAAGGAATAAGAATTTGCAGCTTCCTAGCCTGACCTGAATTTATATGTTTTTAGCTTTAGTATTTAATGAAGTTTTCTGTAGTTATTTCTACTTTGAGTATTGAATTGCAGAACCAGATAGAGGAAAGAGTAGCAGCCAAGGGCTTGTTGTGTGCCATGTGTTGAAGCCCCTCCGCAGAAGAACTGCCTGTAAAGCCTGCTCAGTTCACCAAGGGCTCCCTAGTACCTATGAAATTGTACTCCTAACAGAAATTTGATCTAGGAACTCAGCTTCCTGCAAGGTCTCCTTTGGCCCATAGAAGAACTAGGTACACACATTCCCAGCAAGGGCTTTGGTCAGCCAGGCCTGCCTTATCTGCCTGAAAATCCTCTCAAGCAAAAACTGTGTCCCGTCTTGATACCTTGGCCTGTTCATTCCGATTATCTGTACACTTCTTACCATGTACTCTTTCTGTGCCTTGGGTTAGGCTCCCTAATGCAAAATCTTGTCATAGCCAAGACAACTCAATTTAAACAGCACTTTTGCCTTCTGTGACTCTCTCCTATTACCTCCTGGAGGACTACCCTCCTGGCAGCTCAGGGCTCACAGGGAAATCCACACCAATGGTACAAACGTTTTTATCTGAGGGCGTTGGAAAAAAGACACTCACACACTCTCTTGATGGTTTCCTTCTTTATTATCTTCTGTTCGTCCATATTCTTTCTGTGTTCTTTCTACTGTATACTTTTCCTCTACAGCTTACATACCACAACAAAATCTTTCAGGCAATGCAGGAATGTGGTTACATTCCATTTTTCAAGTGAATGATTACAATGAATACAGATAAAAACATGTTTTTTCATCTTCCTTACATGACTAAACATTTTACGTATTACAGGTGAAAAATAAATTATCTTAAGAACCCACATACATTCATACCCAAGCAACTTGTTGTAGATTAACCATGTGGGCAAGCAGGATATTTTTTCAGTCAGGTCTTCTACTGGCTGGCTGCAGTTGTGCAGTTACAAAGAAAGGGCCAATCACTTTATTACTTATCCTGAATGGTAATCTTATAAGGAATCACAAACCTAAATTTTTAATGTATGAAAAAGAATTAGTCAGCTCTACTTTAAATCTTTGGGGTATGTACCCACTCATCAATATTTTTTATATCAGGAGATTGAGGGCAAAAATGGGTACAAGAAATTAATCATCTTTGGTCATCAACCAATCCTAGCAAGAAAAGTGTGTCAGCTAGTAATAATTGGGCTGCTTTGTTCCTGTTACCTGACCTTAAAGAGTTCCACATTCAACTCTTTCTATGTACCTTTCTAAACTTTAGATTATCTTCTTGGGTATTTCACTTCAAGGTCTTTGACGAAAACATCTTAGTCTATTATTTTCAAAGCTTTGTTTCAGCTGTAATGCACTCTGAAACCTGTGAAACACATCTCCCAACATTAAAGTTAAATGAATGTAAGCTAGCTGGGCTAACTGGAACTCAGTTATTTTTCATAATCATTAACCTAACCCACAGTCTATATGGCTCCTCAATAGAAACTCATGTGTTGTAGCAGTTTGACACTTCCTTGTTTATATTTTTAATCAAAATTATTTAAACTAACATTATTATCATTTAGACAGTACAGCTTAGGAAGAGATCTTCATAATAATCCACACAGGTAAAAATGCCCAGTAGAACTGGATGTTTCCATGAGATGAACACACTACACTGCAGGCAGCGGGGGGTGGGGGGGTGGGGGGTGGGAGTGGGGGCTGGGGGGGTGGGGGTGGGGGTGGGGGTGGGGGGTGGGGGGGTATCTCCCCACACCCATTCTCACCATGCCAGACACCAGAGGAAGATGGCAGCAGCAAACATGTGAAGGCACAGCAGAAGCAAAAGAGATTCCAGGGTCTGTCACCATGAATTTCAGTTGCCACCTGCTGCTCCTCTGACATGGCCACCCACTGGCACTCCAGAATCAACTACTTCTCCGTGTGTCTTTCCCTAGCCACTTGTTATACCTTTGTTGTAGGACTTACAACATTTCTAGATGTCTGTCTGTCAGTGGTCTCTACTTGGGTGTTTCTTGAGGGCCAGGCCCATGTTGTGATTTATCTCCCTAACCCTCCCTCAGACAAAGGCCAGGCATAATTATGTATTATGTACTTAGTGATTATGCTGCCAGTGTGAGCCCAACTGCCTCTGAAAAGGCCAGATTGCCTGGAATGAACAATAATCACAGAATGAAAAATGGCAAGCATGCTCACACTTGGCCTTCTGTTTGCTCTGTCAGGAATAGCTGGTCAGCCGGTGGGCCTGGTATTCAGGGTGAGGTTTCCCATGAATGCAAGACACAGAATGGAAACATGATACATGAAGAGCCATTGAGGGGCTACAGAGCATGCATAAATGAACTTCAAGATACCTCTGGCTGGTAGACTGCCCTGTAAGTTGGGCAGGAAGATGAGGAGATGGAAAACATCTTATGGGATGTAACAAATGGAGAAACACCCCCATGTTATATACACAACTGCTGCTTCAACTGCATGCAAGGTTTTGGTGTCTGAAGGCAGCTTAGTTTCTCAGAATTTAGTTTTCTACACCTTAGTTACGGTTTAATGTTCAACAACAATCAACATTGGGGCATGTGTGACATCCTTTTAAGCAGATAGCCTTCCTATTTATTCCCATTTAAGAAAATCGCATGTAATTTAGTGCACACAGTCTGTTACATGCTTACTTTAGTGTGCTTCCAGAGGTTGGATTTGGCCCCTCCTCTGTTGACTCGCTCATTCTTATCCAGGCCAAGTCCTGTTTCTTCTTGCCTTACTACCTGAGCCACACTAAAATGCTTTTGCTCTTAGTATTTATAGCTTCTAGGACTCTAGAGGGCAGGAAGATCACTCACTGACATGGCGTGATGATGCACAACAGTGCCACAGTCTCACTCTATTTTCCGTTGTGTGTGTGTGTGTGTGTTCACATTGTGTAAGAGTTCATTGATTTGTCTGGGGCAAAGCTCAAAATAATATAAAAAGTAAATTTTGGAAAGTGGTGGAAACGAAGGGGGGGACAGCATGGAAAGAAGTACGTCACGGAGGACAAGTAAGTCACGGAGGACATACCCCTGAAGAATGTTGGGCCAAGGCACCTTTTCTCTGTTTCTAGCCCTCAGTGAGGTAAGCAGCTTTCAACACAGGCCCAAAGCAACAAAGCCAGGTGCGCCTGGACGGAAGCCCTGAGCCAGAGGGCTGATCTTGGGCGTCTCGCAGCAATGCAAAGGTCACTGACATGTGGTTTATTTACATGAACACAAGTGAGTGAAAAGTGCACATTCTCATCACTTCCAAAGTAGACCAGAATAGCAGCCTCACAAAGATGGCCACACCCTGTCACGGAGTTAATGCCTGTTACTCTTCATGGGGAATTCATTGATGTGATTAAGGATTTTAAGATGGGAAAATTCTTCTGACCAGGCCTTTGTTTGTGGGAAGCAGTGGAGTCGGGGAGGAGACAGTGTGGTGATGAGAGATTTGGAGGTGCTGCCTGCTCCTGAAGACAAAGATGGAGGTTCATGAGCCAAGAGACCAGGACAGCCCAGACAGCTAGGGCAACAGGAAAATGGAATTGAGAGCCTCCAGAAGGAACCGGCCCACCAACACCTTGATCGTAACCTCCAGAACTGGAAAAAAACTAACTTCTACTGTAAGCACCGTGAGCTTGTTCTTTACAGCAGACCAAATAGCTCAGTAAACAATTAGCTTAATAATTTACTCTCCGAGGTCTCAGTGTATCACTCAGCCTTGCTTTCCCAGTGGTTCATAGCAGTGACCCCAAGGTGACCCTCTGAGGGATTATTAAAACATGGGCTGCTGGGCTTCGGTCTGAATTGATAGTTTTGTTATACAAGGTTTGTCTAAGAGTGTGCATTGATGATACATTTCCAGGCAATGCTGATGTAAGTGATTTGTGAACCAGAATTTGAGAACCTAGGGAACAAACCATTCCAGTTCTCAGGTCGGCAGCACTGGGAGCAGCCTGCTCCCCTAGGTCTCTCCTCACCCACCATTCTGCCCCAGTTACAAGGGCACACCCTACCCTCCACCATCAGTCTAACCTTGACTCCTAGATACAAGTTTCTCCTGTCTTGTTTTTCTGAGTCTGCCTCGCAAGCAATTGACCAGGGGCCTAGACTTACGTATAGCATTCCTACTGGAGCAACTGCAGATTACTCATCGATGTGTAGGTAGGTGGAGGCTAGAGTCAAGAACTGGGTGGAAGTGCCCACACAGTCTCCTGCAGACCCTCCTTCAGATTGTTTCTCCACCTTCTCATGGTATCTCTGGACTTATTCTGAGTGCTGGGTTTTTCACTTTTCTGCCTCATATTCTCTACTAATGTAAAATTAAATCCAGAAAGTTCTCTTTGTTAGGTGTATTTGGGGTGTGTGTGTGTGTGTGTGTGTGTGTGTGTGTGTGTGTGTGTGTGTATCTATACTTGTGTGACTTTATGGGCACCACATACATACAGGAGTCTGCTAGAAGATGATGGCAGATTCCCTGGACCTTAGTTACAAGTGGTTGTAAGCCACTGTGTGGTGTTGGGAATCAAACTTGGATCCTCTGAAAGTGCAGTGAACACTCTCAACTACTGAGCCATCTCTCCAGCCCCAAGAAGGGCCTTAAAACCAGTCCCATAAGCTGGTGTTCTGTACTTGAGGCAGTCTTGATGTGCAGCCCTGAGTGGCACGAAACTTGATATGTAGACTAGGCTTAGTGATTCTTCTGACTCTGCTTCTGAGGTGCTGGGATTACAGGTGTATACCATTACACCTAGATTCTAGATGCTTTTTTCTTTTTTCTTTTGGGATGGGTTTTATTATGTAGTGTTAGCTGGCATGGAACTCAGAGATCTACCTGCCTCCTTCAGAATGCTGAAATTGGAGGTGTGCTACAGGGCCAGCTATATGCATTGTTTTAAGATAATTTGTATGATTATAATATATAGTATAATGTAATTACATTAATTCCCCTTTCCTTTCTCCCCTTCAAACCATCCCATATATCCCCTCCTTTGCTTTCTTTCAAATTCGTGACCTCTTTTCTTTAATTGTGTGTTGCTGTGAGCCACAGAAATGTGAAGGAGGAATTGAGCTGACTATGGAAAAAGCTAAAGGGCTCTTCCAGAGGATAAAGCCAAAACTCAAGGAGTATTGGTGATATTGGCTCTTGAATATATTAGCTGTTTCCTGGGGTGAATTTCTTGTGTGCTATTGTAGCTTTCCCATTTGATTCTTTTCCTAAGAACTTCTAACAGTGTGATTGATAATTTACTGGCACAGTTTCCCCTATACAGTTGGAGTACAGCAGCCACACAGCCAGACCCCTAATTTCAGGCCTTTCTGTAATTATCATCATTAGCAACATCTGGCCAGGACTATCTCCAGATAAAAGTATTTTGTCTATGATACTTCCCAGACTTCCTAGGACAGACTGCAGATAGATAAGCATCCAGACTATTTGTTAGTTCCTTAGATAAGGTAACAATTTACACTGAGACAACTGCCCAGGCCAGGCGGTTGTGCAAATTAAGCTTAACCCTCCTTTTCCCAAGTTATCTCTAGTTCTAAAGAACTCCCTTTAACAATTAACTCAGAACAAAAGGCTTTTTATATACCAGGCACATCTAGCTGTTACGTAGGTTGCCTAGCTACCAGTATACTTCTGCCCTGCCCGAAAAAACAGCACAGCCGAGATACGCTTTGACAGATAACACCAAAGAAAAAAAAAGGCAATTTTATTTTCACTCATGACTTAGTGACTTCCAGACTCCTAACATTTTATCTAACCACTTCTAAGAATATAGTTTGAGCACATAAATTCCCTTTTTAGATCTATTAACTGAATTTAGTTGATTCATTCCCTAATAGTCACTTCCCTTTTGGGTTGCAAATAATAGCTTACAATTACTGCTCTTCGGGTGGATCTTATCACCTCTCTGTTTGACCCTGAAAGAATTCAAGTCTTGTGACCTTGCTTTGCCCAGGGTATTGCTGATTGCATGGGCTATAACTGTAAACCTCAGAGACTTGAGGAGAACTAAGATGAAGAACTGAGATGGGCTAGAACTAAGATGGGAGAACTAAGATACAACTTAGAACATCAGAAAAAGGTAGAGAGAACCAGGCAAGAAAGGAGCTAAGTATGAGAGCAGAAAAGAAGCTGTGTAGAGAGAGAACGGACTCAGAAGAAGAAAGTAGATGGACTAAAGAGTTTCATGTACATTGATTCATTTGATATAACTAAGATTAGATCCTCAGCTGGTTGCAGATTCTTCCACAGACCATGGGGAAAGGCTATTAAGGGGTTGGATCCCAATAGTCTGTGTGTGTGTGTGTGTGTGTGTTTGTGTGTGTGTGTGTGTGTACATATGTGCTCGGTCTGTATAATGTTATTTGTATGTGGATAAAAAATGAAATAAAAGGACATGACTACTCCTAAAGTATGGGGAAGATTTTTATTGCAGATATAAGAGAGAAAAGGCAGAGGGAAGAGTTCAGGCTGAATATGGCTGGCAGACTAAACTGGACCATGAGAGGAGAGAGGGGCAGGGAGAGCAAGAAAGGAGCCGCAACCGTGGGGCAGCCCCAGGTGGAGAGGCCAAGAAACTAGCTTAGTCAGAATGACTGAGTTATATAGGGATCAGGCTGGGGGCAGGGAAGCCTGCCCCTGGGAGGTTTGGGGGTGGGGTGCGAAGTGCTGGGAGGAGCCACAGGCACAGTGAGACTGTCCTGGGTTTGAGACCTAACAGTATGCATATGTTTTCAGGGTTGGCAGTTTAGTATTGGATAACCAATCGGAGTGCTCTTCCCTGTAGAAGACTATTTCTCTTGCTCTCAGCATTGCTCAGTCGTCTGTGCTTCTCTGTCTAGAGATAAGGCCCCATGAGCTTGTATGTGCTTGCGTGCACACATCCACACTGGCACGTCTATTGATGTCACCCTCGTTCAGTTCATGTCTACAAATCATGCTGGTGAGCCTTGAAGGGTGTAGCCTTTGACCCTGCAGGAGGCACGGTCTTACAGCGAAGACTCCTGTGTCTCCTACACTCTTTTCTCTCCCTCTTTTGCAATGCTCTCTGACCTTTAGGTGCAGGGGTGTATTATAGATGTGTCAGCTGGGACTGGGCACTACAACTCTGCATTTTGGTCAATTGTGGTTTTTCTTTAATGGTGTATATGGATTTTTTAAGGAGTTCAAAGAGAATTTTTTTTTTTGTTTTTTTGTTTTTCGAGACAGGGTTTCTCTGTGTAGCTTTGCGCCTTTCCTGGAACTCACTTGGTAGCCCAGGCTGGCCTTGAACTCACAGAGATCCGCCTGCCTCTGCTTCCTGAGTGCTGGGATTAAAGGCGTGCGCCACCACCGCCTGGCTTCAAAGAGAATTTTAACGTTTTTGGTGATGACATGGAGCTTAGAAAAATATACAGGCATATACAGTTCACAGTATCTATTGATATTTAAATAATTATCAGTTTTGATATTGTTACTTTTCATGGGGGAATTTACTGTACTTGCATGAGGAACTCAAAGTATTATTTTCTACTTTAAGTTTATCATAGAATTAAAATGTATACAGATATTTGCTGTACTATGGTAGAACTTGGTACCGTCTCATACTTGGTTGTCTGGGTTACCCACCTTTTTACTGTCTCTTGATATACAATAAATATTCAGCTCTTCTATGTGAATTGAAGAAATATTGCAGCAAAGCCACAAATGATCTTCTTAAGGTAAAGAGCCTAGAAAGGCCAGGTTTGGCTAAGCCAACTTTTTCTCATTGAGTCCAGGAAGTTACAAGTAACTACTTAATTTCACATAGGCTGGCTTTGAAATTTATATTTATCAAATTAAACACTATACAAAAATATAATGTTTTCATGTCCAGTTTTCACAAAATTAAAATGTATGCAGACTTTCTTGTATTTTTCCTGAGAATCCCATGTGATTTGTCCTCCTTTGTTACATGGGCTGCTGAACTTACCATTATTCTTGGCTCATATCCTTTGCTTAGAAGAGACATAGGCTTAGTTTTCTAATTTACAGTGCCTTCCTTTGAGGATGAACTGCTAGAGAAGTGGTCATTTTGGTCTCAGTTACCAACTGTGGTGGTTTGAATGAGAATGGCCCCTATAGACTCATATATTTTACTGTCTTGTCCCTAGTTGTTAGAACTATTTTGAGAAGGATTAAGAGGTGTGTCACCAGCAGTGGGCTTTGAGGTTTCAAAATCCCATGCTTGGCCCTAACTGGCTCTCTCTGCCTCCAACTTGCAGACAAAATGTAAGATCTTAGCTACTGCTCCAGCACCATGCCTTCCTGCCTCCTACCATACTCCCTTTACAGTGGTCATGGACTAACTGTCTGAAACTGTAGGCAAGCCTCCAGTTAGATGTTTTAAGTTGACTTGTAGTCACAGCAATAGAAAGTAGCTAAGACACCCACTACAGTCCCCCAAGAGACCACCACCAGGATTTCAGTAATAGTCATGAAGGCTGATAGCAATGCTGGAGGACTAGAAAGCAAGAATCCAGACAGTTTCCTTGGCAATAATTAAATTGTGAAGATGACTGTTTAAATGTCAATAGATGCTATTAACTATTGCCTAGATGCTTTTCTAAGCTGCATGTCATCACCAGCAAGAACCAAATTTCTCATAAGCCTCACAGTTTCTAATAAATATGGAAAGAAAGATGATCTTGTGTGGAGCCTTTTAGGCACTAGAGGTTCCTAAGCAGCTCTGGGACACCAGTCTGGAACTACT
This sequence comes from Peromyscus eremicus, assembly GCF_949786415.1. Taxonomy (NCBI): domain Eukaryota; kingdom Metazoa; phylum Chordata; class Mammalia; order Rodentia; family Cricetidae; genus Peromyscus; species Peromyscus eremicus. Next base: position 74,794,287 of record NC_081427.1, read on the forward strand.
TATTGCTTGTGTATGTCTCTTAGTACCAAAATAGAAGTTGGAAGTTGTTTAATAAATGTCTACTGACTATAATGGAACACAATTAGTTAACCGTACCAAGCTTTTTCTTTTAGGCCACCAACCAGCTCCGAAATCATGACACAGAGACTTAATATTAGTTATGAATGCTTGGCCCAGCTTAGGCTCATTTCTTGCTAGCTGTTATAACTTAACTGTTTCTCTTCATCTACATTTTGCCTTGGGGCTTGCTTTCTTTCTCTCTCTCTTTCTTTCTATATTATTTTCCTGCTGTTTCTATGTCTGGCTAGAGGCTGCCTGACTGGCCCTGGCTGTGTCCCTCTCTTTCTCCCTCACCCTCATTCTCTTCTCCCTCTTCTCCTCTCTTCTCTTCTCTTCTCTTCTCTTCTCTTCTCTTCTCTTCTCTTCTCTTCTCTTCTCTTCTCTTCTCTTCTCTTCTCCCTCTCCTCTCCTCTCCTCTCCTCTCCTCTCCTCTCCTCTCCTCTCCTCTCCTCTCCTCTCCTCTCCTCTCTTCTCTTCTCTTCCCTTGAGCCTAGATTCCTCCTCCTATGTATTCTCTCTGCCTGCCAGCCCTGCCTGTCCTTCTCCTGCCTAGCTATTGGCTGTTCAGCTTTTTAACTAGACCAAACAGATGCCTTGCGTGGGCAAGGTGAAACAGCAACACATCTTTTCATAATTTAACAAATGCAGCATAAATAAATGTAACATATCCTTACATCTTTAAACAAATGCAACAGAAACAAATGTAACATACCTTTACACAGTAAAGTAATATTCCATAGTATAAACAAATGTAACATGTCTTTACATAGTTAAATATTCCACAACAGTTAATGGGTAACTAGCCTGGCTACTTGTCTCCAAGTTAAGGACTCTTATGTCCAAATGCCTCATTTTGCTTAGCACTCAGCAAACTTGACCAGGGAATTTAGGCCTAGACAAGGCACTAGGAATACTTGATATCAATGACACTATGAGATCATGTCCTCATGGACTCAGAGGCAGGGCTTTCAATGGCAGTCAAGTGTGGAAAGTAGAGCCATGAAAGACATGCCAGGCATAGTCTAGGGAGACTTAGGGACCTCTGGCTTCCAGGAAGAGATATTTGCATGAACTCTATAGGTTAGTTAGGCCTGAGGAACTCAGAGTATTATTTGTTACTTCATCTTTATCGTTTAGTGTGCTCTTACTGGGCCAGACATTTTGCATCTATCATTTTCCTTAAGAGAAATTACAACTATCCTGGAAGGGTGACTGAGCATGGGAGTGACGAAACCACAGTAGGCTGGTAGATCCTGGCTTACCTTAACGTGTGACCCAGAGAGGTGAAGTGGCTTACCTTAACGTGTGACCCAGAGGGGTGAAGTGGCTTACCTTAACGTGTGACCCAGAGGGGTGAAGTGGCTTACCTTAACGTGTGACCCAGAGGGGTGAAGTGGCTTACCTTAATGTGTGACCCAGAGGGGTGAAGTGGCTTACCTTAATGTGTGACCCAGAGGGGTGAAGTGGCTTACCTTAACGTGTGACCCAGAGGGGCGAAGTGGCTTACCTTAATGTGTGACTCAGAGGGGTGAAGTGGCACTTCTCTTCACTATGCTTCTTTATAAAATGAAACTAATAAACATATTGACCTCATAGTATCACTGGAAGAATTAAACAAGATTATTAAGTCCTAACTTAATGCCTTGGACACTGCATAGACAGCATTCCATATTTCTGCCATCAATACCATTATTACCATTATGTATTTCTGGCAGTCCCATGAGTCAGGGACAGACATTCTGTAACAAGAACAGTACATGATAGCCTAAAGCCATACTGTTAATAAATAACTGTAGAGGTCCCCGTGCTCAGAGATAAACAGTAGGAAAACCGGAAGTGTTAAATATGCAGGGTGTCTCTTCAAAGAAAGAGATGGATAGCTTGTTTCCACCCAGAGGGCTAGGAATAAATGTGGTTTATAGCCTGGTGACCTCTGCATTATCTGTATGGCCAGGCTACATCTGGATCCCTCAGACTCTTAGAAACAGGAGTGGAGGTTGTTTTACAGCCTGGTGAACTTTGAGGTATTCTGTATGACCAAGATCACACCAGATCCTTCCCTAGACCCTTAAGATGTAACATATAGTCAATTTAAAAAACCCATATTGATGGAAGAGGTCACGTAAACTTTAAAAAGAGTTTTAATGTAGTTATGCCTTAAGCTTTATTTATATGCATGGGATTGAGTTAAGTGACACCAGAAAACTTTATTCCAAATTGTGCTGTACTTAAATATGCCTAAAATAAACTGCTCGGTGCCAGACTAAAAGTTTAAGCCAACACTGGCTACCTGTGTTGACCTGACTTCCTTCTTATCTCAGGCAAATCATTACTGTACTGGTCTTGGTGGTCACAGATCCCCCTCGCTCATGATAGGACTGGGAAAAAAAATTCAGATTTGACTGTTGTAGAATATTATTTTAAGATGTATTACATCTTAAGCATTCATTTATGCTGTGGAACATTTGTTTAATGATGCAAAGATGTGTTGCATTCTTTTATGTTGCATTTGTTTAACTTTGTGAAGCTGTATTACTTTGCCTGTCTGAAACACCTGATAATCTAATAAAGATCTGGGCATCCAATAGCAAGGCAGGAGAAAGGATAGGTGAGGCTGGCAGAGAGAGAGAGTAGATAGGAGAAAGATCAAGGAATGATAAAAGTAGCAAGAGAGCCGGGCAGTGGTGGCGCACGCCTTTAATCCCAGCACTTGGGAGGCAGAGCCAGGTGGATCTTTGTGAGTTCGAGGCCAGCCTGGTCTACAGAGTGAGATCCAGGAAAGGCACAAAGCTACACAGAGAAACCCTGTCTCAAAAATCCAAAAAAAAAAAAAAGTAGCAAGAGAACAAGGAGAGGAGGACACTAGGGTCCAGGAGTGAGAGTGAAAGTAAGATACACAGAAGTAAGAAAGGGAAAAGCCCAGAGGCAAAAGGTAGATGGGATAATTTAAGTTAAGAAAAGCTGGCTAAAAACAAGCTAAGCTAAGGCCAGGCATTCATAAGAAATAATAATGTGTTTTATTTGGGAGCTGGGTGGCAGGTCTCCCAAAAAGCAAAAGAGTGAAAAACAACCAATAACATTTTGGTGTCCCACATTGGGCACCAGATGAAACATTAATCTAATTAAAGTTTCTAATTAGTCTAATTAATGTTTATCAATAAAAAATTGGGAGTCAGATATCAGGGTAAGAACCTGAAAGATGAGAGAAGCAGGGAGCAGCCCCCAGTTGTTTCTGCCTCCACTGTTTCTCCATCCAAAATGATCCTCCCTCAGCTCCATCTTACTACTTCCTGTCTCCTCTCTGTCTCTAGTCCTCCAAACCTCTATGGTTAATTTTGGCCAGCTAGTAGCTGGCTCTGCTCTCTGACTCCAAGAAAGCTTTATTTGTCAGAACACAATCAAAATACCACACAACATCTGACAAAAAAGCCTAAGTGTCCCTACCAATCCAGAAACTGCCTCCATAGCATCCTAAGAGCAGTGCAGAGTCAACCCACTAACCCTGAAGTGGGTGACCGCCCTCCTTCATGAAGTAGGAGTCCTGCTGTCTGCAAGGGGAGGGAGATGATGAAGACTGGACAAGTAGCTGGGAGATGCTCTGCCTTTGCTTGCAAAACTGACTCCAAGGTCATCAAAATCATCCCTTGGCTGAAGAGATGGCTCGGCAGTTAAGAGCCCTTACTGCTCTTCAGAGGACCCAGATTCAGTTCCCAGCATCCACATGGGGACTCACAGCCATCTGTAACTCTAGTACCAAGGGACCTGACATCTTCTTTAGGCCTGTTCATGGTACACATACATGCAATGAGGGAAAACAGTCATAAAATTAATAATAAATTTTTAAATGGGGGAATTGGAGAGATGACTTGGCAGTTAAGAGCACTGGCTGCTCTTCCAGAGGGCTGTGGTATGATTTCCCATGGTGGCTAACATCCATCTGTAACTCCAGTACCAGGGACCTAATGCCCTCTCCTGGTCTCCACAGGCACTGTGGTGCATAGACATACTGTAGTGATACTTTGTGCTCTAACAAATAAAGCTTGCCTGGAGTGTGGAGCTAGCCACTAGTTAACTATAGAAGCCAGGCAGTGGTGGCACACACGTTTAATCCCAGCACTTAGGATCTCATGCTTTTGATGCCAGTACTTGGGAGGTGGAGACAGGAAGTGATATGGCTGGGTGGAGAGAGGAATATAAGGCGAGAGGAGATAGGGGCTCATTTTTCTCAGTCTGAGGATTTCTAGAGGTAGGAAATCTCTCTAGTGGCTGGCTACTCTGTTTCTCTGATCTATCAGCTTTCACCCTAACATTTGACTCCAGGTTTTTATTTATTAAGACCTATTAGAATTCACACTACAACATACATGTAAGCAAAACACCCATACACATACAATAAAACTTACATTTTTTTTCATACACTCTATTTTGATGATGTTTTCCTCTCCATCAGCTCCTCCCAAATCTTCCCCATCTCCCTGCCTATGCAATTCGTGTTATTTCTTTCTCCTCCCTCATTCAAAAACCATCTAAAACAAAAACCAAAACAAACCAAAAACCCAATGACAAAAAAAAAAAAAAGTCAAAACAAAGTGGAACAAAAAGCCCACAAACAAATAAACCAAACAAAACAGAAAACATGGAGGTTTATTTTGTGTTAGCCAACTACTCCGGTATGGGGCCTATTCTGTAGCTGTTATGCCCAGTGACACTCCATTGGATAAAAAGCCATTTTCCCTTTGCTAGCAGCTATGTATTACAAATAGCTTCTTTGCAGGGGTAGAACCCTTTATCCACTCCCCCACTCAGTGCTGGGCCCATCGGTCTTGAACCTGTGCAGGCCCCGTGCACGCTAACACAGTCCCTGTGAGTTCACATGTGTGTCAGTCCTGTGGTGTCTGGAAGACACTGTCTCTTTGGAGTCATCTACCACCTCTGCCTTCTATAATTTTTTTGCTTCCTTTTCTGCATAGATCCCTGAGCCTTGATGGGAGAAGTTTGATGAAGACATCCCATTTAGGAGTGAGAGCACCAAAGTACTTTGTGTACATTGTCCAGTTGTGGGTCTCTCTGTTCATTCCCATCTACTAGAGGCTCAGGAAGGCCTGTCAATTGACCTTTTGGGCCAGAAAACACAGATCCCTTCTATGGGAAAGACTGAGTGGAAAGCAGAGCAGTTATGTTTGTCTACACCTAGAAGCCTCAGGAGTTGGCTCTGTTGATGCACCTTGAACATTTAACCTCTCTGTGCCTCACTGTGATCCATCTTCAGATGGGAATACGTACTGATAATTAGCCTACAGGACTGCTCTGAGGTCATGAGTGAAAACCTACGTAAAACTTGGAATGAAAGACAGGTGTGGTGGCTCATGTCTTAATTTAAGCACTTAGGCTGAGGCAAGATCACTGACTTTGCTGGAGCGCTAGACTATAGTGTGAGACCTGAGGTGGTGGGGGATCTTGGCAGGTGCTTGGCATTTAGTGAGTAGCTGAGATCTGTGTGTTCAGTGCCATTATAGGCAGGCTCTTGTAGTCATCCCATTTCAGCTACTGAGGCTAGTCCACATCCACTTCAAAATGTCTGAGAAACACTGCCCAAGATTCACCAGTTTGATGTCAGGCAAGAGTTCACTCTGCAGCCACTTGCTGGGTGCTGGTCTATGTGGGCAGGAAGCTGAAACTATCGTCAGCTGCTTCTTGCAGCTCCTAAGAAGGAGGGAGCAGCCCTCTGTGCAGGTCCTGAATGTGCTGCTGTGCTCAGCTGAGGTAAGGGAGATACTCAGAAGCCACAAGGCACACTGGGACTTCACAGACTAAAGATTTTGAACTGATAATTGTGTGCATAAGGTCATGATAATTTAAAGGGGTTTGTTTCATTCTCTGCTGTTGATAAGCCAGGAAAAAAAAAGTGTGATTGGGTAAATCAATTACTCACTTTTAATGAAGTATTGAAAAAATGTGGTAAAAGACCATGTAGATCCTCTTGATGTATAAAACCATGGAATGAAAATTTAGTGTGTATCTTATGACCCTTTCAGTATCTCTGAGGACTCCCCTTCCCAAAGGTTCTGCAATTCACAGACTTAATTTCCCCAATGAAGAAAATCATAGGAAAAGATTCCCCATACTAAAATCATGCTCAATAGTGGGGACCGTTACCACCACCCCTCCCAGATTCCTGATTCTCACCATTGAAGAGGGCTTAAGGAAGCCTTGTGTGTCTTTTCCTCCCCTTGTTTGTAGGCAGGAGAGGATTCCTCTGGCTAAGGTCACTGTTAAGTACGGGGTCATATCTTCACACAGAGATGGGGGACACGGACATGACCTCCAAAGCACTGTAAAGCCTGTTCGATGCCTTATTTCCTACATGAGGAGGAGGGCCAAGGGTCCCCTTGGTTTGGGGAGGACTTCTGGAAGCAGCTGGACACACATACACTCTTCTTTCTCCTGTGACTTTCTCCTGTTCCATGGTGACCACCATTGTGAGGATGATCAAGATGATCTCTCTCCTGAAGAGGCAGAGTTGAAGTGCCTGGAGTGGGCTTTACACACTGCTGCTGCCACACACAATACAGTGGCCCTCTAGATGCCAGAGACAGCCGTTGTGGCTACACATTCCAGCAGAGTCCTTTGCTTCTACCTCCCCAGGAATTGCTGGTGTCCAGTGTGGATCTTGACAACTAGCAGTCTTGGGTAAAGGGAGGAGCTAGGGACCACAAGGGCGAAGGGCCAAACATAGCAGGGGACCAGGTGTAAAATATGAATGGAAGTAATTACTGGATCGTAAATGATTTCCAGTTGGCTACAGGTGGCATTGCACTTACATTCTTTTCATTTCAATTAAAAAAAAAAAGACCATGGGCTAGAGAAATATCTCAGTGGTTAGGAGTGCCTACTGCTTTTGCAGAGGACTTAGTTTCAGTTCCTGGCACCCTGTCTGACAGCTCACAACTCCCTGTAACTCCAGCTCTGGGGGATCTGAGACCTCTGGCCTCCAGGAGTACCTGCACTCACATGCACATAACCACATGCAGACATACATAACTACACACAATTAAAAAAAAAACAAAACCTTTTTTAAAAAAGAACAGTTGTTTATGTGTGTATGTTTACATGTGTGCCACATCGTGAGTGTGGAAGTTAAAGAGAAACTTTCAGAATCAGTTCTCTCCTTCCACTGCATGGACCCTGGGGCTAGAACTTAGGTCACGAAGCCTAGGGACATGTGCCTTGCCCCACTGGGCTGTCCCACCAGCACTAATGCTGCAAAAACACTATCCTTTCAGTCTTGAGAACATAGAACATAACCCAGGAAAAATCATTAGTCATTTCCAGGTACACCTTTATTAGGAATGAGCCCTCTCACTGAGACAGAGAAGGGACCTGCAGTTTCACAACAATTATACATCATTGCAAGACATCAAAACAGAACATCAAAGTGTGGGTGGAAGGAATTTCGAAAACTTGACTTCCTTCACAGACATTCTTGTTTTTTGTTTGTTTGTTTTTCTTTTTCATAGACATTCTTGGAAGCAGGGTTTTCTAATTTTGCATTTCATATTTAATTTTGCTTTTAGTCTAACTCAGATCAACACACAGCTGCTTGAGATTTTCTTGGTATTCTCATGTAAGTGTGGATTATCTTCTGTGAGTTCTGGGACAGGGCAAGATCAAGCACACTGACTCAGAACTGTCATTGCTGAAGTGAGGTGGGTGTGGGAGGGAGATGCATGTGTGACTGAAAACAAGTTTACAATATCCAATGATTTAATAACACTTTATGAAGCCGAGTTCTGGAAAATTATTTCAGCTGACCAGTACTAGCAGAGAACCAGCAACGGATTCACTGGAGATTTAGACAAACTTGGTTGAGAATTGTGGGCTTAGAGGTAGAGATATGGTGGTACATGAAGAATGCATATTCTAACTAGTGTGGTCTGCTAAGCTTCTTGGCTGCAAGGTTAAAGCAAATTGCAACAGTTTTTAGCACTGAAGGAAAGAAGAAATAAAAGCTGTTTTTGTTCAAAATCCCAGTCACCAGGAAATACTGGCATCCTTTTTGATTCAGGTCAGCTCTCTGGCATTGGCATCAGCATGGCTGGACAGCTGCTGTCAGCATGGGGTCTGCTGGGTGGAAAAGAGACAAAGAACTAGGTTTCACATCATAAGTAACTCGGTCTCCCCTCCCGAACCAGAACACGCTAGTCGTTTAGACACATCGACTACAGGTGGCCTTGGGCGGGAGTTGCAGGAAAACAGGCCCAGCACAGGGACAGCACAGGACGGAAGAACGATGCTGACACACCCTGCTGTGAAGAGTCTGGCACCCACACTTAGCACAGGGAGCGGGGAATGCATTTCTCCGTTCCATTCTTAACCTCAGCCTAAACTGCTAAACACGTTCTAGAATAGAAGCAAATGGGTACCACTAACTGGGTTTTTAGTGACTTAGAACTCAGTGTGAGTGCAGAAAGTTACCCTGAACAGACAGTGCTCACCAGCTGTGACATTGCAAATAGGGATCCAAAGATGTCTATTGACTATTTTAGGCCTAGAGACTCAACTGTATTCATTACAGACCTCCTTCCTTCTAACCACCCAGCCTGAGTGACCACCACAAACAACATATATGAATTGCCAAAAGCATAAATTGTTGATCTGTGAGTCATGCAGCCTCTCAAAGAATTTTGATGTTAAAGAATAATTATTTTCACTGGTCTACTGAGTTCCAGGACAGCCAGGGCTACACACAGAAAAACCCTGTCTCGAGAAAAAAAAAAAAAAAAAACATTACTTTCACCAGGTGGTGGTGGCCCATGTCTTTTATCCCAGCACTGGGGAGGCAGAGGCAAGAGGATTTCTGTGGGTCTGAGGCCAGCCTGGTCTACAGAGTGAGTTCCAGGACAGGGCTGCACAGAGAATCCCTTTCTCAAAAAAAGAAAAGAAAAATCATTACTTTCTTCTTCCATAAAATAAACACTTGAGTCTTTCTGTCTATGAGTCCCTGGAAGCTTGCTAGCCTTGGTCCTGGAGGACACAGAGAGGTTACTCATCAGACTCAAGGCATCCTGGTGTTACTATAGCATTGAAGATCCATTAAGGGAAAGCTGTTGCCCCCCTCCAAAAGAGTGGAGTCTACCTCTCAGTGGAGACATGCCATTTTCTCCTCCCTTAAGTGTTGATCCAGTTGGGCTGGCCCATCACCTGTCCAAGGGACCACCTTCAAGAAGGAAGGCCCACCTCAAACCATGCTAAGGAAATAGGAAGAATAATTATCCCTTCAATGAGATGGTGTTTTCCTTTCTTACTGATGCAGTCTCTTACAGACATGCAGCTCTGTAAGCTGCCGGTTTTTCTGAATCACGCAGAAGAGCTCGGCTTCTCCTTCCTTCTGTCTCTGTTCTGAGCATGCTTTCCCTCACACTTAGGCTTCACTCACTTCTCCTTCCTGACTCCCATGCTGACTTAGCTCAAAGGAAGTGGCTTTTTCGTTTCTATCTCCATGTTCCTCTTCTGGCAACGGCCAAGATTTACAACTTGCCCACCCTGAAGTTTTTCTTTTGAATTCTAATAAAATTGTTCTTTTGAGTCCATTCTTAAATTCTTTTGTCAGTAAGGCTAAGAACCCCAAGAGGGGACCTCAATTTTCTCAGCATCATTGGGTCATTTCTAAACAATTCATCTCCCTGTAGTTTTCCACTGGGCCAAAGATCTCCTTTAGGTTTCTGATTTGGCATTTGAGAAGTCAGATCTACCTCACATATAAACACAAGAAAAACAAACAAACAAGAACCCTTCATTTCGCCTTGTACTGAAATCACAATCCCTCCTCATGGCTTCTGTGCTGTGGCCCTCCCTGTCTACAGTTCTTACTTCCTCCCCAATGTCCCTTTTTAAATCTTGCTTTCTACTATCCCTTGGAAGTGCCCCCCTTGCTTCCCAAATCTCCCTCCTTCATCTTTAGCTAGCTGAATCCTTGCCAGGCAGCTCCTGTTGGGAAAGACCATCCTCTGCTGCCCTTAGGTGCAAGTGCCCCACCCCTGGCACATCCCATCACATTATTCTATTTGCTTCAGGAATGATTTAGTTGTTTGTGATCTGTCTATTTCTAGGGACTGGACGTTCCATTTTTTTGTGCGTATTTATGTTTAGTACTGTGTCTAACACAATACATTTGTTAAATAAAGGTACATTGAAAGGATTTTCTCATTAGTTCAATTCATCTCTCTGTAAAATGTAAAATTCATCCATTAGTGTTGTCTCAGTTCCTCAGATCACCCCAACCCAGAATGTCTTCCTACCGCATTACAGAAAATGGCAGTAGAATGCCACAGCCTCTCAGTTTTAGTATACGTGCTGCCGAATCGAGCACAAGCCACAGCCTCTCAATAACCCAGTCCAGACTCACCTGCCCCCCTTCATTACTGCAGAGCTCCGATCTGCTTCAGGCGGGTCATCAGCTCCCCATTCTTCTGCATTTTAATCAGATCACTGCATCCACCTATACAGTCTTTACCAATGAAGACGCGAGGGACCTGCAGCAGAAAACGTCAGCACAGTTAAGGAGCCTCGTCACCCTCCCCAGCATTGCCCACCTTGCTAAGCTTCACAGCTTTACAATCTTCTGAAGAATCTGTTTTTAAAATGCTCTAAGAGTGGAAACAGTCATTAAAAAACGTTACTAGGGCTGGGTTGTAGCTCAGAGGCAGAACTACTGAGCATGAGTTGAATCCTCAGCCCCAGGCAGGAAAAAGGTTTTCAGATCGAGTGAGCTGGGCACTGACAGTTTTTTTCACTTTACAGACATATGTCAGGAACAAATTCTTATTGACACAGTGAGAGCACCAGGCTTCCTTTGGCTCTCTTGCACTTGGGACCAGACCTGAGACCATCTACTAAACCCCAGCAATCAGGAGCTAGGGTAGGTCCAGGCTTATTAAATATTGCATCTCCCTGTTATTAAAATACAGGTGCACTGTCCTCAACTAGAAGACAGTATTGTGCTGTTTTGAGTCCTGTAGTCCCTTGCTGTTGGTAAAATATCTAAATGCTGCAGCTCTGGGTCAAGGAAATTGATCTGTTCTGGCTCACTGGCCAGACTGACTGGTAAATGTACTTGTGGAATTGGTTCCTCTCTCGAGTCACTTCCCCTCCATAGGACCCTGCTCAGACACTCATCAGAGGCGAAGAGAACTTCAGACTCCCTGGGAAGGAGGACATGCCCTCACTGTGGGCAGGTAATGTCCAAACCAGGGACATCACATGAAAGCAGACTGGCAGTGAAGAAAGGGATTCTAAGGAACTGAGTGGTCAGGAAGCAGCAGGCCTTCTGAACACAAGGGTCATACTTGACAGACGGGCGGGGCTTAGGGGAAAAGAATGAGCATCCTATTTTCCTCAGAAGATACAGAACTTCAAAATGAATTATTTAAAATGTGAGGATGAGAAAAGAGGTTGAATTACTGTGGGTAAATTCTAGTAGCATGTTTTCTGTTTGTTTTATAGAGGGAGAACTAGGATTTAAAAATTAGAAAGCTGGTAACGAAACCAAAACACCGTGCCACAATCCAAAATCTGTAAGCTACTCCTTTGCCTGACAATTATAAAAAGCCCACAGAACCCTTTCTGGCAGGTCTGCCTGGCGAGTGTCCTTCAACCCCAGGAAAGGCTGGCTGCTAGGGGAAGGCAGGGTGGCTGTAGGGGATTTTGTAAAGGAGAGTGACACAACCTTGCTTCCGTTTGCTACGAGGAGAAACGTGAAGAAAGATGGGGAAAGAACCCTAAAATCGCCACGGAATACTGGCTGCTGTTTGACAGAAAAGGAGGCCCCCAAGTTTGGGCCTTTTTTGTTCCCATCTCCTCACACTTGGGGTGCTCTGTTGTACCCACATTATCTTCTGTTGAAGATAATGACTTGTTAAATTAATTAAGGAGACCATGTATTTATTTTTGAATGTCTGTATTTTCAAAAATGATTCAAGCAGTCGTCACGATCACTCCAGCTTCCTACATCACTGTTTTTCTTCCTGTGTGTGGAAGCCAAAGGCTGACACTGAGTGACTCCCTGGATCACTGTGTTTCTAAAAACCGAGGCAGGTTTACTGCTCCCGGGCCCCCTGTGCTGGCGGTATAAGCTGTCTCTTTTTTTTTTTTTTTTTTTTGTCCTGTGTGGGTTCTGGGGTTTAATCTAAACTGCTGCCCTCAAGCTTGTGAGGTAAAAACATTTGATCCACTGAGGGTTTGAGCTAATTCCAGTGGCAAGAATGCCACAAAAAGCAAAAGGTTGGCTCCTGGGAGCTGTTCTCCCCTTGACTGGGAACCAGAATCCTAGTTCTGGTTAAATAAGATGCAGATTTCTTCTTCCAAGCCCCAATTTGAGATTCAGACATAATGAGCTAAGGTCCAGGAGTTTGAATCGCTAAACATTTCTAAGGTGCTGGTCACCTTTCAATCACTGGTCTACACAGAACAGTCCCTGATTTCTCCCAGGGTGACTGAGGGCCCTCCCCACAACCCCCCCCACACACACACACACATACACACGCACACTTCCCTGTCCCCTTCCAAGCCCTGTAGTGCTGCCTGAGACAGTCCCTGAAATCTGGCTGTACCCTAGTTTTTTGTACAGTCTGGCAAGAAGCTAGTTTGCCTTAAAGCCTGAAGAAACTTTGCCCTCCCACCCCACCCCCACCCCTAACCCCATCGCTCCCACTCCTCCCAGTAGGGTCATCAGCGTATTCAATCATTCAGGCTGAGGGAGAGGAAGAAACATCTGTCACTCAAACCTCTGGCCCACCCCTCTCCTGGGGAGGAGGTTGAGTCAGTCTGCTCAGAGGAGGAAGAACTTTCAGCCTGAAATCAAACTGGGAAACACTGCTCTGGGTTTTCCTGGAATGGATTTTCCCGGCATTCCCTGTCACCCTAGGGTTTACTTCCTGTGTGTGTTCAGGCCAGAGGCTGACAGTGTCTTCCTGATTTTTTTTTTTAACTGAGGCAGGGTCCTTGCTCCTCCTGTGCTGGGATTACAAGCAGGCTGCCATGTAAGCACAGCTGCTTCTTTTGTTTATGCTTGAAAGGTAAATGTTTGATCCCCTGAGCCATCTTCCCAGCACCCCCATCTCCACTTCTGACCGTCGTTGGCCAGGTTTCCTCAGACGCAGCTACTCAACGCTCCTTCAACTTTCCCCTTCCGCCATTCTCACCTGGACTCTGTGTCAGCCCAGACCCTGTTCCTCCTACAGTCTCTTGTTCCTGGGAAAGATTCCCCGGAAAGTACCTGAGTAGGCAGAGGCGGAAGACTGATTAGAGCTTCCATGACCGTGAAGCCTGTGGACTGTGGATGTCTCAGGGCCGTGAAGCCTGTGGACTGTGGATGTCTCAGGGCCAACTTTACAATCTTGAATGATCTCTAGCCTACTTTTCTGTCTCAGCTGGGCTTTTTGGTTGCTGTGAAGAGATACTAGGATCATGCCAACTCTTATAAGGAAGACATTTAATTGGAATGACTGGCTTACAGTTCACGGGTTCAGTCAGTTATCATCATGGTGGGGAGCATGGCCTGCAGGCAAACGTGGTGCTGGAGCTCAAAGTGCTACATCTTGTGGGCAACAGGAAGTTGAGCTGACTGCCACACTGAGTAAAGCTTGAGAAGAAACCTACCTCAAAGCCTGCCTCACATTGACACACTTCCTCCAACAAGACTACACCTACTCCAGCAAAGCCATACCTCCTAATGCCACTCCCTTTGCGGGCCATTTTCTTCCAAACTACCACATTTGCCCACCTCAGTGTCAGACTTCATGAACACATAAGCATCTTTGGAATGTAGTAACTTAGCAAAACCCTTCAGCTATCAGCCGGAAGGGTAAGAATGCTATCACACAACATCTATCTGCACGGCTATAACTTGCTGCTTTTGATGTTCCTTCCAAGCTTTGAAAAAGTGCTTCATCTGGCTCCCTTTATTCTGCTACTATAAAATTTAACTACTTCTGCCCTGGAATGTGGATGCTGAGGTAACAACCCAGCTCTACCATCTCAGACCGTGCTCTTTCACTTGACTCTAGAATAACTGATCTCTTTTGAGGTGAGAGCAGTTTTTGCATTGATGACGTACAGTGACCAGAATGACCCTTCCAAGAGTCAAATCAAGTCACTCTGAAAATCCAGCAGCGGCCTTGCTCACATGCAGCACAAGATGGTTAACCAGAGGTTAGAGGTCTTCTTAAGGCCTCAGATCTAACTCTTCTTACTCTAACCCCTAGTGTCCTGTCATGCCAGCCTCCTGACTCCATGGGACACCAGTCACACTCTGGCACACATGCTAGCCCTTACTATTTGTCTGCTTTTTCCTTCACCTTAGTGAGGCCCTGATGGTTCCATTTAAAACAGTGACCTGCTGCCCACACCCTGCCTCCCCTTCCTAGTCAACTTTCTTTGTAAGCACATCACTGCCACCTCCCAAATATACAATTCATTGTATTGTCTCCTACACAAAAGTGCACATTTTAAAAGGTAGGAGGTTTTTCATGCATTTGAATTTTGACTCAAAAACCTATTAGAGGGGGTTGGGGGTGAGGGTGGGAGTATATCTACAGGATCAGGGATATGGCTCAAAAACAGCATGAGGGCCCTAAGTTCAGATCCTCAGCAGCCTTGTAAAAGCCAGGCATGGCGGTGCACAATCCTGGAGTGGGGTGCAGAGATGGGTAGATCCCACGGGCGCACAGGCTAGCCAGTCTAACCAAAACGGCAAGGGTGCAGGTTCAGCAAGACCTTGCCTCAAAAAAACTAATGTGGAGAAGTGATTGAAAAACACATCCTGAGGTCAACCTCTGGTTGCCACACATTCATATGTACACACATGAATATAACACACACACCTACCTTTTTTGAAATTTTAGACTTAAAAGGCCACCACAAAAGAGTGTTGCTTTACAAATCAGTGCAAACATCTGTTAAATGAAGATTTTTTTTTTCCCTCCAGAAGAGGTGCTGCTAGGCTAAGATAGCATTATCATTAATCCTGTTGTAGCTGGGACCACCTACAGATCTTTCACACTATTATTGATGGCTGGCTCCCACCTCTGCTCTTAGGAGGCTAATTAGGAGTATGACCTGAGCATGGGATTGTCTGAAAAGTTCCCAGGTGATTCCATTGGCTAGCGAAGTTTGGGAACCACTGTCCAGAAGGCCCCATGTGGGAGCCAGTGCAGGGGCCTGTAGAGTGTTCACACTTCTCTGTTCTTTCCACTTTCTGCTTTCATCTCTGCTCCAAGACCTCATCCTACAGCTGTAAAATAAGCACACTCTTGATCTGCACTAGCATACAGATTTTTAAATGAGACAATTCCAAGGCTTTATACCCAGATCACAGAGAAAATCATGAAAGTTACACTAAACCCCAAGTAGAAAATGTGTTTCTGACAACACTGTCCTACAAGGTGCCCCAAAAGGGACTTAAGACCCTGTGCCTCTCCCTTTGGCTATCAGACTGTCTAAACAATGGGCCTCAAAACTAAGTTCCCCAGAAACCCTGTGCTGGGAAGGGCGGAAGTCCTGATACCAGCTAGTGTAGGAACCTGCCTGACTGGAAGAGATTTCACAGTTCTGAGGCCCTTCCAGGACCAGCTGGACCTGAGATAACAAGGATTAGTCAATAGTGGGTGAGGACCTCACCTTGGTCTGGCCTATAAACCTCCAGCCTTCTATTTGAACCTAAACCTTAGGCTGGGCAGATGACTAGTTGGTAAAGTGCTCGCCCATGAGAGCGAGGACCTTAGTTTTATCCCTCAGAATCTACAGAAAAGGCTGGGTGCAAGTCACAGTATTAGGGAGGCCGAGATAGAAGGACCCTAGGGAGTCTCTGGCCGCAGCCAATGCAGCCCAACCTGTGAACCCCATATTCAGTGAAGGACCCACTCTCAAAAATTTGATGATTGTGAGTGATAGAAGAAGTCACCCAAAGATAGCCTCTGGGCTGTCTCACAAACGTGGGTACACACACACACCCTAAACTTTGTAGACTTGGGAGTCACTGGACCTCTCTATTCATCTTCCCAGGGAAGCCTCACTGAATAAGTTTCTTCTCTCTGCTTTTCACTGTCACGTGTCTCTTTAATTGGTATTGAGGGCAGGTGGCCAAGGCTCTTGGCTTGTTGGGGCTGCCAGATCCTAGGCTTTGTCCCCCACTCCAGTAACAGTGAGACAAGCTCGCCCTTCCAGCACCAGAGTCCGTTAGGCTGGGCATCCCACCAGCAGCTCAGGCACAAAGGAAGCCTTCTCTGGGGGAAGAAGAGGTTCTTAGAGAGCCACACAGTGTATTTGCAGAACAGGATTCTGAAGTGCCACTCTCATCACGCAGCCCGGGTCACTGAGGCAAGAAACTGTCAGATCCTTCAGAAAGTTAGTGTGATAACCAGGCCGAACAGCAGCGGGCCTGAAATATCCTACAATTAAGGCAGCAAAGGGGGCGAATGGGGAAGCAGAGGCTTCTTTTTCTAGTGGGTGGAGCTAGATAAGAACCAACAAACCAGGTGATAAAGAAAGAAAGCCTGGAGAAAAGGAAAGGCGGGCTCACAAAGCCCACCAAGACACATGCAAACAGAGGGCAGACATGTGTTCCTTGACAGAGAAGCTGAAGGTCACACCAGCCTTGCAGCTGTCCCCTGCCCTGTCATTCAAAACAGTGCTTCAAACAAAGCCTTCAGCGGCACAGTGAACCCTCCAGCTCGGCTGCCAGGCCCACTGACCGGGCACCATACATCCCTGTGCTGCCTCCTGGTCCTGCAAGGCAGCCAGTCCAGTCCTGCTGCCTGCTCAGGTGACCAGTGTCTTCCCTCAGGTCCCTCCCCCACGCCCTGGAAAGCCCTCTGGATGCTTTGAAGGACAGAGTCCCGGTAGTGGCAACCTAGAAAAGGCACAGATGTCTGCACAGCTCTGAAAGGAAACAGCAACCCTCGAGCCTTTCCTTAGTGTTTGAACACACTCACTGTTCTCGCTCCGGTGAGCTGCTGTAAATAATCTTGAATCTCACTGGTGTTGTTGGTAGCTGTGATATCCACAAATTCCAGAAACCCTTGTTTGAAAGGCAGTTGCCTGAGGATTTCTTGTGTCTCCTGGCAGTAGGGGCAGGTGGGCTTGATGAACACGACCACCTTCCCAGGCTGGATCTTGCAGTTCACAAACTCCTGAGCCATACTGACAGGGTGCAGCTTCCCCAGGAGGACCGCTCAGTTGAAGGTACTGGTCGGGTGTAAAACGTGGCTTAGCTACAGCTCTCATTTAATAAGGAACCTCCTTGGAGGAGGAGTTAGCAAGCAGGGTGATTCAGTTTTAAAGGGCCAGCCCCAAAGTCAATTCATGCCGGTATGATTCACCAGTCGCTAGGCCTAGGAGTGCACACTTGCTGTTTAATCCGTAATACATAGGCCGGGCTGTCTTTGTGCTCTCCGCCTTTGGCAATGCCTGTCTAATAGCAGGGATCGGAGCTCAGTCACCCTCGAAGGCGGCAGGACTGCACTGGCAGCTTCTGGAGGAGGCTGGAACCTCTTAGAGCAAATTCTTTCCTCTTTTGGAGACATGGTTGTGTTAAACATGTAAACACAATCATTCAGGAAAGCTTTGGCACTCATAGGAAGTGGGGTGGAAATGGTGACTGGACTGCCTGGGGGTTGCCCCGGGGTTTGTTTGGCTTATAAGGTGGGTGTGTGATCAGTGGAACTGGCTCTTGGCATGTAAGAATATGGTAGCAAAGCCATCTGGACTTCCGTGTGTGAAAAGTGAGTGTACAGTACCGATGCCACACTGAACAATGTGCCCCTTTCCACACCATAGATTGTGACTGCACTTTGCCACAGGACCTACCTGGCAAGCTAAGCCTTTGATACACCTGTCTCATCCCAAAAGCCTTAGTTTTGGTAACCTTTGAGTGAGGAAACAAATTCTCACATAACCCCTGACCTCAAGCTCCAGACAGAATGAGGATCTTTTCCTGCCTGACTTGTTTTCACAGTGAGCCAAGGTGCTCCAGGAGGCATGGGGTGAGTTAGGAAAGCCATTCAAAGAGAAAATTATCAGACTAAATCAGATTTCCAAGCCAGCAGCAAGTTTCACACTGAATCAGAGTATCTTTAGGAGGCAAAGCAGGTGTTCAGAGGAAGCTCTGTCACACCCAACAGGTGTGGCAGGGCTGCATGGCTGAGGTGACTGGTCCATGGCAGGGCTGGAGACCTTCCAGCCCTCCAGAACAAGCCTGAGGTAAAGTCATATCCTGCTCATATTCCTCACCTTAGCCTCCTGATGCCAGCCTCTCCCAGAGGCCTCCTGAGGCCTGGATGTCTGCAAGGCTCTTGCTGTTCCCATGACCTTGGGCATCAGCACATGGTGCATGGGGGTTTTTAGAGTCTATCTCCTTCAACACCTCTCTCTCTGGTCTTCCCCTTCCTGCAGCCCCCATTTCCTAAGAATTTGACTGGTCTGGTTGAGGACACGATGGCCTTCCATCTCTTGTGTGTTCACCCTGTACCCTTCCCCGACATTCGCTGCCTGTGTTTTCTTTGCCTCCTCTCTCCTAATCACCTTGCAATCTGACCCTCCTTATCACCTTCTGCCAAATTGTCTCAGCTTGCTTACTCAATTCCGGAACCAGGTGTTCAGACCAGCCTAACCCGGAAGTCTGAGTGTGAATTTAGCATCTGCAGAACCATGAAACCTCCCAAGAGACCTGTCTACACAGAGTCACGTGGGGCTAACTCCCCTAACTCCAAACTCCAGACAGATGAGGGTCTTTTTCTGTCAGTGCTGTAGCTCTAATTTTACAGTGTCTGGGTTGGAGTTCATCATATTTACCTCAAGTCTTATAAATGATAACACCTGGATATGGGGGACCTCTGTTGTCTGTCCCGAAGCTCAATCCAAGTCTAGTATCTGAAGCCATGGGACAAATGGGGTTAAAGCACAAGCTGAAGAATGTGTTTTGGTGAGACACAGGAGGAGACATGGAGACAACAGATAATGTGGCAGAGGGTGTACTCAGTTTCTCAGAGAACTTGTGGCTGCAGCTCAGTGGGGAAAATGTGCCTACAGGATCCTCTGCTGTGTTGGTGTTGGCATTGCGGATCAGTGTAGACTTGTAGAGACCATGGGTGTTTCAGTGAGGAGCTGGTAGGGCCCCAAAGTGAGGCCTTTCCTCAAGAGCCAGGGGCCCTGAGAGGGTATGTATGTGCAGAGGAGCAGATATGGACTCTCTTTGGCCCTTATGAGACACCAGGGCTCTTCCAGAACAGTGGGGCGTGAACACACTCTTCCGGGGAGAGGTCATGTTCCTGTGCAGATGATGACAAGAAGCTAGTCCTCTATGGAAATATGTGCTATTGCAGTGGTTGTGGCCACGGGCTTGTGAGGGACGAAAAAATGGGCCACTAATGAACATTTGTCAGGCTTTTTCCCATTCTTGCTTGATTGGCAGGATTTTATTTTGATCAGTAGCCCCTCTAGAAGCCCTTTCCTTCCCAATGCAATTGCAGCATGGTCTGTTTTTCCTTCTGGTACATCTGAATGTTCTGGCCTAGCTCCTTGTTTGAGAACTTTACCTGTGCATATGATATCCCCAGGTAGGATCTTTCCCACATGTGGTTCCAGCTACCACTGTTTGATGACGAATATTGCATTTGTTTTCCTTGTCTGGACCTCTCTTCTAAGCCTCAAGAATGCAGCTGCTGAGGAGACCCACCTGAAGCTTCCTTCAGCCTCCCAGCTTCACTGGGTTAGTGCTCAAGCAATCAGCTGTTGTGGGATGTTTATACACTGTGTGAAAATGTGTTGCTGTGATTGTGTAATAAAGAGCTGAATGGCCAATAGCTAGGCAGGAGAGATAGGTGGGACTTCTGGGCAGAGAGAGCCAGGCGAGGAGGAAGCAGGATGGACAGTGTGGAGATGAGGTAACGAGCCTCATGGAAGAACATAATAGTAGATTAAAATAATAATAATAATAGATTTAAAAATATAAGTTAAGTTATAAGAACTAGTTAGAAACAAGCCTAAGCTAAGGCCAAGCTTTTATAATTAATAATAAGTCTGTATCATCATTTGTGAGCTGGCAGCCCAAAGGAAAATCCGACTATACCCAACTTTCTCTGGTACCTGCTGAACCCCTCTAAGTGTTGTCATCCTTCTCGTGGCTAGGGCAGGCAGTTGGAGACATCTTTACTGCCTTCTGCTTTCACTTACACAAAATATCCAAGCTGTCCTGGGTCTGCCTCCCAGGTCTCATCTGGGTCTGAACACCTCTGCCGAATGCCACACCATTCTTGGGGGCCCAGCCCTCCTGTTACCTTACTTGATCTCCTTACCATGGCCTCCCAGATGGCTGTGGTGCTGCTGGACAGTCTTTAGAATGCTAGCACTACCGGGTGGGTTTCTTCGGATTCCCTGCGGAGATGCTTTGCACGCTGGCCCTCCCTGTGTCCAGTGGCCTCCTGCCTTTCCCCTATTTCTGCTTTCTCCAGCTCCCTGGGCTCCAAGCCACCCCTGTGCTCTGTCCCTTTTCACCGTGTGCTCTGCCTCTCCCACCCTCAGAGGGCCCCATATTCCCCTTTTCTTTGCAGTTGACTTTTACTAGTCCAATGAGTCCCAAATTCAGATTATGTATTAGCTCCTCTGGGAAATACCCCAGAGCAGACACCTCCTTCCTCCTAGAAGGCCTCCCAGCTAAGCTCACATGATAATTGATCATATGTCAATGCTTTTTGTTTTTTAATTTAAAATTAATTTTTTATGTGTACAGATATTTTGCCTGCATGTATGTTTATATACCACATGCATACCTGGTGCCAATAGAAGCCAGAAGTGGGTGTGGGATCCTATAAAACTGGAGTTATAGACTGTTGTGAGTCGCCATGTGGATGCAGGGAATCAAACCTGGGTCCTCTGGAAAAACAGCCAGTGCTCTTACCCTGTGAGCCATCTGTCCAGCCTCATCACTGTTCTTTTTTTTTGTTTTTTGTTTTTTTGTTTTTTTTTTTTTTTTTCGAGACAGGGTTTCTCTGTGTAGCTTTGTGCCTCTCCTGGAACTCACTTGGTAGCCCAGGCTGGCCTTGAACTCACAGAGATCCGCCAGGCTCTGCCTCCCGAGTGCTGGGATTAAAGGCGTGCGCCACCACTGCCCGGCTCATCACTGTTCTTTTAAAATAATTTTCCGTCGTCTCCAAAGCCCCTGAAGAACAGGAAGAAAAATGCATTCATTCTCGCATTACTAGAGTCCCACAAGTGAGCAGGTGCACACGGGTCCTTATTGAATTCATGCAGCCAATGTTTATTAAATACCCTACCCTGGGCCAGACACATACATCCTCATATGTAATTCTGTCCTTAGGTATTCATAGGAAAGTGGGACATACAGACATGGAGAATGGGCACAGATATTATCAAGTATGTGGGATGGTACAATAGAGGTATATAAGGGTGCCAAATGAGAGCAGCTGGTCCACCAGGAGAATGGTTGGGGAAAGGGCCCCTAACATAAAAGAGCCATTTATAAACATTTACCTGTGTAACTGTAAGGGTACATCTCAGGAAACAGTAAATTAGTGAGCTCCGATAAGCTCTAAGGAGTGACAGGAATGCTTTGGGGCAAGAAAACCTTACAGAGTCTATCCAAGCTCACTCTGGAACCACTCTGGACTCTCCCTGGCTGAACTGGCACTAAAGGGCACTTCAGAGGCTGGAGGGATCCATGGCTTACTTTCTAACCACAGCTGACCTTTAGGAATGCTGCTGGAGGCTTCAGGTGAGTAAACATGTTACCAGATGCAGGAAAGTTTGGGTTTGTGGCTGTGCCCTCTGTGGAATGCTCTCTGGCTCTCCACAGGTCTGACAATAGATGATTGTTAACTTTGCCCCAAACGTCTCTCAGAGCATTTCTTCACCTTCCTGTTCACTGAAATCAGTAACATTGACAGCCACCCTCTTACTATGTGCTGACCATGTGCCACACTTACTGATAGGAACTTAATAAAAGCAATTTTCATCGTCACAGCAACTTTGAAAGGTAGGTCCAAAACTGACTGGATAGTGAAAGGGCCCTTGACTTGTAGCATGTGAAATTCAGCGAAGGTCAGGGGCACCAGCTGCTTCTCAACAGGCTCTGCCTCACATTTAGACAGTTTCTCTTACCACAGTTTCTAAGATCCAAGTTCAGTTTGTACGTGGAATCTTAAGTTACCACCCATGACCCTGGGCTCTAGTGTGGGTTTTTTGCTTCCATGTAAGTTAGAGGCCCTGTATCTGCAGTCTTTGTGGGTGTTTCCAAACACTTTGTGTCTTATCATTGCTGTTGAGTTCAGGGAAGGGAGTAGTCCCAAACACAATCATACCAGATGAAACAATCTAAAGCCTTCTAGATAGAGAATACCTTCTTGGTCTAATAAATAGCTGAATGGCCAATAGGTAGGCAGGAGAAAGGATAGGCAGGGCTGGCAGGCAGAGAGAATAAATGGGAGGAGAAATATGGGAAGAAAGATCGAGGAGTGAGAGAAGGAGGAGGGAGGATATCAGAGGCCAGTCACCCAGCCACCCAGCCACCCAGCCACCCAGCCAACCAGCCACCCAGCCACCCAGCCAACCAGCCAGACACAGAATAAGAAAGAAGGAAAAGTTATATAGAAACAGAGAAAGGTAAAAGCCCAGAGGCAAAAGGTGGATGGGATAATTTAAGAAAAGCTGGCTAGAAACAAGCCAAGCTAAGGCAAAGCATTTATAAGTAAGAAAAAGTCTTTATGTATTTATTTGGGAGCTAGGTGGCAGGCCCCCCAAAGAGCAAAAGAGAGGGGAAAACAAACAAGTAAAGGTTACCATGGAATCAGTGTTAGTTTTTTGGCTGCGTTGTGTTCTTACCCTGCAAGGAAATGCCACGAGACACGACAGAATCCGCTAACAAAGAGTTTTATTAGAGATAAAGGGACAGAGAGTGAACAGGCCTGCGGGAAACACGTGTGTGGAGAAGAAGGAACCGGGAACATGGCGCCTGATTTTAAAGGCTGGGCGTGGACAGATCAGCGTCACTACTACACGCAAGCGCGTAGATCACATGGCCACGTTGCGCGCTTACATGGCCAGTGAAACGTCACGCATCTCGGTCACGCGAGATGCCCTGACCCAGAAATGGCTATCCTGACCTGGGCCTGGCTAGGCGGAAGTGTCCGCCAGGCATATGCGAACACGCCTGACCGTGGGGGCGTGTTGTAAATCTTTCAATCAGTCTGCTCATCTCGAAACTAAAACCAGGCGGTTGGCATGTAAGATTATAAAATAGAAAGAACTTTCCTACAATGAGCTAGCTGCTCAGAAGGTGGGAGAGGTCCTTATCCTAAGTTATCTTGCCTGAAAGGCTATTATTGGGGTGGCCTATGAAAGGACCAAGCAGATCCCATAACAGGCTGCTCAGTCTTCTCTCAGAGATCAGGCCTCAATTTCAGTTTGGACATGGAATCTTAAGTTACCAGTTTCCTGAGACTGAGCAAGCAGTTTCTGGGAGGGCAGTGAACAAAAGACACTGTCCTTGCAGTAGCTCCCTTTCTGCATGTACTCTGACTGCTCAAGGTTCAGTCAGTTGTTTACTCTCTGGGACCCCTCACCAACTTAGAACTTTGTGCATGAATTAACGTGAAAGCGTGGGCCTCTGAGTCAGCCCCCACAGTCAGTACGTGTTAGGCCAGCCAGCCTCCATGGCAGCTCATAACAAAGCCTGGGACTTGTCCAGGCCTGCCCAAAAATGATAACTGTAACCCCCAACCAGTAAATTCAAAGGTTACATACCCTCAACCAATCCTATGATGCAAAGGCTTGTACCAACCTGCTTGAGGTTTTTCCCTTTAAAAACCCCTCATTCTGAGAGCTCAGGGCCCTCTTCCTCCACCCACTGTGTGGGAGTGCTGGAATACGACCAAGCTGGGGCTTGTAATCAACAAACCCCTGTGTGTTTTGCATTGGGTATAGGTGTGGTCTTCTCAGGGGTCTCATGACATGTGCACAACAGCCTATATACAAGATAGGGGTAACAGACTGGTGGGCACCGTCACACAGGTCAGGGTGTATGATCAAGTCATGGAATTTTGATCCTAATTACTGGTGATCTGCATAACTCAAGGATGAGCATTATTATTTCAGGATATTCATATCACTGATTGGTTTGCCCACACATAGCTTGTGACATTCCCCAAGGCCATCTGTCTTGCTGATCGCCAAACTCCCAATCATGAGAGTAAACAGATTTCACCCAACTTTTATGACAGACAACAGTCAAGGGAACGCAAGTAGGGAGCCAGGAATATGAGCCGTGGTTCAACCTGTCTCCTCTGAGATGGTGTGCTGGGGTTGCAGTCTGAATGACTCATTTGGTGATTTGGATTACTTCTAACAAGTTTTGGGGGCAAAGCAGATAGATTCAGATCTTACAATGTTATCTGAATAAGAATTTAATGCCTCAGCTCTTGTAGCTACAGTCACTAATGGGGTTAATTGGGTTATTTCTGGTATGAAATAACGGGCCCAATTAAAATCAGTTTTAATTAGAGGGTTCATTTTTCTCATCTGCAGGAGTTCACGGACAAAAAGTTAGCTCACATTAACAGAGATCCCAGAGTTCCGGGTTGCTATCTCTGAGGTTCTCTTTGTCTACCCCACTTGATTACAACAGAGCTACATATCTGGCCTTCTTCCACACATCTGTGTTTGGTGGTAGGCAGTAGCAGGGGCATTGACAGATGTGTAGAGTAGAGTAGAGAAAGCCTGGAGTGTGTATTGTTGACATAGACGCAGCCATGACAAAGACCAAGATCTCGGACCCATGGGAAATTGGCAAAGCGTTTTCCCATCTGGGTCAGTCTCAGAAAAGCAAAGCCTTTTCCTGTCCAAGTATGATTAGTTGATCGGTGTGCATGTTAACTAGCAGCTGAGACTCCTCCCCTACAGAGACCTCCTATGGAGGCCATTCAACCCCTCCCCCGTGTTATACATAATAAACAAACCTTGAGGTTCAGGGTTGGGTTGGTAGTAGGTGCCACTCCATCAGAGAACATACCCCACTTTTCTGTACATGTATCTATGTATCTGTCCTTCCTTCCCTGAGTGCTCCCAGTCAGGGTTCCCGGACCCCAGACCACATTCAACATGATAGACAGGTGCTGTGGGATGGTCTGTATGTCAAGTGTGTTGCTGATTGGTCAGTAAATAAATCACTGATTGGCCATTGGCTAGGCAGGAAGTATAGGCGGGACAAGGAAAAGAATTCTGGGAGTGGAAGGCTGAGAGGGAGACACTGCCAGCCGCCATCAGGACAAGGAAGATGTAAAGTACCGGTAAGCCACAAGCCACGTGGCAAAGTAAAGATTAATAGAAATGGGCTAAATATAAGCGTAAGAGCTAGACAATAACAGGCCTGAGCTAATGGCCAAGCAGTTTAAATAATGTAAGAGTCTGTGTGTTTATTTTATAAGTGGGCTCTGAGACTGGCGGGACTTGGTGGCGGGAGCTGGAGAGAAATTCTCCAGCAACAAATGGCGTCCAACGTGGTGGCAAGAGTTTCCACCTAAAAACTTAGAAAAAAGATTCTAAAACGGACCTAAAACAGCTTCCTAATTGTCTCTCTCAAATAAGCGGCAGCTGCTGGTTTGAGCTACTGGCGGGTTCCTAGTGTGCACTCTGGACCTGCAGTATGGTAGGAATGAGGCCTCTGCAAGTAGCACATTAAACTGTGTGGTGGATTTAGCCTTTGCTAGTACAAAACAAAAAAAGAGGTTTCTGGGCTACACGCTACTTTGGTAAAAGTGTAGACCCACTATTTCTGAGAGTTACGGCTCCCAAAGCTGGCGGAAAGCGGACCGCCGCCATGTTGGGAAGCTGAAGTGGGCGGAGCCAGCAGCCACTGCGCCGTTTCAGTCTTAGAAGGCTGCAGTTTAAAGCAATAGGCTCACGCTATTATAAAAAAATAAGCCACGTAAAGATGGCTACCACACAGAGAATCTGGATTATGTTCTCTTTGATATTCGTAACTGCAGAAAAACATTTGATTACAAAAGCTGTTGAGTTATGCCAAAATGTATATTTTAAAGGTACCTTGACTTCAAAATTTGGATGTAAGGATATGTTGCTTTGGAAAGGAGGCTCTGATTTTGTTTCCACAGAAAGCCAAAGACTATGGATTTGTTCCAGATTAAGATACATCAGGTTTGACCAGCCAAGACCCCCTGAAAGGTCTCCAATGACACCATGGCCCAGATGACTCAACATCCAGAATGGTTCCAAGGCAACTGGCTCAGACGATACAGCCTCATGGACTACTCCATGATCCTAAAATTTTCTTCGTGTCCCCATAAGATACAGCGCCCCCCCTCCAGCAGGAAGTAGTAAGAGAAGCTACGCCCAAATTCCCAAATATACCAAGCTGGCTTTAGAGATGGAATTGGCTCACTCCCCCTCTAAACCCAGACATATTGCTCAAAAAAAAAAAAAAAATGGTTAAGAGATTCTTATGTCCCAAATCAGAAGAGCCCTCTGGTGTGGGACAGAGAAAAAACAATATTTTTATTTAAATCAGGTTGATTATAAATACAATCTCTTTCTAAAACAAAAAGGGGGATAGTTTAGATATGATAGGATGAAAGGGTAGATTAATGAACCTACTTTTAAAGAGTAACAACTTGTTTAAAATGTTTTACATTGCTATAGATTTTAGTTTATTGATACAAGTTTAAACTTAATTTTGTTATACTATATATATATTTCTATTCTTGTTTGAGGTATTATGTTTATGTAACTCATTTAAAATTATAATGGATAATTAAAAAATAGATTAATAATTAGTCATCTATGATAATCATATTTGTAGCCATGTTAGTTAAGTCTTCTAGGTATACATAGTTATATTTCAGATAGATAGGTAGTCTTCAAACACTTCAAAGACCTACAGAATATGGCATTTAAAATGTTTTAAAAATTTAGACTTTCTGGACAGTGAGACATGTCTGCTCCTGACAGCACCGATTTACTTCAGAGAGGAGGATGGGCATCGAAGACACTCCATACGGAGTTTATCTTCACCTTGACAAAAATAGCCATTTGGGCAAGAAACTGTTCTTGCCTGGACTGCCTGATCAACTGGACATGCAGGACCCATACAAAGGTGACCATTGAACTTTGCTTGACAAAATGGTCCTTCAGGTTCCTGCTTTGCAGAGAAAACTGCCAGACATTCTACAGGACACAGAGAAAAATGAATAAGAGACTCTAGGCCTGTGGGCTGAAGACAGATGCCCCAACTTTACAAGAGAACTTTGAATGACTGTCCAGGCTGCCAGCTGTCTCTGTCTACCCTACGAGACTCCTAAAAGTTGCTTACATCCTTCTCCATTTCTCAGGTAGTATTATATCCTTCTGAGGTCTTTGATGTGGTTAAAGACTAGATACTTACAATTTTCCTTAGTTATAATAAAAGATAAGTTAGATATAAAACCTTAAACTCACAAATATAAGATAGATAGGATCTCTTCTTTAATATTGTATCTGTAATTCTTGCTTGATAATTGTTTTGTTATATGTAATTTTACTATGTTAAAGTTAAAACCTTCCTTTTTAAGAAAAGAAAAGGGGAAGTGCTGTGGGATGGTCTGTATGTCAAGTGTGTTGCTGATTGGTCAGTAAATAAATCACTGATTGGCCATTGGCTAGGCAGGAAGTATAGGCGGGACAAGGAAAAGAATTCTGGGAGTGGAAGGCTGAGAGGGGGACACTGCCAGCCGCCATCAGGACAAGGAAGATGTAAAGTACCGGTAAGCCACAAGCCACGTGGCAAAGTAAAGATTAATAGAAATGGGCTAAATATAAGCGTAAGAGCTAGACAATAACAGGCCTGAGCTAATGGCCAAGCAGTTTAAATAATGTAAGAGTCTGTGTGTTTATTTTATAAGTGGGCTCTGAGACTGGCGGGACTTGGTGGCGGGAGCTGGAGAGAAATTCTCCAGCAACAGACAGGCATTTTCCACTACTTGATTTCCATTATTGACTTCTTTACATCTCAAGTGAAAACTGGTTTGCATACCCACCTCAAAAACAGTTTCTGTTCCCTAAACATCGTGTTGAACTTCCTACTAATATTGGAAATTTGAGGGGGGATCCTACAAGAGTAATCACATTTACCAGGAAAATTGGGGTCCCTCTTGGAGTTCTTAGTTTTGCTAATAAAAGAATTTAAGAAGGAACTCGAAAGGAAACTGGAGGACAGTGTTAGTGAAGTTCAAAAGGAAACCTCAGGGCAGCAAGCTGGAAATCTAGGCAGCTGCACAAGAGAGCGTGGAGAGAAGGGGAAAGCCCATGAGCTAAGCCAGCATGGGGCTGAGAGCAGCCACATTGCAGGAAGGGGCCACACCCTTAAAGAAAACTGATTCTCCCTTCCCCAGAAGCCATCAGCTGGGGATGGAAGCTCAGGAGTCCATCCCCACTCCATACTGGAATGCTGACTGGCTTGGCTTTGTGCAGTTGGAGTTCGTGAGTACAGTGATCCTGTCATGTTCACTCTGGTCACTGTCCCCTCCTCAATGTTCTGAGCCTCGGCATAGGAAGTGTGCTATGGATGTCCCATTTGTGGCTGGACACTCTGACACTCATTCTCTGTGTTTTGACTTATTGTGGGTTTCTGCACTGACAGCTGTCCACTACACACAGAAGCACCCCTAATAAGAGGTGGGACTAGAGATTCCATTATTTACTGAAACAGTACTGAATTTTCTGGGTCATTAAGAAAAACAAAATGGCTCACTGATAATAAGCCACACAAATTCAGATTGTATCACCTTCTTATCTCACCCTCAGGGCTGGGGCTGGGGGTGGGACTGCTTTTCAGTGGTGCGTGCTGCCCCAGGTAGCTTTATCGGAAACAAAGAAGTTCTGGGAATAGCAAATCATTCCTTAACTCTTAGGGTGCCTTTGGCTATAAAGGCAAGAAACACTAAGTTAACTGCATTAAATAATAATACTTTAAAATGCTCATAAAGAACAAAAATCTGAAGCAGCTGGTTTGAAGGTCTGTGCCACTGGTAGCTGCAGCCCTTTCCCTGGGGTCCTATGCCCCGCAGCCTGGTGGTGGAGTGCCGCATCTCTGGGAACAGCCACAGCAGAGGAATCAATGGGCTGAAATTATTCCACAGCAAACCTCACCTTTAGTAGTTGGTTTGAATTGCTTCACAGGCTCATTCTTGACCCAAATACTAGGGGTTGGGGTGGGGTGGGGTGAGAAGGAACGCTTGCTCCTTTCAGAGTGGAAATAACTTCAGTTTCTCCTTAAGGAAGGGGGAGGGGTGGGGAGAAGTGGATTCTCCGGGAAGGAAGAAAGGGGAGGTGGGTGTGGGGAAGCAACAACAGTGCTCACACCTCTCCCTAGGATAACTTCTTAGTGCGTCACCAACAGGCTCTTGCTGAGCAAGTAAGGTAAAGGCCCTGAAATCAAGGGGGAGGCAACTGCTGTTGAGCATCTTAACCATTTGTAGCTAAGAAAGCTGACTGGGAGGTTAGGAGACTAAGACTTCCCGGCAGAGACGTGGTAGACATGGATTTGATCTCAGTGTGAGTTCAAAGCAGGTGCTCCCTGCACTGTTCTTCAGAGCATAGCAAGGTCTCCAAGGGAGAATGACTGGAGGTTGCCAGAGATCCCAGAGAGGTACCTACTCTGAACCCCAAATGCAGAGCTTGTCATTTTTCTGACGGCTGCTTGCCCAGCCTGCCCTTCAGGCCCTACAGCAGGAGGAATTAAGTCAGTGAATGGCTGTCTCTCAGGGTGGCTGAGTTTGCTCAGACTGAACACAAGCACAACCTTTAAGTAAAAAGGGACATTTTATCCATTCTTTCAAGATTGTAGATCTAGAGTCAGGAAGGAACAGCTCATGTGTGCAAAGATACCACAGGAGATAAAATTACTATCTTGCTTATGCATGTGGTTTTTTTGTTTGTTTGTTTTGTTGTTTTGTTTTGTTTTTGTTTGTTTTTTTAAAGTGATTTCAAGCAGGTGTGAAGATAAAGTCGCATTGCTAGACTTTTCTGAAAATATCCCTGGGCACATTTCTGTTCAAAATCTATTTGTAATGTTCCTATCAGCTGTTCTGGTGGAAGCTCCACCTCAACGCCCACCCCCCCATCTCTCTCTCCCCAAATCCTGCCCTGTCTCAAGCCTGTCAAACACCACTCCTCCCCCAGAGATGCCAAAGACCACTGACACAGAGTGTTTAAACTGCACCCAAGAAAACAGACACATGGTTTTTCAGTCTCTCTTCCCTGTCTCCTCTCTGTGGGGCTGGAAAATCATCTGGGAGCACTTTACCCATTAAACCCAGGCTTTTTCTAATTCAGTTTGATTTGGTCTGATTTGGGTTACTGCGTCGGCAGAGAGGCTTATTGGGGTGCAGAAACTTTTTAAAACAGAGGACAAGGAAGGGTAAATTCTGCATCTTGCATTGAAAACCACGGTCAGCTGGTTAGAGTTCCCTCTGGCTAACTACAGTATAACAGAACTGACCCTGTACCCCTTAGCTCACTTTCCCATCTTCCTGCCCTACTGGGCCTGGGAAAAAGCATTGAAATTTGTGCTTTTTGCCTCTTGCCAAGTAAGAAGAGTTCAAAGAGTAAGATTCTTGAAGAGTACCTACAAGAAGGGGAGCATATCTCATTTTCCAATGGCTCAGCCCATCGGGTAGCTGACCCTCCCATCTGCCCTATGCCTGACCAGGGGTGGAGAGCCCTGGAGAAAATGGGTTAGAGAGACAGTGAAGTTCCCATGGGGTGAGTGGTTGCCATGAAGGATCGCAGCCTTGAGCTGTCTTTTGCCCTCTGCATGCTAGTCTTGCTGCTGAATGGTATCTCTTACCTACATCTTTTTTTTTTTTTTGGTTTTTTCGAGACAGGGTTTCTCTGTGTAGCTTTGCGCCTTTCCTGGGCCTCACTTGGTAGCCCAGGCTGGCCTCGAACTCACAGAGATCCACCTGGCTCTGCCTCCCGAGTGCTGGGATTAAAGGCGTGCGCCACCACCGCCCGGCCTCTTACCTAACATCTTGAGTCATGGCAATGTCCAGAAGACTGGGATCCTGAAGACCTTGTGTTGGTTATTTGGCGGTGCTCTTACTCTGCAAGGAAACATCACAAAATACGACAGAATCCACTAACAAGAGTTTTATTAAGATAAGGGAGAGAGACAGATGTGCACAGGCCTGTGGAAAAAACACGTGAGTAAAGATGGAGCCAGGAATATGGCACCGGCTTATAAAGACTGGACCGCACCTGCACACACAGGCCCATGTGGCTATTCCATGCATGCATGTAGATCACAAAGCCATGGGGTTCTGGCCACTCCCGAGATGTTTTGACCTGGAAATGGCTAGGCGGAAGTGACTAGGTCTGCCAGGCATGAGCAACCATGCCCAACCTTGGCCTTCTTCTCAGACCTCCTGCAAAGTTTTGTTCAGGGAAACTCATCTCTATAAGGCTGAGTAATCATATAGGTGCCACCATGAGACCTATGAGCTCACAAAAAATGATAAGGAGACTTATTATTAATTTTGAAAGTTCAGCCTATAGCTTAGGCTTGTCCCACTAGCTCTTGAATTGTTTTTTTTTTTTTTTTTTTTTTTTTTTTTTTTTTGAGAAAGGGTTTCTTTGTGTAGCTTTGCGCCTTTCCTGGAACTCACTTGATAGCCCAGGCTGGCCTCGAACTCACAGAGATCTGCCTGCCTCTGCCTCCCGAGTGCTGGGATTAAAGGCGTGCGCCACCACCGCCCGGCTGCCCACTAGCTCTTATAACTTAAATTAACCCATTCCTATTAATCTGCATTTTTGCCTTGTAGCTTTTTGCCTCTCTTCCATCTTGCACCTCCTGTTTCCTTTCCATGTTCTCTGGTGTCTCTCCTGCTTCTAGATTCATGTCTTCTTTTCTCCCTGCCTAGAATGCCCACCTATCTCTCCTGACGAGCTATTGGACATTCAGCTTTTTATTACACAGTCATAGCAACACATCTTCACACAGTGTACAAATATTCTGCAACATTTCCCCCTTTTAGTCTAAATAAAAAGAAAAGGTTTAACTTTGACTTAGTAAAACTATATACAATAAAAACAATTATCAAGTAAAGATTACATTTTCAATATCCAGTTCATTTGTATTTGGCAAATTCAGAGAAAGCACTGTATTATCTATTCTACGTTAGTACAAAGTTTTATACCTAAACCACTTTCTGTCATAACTTGTATTACCATCCTAAAAAATATCTTTTTAGACCTTAAAACATCTTTTTAGATAAACAACTTAAGCTTTTATGTTTCTCAACCTTATAAACTTTACATTTCTTATGTAAGTTTCTTTTCTGAATTTGGTAACAAGGAAAACTGTAAAACTATAACTATATAGTCTTCAATCCCCATCAGAGAACCAAGAAGGATAAAATATTACCTGAGTAAACAGGAAGTGCAGAGAAAGCAACTTCCAAAACTATAGAAATGATAGAACCATCTGGCTGCCTGGACAGTCACCCAAATTTCCTCTGTAATGTTGGGACATCCACGTTCAGCCTATAAGCCTGGAATATCTGATAGTCCTTTTTGTAAAGCAGGAATTTTGAAGGACACAGCTTGAGGGTGATCCAAACATCTGTGAGTATGGAATTGATCACACAAGTCAGGGCAAATCAATGTGACTGGCTATTTTGAAGACATTAGAAAAAATGAATTGTGTCTAAATATGCTTACTATGAAAGCTATTTAAGATATAAAATTTTAAGCAATCTATTTATAACATAAACTATGTAGGTGGATAGAGAGATGGATTAGTGGTTAAAACAATCTTGATATACAGATATAATGACCAGAATTCAAGTCCTAGAACTCTGTAAAAAGTTCATGTAAAAAGTCAAGTATAGTCCCTCAAATGCCTATAGCCCTAGCAATGAGTGGGGTAGACAGAAGGATCACTAGAGCTAGGTTCAAGGAGAGACCCTACCTCAAAGGAATAAGGGGGAGAGTGATAGAGAAGAACATTCCAACACACTGCACACATATACCTCCACAGATGTACATACACCTGCACATACATGTGCATATGCCACACACATATGCCTACAAACACAGGAATGTATAAAATTGACAATGTTTATGTACATTTATAGGTTTGGGAATGTGTTAAACGTATATAATATGATATAACACACATATATATCCACACAATATATAAAATCAATGTATTTTTTTCTGAAGAGAGACTTGAAATCCTGAAACTAATTAGTCAATTAATACATTTCTCCAGCAGACAGATGGAATAGGAATGTTTTCTTTTCCATTCTCTGTCTTTCAATATTTTCCATATGCATATTTCACTTCATTTTTGTTTGTTTTTTCTTATTGAAGGTAGTGTTTGGGGAAGTGGGGAATCGAAACCAGTTCAGATTAGTCTTTTGTTTGTTTGTTTTGTTTTTGAGCCAAAGTCTGATTATGTAGCCCTGGATGGCCAGGTAGGCCTTGAATTCATGGAGCTCTGCCTGCTTCTGCCTTACTTTTTCTGGAATTAAAGATGTGCCCCACCACACCTGACACGATTAGTCTTTAGGGAACTTGACAGAGTAGGGGACAAAATAGAACAGTATCTTAAAGAGATACCAGGATACAAAAGGATGGCGGAAAAGGACATCTTCTCTGAGGGGGCTTTGCCTATGGGTTTGGTTGTTGTTGTTTGGTTGGTTTTTGGCAGAAAGCAGTCAGTTGTGGGGAAGGTGGCTGATGGAGCAGGGATGGCTTGGAGAACTGGAGGATGGGGTATGAGACCTAGTGGCAGTGTTAATCTGCCTAGTTAAACCTAGTGGCCAGAGGAGCAACACATAGCTTGAGGGGGACCTAGGTAGGAAAGATGTTAACAGGGCTAAAAATAGGCAGGACAAGAGGCCACAATGTAAGCCCCAGGGGACAAAGAAGTCTAGCCTTCTGTGTTTGTCCAAATTACCAATTGTGGTGTCCAGCATAGGAGGGAGGTCAAAGGAGCCAGGGGGGAATGGTGAATGTAGAACACAGACATTAAAGGAAAAAGTGAAGATAGGAATATTGGTTCACTGCAAACATTAAAAAAGCAAGAAAAGAAAATTCTACTCCATGACAGGAAAGCCAGGACCACAAGAAGCCTGGTAGCAGCTTGACACATAGCTAAATATCAATATCAGAGAGGGTGAAACTGAAATTTTTACAAAGCAGTGTCAAAGCTAGACCTGGTGGTGCTGGCCTATAACCCCAGATACCTGGAAGGGTGGAGGAGCACAAACTCAAGGCCCACATAGATTACAGAGTGAATTCAAGGCCATCATGGGCAACTTAGTGAGAGGCTGTAAAACAGGGCCGGGAAACAGCTTCTCATTAGCTTACCCAGCATGTGGGAAGTCCTGAGTTTCAAGTCTCAGGAGAGTCAAAAGCTTTTCTTTGGAAACAACTGGCGAAAAGTGCACCAGAACTAAACGAGGCCTCTGGCACCAGGA
The DNA here is from genome assembly GCF_949786415.1 of Peromyscus eremicus. Taxonomy (NCBI): domain Eukaryota; kingdom Metazoa; phylum Chordata; class Mammalia; order Rodentia; family Cricetidae; genus Peromyscus; species Peromyscus eremicus. The sequence continues at coordinate 74,828,888 of NC_081427.1, forward strand.
GGCCAGCAGTTTTAGAAGAAAGCAAACAGTCTAGGATACTGAGTTGCCAATGCATCAAACATTCTTTTTGTGTTTGTTAAGAGCAGATGTGCAATCACAGATGTCATCTGGTTGCAAAACTAAATTCCTTAAGCATGAGCTGAGATGCTGAAGGAAGTGAATCACTTAGGGACAAAGCATCTTTAATTAGAGGGGGCGACTTGTGTTACCCAGAAACAATCACAGGGCACATGTGCACATGTGAACCTGTTACCCAAAATGACTTGACCAAAGAGCCTAGGGTAAAATACAAGAAAATCAGACACCAGTAAATCAGAAACCCAAGCTACTGATAACCACCAATCAGCCTCAGATGATTTAGGATGTGGATGCTGATCCAGAGGAAGAGCAGCTGCTGCAAGCCCCTCCATGTCCAGATCCCCTCCCGTTTCTCTTACTGCGAGCTCTTTTCCCCATGTGGTAACTTGGATGTTTCATTGCTTTTCCACAGAACACAGGTTTGGGGGGGGGGGGGGGAATTTAGCTCAGCGGCAGAGTATTTCCCTGGCAAGCGCAAAACCCTTGGTTTGGTCCCCAGCACCACCACCACTAAGAAACCTCCTCTACCCCAAAAGCAAAACAAAACACCCCCCAAACCCAGCAAGAACAACAACAAAAACCCAAACCAAACCGACAAACCTAAAGAACAAGGGAATTAATATAATTCTCATACAGATGAGAAGTTTGTGTGTGACAGAATGGTCTCTAATGGCTTCTAGTTTATACATATTTTGCTTGTGGAAGTATAAGCCACTGTCCTTCTCCAGTGAACAGTGGGTCACAGGAGGGAGCTCTGCTTTTAACATCTGGGATGTTTAAGCAGGAGGAGGAAGGACTCTGCAGGTGAGAGAGGGCCCTGCAGGTAGGGAAAAGAGAGCATGGAAAACGCTGAGAATCCACAGTGCAGACGGAGATGGGGCTGTGAAACACCCACACAAGAAAAAGCACAGAGAAAACGGAAAGCTATCAGTCCTGGCCACACAGGAGGTCCTCCTGGACAGTTTGAAACACAGGTACCCTCTCTCTGCCAGTTAAATTAGAAACACAGGGGTCCTTTTAGATTTACACTCTCAACTTTCTCAGAGGAAGCCCTACTTGAAGCAGGCTGTCTGTGCTGGTAGCAAGGGCCTGAGTTCTAAGGTTTATGGCCAAATCCTGGGGCACTTACATGTACCCTATAAATGCTGCTTGATGGAGATAGTTGCTCTCCTATGAACTAAAGTAGAAACCTAAGCATGGTGAACTGAACTAAGAACTGCACTTGGCTCTGCAGAGGTTCCTCTTAGACAAACTTTGGTCAGACTCCAAGATCAGTAGAGAATCCTAGTAAGCCTCACAGGACTCTCCACGTCCGGTCTCCCTGTCTCACCCCACCATCTCCCAGGTGATGTCTGTTTACCCTGGCCTGGCTTCAGCAGGGATCTGGTTAATTTAGCCTGGATTCTTCTTTCTCCTGATGTTTCCACATAGTTACTGTCTATCCTTTGCTCCTTGGTTAGGAGTCCCAACTGTCCTTTCTGATTTGGAGTTCAGCCTAGTCTCTCCCCTGCTTCAACACCCACCTTGCCATGGTTATATAATCTTGTTCCCGAGAAAGCCTTCCCTATTGTGTTTTAATTACCACTGTTGAATATGTCTTTTTTCTTTAGCATTTTCTTTGGGATAATAACCCATTTATGAGAACTTTCTATGGTAGAAAGCTCAAAGCTTTAGGGGTAGCAGAGTGGTGTGTTAGTGATCCATAAGCTAGGTGTTGTTCACTGTGTGGGAGGCTTCCTCTGCCCCCTTCAGATAGACTGTAGCTTCTTAGCTCTCTCTTCTTGGGGAATTGGAAGAATGTGGAACTCCTTTGTGCTTTTGAATGGGCCAGTAGCCAGGTGTGTATGGGACAGGAACTGGGTTCTCTCTTCCCTCCCTCTCCTTCCACCCTACCTCTCTTCTTCATTTTCTCCCGAACTCCTCCAGGACAGCTTCAGGGTAGCTAAAGCTTGTTTTCTGACGCTCTTAGGCAGGTGACACTCCCTCTCAGCTCCTTCCTCTAAGAAATATTGTTAAAGTATGGCTGTATGTTTGGAAATATACACAGAAAAGGACCGCTTCCCAACCCCATCTTACAGATGATTCTTCTTTTCAATGAAACTGTTAGTAGTTTCTTGTGTGTCCTTGGGAAGAAAGATGTCTTTGTATTTTTCTTTAGCAGCTTCGTGTCAGCTCCCTGTTTTTTCCTTGTTTTGCTCACTATCATTTATCTTGACTAGATGTAGCCCTGATGCATCTCAAGCAGTTTAGTATTTCATTTAACAAATATACTGTAGCACACAGGTCCCGTTTCCAGTCAGGAGGTTTGCTTTTCACTCTAGCGGCATTCTGACCATGAACGTGTGTATGTGTGTGTGTGTGTGTGTGCGCGCGCGTGTGTGTGCGCGTGTGCATGCGTGCGTGCGTGTGTGTGTGCATGTGTGTGCGCGCGTGTGCGCGTGTGTGTGTGTGTGTGTGTGTTTTGGTTGATCCAGAGAACACGGAAGGACGGTGAGCCTTGCTTTGCAGAGATAGCTGGAGAAACCAGCCTGTGCTGTTTGAAGTCAGAGGGCCAGGAGACATCACATCCTGGGGGTGTGGGGGGAGGGGAAGCCTCTATTACTACTGGGGAACTCTGAAGAAAGCCATTGAAGATTTGAGAAGACCCAAAAGAGACTTCAAGAGCTAATGTTTTAGAATGCCACAAATTCCATAGATCCTAGACACACTTCGGCAAACTTCCCTAGTGTTGTTTGTATGAATGTCAGGAGGTGGAAACTCAGCTTCAGACTCCCAGCAGCATTACCTGTAGGCCTGCCATCAAATCCCAGTGAACAGACAACGGTACCTTGGTCTCTGTGGGGATACCAAAAATCCTGAGATACTTGAGTCCCTTATGTAAAATGGTGTGGCCTTTGCATATAAGATCTGTCCTACCATGGCCTCTAAACCTAGAATTACTTACGATATCCAGTACAATGAAAATGCTATGTAAGTTAAATGCCATACTGTGTTATTTATAGGATATTGAAAAGGAAAAACTTCAGTACATTTTAGTATATAGATGATTTTCTTTTCTGAAAAAAATTAAAGCAGAGTCAGAGTTTAACAATAGATTATTCTTTTGACATTTATCTTTTATTTTTACTTATGGCTGTGTGGGCATATGTATGGAGGTAAGAGGACAACTTGAGGGAGCTGGTTCCCTCTTTCCACCCTGTGGGTTTCAGGTATCAAGCATGGGTCATCAAACTTGTCTGCAAATGCCTTTACCCAGTGGTCCTTCTCAGCAGCCCAAGAAGAGGTGCTGACAGAGACTTAAGCACAGGATTAAGAGAAAAAGTGGTAGATGGAGAAAGAGTCCACACCCAAGAGTGGGGTAAGTTTCTCACCTGGAGGGTCTGCATTTGATCTTGTACTCATGAGATACCCACAGGTAAGAACCCAAGGACACAGGCTTGTCTGAGCTTTTATGTTTGTGTTCAAGAATGGAATCATCTTCTCAGGACTTGAAAAGTAAATGGAATTCCTTTGGTAGGAGTAAGTGGGGAGCTGCCATGTTGGCATCTGTTGAGTTTCCTCATAACTGAAGTTTGAAGTGAGCAGCTGGGCAGAACCATCCAGAAACACATTGGACTGTAGGGCCTCATTCTGACACAGTAACACATCTACCTGTTGTTACTCAGCTTTGGTAATTACTCCTGTTGTACTCAGAGAAGGGTCAGCTCCATAACAATGGAGGGACTGGTTGGAAGAGGTTTTCTCAAAAGAGGAAGAGAGTTACACAATCCTCATTTGCGTTTCTAGGGAGCTGTACTGCACCCCTGGCAGAGATAGGAGGCTCCACTCTTCTTAATTGTGGGTATGGGAGAGACGCCCTCAGGAAGCGCTGCAGTGTGTGGTAGACATGAGCAGTAGTTCTGACTTTTTTGGGTTCCAGAATATTGGAAGCATTCTATGTTTTAAATATGTCTAGATATATTCTGAAAACCACATCCAAAAATATTTCATGATAATCTCATATATAGAAAATAAGAGGTATTTCTGTTGTTTTAATTCAAACTACCAGGTCTGGCCTCGGGAGAAACTCCTTGGCTGGTGACACAGGGAACTGCTGACTACAGAGTGTGAACGACAAGAGGTGGTAGGAAGAGGCTGCTCTTGTCTGAGGGGATACCGATGAAATACATTTGAGAAGTGCTCAGCTGTACAACACAGACATGGTTCTTGCTTGGTACTAGCTGGGGAGGCAATAAGGAAAATCCTCAGCACAACCTCTCCTGTATGCAGTGTGTGTGTGCATGCGTGTGCATGTGTGTGCCTGCGTGTAAGTACATCAGATACTGAGTGTTGGCATTCTGGTCCACCCCTTAGGAACCCGCCCTGCCCTTTGTCCTGAAAGTTCCCTTTAAAGAGAAAACTCCCCCCCCCTCTATTCCCACAAGGTGTGCACCCTCTCTCTCCCTCTCCCTCCCTCTCTCTCCTTCCTTCTCTCCCTCTCCCTCTCTCTCTCTCTCTCTCCCTCTCCCTTCCTCTCTCCCTCTCTCCCTCCCTCTCTCCCTCCTTCTCTCTCCCTCCCTCTCTCCCTCTCTTACTTCCTCTCTCCCTCTCCCTCTCCCTCTCCCTCTCTCTCTCTCTCTCTCTCTCTCTCTCTCTCTCTCTCTCTCTCCCTCTCCCTTCCTCTCTCCCTCTCTCCCTCCCTCTCTCCCTCCCTCTCTCCCTCCTTCTCTCTCCCTCCCTCTCTCCCTCTCTTACTTCCTCTCTCCCTCTCTCTCCCTCTCCCTCTCTCTCCCTCCCTCTCCCTCTCCCCCTCTCCTGAGCGCTGTCTGCATAGCCATGCAGACAGCATCTCTGTCTCTCATTTGGCTACACTGGCCAGGGCCTCCCTCACACTGTATCATAACACTAAGTGACTATAGTCACTTAGCTGTGTGGACTTTAAAAGCTTCTGGCTGAGTGTGTTCCAGTACACACTTGTGTATCAGAGTGGTGTGTTTGTAATCCACAAGCTCAGTGTTGTTCACTGTTTGGGAGGCTTTCTCTGTCCCATTCAGATAGACTGTAGCTCCTGCTTCTTGTCTTGGTGGGGAACGGGAAGAATGTGGAACTCCTTTGTAGCTTCAGGGTCCAGTGCTGAAAAAAGACTTCCTGCAGCAGAAGCCTTAGGGGACAGTGTGTGACAGTCAAAAGCAGGGCCAGGCTGACTTTGTTCTGAGACTGTGGTTGCCACTCTATGGCTGTGTGAATACAGGCAAGTGACACTAATCTCTCTGGGCCTCTGTCCTGCTCTAGGGTGGCGAGGATTGTGTAAGGTGAGAATTCTAATTCACTTTCCACAAAGCATGGCTGAAGTGCTCTGGCCCTCCCCTCAGCTTCCCAGTGCTTGTGATCAGCTTTGAAAGCGTTCAGTAAGACAGCATAGTGTTACCACAGCACTTATTATAGGGGGTAGGAAAGGGCAATGGTCAACATTCTGACACTTTGGGCAGGCTTTTTACTGTTTCCTACTCTCTGGAGCAAGTGTGGCTTCCTATTTAGGGAACTGGCAGGCCCACTTGGATTAACTTTTAGGAGAGGGGCGGTGGTACGCTTTTGTCCTTTACTAGAAAGCCTCTGCTACAGAATGCACTAAGCTCCTACTAAGCTTTTAATCCTGCTGGCAGCTAACTCCTGTCTCCACCCAGGGCCAAAGACACCACTCAGAACCCATTCTTTCCACCAGAAATCACGTTATAGAGCACAGTCAAAATAACTTTAAAAAAAAAATCTATAAAAATAGCCATGCTTACCATGAGAAACTAGCCTCCCCTTGCTGGCTCAACAAATCCCTCTTAGCTCCAACTTCTCCCCTTCGGTCTAATCTGTAACTAACCTTTTATATGATACTGAGTTAAGTCTTACAGGGGAGCAGTTTCCACACTTCCATCTTCCTTTATCTACCACTGTTTCATTGTAAAATTAATGTGTTTTCCAGGGCACAGGAGGTGAGACCCACAGCTGTCCATGAGGAAGGGATCCATTCTCAATGACCTTCACGTCTTCTAATTTCTCGCTAGCTGCCAAATAGTAATGGGAGCTGCCTTGCCAGTTCATAAAGTGAGATTCTGTGAGCTTTCCTTCCACTTCAGCCACAATGGAGGCGAGAACACGGCACCTAAGCCAGGAAGCCCCCGAACTTGGGGGATATAAGTTGATGGGGAATGACTGAGAAGACAAGTCAGACTAGAGAGCATTACAGTCCCCAGTGACACTGGAGTCGGGAGGGCACGTCCCGGGACCTCCTGGTCTGTGTCCTAGAACAAGGAATTGGAGAGAGAGAGGTATGTGGACAGTAGCAGAAACAAAGGCAGTTAATTTAGAAGTAGCACACTTCCAGGAAGTGTTTAGTGGGCACGGCACTGCTTCCTACTGTTCAGCTGCTCCAGTCCCCTCTAGACTGTCAGGAGTGCTTCACTCCACCTGCACAGACAGGAGCAGGCTGAGCAAGGCTCAGGGAACACACGGGAACACATGGTTTTCCTGCTCAGTGTCACTTCTTCCTGCAACACGTCTTCAGGTGGGGGCCACCTCCTACTGACCTCATGGCTTTGGTTCCATCTTTTAAGACTTAGATCTACCTGGACATAACCTCTGGTATATCCATGGTTCCCAGTCCCAGCAGAAAGCACATGATGCTGGTTGACCAAATAGCTTCAAAACAGTATGTTCTAGGAGGGACAGCTGAGGTGGTTAAAGCCAGTGAGAGGAAATGCCTAATACTGGGACTGACTCTGTGGGTATGGGTGTGGGGTTTAGTATTGTTTGTCTGTACTTGGTAAGAGAATGCATGTCCCTTAATAACACCTGGATAGCAAATGTAAACTTCCTTTAGGTTCATGTGTTTGACACACATGTTTTATTACCCTCTGGGTTGGAGGGAAGTGTGTCTCTTCCTTGTATGGGTGTAAACACACAGTTCTCATCTCAAAGAGGATTAGAATTTATTCTTGAGCCAAATGTGAATGACTATGGCCTGGAAACACATTCAGGTTATCCCACATAAATGTTCTAATGTGGAATGGCTTCATAAGGCTATTATGGTTGCATAAATCAATGCATATTCCTTATTTGTGTATATGTGTGTTTGTGTGTATGTGTATGCATGCATATGAAGTGAGGTCAGTCCCTCAGAACACCACCAACCTTGGATTGTGAGGCAGGAGTTTTCGATTTTACATGGAACTTGCTGATTCAGCTAGGATGGTCCTGGGATTACAGGTGTGTGCTGCCTCACCTGATATTTTATGTAAGTCCTGGGGATTCTTAACTCAGGTTCTCAGGCTAGAACAGCAAGTACTTTATGGCTGAACTATCTCCCCAGCCTATCAAGATGTCTTATTTAGGGTTTCTATTGCTGTGTTGAAACACCATGACTAAAGAAACTTGGAAAGGGTTTATTTGGCTTACACTTCTATATCATTGTTCATCATCACAGGAAGTCAGGACAGGAACTCAAACAGGGCAGCAATATGGAGGCAGGAGCTGATGCAGAAGCCATAGAGATGTGCTACTTACTGGCTTGCTCCCCACGGCTTGCTCAGCCTGCTGTTTTACAGAACCCAGGACCACCAGCCCAGGGATAGCACCACCTACCACGGGCTGGAACCTCCCTCAATCTAATTAAAAAAAAAAAAAAAAACACTTTACAGCTGAATCTTATGGAAGCATTTCCTCAATTGGGTCCCCCCTTTCAGATGACTCTAGCTTGTGTCAATATGACATAAAACCAGCCAGGACAATTGACCCCTTGTCAACTTGACACACAAATACATCATTGTTAAGCTACAACCATTCTTTTCTTGTTCATCGCCAAGATCTCACATTAACATCAACATCACAACATAGAATAATTTATAAACTTTAATAGTCCCACAGTTTTTACAAATTCGAATACTTCAAAATTCAGTATCTTTAAAAATACAAAATCTCTGGGCTGGAGAGAGAGCTTAGTGGTTAAGATAACTGGCTACTCTTCTAAAAAACCCAGGTTCAATTCCCAGCACCCACATGGCAGGTCAGAACTGTCTAGTAACTCCAGTTCTAGGGGATCCTACACCCTCACACAGACATACATGCAGGCAAAGCACCAATGTAAATAATAAAAAAAGTCTCTTTCAAAACCTAAACGCTCTTTAAACATTCAGTCTCTTCACTGTGGGCTCCTGTAAAATAAAAAATACATTGAATACTTTACTAAGAGGGAAGAGCCAGGGCACAGTCACAATCGAACCAGACCAAATCCAAACTCCAAAAACGTCACTAACGCAGTGTCCAGTAACTAGAATTCACTTAGGATCTTCTGGGCTCCTCTGATGGGGCTTGGGTCAGGTCTGCAGCTCTGGCCTCTGCAGCACACACAGCTTGTCTTCTAGGCTCTGGCTGGCTCCTCCGTGACTGCTGCTGTCCATGATGGTCCTCCCATGGTGCTGGGGTCTCCAAAATGCTGGGGTCTCTGCTGCAACTGGGCTGCACTTTCACCAATAGCCTCTCCTAGGCTCTCTTCATGGTCAAGCCTCAACTCCTTTGCATGACCCCTTCAGCCCTGGGCCTTCACCTGCCACTGAAGCTGCACCTTCACCCATGGCCTCTCCTGGCCTCTCACAGTGCCAAGCCTCAGCTGCCCTCCATGACCCCTTCATGTCTTCAAAATCAGCACTAGCTGGGTGACTCTTACACTACAAAGTTTAGCTGTCAGCACAAAGGACGTCCTCAGCTGCTTCTGGAACACAGCTTGTGTGTGATAACCCCGGGGAAGAACTTCTCAGAAGATTTTGCCTCTGTTTCTGGTCTCAATCACCGCTAATTTCTTAGCTCCAGTGAATCAGCATCAATTGTCCCAGTAACATGAAGGTTTTATGGTGCTGGTCTCTTGTTAATCACAACTGATTTTTCAGCCCCAGCTGACCAGAACCACCACATCATAATTCAAAATAACGAGTGACCCAGATAGAGCCTTTAAACATCCCTCTGAAACTTCACAAGCCAGGCCTCCATTGTCTGTACTACCCTCAAGGTTCTTATATTCCAAGCTCCTAAAGAACATACCACTGAGCTCTTAACACTCCATGACTCTTTTAGTCCAAAGTTCCAAAGTCCTTCCACAATCCTCCCCCAAACAGCATGGTCAGCATCTGTCACAGTAATACTCAACTATCCTGGTATTAACTTGTCTTAGTGTTTTTATATTGCTGTGACAAAACACCATAACCAAAGAAACTTGGGGCTTACTTACACTTCCAAAGCACCATTCATCATTGAAAAAAGTCAGGACAGGAATTCAAACAGGGCAGAAACCTGGAGGCAGGAGCTGAGGCAGAGGCCATGAAGGAGGGGTACTTACTAGCTTGCTCTCCATGGCTTGCTCAGCCTGCTTTCTTACAGAACCCAGGACCACTAGCCCAGGGATAGCACCACCCACCATGAGCTGCCCCCCCCCCCATTAAGCATGAATTAAGAACATGCCTTATAACTGGATCTTATGGTTCCCCACTCCCCTTAGATAACTCTAGCTTATGTCAAGTTGAGGTAAAATCAGCCAGGACACAAGGGGGGAAAAAGGCCAAAACTAAACAGCCCAACCTAAAACATTGGTAGAAACATTAGCATTAGGCAGGCAGGTTATAGAAAAGTGGGGGAATTTCTGCTGTAGGTTTAAGATGCTCACAATATCCTTAGCTTTTGGGTTGCTAGAAGCTAGTGATCTGTTTAGTTAACACATTCCAAAAGGTTTCAGGTGACAGTCAGTGGATGCTAGGTCAGATGCAGGGGTGGGCAGTGAATTGCTATTCAGGGACTAATGATTGCTCAAGATAATTGGGCTGGATCTGCAGCATTCCAATTCTCTATATTCACTGCATTCAAACGTGCCAGCCAGTGGACTCACTAACACAGACATGGCTTTTTTTTCCTGGAAATTTCAGCTCACTTACTCCCTGTGGACACACTGATCTCCCTCCTTCAGCACTTAATATGTTCTCTATCCTTAAGATTCAGTTTGAGGATGCATCCTGGGCTCCAAGGAGAAAGCATGGCCCTGCCCAGCACCATCAGGGACTGAGCGAGACAAGGAGACCCACACACATGCCCGGGACAGTACACCGGGCAGTCGGGCACTATTACAGTGAGAAGATGCATGGTGTGGTAAGGAAGGGAGAGAGAGAGAGAGAGAGAGAGAGAGAGAGAGAGAGAGAGAGAGAGTCAGATCTGAAGAGATGAAAGTGGTGAGGAGCAGGCTGAAGTAGGTGGCTTGATTGCCACCCAGGGCCATGGTGATACATAGGCCTGGGCTGCTGCCAGGGCCCACGTCTGGGTTCATGGCCTTATTGCAGCTGCAGTCTGTGTTGATGTCCACGACTCCTGATACCAACTCCTGCACAGAGTTGGCCCTGCCCCTCACTGGCTGCAATATTTGGGAGAGCAGGTCCTGCACCTCACCTGGGCAGCACAGTAGAGCTGATCGTGTTTGAGGTGGCATGGGTGAGCTGGCCCTGAGGGCATGAGAGTGGGAGAGTGGGTCCTGCCTCCCTAATCTGCCAGGTGGTGGCATGGGTGAGGGAAAGAGGCCCCCTCCCTTTGCCCTGAGGACCTGTGGCACCCTGCCCCAACCCCTCACCAGTGGCAGCACTGGGGGAATGGGCCCTTCGCCTCACCTGGGCAGCAGAGTAGAGGGATGTGTGGGTGTTGGTGAGCTGGCCCCAAGAATGTGAGTGTGGGAGATCTGGCCCTGCCCCTCATCTGATATGTGGTGGTGGTTGTGGGATGTCTGAGGTGTCTCCAAGCCATGCAACATGTGATGGATTTAGTTTTTTGCTAGTCCAAAAAAAAAAAAAAAAAAAAAAGAGGTTTTGGCTACGTGATGCCTGATGGAGGCACAGACCCACCACTTCCTAAGTCGGAAGTGAGCATGGCTCTCAAAGATGGCAGTAAATGTACCTCTGCCATGTTGGGAAGCGAAGGGGGCGGAGTCAGCAGTGTTGGTGCTAGCCACACAGTTTAACAGTTTAAAATCTCTCCTGGCCAAAAAAGGATTAGAGATTCACAATAAGGCAGATTCACATGAAATACAACTTTAAATGGTTTACAGTATGTGTAAAAATATATGTAGGCCTGGAAGAGAGAGGAAAATGAATATAGACAGTTATATAAAGAAATAAATAGTTTTTAAAAATAAAGTCTTTAAAGAGACAATAAGAATAATGTAAAAGTTAAGCCACGTAAGGATGGAAATTACACAAATGTGAGTGTGGGAGATCTGGCCCTGCCCCTCATCTGATATGTGGTGGAGTCTGAATACTGTATATCATTATATTGTTTTGGAGTTTTTTAACTGGAGAGAGACATTTGATTGTAAAGTCTGCTGAGTTAAACCAATATATATATTAAAGGTATCTTGACTTCAAAATTTGGTTCTAAGGATATATTGCTTTGGAAAGGAGGTTCTGCTTTTGTTTCCACAGGAAGCAAGAAGCTGTGGATTTGTTCCAGGTTAAGATGGATTAGATTTGATCAAGTGAGACCTCCTGAACCTTGACTATGGTGATATTTTATTTGTATTAAAATGTTATTTGTATGTTAATAAATAAAGTTGCCCGGGGGTCAGAGCTATTAGCAAGCCATAGGAAAGCAGAGCAGTGGTGGCGTATGCTTGTAATCCCAGCACTTGGTAGGCAGAGCTAGGTAAGTCTCTGTGTGTTCAGGGATACAGCCATTATTGGATACACATGCCTTTAATCTCAATACCAATCATGGAAAACCTGGAGGTCTATACAGACAGGCCTGACGAGGAGGTCATGTGGTTGGGTTTACAACCAATGAGAAGGCAGAACAGAAATTCTATAGAAGGACTTTAACACAGAAAGTAGCTCTGGTTCGGAGAGGTAGGACCACCACAGGAGGAAGGGTAAGGTTTTAGCTCTTAGCTCTGACCTCTTGGCTTTCTTCTTTGCATTGGTTCTGTGTTTCTTATTTAATAAGAAGGTTGGTTACATCTACACTTGACAGATGGTATCTATCAACAAAGGTTACAGCCAGTCTTCCCAGGACTTGACCATTATCTTGAATTTTCTCAGGATCACCATAAGACTACCAGTACCCACAATCAGCAGAAAGTAGCCTAGAGGACTACACCCACATCCCCCCACTAAAAAATAGATTATGGATGTTTGTCTTTGTTGAGGGGTTCGGTTACAAATTGGTTATTGGTTATAAATCTCTTTTTAAAGGAGGAAGAGGGATATAATATAGAAATATAGAATATAGATATGATAAGATAAAAGGGTAGATTATATGAATCTACTTTTAAAGAGCAACAACTTGTTTAAAATGTTTTACATTGCTATGGATTTTAGTTTGTTGATACAAATTTAAAGTTAATTTTGTTACACTGTATGTATATATTTACTCTTGTTTAAGGTATTATGTTTATGCCATTCATTTAAAATCATAATGTATAATTAAGAAATACAGATTAATAATTAGTCATCTATGATAATCAAACGTATAGTCATGTTAGTTAAGTTTTCTAGGTATACATAGACATTTCAATTAGGTAGGTAATCTTCAAACACTTCAAAGACCTACAGAATATGGCATTTAAAATGTTTTAAGAACTTAGACTTTCCTGGACAGTGAGACATGTCTGCTCCTGGCAGCACTAATTACTTTAAAAAGGATGATGGGCATCGAAGAAACTCATTATGGAGTTTGCTTTCTTTGTGGCAAAAGTTAGCCACTGGGCGAAAAAGTGCCCTTGCCTTGACTGCTTGAGAGGATGTTGTCTAAACTGGACATGAAGAACCCATAGGAAGGTGATCATTGAACTTTGCAAGGCTGTGATGGTCCTTCAGGTTCCTGCTTCACAGAGGAGACTGCCAGACATTCTACAGGATACAGGGGAAAAGTGACTGAGAGATTCTAGACCTATAGGCTGAAGATGGATGCCCCAATGTTGCAGAGGAAGTTTGGGTGACTGTCCAGGCAGCCAGATGTCTCTGTCATTTCTAGAATTTTGGAAGTTGTTTACCATTGTAAGCACTTCCTGTTTACTCAGGTAATATTAAATCCTTCTGGGGTCTTTAATGGAGTTGAAGGCTAGACAGTTATAATTATAGCTTTCCTTAGTTATTATAGAAGATAAATTAGATATAAAACTTTAGACTCACAAAATAGTATAGATGATAGATTATTTTCTTTAATTTTGCCAAATACAAATAGACTAGATATTGTAACTGTAATTCTTGCTAGATAACTGTTTTGTTGTATATAATTTTACTACGTTAAAGTTAAAAACCTTCCTTTTTGATTAGACAGAAAAGGGGAAGTGCTGTGGGATGTCTTTCTCTATGCTGTGAATATATGTGGTTCCCATTGGATAATGAGTAAAGTTGTTTTGGACTATGGCAAGAAAGCTTACAGCCAGGTGGGAAATCCAAGCAGAGACAGAGAGGGAAGAAAGGCAGAGTTGGGAGAGTCACGAACCTGCAGCCAAAGGAACAACAAGATATCGGCAGACCAGTAATGCCACAGCCACGTGACAACATACAGATTTGTAGAAATGGTTTAATTTAAGATAAAAAAGCTAGCTAGCAAGAAGCTGAAGCCATATAGTGTGTAATCAATACAAGCCTCTGTGTGATCATTTTATAACCAGCTACGAGAGCTCGGGTGGGAGAGTTTCATCGGACTGTGAGGCTCGGCAGGACAGAGAAACTTCTGGCTGCAGGTGGCAGGAGTGAGGGAGAGATGCCCTCCTCCCTCCCAGCCCTCACCTGCCTATGGAAGGTGGGAGAGCTGTCCCTGCCCCTCACCAGCTGCCGCACTCAGGAGAGTGCCTCCTGTGCCTTGCCTGGGCAGCACAATAGAGCTGGCTCTGATGGTGTAGGTGTGGGAAAGCCAACCGTGAGGGCATGAAAGTAGGAGAACAGGTCCTGCTCTTGCTCATGGCTATAAGGGGTGAACTAGCTGGGGCAGTGCTGGAGAGCTCACCCTGGTGGTGAGGACTGAGGAGAGCTTGTGGGCAGATCAACCCAGCAACTACCCAGGCCCAGAACCAGGGTTATGATTTGGCCCACCCCAACATCCGGTCCATCTATGATCTGCTAGAGCACGTGAAGGGGTCTGACCTGCAGACTCAAAGCTTCGGGATCTCCACGACACAGGGAAACAACAGTATAGCCAAGAGAAGTCCCAGTGTTGATTGTATAGCAGAAACCAAAGGCCTTGAACCAGACAAATGACTCTTTGCAATGAACACATAAAGATATATGGATAAAAGGGTTTACTGCATGACTCATTTTGTCACACTACAGCTACTATGATGAGATTCCTCTTTCTTTTTTTTTTTTTTTAATCTTTTCTCTTAAATTTTATTTTGTTTTATTTTGGGGGTGTGTTGCAAGGGCAGAAAGTGGATACAAAGTGATAGGGAGATGAATAGGATAGAGATGCATGATGTGAAAGCCACAAAGAATAAATAAAAAGAAAGTTAAAAAAAAAAAGATTCAATTTGAGGTGTAGGGCTCAATGGTTAAGAGCACTTGTTGCTCTTGCAGAGGACCTAGGTTTGGTTCCCTGCACCCATTTGGTGGCTAAACACAGTCTGTAATCCCAGGTGATGCCCTCTTCCAGTCTCCTTGGGCACAAGATTTTCACATGGTATATATATGCAGGCAGAATGCCCAAGACATACAAATAATTTCTAAAAAAGGACTCAATTCAAGCCATAGACAGCCTTGAGCAGTCCCCAGTGTGCTTTAGAGATCTCGTCTGTGATGTGAGCTTTTGGGCTAGATTAACTTTGGAAACAAAGCAAAGCAAACAAATGAAACACAAGAAGCAAAGAAATAAACACCCACAAGGAGTAGGATTTTATGTTCATGTCCAAAGAAAGTATCCATAGAACCCCAATAATTAATCAGTCTGGATTGGTTTAGTTGAGGTGGGTATGGTGAGCTAGGAGTCGACTTTGGATGGCTTTCAGGATGACGTCTGAGTACCGTCATGGACTTGTAGAACCTGCAGGAACTGCTTGAGAGCCCCAGACCAGACACTTGAAAGTCAACCATTGTGTTCCTTGGAGTACCTCCAGTAAGCCTTTCTTTTCCCCCTAAGATGTATTTCTTTTATTTTATGTTCATGAATGTTTTACTTGCATATGCATGCCTGGTGTCCAAGAAGATTAGAGAAGGACATCAGATTCTCTGGAATGGAGTTAAGGATGGTTATGAACTACTATGTGGTTGCTGGGAATCGAACCTGTGTCCTCTGCAAGAGCAACACATGCTCTTGACCAATGATCCGTCTTTCTTGGTCCCAGTGAAGCCTTTTAATCATGCTGGCTCTTTCTTTTTCTGCACTGCTTAGCATGCATGGATATATCACACACTCTGGCCTATATCTACACTGTGTGTGTGTGTGTGTGTGTGTGTGTGTGTGTGTGTGTACATGTGTGTACACATACACAAGTGGGCACGATTGATTGAAGCTTAAAACAGTCTGCAGTAGCTGGGCAGTGGTGGCACAGGCCTTTCAACCCAGCATTTGGGAGGCAGAGGCAGGTGGATTTCTGGGTTTGAGGCCAGCCTGGTCTACACAGGACAGCCAGGGCTACACAGAGAAATTCTGTCTTGAAAAACCCAAACCCAAACCAACCAACCAACCAACCAACCAACCAACCAACCAACCAACCAACCAGTCTTGTATTTCTTTGGGAATGTAACTCAGACTTGAAAACAGTCTTCCAGGGAATGGGAAACCAGCTTTGCCACGGGCCAGGAGCATCTACCTCTGCCTTCTGGGAAGTCATCTGGGCTGGCAAACGCTGACTGCTAGTGTGTGGTAAATGAAATCTGGTGGATGCTAAGCAAGGCACAGCAGAACTAGTGCAGAACTAAGACCTCGGATCTCACACCCCTTCCTGACATTCTCTAAGTGTCCATGTAGATCAGGTTCCAGTAGATAGAAGGTTGTGGAAGTTGTCTGCATGAGCTCACCATGGCCTCAACATTTGTTGTTTCGGACCAGCTCCTGCAATGCGGGATTAAGTTACTGTTGAAGAAACCCCCGGTGAGGACAGCCTGGTCTACAAACCCTGGGCTCACTGCCAACTCCCCACTTGTCTTAGTAATTTTCTTATCTCTTTGGGCAGAGCTTTACTTCCCTGATTGAAGTAACTTTTTACTATCATCTTCGCTTGGGGAGCTCTGTGAAAACTTTAGGGGTGGAGAGAAAAACCTACCTTATGCAGTACGTGATTTGTCCAAGGCTGGTCTTGTTCAAGGGTGCTTGCCCTAGCATTTACGGCCAAAATGTTTCTAAGGGTCATGTGGTTGGAGCGCCATCTAGTGGTGGAAAAGAAGAGTGCATGTGCCTGGAGAACGGTCTCTTGGCACTGGAAGGTAAGAACTCAGGTTAACAGCACTCAGGGACTGTCTATCAACAAGAGTGCCACGCAAAGAGCGCCAAACCTGTACTTAATTCTGCTAATTTTTTAAACTAATGATTTCAAAGGCATGTTAACATTAAAAAGAGTTCTCTATGTTGATTCTTTTTCTTTTTTTGGTTTTTCGAGACAGGATTTCTCTGTGTAACAGTCCTGGCTGATCTGGAACTCACTGAGGTCTACCTGCCTCTGCCTCCCGAGTGCTATGATTAAAGGCATGCACCACCACTACCCGGTTCTCTATGTTGATTCTTAAAAACATGCTCTTCCCACACATATAATGTGTGTTGTTGGGGAGGGGGTGCGGTATGCCTCCATGTCCGTGTGGGGAACTCATAGGACTTGAATCTTGCCTTCCCCTACATGGGTTTTTGGCATCAAACTCAGGTCCTCAGCTTGAAACAGATGCCTCTACCAGCTGAGCCTTCTCCTTGGCCTACTGATGTGGGTGGGAATCTATGGCAAGGTTTGGAGGGAGGAAGAGTAAGTGAGAAATGATGCAATTATATTAAATCTCAAAAATAAAAGAAAAATATTAAAATAATATAAACTTAATTCAATAACAAAATATATTCTATTTAGTCTTATAGATTTTTACTCCTTTTTCTTCCTTTTGTGTTATTGTATATTAACTGTACAAAATAATGAACACTACATTATATTTCATACGTGGGTGTTGCTTTGGGTAATAGAATTCCCAGCATTAGTCATTAAATGACTGCTCTGATTCACAAACCTAGGAGAAATAATGTGGCGAATTCAGTGACGATTACTACTGAGAAGTAAATCAGACTGCCAGGATGTCTTTTGATATGTTGAATTTTAATGTTGTAGAAAGTCGTAAAGACATTCCAGTCCAATGCTTAGCATTTCCTTCGCTAACTAATAACTCTTCTATTTATAAGATTTTATTTTTTTGGTGGAGGCAGATGGGTGAGACTGGGAGATATAATATGGAGACATGATGTAAAAGACACAGTAATTAAAAGGAAGTTAAAAAAAGATTTTATTTTGCCACTTATATTAGGATTGTAATTATTTCAGTGCCTATTTAGACTTGGGCAACAGAGGAAACCATGAAGCCATTTACATGTTTGAATTTAACGTAAACATGAGACACAATATACTATGGATATGCTGACTTTTTCAACAAGCATATGAATACATACAGATATATGTACACACACACATACACACACACACACACACACGCACGCACGCACGCACACATGCACACACGCACACATGCACACACACTGCCACAATGGAACTAAGCTGCATTGCGCAATGCAGCCAACATTCTTAGTCACAGATGATCACATACTATGTGTTCCCCTAATACATGGGAGGGTGATGATTATAGACCCTTCTGGTTGCTGCTGTTTTTCTAGGACTGTAGGAAATGTGTGGGTGTTTACCCGTACATGTCTGTGCATGCGGTGTCTTCAAAGGCCAGAAGAGGTGTCAGATCCCCTAGAAGTGGAGTTACACACAGTTGTGAGCTGCCATGTGGGTCCTGTGGAAGAGCAGCCACTGCTCTTAACTGCTGAGCCATCTCTCTGGCCCCAACTTCAGATATTTTGCAAATTATATGTCTGAACTCTTTAAGGAAACAGTTAAAAGGTAGATTGTTTACAGATGTTTATCTGCAAGCCTTGTTTCAAAAGTTCAACACACACACACACACACACACACACACACACACACACACACGTATGCCCAGGTACTAAGCCTTATACTTGCACTCTGAACTCCTAACACAACACAGTGCAGGGTTTTGTTGATGAGGAACTGGCCATTTCTCAGAGGAGGCATTGGGGACATTTCTTTTTTTTTTTTTTTCTTTCTTTTTTTTTTTTTTTTTCGGTTTTGCGAGACAGGGTTTCTCTGTGTAGCTTTGCGCCTTTCCTGGAACTCATTTGGTAGCCCAGGCTGGCCTCGAACTCACAGAGATCCGCCTGGCTCTGCCTCCCGAGTGCTGGGATTAAAGGCGTGTGCCACCACCACCCGGCTTGGGGGCATTTCTTAAAGGTACAGAACAAAACTGTAGTTTCCTAGACCCGTTGTTCTGTGTAACCTGGAGCTCTAGGTCCTGTTCCTGACTACATGACTAAACAATTACTCCTAAAGTGGCAGCAGCCAATCCAGGCTTTCCTTGTGGAGCCAAGCTTTTGCTAACACTCACTTCCGTCCATTGCTTAACCATGTGGCACTTGTTGAAACTGACTATTTAAGAGACTCTCAGTGTATTCTGAGCGAGGCTCCTAGTTCTGCAGAAACTTTAAGCATCACAATAGTGGGGTCACTGAGGTTAGTGAAAAACTCTAGATGTCCTTGCCTTGTGGTTCTGGAGGTAAAGTGAAGGATTCCTGGGATTCATGGTAGGGTCATCTCCAGCCCACAGTCCAGGTTATCATAAATAAGTCCCAACTCTGCTTTACCTGTTAGTCGTTCCTCTTATAATTGTCACTTTATTGGAAGTCAATGACTCATTTATTTAGAAGCTCCTCTTTCTACTAGTTGTCTGACATGGCTGCAGCACATTCTCTCAAAGCCATGCTGAAGGATCTATAGAAGCAAGAAAGAAACATGGATTCTCACAATTGATGGCATAGCACAGGCCTGTTTCTCTTCTCCTTAAGGCTGGAGGTAAATCCTGAAGGGAGAAGGATCGAGTGGTGGCATTACGGGAAGAAACATCAGCCATGATGTCTGGTCATCATCCCCATCTTAAATTTTGTTCCTGGTTCAGAATACCGATGAGTACCAAAGTCTCCCTTAGCTTACAAAGCAAATCCCTCCATCCTGGAGGAGTAAAATTATATTAAAAGAAAAACCACGTGTTACATATAATCCAAAGCCAGAGCAGAGAAGATAAGTGCTGTAGAACAATTGTTTTTTTACACTATAATATGTACTACTCTCATTAGTTAATAAAAACCTGACAGGCTATTAGTTGGGCCGGAAGTTATGTGGAAAAGCCAAACTAAGTATACCAGGAAGAGGAAGGGCAGAGTCAGGAGTCACCAGCCAGATACAGAGGAAGCAAGATGAGAATGTTGTTCCAAGAAAAGGTACCAAGGCATGTGGTTAAACATAGATAAGAATTGTGGGTTAATTTAAGTGTAAGAGCTAGTTAGTAATAAGCCTGAGCTACTGGCCAAGCATTTATAAATAATATTAAGCCTCTGAGTCAATTATTTGGGAAGCACCTGTTGGGTATTTGGGACTCACTGGTGGGACAGAAACTTCCACCTACAGATAAGAGAGAAGAACATGTTAGCAATTTAAGGCATAGGAGACTATAAAAAGCAGTATGTGGAAATATTGATGTCATTAAAACAGAGAATACAATATAGGAGAAAAATGTGATAGAGAACTTAAAGAATGAATCCATGAATTGGAAGACAAGATTAAGGGACTTTTTTTTCCCCTGGGAGAGAGATGTTCTAGAATATTATTTTAAGGTGTGTTACTTTTGTTTATGTTACATTTCTTTAATTCTGTGAAGCTGTGTTACTGTGCCTGTCTAAAACACCTGATAGTTTAATAAAGAACTGAATGGCCAACAGCAAGGCAGGAGAAAGGATAGGTGGGATTGGAAGGCAGAGAGAAGATATAGAAGGAGAAATTTGGGAGGAGGAAGAAGAAGGAAGAAGAGAGAAGGAGGAGGACTCCAGGGGCCAGCCACCCAACTACACAGCCAACCATGGAGTAAGAGTAAGATTTATAGAAGTGAGAGAATGGGAAAAGCCCAGAGGCAAAAGGTAGATGGGATAATTTAAGGAAAGCTGGTGAGAAGCCAAGCTAAGGCTGGGCATTTATAATTAAGAGTAAGCCTCTGTGTGATTTATTTGGGAGCTGGGTGGTGCCCCTCAAAAGAGCAAAAATAAACAGCAATAGAGAAAAGGAAAAGAAAAGATATAAAACACAAGAGAAACTATTTTTGTTGCTACTTCATGATTGTAATTTTGCTACTATTATCAATCATAATGTAAATAACTGTTTTCTGATGGTTTTCAGTAACCCCTGTGAAAAGGGCATTTGACCTTCAAGGGATCATGACCCACAGGTTGGGAACTGCTGTATTAGAGGGACGCAGAGAAGTACTTGGAGCTAGCATATCTGTTTGAAGGGCTTAGCATGGCATTTATGTGAACATCTCATTTTTTAACCCCATAATCCACAGTATGGATTAGTGTTTTACATGTGTAAGTGATAATCTCAAAACAGGATCGATGGTCAGAGTATTAAAGATGTGAAAGTAGGACTGTTTCGGCTAAAGTGGAGATAAGGGCCACTCTACTATCCTGCCTCCTAATTCTCCTGTGAAGACCCCTGCGAAGGCATCATGTAGAGCCTGTATTCCAGCACGTAAAACCCAAGATGTGACCACCTGACTGGGTTCCTAGCTTCAAGCAAAGAAGAAAAGGCTGTACCTAAAAGCATCACATAGCTCCCCACAGCTCTGGAGGTATGGAGGATCAAAATGGCTTTACCGGGGAAGGCTGCATGTCTCGACTGGGTTGGGCTCCTTTCTCTCTCACTTGGCTGCAGGCTCTTCGGCAAGGCTCTCTGGCAGGTTAGCTGGACTTGTTCAGGGTTTTAAGAGACCAAGTTCTTTTTTGTTGTTGTTGTCATTGTATTTTTATTCACATTGTGTGTTTTGGCATTTCTCCAGAGGATCAGAAAGAGACAGATTGGGAGGCTGGGGCACAAGGGCAAGGAGGGTGGGTCCCTAATTCCCCTGTAACCCATTCTGGCCCAACTGCAGGGGAGCAAACATATGGTGTTGGAGGGTCAGGGGAGGCACAATCATCCCTCCCCTGGAAGGATGTATAAAGCCGCACTCATACACACAGATAAGGTCCCTCCCCATTTCAGGGGTTGGGTCATTACAGAGAAGCAAAGCGTGTGGATTCAAGGGACAGGAGAAGGAAGCAACAATGTCCTGTTGTGGATAGGCAGTTGTCCCCTTCCTGTCCCATCCCTACTCTGTGCCCAAAGTCCATTGAGTACCCCTCCTCTTTGTGTGGCCATTCTCCCATGACCTCCAGCTCTTTCCTGCTGCCAGGGACAAAAAGACAAAGGGCACAAAGCAGAAGGCTAAAGTCCACCCCTTAGTCCTTGTCCCTCATGTTGGATTGTCTGTCCCCTGTGTGACGTGGTAAAGGGTAAGAGCAAGTAGAAGTAGATGTGGCCCAGGTCCTTGGTGGCTTTTGGAGGCACACACTTCTGGTTATTGTCGATCCCCCATCTGCCTTCCTTTTTGATGTGACAGTCATAGTGAGTACACATGGTAGAGGCACCCATGTGACTAATGAAGGCTAAGAGCTGATACTTTCCAGGACCATCCTGGACTTTGGGTCTCATAGCACAGACTCAGCTGAGTATCCCTCTGAGATGTCCATGGTGGCTTCTGTATCTAGGTCATCAATGTGACTGAAGATCCAGTCTACAGCCCATTCTAAACTATTGTTCATGTCCCACAGAGCTTTCAGGCCCTGATCTATTGAGAAGCCCGTAGAGACAATGGTGGTCACACAGTCCTCTGGTGGGGGATCGGTGGCTGCACTTGTATAGGCATCCATAGGGAAGTCTATTTCCACCAACTGTGTGATGACTGAGTCATCCAGCATGGGTGCTATTGGTTCAATTGAAGTGATCAGGGCTGGGGCAATGTCAGGCACTCCCTCTCTCTAGGTTTTTTCCATGTGTCCCTCAACTGGTAGATATCTAGTCCTCTGGGATGTCAACGGACACATGCAGTTTCTTGGACACACAGTCTAAGCCAAGAGGTAGACTTCTGGATGACTAGGGAGTCAGAGAAGGTGGCAAACCACGTGAGACACACTCTTTTTAAGACTAAGCTTGGAGCTAAAAGAATTCCACTTCTACCGTACTTTGGTGGTTAAATTGACAGGATCTAGGATCATCTATTAGAGAAACCTCTGGGTATGTCTATGACAGTGTTTGTAGATTGGGGAAATCGGGATGGGATGATTCACTCTAAAGGTGGGCAGTACCAGCCTAGGTGCGGGATTCTGCAATAAGTAAAAAGAAGAAAGTGTGTGGATTGCTGGCACGCATCTCTCTCTGCTTCCCAAGTACAAATGACCAGTTTCTGTTGCCATTCCTTCCCACCATGGTGGACTGCACCTTGAACGGTGTGCCCAAGGAAACCCTTCCTTCCTTAAGTTGCTTTTTTTTTTCAGGTATTTTGCCACCATAACAAGAAAAGTAGTGAGTAGAATACTCAATTGGCCAAAGCTGTCATATACCAGCCCAGGTTCAGAGGAAGAGAAACAGATTCCACTTCCTGGTGGAGGTGTCAAAAGTTTGTAGCTGCCATCAATCCTTGGTAACGACCACCTGTGTGTCAGGAACAGTGTTAGGATCCCTCAATGCAAAACCAAAACATTCGTAATTCCAGCACTTCAGAGGCTGATGCCGGAGGAGGCAGAGTTCCAGGCCACCCTGGCTATAGAATACAGCCACAGCTTATATGAACAAAAGAAGAATAAAAACCAAATAGGACACAACCCTGCCTTGAGGAGTTTACACAGGTTACAAAATGAGCGAAGGGGTCAGAGCAGAAGGAGGGTCAATGTGAAGCAGCACCACATGCTCAACAATCTCAACAGGCTGTAGCTAGAGTTGTCCTGCCTTGCCCACAGTTTGGACAAATCTTTGTCACCCACCAGTCCCACAGCTGCTCAGACCCAACCAAGTAAGCATAGAGACTTATATTGGTTACAAACTGTATGGCCGTGGCAGGCTTCTTGCTAACTGTTCTTACAGCTTAAATTAATCCATTTCCATAAATCTATACCTTGCCACATGGCTCATGGCTTACCGGGATCTTCATATGCGGTTTGTCATGGTGGCAGCTGGCAGTGTCTCCCCCACCCAGCTTCCTGTTCTCTCAATTCTCCTCTCTGTTAGTCCCGCCTATACTTCCTGCCTGGCCACTGGCCAATTAGTGTTTTATTTATTGACCAATCAGAGCAACAGATTTGACATACAGACCATCCCACAGCAACAGGCAGTTCTGAAAACAGGGGGCTGTAAAACCAGGGTCCCACCTCACCCCACCCCAAGTGTCCGCAGTTCTGAAAACGGGGGGCTGTAAATCCAGGGTCCCACCCCACCCCAAGTGTCCGCAGTTCTGAAAATGGGGGGCTATAAATCCAGGGTCCCACCCCACCCCACCCCAACAGTGTCTGCAGTTCTGAAAACGGGGGGCTGTAAATCTAGGGTCCCACCCCACCCTACCCCAACAGTGTCCACAGCTCTGAAAACAGGGAGCTGTAAAACCAGGGTCTCACCCCACCCCACCCCAACAGTGTCCACAGCTCTGAAACCAGGGAGATGTAAATCCAGGGTCCCATCCCACCCCACTCTACCCCAACAGTGTCCACAGCTATGAAACCAGGGAGATGTAAATCCAGGGTTTCATCCAACCCCACCCCACCCCACCAGTGTCCTGTGTCAGTTACTGTGAATTGCCAGGTTTCTTTTAGCCTCATTGCTGATTCTCACACCAGCTTCACTGCAGCAGCCTCCACACACTAGAATCTTCTCCATGCTTCTTATTTGATCACATAATTCCTTGGGGTCAGTCATGTCTCAACACCTGCCCCTATTTACTGATATAAGCCATTTCATAGATGCTTCACGAGAGGCCTTTGGTGGTGGACAGAGAGCACGTCAACCCAACATTAGATGCCCTGAACTGTTCCTCTTGACTCATTTCTTTAGTTAAATTTCTGGTGCCTTTTTTGGGCTATGAGGCAACTATAGGTTTGTAGGCTACAGGAGGATTGAATTGATGTGTTTAAAGCTGCCTTTGTTTTGTTTTTTATCAGAAGATGGAAAGATCTCCCATGTTTATGGATCAGTAGGATTAATACAGTAACAATGGCCATCTTACCAAAAGCAATCTATATATTTAATACAATCTCCATTAAAATCCCAACACAATTCTTTATAGACCTTGAAAGAACAACATTCAACTTTATATGGAAAAACAAAAAACCCAGAACAGCTAAAGCAATCCTGTACAATAAATGAACTTCCAGAGGTATTACCATCCCTGATTTCAAGATCTGTTATAGAGCTATAGTAATAAAAAAACAGCATGGTATTAGCATAAAAACAGACCTAGCAATAGTGATATGCAGCCTCAACTGGCCATCTCCTGTGACCAGGCAAGTCTTCTAGTGGAGGAATTAAGACACCAACCCACCCATATAACCTTTGACCTACAGTCTGTCCTGCCTATGGGATATGGTGAGGTAAGGGTGGCACAGAGACTGTGGGAGTGGTCAACCAATAACTGGTCCAGCCTGATACTCATGCCACAAGAGTGAGCTCACCCCTGACACTGCCTGGAGTACCAGGACTCAGAGGCTGGATGGCTCAGAGACATAGAATAGAAAGAAAAAAGTCAGAGTAATGATACCTAATGATATTCTGTTGTATTCATAGATCAGTGACTATCCCAATTGTCATCAGAGAGGCTTCATCTAGTAACTGATGGAAACAGATGCAGATACCCACAGCCAAACATTAGGCAGAGCTTGGGGAATCCTGCAGAAGAGAGGGAGAAAGCATTGTATGGAGCTGGAAGTTTTCCTGTGTCCTTCCTGGCCCTGCAGTCCCAGAGCCACTTATAAAATAACCACTCAGAGGCTTATATTAATTATCAACTATATGGCCTATGGCATACTTCTTGGTAGCTAGCTCTTCTCTCTTAAATTAACCCATTTCTATTAATCTATGTTTTGCCATGTGGCCATGGCATTACTGGTCTGCTGGCTGCATCTTGTTGCTTCTTGGGCAGTCGGCTCACGTCTCCTCTTACTCTCCTTTCTCCTTTCATTATCTCTCTTGGATTTTCCCACCTGGCTCCATCTTGCCCTGCCATACACCAATGCAGGTTTATTTATCAACCAATCAGAGCAACACATATTCACAGCATACAGAAAGACATCCCATAGCACTTCCCCTTTTCTGTCTAATCAAAAAGAAAAGTTTTAACTTTAACATAGTAAAATTACATATAACAAAACAGTTATCAAGCAAGAATTGCAGTTACAATATCTGGTCTATTTGTATTTGGCAAAATTAAAGAAAATATTCTACCATGTATGCTATTTTTGTAAGTCTAAAGTTTTGTATCTAATTTATCTTTTATCACGACCAAGGAAAGCTATAATTATAACTATCTAGTCTTCAACTCCATCAAAGACCCAGAAGGAACATAATAATATCTAAGTAAACAGGAAGTACATTTTAAACAACTTCCAAAGTTCTAGAAATGACAGAAACATCTGGCTGCCTTCACAGTCACCTAAAGTTTCTCAGCACCGTTGGGGCATCTATTTTCAGCCTACAAGCCTAGAGGCTCTGGCAGACTTTTTAGTGAAGCAGGAAATCTGAACAATTGTCTTGCCTATT
The DNA here is from genome assembly GCF_949786415.1 of Peromyscus eremicus. Lineage (NCBI taxonomy): Eukaryota > Metazoa > Chordata > Mammalia > Rodentia > Cricetidae > Peromyscus > Peromyscus eremicus. The sequence continues at coordinate 74,854,884 of NC_081427.1, forward strand.
GGCAAAGTCACTTCTCCCTGTGTCCTGCAGAATGTCTGGTAGTCTCCTCTGTGAGGCAGGAACCTGAAAGAGCATCTTGCCCTATTTAGGCAAAGTTAGTGGTCACTTTCCCAAGGGTCCTGCTTATCCAGTCCATACAACATATTGTCAAGCAGTCCAGGCAAGAGCAGTTTCTTGCCCAAATGACCAGTTTTGCCAAGAAGATAAACTCCATATAAAGTGTCTTCAATGCCCATCTTCCTCTTTGAAGTAAATCAGTGCTGCCAGGAGCAGACATGTCTCATTGTTCAGAAAAGTCTAAGTTTTTAAAACATTTTAAATGTCATATTCTGTAAGTCTTTGAAGATTACCTACCTAATTGAAATATATCTATGTAAAATATATCTAAAAAACTTAACTAACATGACTACAAGTTTGATTATCATAGATGACTCATTATTAATCTATATTTCTCAACTATACACTACAATTTCAAATGAGCTGCACAAACATAATACACCAAACAGAAGTAGAAATATATACAGTATAACAAAGTCAACTTCAAATTTGCATCAATAAACCAAAATTTTTAGCAATGTAAAACATTTTAAACAAGTTGTTGTTCTTTAAAAGTAGATTTAATAATCTACCCTTTAATCCTATCATATCTGTAATATCCCTTTTTCTTCTTTAGAAAGAAATTACATTTATAATCAACCTCCTTTAAATAAAAATAAACATTTATAAACAATATTTTGGGAATTTGGACATAGCATCTCATACTACTTCCTGCTGGTTGGGATTTTATGGGGATCCTGAGAAAATTAAGAACTATATAGTTAAATCTTGACTGTAGTAGTCTGTGAGGCTGTATCCATCTTTCAGGAGGTCTTGGTTGATCAAACCATATTGGCCTGGAAGCAACCCATAGGTTCTCAACTTCTGTGGAAACAAAAGCAGAACCTCTTTTCCAAAGCAATGTATCCTTAGACATAAATTTTGAAGTCAAGATACCTTTAAAATATACATATTGGTTTAACTGAGTAGCCTTTACAATCAAATGTCTCTCTGCAGTTAAAAATCTCCAAAATAATATAATAATATGTAGTATCCAGATTCTTTGTGTAATTTCTATCTTTACCTGGCTTAACTTTCATATTATTCTTATTGTCTTTAAAGACTTTATATTTTAAAACTACTTATTTCTTTATATAACTATCTATATTCCTTTTCCTCTCTTCCAAGCCTATGTACATTTTTACACACACAGTAAACTGTTTAGAATTTTATTCCATCTGAATCTGTCTTATTGTGAATCTGTAATCGTTTTCTGACCATTGATTTAAACTGCAGTGTGGCTAGGACTGAAGAGGCAGCCTTGGCTGCTGGCTCCACCCACCTCAGCTTCCCATGGCAGAGGTGTGTTTACTACCAGCTCTGGGAGCCAATCTCACTGCTGCTGACTCTGGGAAGCAGTGGGTCTATGACTCCATCCAGCAACGTGTAGCCCAGAAACTTTTTTTTTTGTCTGTACTAGCAAAAGCTAAATCCACTGTGCAGTGCACTGCACAGCTTGGAGACACCTCTGTGTACCACAGCAGGAATCTGCCATACTATAGCTCAAGCCTGCACACCACAGAATCTCTGTATCAGGGCTTGCCTGAGAGACACAACTAGGAAGCTGTTTTTAGCTCCATTTTAGAATATATTTTTTTAAAGCTTTCTTAGGTTTTGGGTGGAAATTCTTGCTACCGCATTGGGTGCCAAAATGTAGTCAGAAGTTCTCCTGTGTCCCACCCAGCCCTTATACTGGAGCTTCTTATAAAATAATCACTTAGAGGCTTATATTAATGACCAATGGTATGGCCTATGGCAGGCTTCTTGCTAGCTAGTTCTTTCATCTTAAATTAACCCATTTCTATTAATCTATGTTTTGCTGTGTGGCCGTGGCATTACCTGTCTGCTGGCTGCATCTTGCTGCTCCTTGGGCAGCCAGCTCCCCTTACTCTCCTTTCTCCTTTTACTATCTCTCTTGGATTACCCCCCCCACTCCATCCTGCCCTGCCATAGGCCAATACAGGTTTATTTATCAACCAATCAGAGCAATACATATTCACAGCATACAGAAAGACATCCCACAGCAATTGTAGGAGCCAGAGGGACCAAGGACATCACAAGAAAACCCACAGAAACAGCTAACTTGAGCTCACAGGGGCTCACAGAGTCTGAATGACAACCAGGGAGCCTGCCTGGGACCGACTAGGCCCTCTTCATAGATGAGACAGTTGTGTAGTTTGGTCTACTCGTGAGACTCCTAACACTGGGAGCAGGGGCTGTCTTTAATGCTTTGGCTGGCTCTTGGGAAAGTGCTTAGTACTACTGCAACTTGATAAGCCATGTTTTGTTGATATCCATGGGAGGCAATGTTAGGAGAGGAGGGAGGGGAAACTTCAGTGGGGATATAAAATAAATAAATAAATTCAATTAATATTAATAAAAAAAGACTGACCGAGTAAGTTCTTGCTGTGTTTAAGAAAGCAGATGATGAAACTTGACTCTGTTGCTGCCTCAGAGATTTGTCACCAAATAGGATTTTAAAACTAATTTTTTACCTGATTGATAAAGTGATACACAAATAAAAGTAGCATATAGAAAAACAGAATAACAAAGAAATGAATAAGAAAATCCCTACAATCAAAAAATTTGGTTACTTTTAGGTAAAAAAGTTTTAAAAACATCTTTGTAGAAAATCTTATATTTATAGTAAAATTGAATGGCTAAGAGTGGGGTATACTAGTTACCTTACAACCCAACATGAAGACACCATCATTGTGGGTAGGAGGCCGGGGATGGAGCCCCAACACTGAATAAACCAGGTGTGGCGGCACACAAAGCCCACTCGAGAGTTTATGTCAAGGTATGATAGTTTCAGCACTTCAGTACTGTGTACAGTAGCACTCACCTGCTTGCGATGGTTTTTGTTGTTTTATTTTTCATGAGCCTAAAAGAAGCCTGCTTTTGTTTCCTTGCCCTCTTTCCTATCTGTTTATAAACACCCACAAACTGGGTAGACCATTGCCCTAATGTTGGACATTCAGATTTTCACTTATCATGCAGGAATTTTTAAAATTAGTTCCTGGAAATAGCTTTCCAGGTTCTTGGTAGCACTGGGGGTTAGTTTGAATGGAAGTGATGTGGGATGGCCTCCTGGAAGCTATCTCCTGGACAAAAGGCTTTTGTCTGAAGGCTGCAGGCCTGTGCTGCCCAGAGAGAGAGCCAGTTTCTTGTTTCTGCATGGCCTTGGCGCCTGGAGGTGGCTAGGGCCAACTCTTCCTTGCTGGCCAGAGCATTCATTCCTCTCTCTCAGCCATCCAGGGACCGTCCCTCCATCCCTCAGTGCCCCATCCCCCACCAAACTCCCACCCCACAAAGCTTTTACAGCAGTGGTTCTCAACCTGTGGTTTGTGACCACCTTGGGGTCACATATTAGATATGCTGCCTATCAGATATTTATATTGTGAGTCATGATAGCAAAATTATGAAGTAGCAATGAAATAATTTTATGGTTGGGGGGTCACCACAACATGAGGAACTGTATTAAAGGGCCAAAGCGTTAGGAAGTTTGAGAACCACTGCTCTAGAGTCTAAAGTTTAGCCCCACACCTGGTGCCTGGCACCTGTTTGTTTTCCTGCTGTTAGGGACTGTTGGCTTCATGGGGAAACCAGACATAGTGTTGGCAGAAGTGAACTGGAGCTGTGAAGAAAGATTTTGACAAAATACATCACTGTGATTACCCAGCAAGTTCAAACTGCATCCTGGAATTTGCAAACGATGCCAGTCTGTCCAGAAGGTTCTACCAGAGGGCAAACGATTACAAGCATAATACCCCTTTGCCACTTCTCATGAACATGGTCCACAGACCGTGTGATGGTAACAACACCTGTGTGTTGTGGACTGATGGGGCAAAGCTGAGTGGCTGCAGAGCCCCAGAGGGCCCGTCTTTCCACAGCAGTGCCTGGTCTACATCGAAGAGACATTCCTGTGCTGTGGGATCATTGCTGCTACTTTAAAGTCAGAAGCCTGGGACTCAAGCTCTCAAGGCTGATGCAGCCTCACGTGGCTCATACAGGACATGCTTTCCTGACTTGCTCTGGCTGCCTAAGGATGAGCCAGGCAGCATTCCAAGTCTGTTCACTGAGGGCAGGTTTGTGAGCGCAGGCCTGCAAGCTACTGTGAGAGGCCTTGTTTGTTTTGCCCTAGAGTCCAGTCTGTCCCCTGACCTCTAACCCAGAACTATTTGTTCCAGCCATTTCTCAGTCTGACACTCTAGTTGAAAACAAAGTGAAGGAAAGCTCTATCTTCGATCACTTGGGGATCAGTGGGAGCCTGTTACCATTATGGTTACTACGGTTCCTACACTGTGGAGAGGGGATGAGTCAGTTAGCCTTGAAGCAAGTAGCAAAATATACTGAAGTACAGAGGCTGGCAGGTCACCAGGAGCAGGAAACTGCAATGAGCAAGAGACCAGAGAGCCGGCCAGAGCCCTTCCTTCCTTCTCGTAGGCTGCGTGTGCTCAGGCAGCTGACTCTCCCTCCCAGTTCCTTCTCTGAACTGGTCACAGTGCACGTCTCAGAACAGTTTCAAGGATTCCAGGGGAGAATCAGAGGAAAGCTCCAAACACCCCAGCCTCCAGCTCAGTTAGTAGCCAGGAGATTATAGCATAGCCCATTTGTGGGCTTGCCTGTAGCAGGAATCTTAGAAGGACTTATTAATAAAATCAAACCTGAGGCCAGTTATTGGGGTGAATGCTGGAAGATCAGAGAACCAGAACAAGCCACAGCCACCTCACCTTGCCAATTCCTCAGCTGATCCTGTTTCCTCAGACTGGAAGCCTCTGTGTCCTCATCCAGAATGAATCTCAGCTAAACTGCTGCTCGAAAGCCTGAAGCTTAACCAGCCAAAAGCTTCTAGTTCCTGGTCTTCATGCCTTATTGCCATCACTCCCTGGGATTAAAGGCTCACTTCTTGGGATTAAAGGCGTGTGTCACCATGCCTGGCTGTTTCCAATGTGGCCTTGAACTCACAGAGATTCAGAGGGATTTCTGCCTCTGGAATACTAGGATTAAAGGTGTGAGTGCCACCATTTTCTGGCCTCTGTATCTAGTGGCTGTTCTGTTCTTTGACCCCAGATGAGTTTATTAGGATGCACAATATTTTGGGGAACACAATACCACCACACTTGCCCGTGTTCACAGAACAGCCCCAGACCTCCACATGGCCAGAACAGCAGAGCCATGAATGCCTAGGCCTTTGCGGCCCCTCTCCAACAAATGTCAAGTCTCACCTTAGAAACCTTCTTAGTAGCGTAACTGTGCCTTGTGATCGTGACGTAAGTGCATCTCTGATCTGCTAGAGGACCTGGCAAAAACCCAAACCTGTTGCTGGCCAGAGTTTTCTGAGACCCATTTCCAGACCCAGAAATAATTGAGGTTTGAGTTCAGACTCCTCAGAGCCTCATCCTTAGTCAGCCTGCTTTTTTTTTTTTTTTTGGCAGGTGGGCGAAGAGTTTGGTAAAGAAAGAAGGAGCCTAGTTAGTTAGCTGCCATCTCAGATGTGGCTCCGCCATGAGTAACTCTCCTAGCAGAGCCAGTATCCGGTACCTCCCCCGAGCGCCTCCCAAGAGAAATTATATGGGATTACTTAAGCATGAGTTTCTGTCAGCTGTAAAATTTCATACAAATCCAGTAATGACAGGTGATGGTCACTTTTCCTACCTTTTGAAAGGTCATGTCCAGTCTTGCACCCTTTACACACACCACACACACACACACACACACACACACACACACACACACACACACACACACACACACACACACACACACACACACACACACATCACAACTGCCACATCACATTCTAGTGTTCCTTGCAGGCCTTGCAGCCAGGCCTGACTGCTAGCAATCTCAAAGCTCACAGAATTCAGAAACTGTTGGTCTATGCATCCAGGCTGCTGCTTATCCCAGAGTGTCCAGGAGATGGCGCTGCACTCGCACGGACGCACTGGACCGCATTGGCTGTCAGGAAGCCAAAGCGTTACTGTGGGTCGGGAAGTGGGTCCGCGCGTGCACCGGAGCAGCCCTCGCGTACGCAAACGATGACACACAGGCTTGATGAGGCCTTTGTCAGAAGCAATGGGATCTGGCGTCACCACCCAATGGAAAACAAAGTGCTTCTGCCTGGTTGGCCAGAGACCATGGTTGCTCACCGCTGATGTCTGGCTTTTACAGGCAGCATGAGTTCATGTGGAATTTCAGAACCTTGCTGTGACTCAGATTTACTTTCTGTAAACTAGGGTCAACATTCCACTTCCCCTCACTTGGGCCATTATTTGAACTTTTAGCTCACCAATTGTTCTGGTGCTTACTGAAGGCTTTTGAGTATTTTGTAAGTAACATTTCTTTCCTTCTCCTTTAAAAAAATTTATTTTGAGATAAGGTCTCAGTCTGTATGACTTGGAACTGGCTATGTAGACCAGCCTGACCTCCAGATCCACCTGCCTCTATCTCCCAGAGTGCTGAGATTAAAGGCGTGCCTCACCACCCCCACATTTTATCCCTCCCCCGACACCCCCAGCAACACTTGGCACAGATCTGTAGTATGAAATTTTTAGCACTCAGCCCTTCAAAAATGGGTTAGTCTCAAATATCACATTGCTCTGCCTTTACCTTGAGGGCAGGGGAGTGACCTCCATAGAATGCCTGATGGTATTAAACCCTATATTAATATACATGTATACCTTATCATGTATGTGGCTGTGTCTTTTGTAGTTTGAGAAGCCATAGAAAAGCTAGTGCAGGCTTTTTCTTCACAGTTTGATGGCTAGAAGATCTGCCGTCCTTACAGTAGATCTTAGCAGCCCCAGCATACATTTATTTCTTTCCTTATTAGTGGAGATTTTTATCCTGTCTTAGACATTTTATAGCTCTTCTTTGGTGTGTCTGAATTGTAGGCGTCATCCTCTTACACTTTGTGGACTGTAATTGAGTAAAGCTGAGTTGGACACAGTCAAGCACCGCAATACAGTAGTCATTCTGACTAATGGGTGGGTAGCATATACAGTGTCTATACAGGGGCTAGATGATTCAGACCAGAGGCTGGACTGTGTGAGACAGGATGAGATTTTATCACAATACTCAATGGTGTGGGTATGTATTTTAAAACTGAAGTGTATGTTTTTAGAATTTTCTATTTAAGACTTTTGGAATATTGTTGACTGTGAGACTAACTGAAACAATAAAAATGAAACACTGAATAAGAGGGAAATGAACATCTACTGTCTACATGTATATGTACTTGTAGAGAAATTCATGTGAATTTCTACAAAATATTCTTGTAGCAGGAAGCCCTAGAGGGGATTGCTCACGAGGACAGTGATGACTGGGCCAGGTGTGCTGCTGACTGGTGTCCATCTGCTCCAAAGAGTCTGGCGGGACTGGATAAATGTGGGAAAGACCCAGGACATGGCTAGACGTAGAGGAGCAGCAAAGCTAGCAGGGCTGGAAATGTTCACGACCCAGAAGAAGGCTGGGGGACAGGAGCACCCCAGGAGACTAGCTTTGGGGCTCTGAGGTGGGGGTTGGGCTCAGGAAGGAGTTGACAGCTTCCCAGGATCCTGTGGTCAGTGCTTCCCTCAGGTGCTTCCCTCTAGAGTTCTCTCTGTTCCTGAAGTTTCTCTACTCATATTTAAGGGGAAATACACCCCCAGCAAGTTCCCCAAATTCCAAGTCTAATTCTGTTTAACTTGTCCCTCAGTTTTCTGCTCATCTTAGAGCCATTTTTTTGGCTTGTGAAACCCCATCTCATTTACCTTCAAACATTCTCGTTACAGAAATCTTTATGTACATTGTCTATGTGGATAACATGCGCTTGTTATACAGGTTTTGGCTCTTTCAGGTTTTCACTTAGGAAAAGGATAATCTTTGGGACAGAATAAAGTGGGAACCTTCTTGCAGTCTCTCTTGGGCCTTCTCTTTTCTCTTCTTGGCCTCATTGGTGTGGGCTCTGCAGGTAACCTGTTTAACTTTGGCTTTAATGGAGGAGTTGGATAAGGGATGAGGGCAGGGGTGAGTGCACATGCTGGACACCTTACAGACACAACAATATGATATCTCATGTGAGCAACTAAACAAATAAACACATAAGCAAAAAAGAGAAAGCAAACACTTTGCAAAAACAAGTCCAATAGATTTCACTTTGTCCAACTAAACTCCTCTTTGCCCCACAGTACACAGGAAAAATAACGCCCACATGTACACTAGTTGCTGGGCATGAATGCAGGGCTGTGAAAAGGTAGGCTCCTCTACCCCTTTCTTTCTCACAAGAGAAACATTGGGGTTGAAGGAAATGAAAGATCTCTGGTTCTCTCTGAGTTTTGTGTTGGTATGTCCTCTGTGTGAGCGGGGACAAATGCAGACTAAAACTAACACTAAGTTATGACTGACCCAGACATGGGGCAGTGGAGAAAACAACCATGATCAGTACATACATACTTCCACATGTATGTCCATGGTTCATCTGTCACTTTTTAAAGTAGTGGTTGTGTCCCCAAAGGACCATCAGAAAACACAGACATTTACGATTCGTAACAGTAGCAAAATTATAGTTATACTTATGAAGTAGGAACAAAAATAATTTTATGATTGGGAGGTCACCATAATATGAGGAACTATAAAGGGTTGCAGCATTAGGAAGGTTGTGAACCACTTTGAAAGAGTTTTTGTTTGAAAAAATTATTTATTTTATTTATGTGTATGTGTCTGTGTGTGGGGATAGCACACATGACTGCAGTTGCTCTCAGAGGCCAGAAGAGGGCTTTGGATCCCTTAAAGACGGAACCATGGTCAGTTGTGAAAGGCCTGATGTGGGTGCTCAGAACTGAATTTAGCCTCGCTGGAAGAGTAGCAAGTGCTCTTAGCCACTGAGCCATCGCTCCAGCCCCATGTGTTGCTTTTTAATCTGACTTTGGTATGGAGGGCAAGGTGGATTTGAGTGACATCAGCAAGCTTGAGGGAATTTCCTGAGCGCTTGTGTGTGTATCAGCTGCTTGACTACGGTCACTTTGAAAAATGACTTCAAATCTCTGCCTCCCAAATCTTTGTGAACTAACAGAGAAAACTAGTTTCGAGGCTGAAAAGTGATTCATTGCCTTTTCTAGAGTCAACAAAGTCAGGTACCACTCATGATCAAGAAGGTCTTGCCAGAAGGGCTGTGACCACATTCCCCAGCTCTCAGGTGAAGGTTACACCCCTGAATGAGTCTGCCCAAAGAATCCCACTCTCCTGCAATACAGCCAAGAGAATGATTAGAAATTGCTCCATGTTCTCAGGCTGATTGGGTTTATGTAATTAGAGGATTGTAGAATGTCAGCCAGACTTTTTATTACGCACGCCCCTTCCCTTCCTGAGGACTGTTTGCATAATGGAGATTTCCTGTCTGCATCTTCAATGTCTAATTCTCTTGGTTGCTCAAGTATTTGTGGCCATGCTTTACTGACTCATGCCCAGATGCCAGTGGTAAAACTGATGACTGCAGAATGAAAAGAAGTCAGCAAGGAAACCCCAGGACTTGTCCCTCAGCCTGCCCCATGGGCTCCTGCTGAATCTTCAGAATAAGTTGCTAACAGTAAACTTTAGAATTGATAGTCCCACTGGCCATTCTTCCTCATGTGGAACAGAAAAAAAGATATGTCACAGGGTACAGCCAATGGAAGTGGTTGTGTCAAACCTTCCTAGAGCCAAGCTTTCAGCTTTGTGCCAGCTGGCTCCCTAAAGCCCTGTCACTGCAGAGGCTTCACAGGAAATAGCTGAGTCACAACTTTGCAGCTTCTCTACAATTATACGTGTTATCACCTCATCTGACACTGAGAGGGGGTGGGCGGGACATGAGACACACAGTAGAAATAAGCTCTTTGGTTCCAGGACAACTGCTTTCATGAGATGAGGGCTGCTTTGAAAAAGTCTGGGGCTGATTTTAAAGACAGGAGAGCCCCTTCCTGTGAGGAAAGGCAAAGAGTGGAGGGTCTCACATACGGCAGTCTCTCATGCCTTCTAGGTGCTGTGCTTTGTGTTGCTCTGGGCAGCTCAGCTCACTCCTGCCCTTCTTTTCTCACAGCTTCTTTGCTGGTCATCTCTGTGCCTTTTATTTTTAATTTTTAGAGACAGGCACTCATGTTGCCCAGGCTTACCTTGAATTCTTTATGTAAACAAGGATGACCTTGAATTTCTGGTCCTCCTGCCTCTACCTCCCAAGTGCTGGGGTTATGCGCTTGCATCACCAGTTTCTTTCTCCTTCAATTCTTGTCCTTCGGAGTATCTTACTTTCCTTCTGAATTGTACACACAGTGTCCTCAGGTCATTCTCTTGGTACATCATGTCTCTGACTGGAGGTTCTTTCAAGTAGAAGCAATGCCTTCAAATGTCTTATGTCCCTCACCTCCCATTTTCCTGCCCATGGGTGATCTGCAGTACAGGGAGTCTCTGATCTGAGAACGCACTCACTTCTTGCTTGTGGCAACCAAATGCTCTTTGAACGAGCTCAGAACAAAACCCCTTCCTCCGAAGCCTATGCCAATGGCCCCTAGAATAGCCAGGACATGCAAACTAATTAAATTTCACATTTGACCTCTACCGAAACATGACTTGCTGGTTCATCTCCTATTAGATGACAAATCCGGATGCTTCTATTGCATGGTTGCTATTTGCCACCTGCTTCCTGGCCAGGTTTCCAGGTAACCTTAATGGTTATGTGCTTCTGGGGAAGGAGGAGTAGAAGATAACTCACCTCTTTGGTAAGTGGCTTTAAAATATAACAGCAGTCACAAGCTATTAAAGAGCAGTCTCTCCCTGTTTGCTCTGTGACAGGAGCCCCTCTATGGCTTCGACAGAAGGCAGGCTGAAAGGGTAGAAGATTGATTTCTTCTTTGTGGGGCCTTCCATCTGGGGTGTGGGAGGGAGACTGCTTGGGGAAGTGGTGACCAAGGTTTATCTCTCCATATGCTCATCAGGCATGTGTGAAGCTAGACAAACTCCCTTTCCATAACTAATTCCCAAGCTGTGGGGTGGACAGTTTATCTTCTTGGGCCCTACAAAGTGTCAAAGACCTTGAGGACAAGGGGTTGAAATGCCTCCAGCCTTTCTGCCCACTCTCATTTTTATTTGAACATTGCCAGGGCAATGGGCCCAGATCATGTGCCTGTTCTGATTCGCTGGAGGCACCAGGTGACTAATCATCCAGGCCTGCTTTGGTGCAAGCGAGGCCAACTGAGACCTGCCTGTCCAATGGGAGGGAATCCTTTTTGTGGAGACATGGGGCTTTCCTTCCTGAGAGCAGTGAGCATGGACCTCATGTTTATAAAATCCAAGGTTCTATGGCATCTTCTTGTGAGTGTAGAGAAAGATGGGTATGTATAAGGTGCCCAGTAGATCTCATTTTTGTGATATATTTCTTTGTCATTAAGTGTTCACATAGTCATTAGCTGCTAATAGCTGATAAATTAATCTCCAATTTCTCTAGCATTTTCTAATCATGTGGCACTGCTTAGGGTGACAATGGTCCCGCCATTTATATACAGTCACCATGTCGCCACCCTGTCAACCCCGCTGCAGGTCTTGCCCATAAGCTCCTCCATCTTTTAGTGTATACTGCTTCTTATAGCTGATGGAGAATTCTGTTACATAGTAACTACTAGGTCTTAAACAAAAATGTCAGTGTTCATCTTATATACTACTTCTATGTAGGACCCAATTAGAATATGTACGTATGGCTTTTAGAAGACACAGAAGTGGGGTCATACAAGGTTTTACAAATGTGAACCATAACTACATATGTATTTGGTGTTCACTGATTCTATGAAAATCAGGATCCCAGGTTGTCCTCAAACTGAAGAAAGAACTTCATTAATTGGCTTTCAGGACTCTCAAAGTACTGACTCATAATTTTATTTTATTTTCTTCTTCTTCTTTTTTTTTTTTTTTTTGGTTTTTCAAGACAGGGTTTCTCTGTGTAGTTTTGGTGCCTGTCCTGGATCTCACTCTGTAGACCAGGCTGGCCTTGAACTCACAGAGATTCTCCTGGCTCTGCCTCCCAAGTGCGGGGATTAAAGGTGTGGGCCACCGCCGCCTGGCCATAATTTTCTTAATTATTTGGAGTCCTGCAAGGGTGGAATGATAGGAACCTAATGGTTTGTGTTGAGGCAGACTGAGGCTTGACAAGGCCCAGGTCTCCAGCAGGATTTAACTCAGTCCTATCGGTGTTAGTTAGTTTCCCCGGGGAACTCAGAGAGCAAAAGCCCACCAGACTCTAGAAGGATCTGAGAGTCCTCACAGATCAAAACTATTAAGGTTCATTTTCTACTTCCCTCCCAATCACAACTCAGAAACAAAGGCTATTCAAAGCCACAGATAAGTATTAAGTTCTTCAGTGGTGGTTACTCGGTTGATAAAATATTTCCAGCTTTGCTCCCATGTGCCGCCATCTTGAGCCTGCTCTTGGCTTGCGAGCTTAGCGTAGTAGGCAAGGCGGCTGCAGAGGTGACACTGGAGAGGATGTGTGCCCACAGCTGGGGACAGCTCAGGCTAGCCCGCTTAGCCAAGGGCCAAAGAGAAAAAAGGGACTGTTACAGCAAAAGCTCCCGTGTGGGTGGATTTCAAAGCATAGAGAAGAGTTCCTTTCAGTCTCTGAGTGCTGGTGCGCAGTTTATGGTTTTACACATTCGTCTTCTGGCTGGATGGCTGCAGGCAAACAGACAGCTCATTAGGAAAATAACCAAAGAGCTAAATATAATAGAGGAAGTAGGCTAGGCAGAACCTGGGCAGACAAGAATGGCTCACAGGAGATCAGAGCCCAAGCCAAACCAGTGTGTGTGTGTCTCTGAGACCAGCTATCCAGGGCTTTGTCAAACCAGGAAGGGAGGAAGTTTCAAAGGACCTTTTGTGGAACACACAGAGCTCTGGCCCCTGAGATTCAAATCAGGATCTGGAAACTTGTGTAGCAACCACCTGCATAATGCTTAGAAACAAGCCAGAGTTTGCCCGCTCTACCCCGCCCACCTCCGCCCCACTGATACTACCTTTCTCTTTACGAGCTCTATGGTTTCCCTATTGCTAGAAAAGATTGTTTAAAATAAAATGAAATCTCCCAATTGCAATAAAAAGTATAAAAGTTATTGGCTTATATACACAAAATGAAACATGGTAGATAATATTTTTTGTTAGGTGTTTTCAACAAACTATATAGAAAATATATTTTTAAACTAAGGCATTTTGTTTCTATTATAGATTATACTATGTGGAAGTAGTAAAAGGAGTGCATTAGAGTACAGAGTAATATATATAATAAATATTTATTCACGGGCTTCTAACAAAATTTCAAACTCTGTCTGTCTGCCTGCCTGTCTGCCTATCATCTCTAACCAAAACAGACACATGAATAGATCAGCAATAAACTTGGTAAAATTTGAAGTAAAACTTAACTTACAGAATCTTATTTATTTTGACCTCCAGTTTCTCTTGGTAGCTCATACCTTCCATGCATAGTATTGTTTTTTCTTTTCTAGAAAACGGACAGTGATGCTTTTGTGTTCTTTCCTATCTTCTGTATTATAAATGGTCTCAGAAAACCCAGGCACTATGTCGATGCTTACAGTTTTGCTCCTGGGTCTCACTGAATTGTCAATCAGTACACAGTTCTTGTTTTGCTCAAGCAACTTAGTTTTATTAGAGCACAGCACCAAGGGCTCTGGGATCTAGACTGGATGCTGTAAGGAGACCATACCAAAGAGTGGATGACCTCACGCCACCCTCGCTCCTGTCCCACTTTCTCTTCTGTGGATGGTCCTTTGGGTTCCCCGAGACTCAGCTTTTGCAGCTGCTTACCTTACAGAGTTGCCATGGACATCTAACAAAGGAATGGCTGTCAAAACACTGCTCAACCCTAAATTATGTGTTATTATTGGTAAAGTTTCTATTTTCTACCAGGACAAAGGACATTGGTAGTCACTCATTTGGTATGTTTTCTTCCTATTCTTGACATTTATTTAACATGCTTCCCCTTTCTATTTTTGTACATGGTTCTCTTAGAATTTTTATAAGTTTAAATGCTTCTGTCATTATTGAGTCAGAGCTGAGTCAGCCATTGAGAACAAGGATCAGCTGAAACTTGGGCCAGAATTGCCTCAAATCCCCTAGGACCAGACTCTATACAGTCAGTGCTTGGTGGAGACAAAGAGTCTTGCTTCATTGTAAAGTGCTAAATGAAACCCCGAGCTGAAGTTATAAGCACAAGATACTAGGGTATATAACTAGGTAACTACATGGACAGCCCCTTCAAAGTCAGAAACATCTAGAACAGATGCAGAGGGCAACTTTGAACCTTCAGGCCTGGTAACCTATAATCATCCTTGAAGACAAGAGGATCATCATCTCAGCTGAACAAAAGAAGCCAACCAGTGAATCAGACCTATGGTTACACAATGGCTAGCCTTGCAGTTTGGAAAGCTTGCTGACAATAGGTGCGCTCTCTCTCTCCACCCTTTCATTGAAGTTTCTTGGCCCAGGAGGGTTGAATCTCTGTTCAAGGCCCATTTCTAAACTGAATTCCTTAAGCATTGGTCATTATTACCTGTCTTGTTTCTATTGTGACTGATATATTTATAAACCAGCTGTTCAAATTCATCTGTGAAGTCTAACTGGTACTGAGACTCTCAATCTTTGGTTTGGAAACATGGACTCATTTTAAATATGATGTAGCCTTTGGCTCCCTTGCAGAATGATGATGTTGTATGCTTAAAAGCACAAGGCGAAACACACAAGACATCAAGAAAACCAAGTATGTGTATATACTGGTCTACTGGTATGTTTAATAAGTATTTCATATTCAAAATATCGAAGGAATTGTTTTACATAGTTACTTTAAGGTGTTGGTAGCAGCTGTTAGCACCAATAACTATGGTGGTTTGAGACTGAAAGTGGTTCTAAGCTTCATCTACAGCTGGTAAAGACATTTAGGTCCTTTCCATCTCCAGAGTTATGGACTTTCAGACGTCTTCCTCATAGTTCTCTTTCATAGCTATAGGTACTAGGGTAAGCACCCAACCACAGTGGCTTCCTTGCTGCCCGTCCAAAGCACAATCACACAGACAGCACTGCTTATGTCTTCTTGATATATCTACTTTTAAAACCGAGGTTTCAAGGTTGGGGGTAAGGGTCACTCAGTAATATTCTTGTTATGTAAGTGTGAGGACCCAGGTTTAACCCCTCAAACCCATGTAAGTCAGGCCTGGTGGTATACCCTGGTAATCCTATTTTAAGGGATATGGAGATAGGCGGGTTCCTGGAACACATACACACACCAGCTTTCACAGCTTATTCTCAACGGGCCGGCTTTTGTAATACAGTTTAATGGCAAGAACTGGCAAAGCTGGATTGGAATTTACAGAGAGTGCACATAGAACTTGGACCAGGGCTTTGCTAAGATGACCAGATATCCAACACCAATGAGCAAAGTTTGACATTATTTTCACAGCCTCTTGACTATGAGGGCATCCAGGCTTTTTAAAGGAAGCCGAGAAGGTTGGCACAAAAGTGGGCCAATAGCCAGCTGAATGTCAGCTGAGGCTCACATCCATAGGTGCTGTGAGAGTGGGAGAAGGAAGAGATGCGAAATATCTGGGCTCAGGCACGAACCCAGCTTGGATAGACTTTTGCATAACTTCAGGCCCACGTCCTTGACCTGGGCAGAGTGTGGGCTTGATGAAAAACTACCTTACCAGCAAGGAAATCTATCACGTGGTAGAAATGCAAATTTAAAAATGCAAGAGTGGTAGCTCATACCTGTGACCCCAGCACCTCTGAGGCTGAGGCAGCATGACTGACATGGGTGTCAGGGTGCTATGACCACAAGATTGAGACATCCTTAAAGTAAATAAACAAGTCTACAAGGAATGGCTTTATTAAGGACTCAAATGAGGCAAAGGAGAAACTGATTTTTACATTAGGCAACTCAACTCAAATAAAAGCAAAAGGACTTAATGGCTTCCAGAAATCACACGCTTTAACCTGTTTAGTGGCAGAGTTTTAATTTTGGCATAGTTCTTAGGAGAGATTGTTATCAATGTCTTTTTAAAATGTCTAACTTTGTCAGTAAATTATATTGTCATTACCTAACTTTAATGCACAAAGATAGGTATGTATGTAAAATATGTATCATACACATACTTTATGGTTCTTTCTGTGAGCATGTTCATAGGTCCATATAAAAATAAGCTAGATAAACATCACTTTAGAAAATGGATGAAAGGGTACTAAATGGAAGACATGATATCAGAGTGCTCATGCTTCCTTGTTTGTCTCTGAGTCATGAGCACGTTCTTTCTAGATAAATATCCGAGGGAGCTACAAGGCTCTGATAGAGGCCGAGTCAAAGCTACACAAGGGACCAAAAGGTTTAGGAAATGTGGAAAGGAAAGCATGTCTAGAGAACAACAAATCTACTTTGGAAAGAAGCCCTTCTCTGAACTGGAGAAGAACATGTGAAGGGTTGGCCACTGGCTCTGGGTAGTGGTCTCATGGACTACTGCAACTGTTAGCATGTTTCCTGGATGCCACGTGCTTCAAAGGCATGTACAGAGTGTGTCCTGTCACTTTCTTGTGATGTCTATCCTTCTGAGGAGCAGTATGTTCTCGTTTGTTCTGAGCTTGATGGTCACGGCATCTTGTGGAAACTCCCTAGCTCTGCTTAGTGCCATCCTGTCCATTCACATGTGCTGAGCCTGATCCTGGAGTTGCTGCTACCTCTTTCACAGAGGTTCATGATTAAAGCCCCAGCCATGGCTCTATACAGAGACACAATTTCCCATTTTGATCATGGGAAATACAGCATCATCAAATTTTGCTAGATCTCGTCTTTGTAACGTTGTCAATGGAACTGTAAAACATTTAGGATTTTTTGCTCTCATGAAGAACGTGTTCCCTGCTTTGCTTTATAGAAGTCATTTCCTTCCTGGAACATAAAAAACAAAACACTGCACACAGCGTTCTGGGAACTGTGGGAGGATTAAGAATGACCTTTAGCTGGCGAGTGAGGCAGCACAACTCCAGAAGATTCTGACCTATTTTCTTTTCATGTGTATCATGTTGCACCTCTATGGAAAACACGGGCAAAATCCCATGCTAGCCTTGGGCAGGTCCTTAGAATTCTCAGCAGACTGGTCTAGTTATGTAAAGTCCAGGGGAGAACCCAGCTAAAATCTGCGGACGGCGTCAACTATTCAGAGTGGGGCTTGATGTCCTTTAGAACGAGGGGACATAAACTAATGTGCTGACATGATGATAATACCTTTTTCTTACACTGGGGAGCACTTGATAGCTGGAAGAACACTTTCACAGTAGTGTCATTTGAGCTTTCAGACAGAAGCTTACAGAGCAATATGACACTTAGGTGCTACACAATTACATAACATAATTAACACAGGAGAACACTCCTTTTTCAAAAAACCATGTATATATCAAATAGTTAATAAAATAACCTGACAATTAAGGGATGGATCACGTTACACAAGTCAAAAGGAAATGAACATTTAAAAATATCCGCTGTGCTGTGAACTGGTATGAAACAGACACATAGACCAATGGAGTAGAGTATAGGACCCACAGAAGAGCACACCAAGTCACAGCCACCTAATCTTTGCCAAAGGTGCCAAGAACACAGATAGGAAGAAAGCCTCTTCTACAGATCATGTGGGGAAAGTGGGTGTCCACAGGCAAAATGGTGAAACCAGATCCACCCAAAATGGATCAAAAACCTTAATGGAAGACTTGTCTTCTAAACTAAATTCTAAAATTTATTGAGGAAAACACAAGCAACATACTTCAAGATATAGGCAGAGGCAAGGATGCTACAACAGCACTGGAAGGAATCACAAGGACGGACAGTGAAATCAAAAAGCTCTCATCAGCAGAAACCCACAGAATGGGAGAAAATCCTTTGCAGCTACTTCTGAGCTGGGATTAATATTCAGAGTTTAAAAATTAGAACTCTAAAAATTAGACTCAGAAAGATAAACATCGGCTACATTCTCTTATTTAGAGAATGCAGATTTAAATGATACACATGTACATGTCTGTATGTAGAACATGGAAGTACAGAGTAGACTACCAGAAGGGAGGGAGAAGGAAAGGGCCATAGAGTCCGTGTGACATGAAAGCAGAAGGGGCACTGTCTGGGGGAGCAAGTGGCTAAGCAAGGAGAAAGGGGGCTCTAAAGGGGGAGGGGAGCAGTGAATAAGAAGAAAGTCTAATGACACGTGTGTGTGTGTGTGTGTGTGTGTGTGTGTGTGTGTGTGTGTGTGCAAATGCTGCAATGAAACTGATTTTTTGTATGACAATCCAACATTAATAATAGTTAAAAAATACCTGGCTACTATGAGCCTGGCACTGCACAGGGATTTTGACATGCATTGTTTCCTTGATCTGTAAATCAGGTTGGCAGTGGTTTTACCTAGGGCCCATGATTAATGGCATGACCTGAGAGGCAAGTCCAGGGTTTATATAGCCTCCAAACCTGCCCTCTTGCCATCATATGACCTTATATCGGACTACATGATGAATAAATACTACTCATGATTTCTTCTGTCTTTTAAAATCCCTCAGCTTAATGGGGTCACCCTGTGTCTAACTTTCTGTAGATCCTTTTACCATGCCGTCATTATCTTCACAATCACTGTCCCAACAGTGGAGATTGATCCTTCACTGACCCACTTACTGTATCTTATTACGGTGACTTGTAAATTTTTCTCCTTACTGATGTTACCATATGTTCTTTGAAAGTAGGTCTTAAGTCTTTACTCATTTTTCATCTTTAGCATCATTCTCCCCTCTCCCCGCCCCGAAGTACTCTGTATCTATTTCTCTCTTCAATAAGTGTTTTGAAGAGAAGATAATTTCTCATAATTCAGGGATTTTATGAGCTGGAAAGCCTAGAAAAACAATTATTCTACCTAAGAGGAGGAGGAGGAGGCCTAGAGTATGTCTACTTTACTCACACAAAACCCATCACAGGGTCCTCTCTCTCTGTCTCTCCCTCCCTCCCTCCCTCCCTCCATATGTGTGTCTGTCTGTCTCTT
This sequence comes from Peromyscus eremicus, assembly GCF_949786415.1. NCBI lineage: Eukaryota > Metazoa > Chordata > Mammalia > Rodentia > Cricetidae > Peromyscus > Peromyscus eremicus. Next base: position 74,874,044 of record NC_081427.1, read on the forward strand.
TCTCTTTTTTGAGACAGAGTCTCATGTAGCTCAGGCTGGCCTCAAACTTGCTATGTAGTCAGGGACGTCCTTAAACTGCTAGTCCTCTTGCCTGTACTTTCTGAGTGCTAGGATTACAGGTGTGTTTCATTCTAGTTATGTGGTGCTCTGGATGAACCCAGGGTTTGACTAATGCGTGGCAGGGTCTCTTCCAACTGAGCTACATTCCCAGCACCCACAATGATTTCTAAAATATGAAATTTTGATTTAAAAAGTTCATCTACAAGAAAACTAGGAAATACCTAAATGTCTAATCACATAATCTGTCCAATATGGTGAACATGCATAAAGATGAGGGCGGTGTGAGAACTAAGACCTACCTACAAACTCATCTGAAGGGTGACAAGGGCCCCAGGATGCCCTTCTTTAATACAGGGACCAGGGACACAGATAGACACAGGAGGAATGCAGAGCCTCCCCTGGGACCTGGTTCTGTTTTGCACAGAAGGAAAGGATGGCCAGACAGATGGCAGGAAGTTATTGGGCAAGATATGTTTATTTTCTCTGAAAATAGACAGCCTATTTAGAAGGTTAACGGGAGTATAAAAAGCGGAACAGCAGACAGCTTTGCACTGGCTGAGCAGATTCAAACCACAAGCAAACTAAACAAAAACAACAAAGATGTACAGCTGGTGTGTCTGTCCATCACGATCCTTACTGACTGACAGCCTGCCTGGGTAGGCACTCCTCTGCAGGGTCAGAGAGTGCGGCACATAGGGCTAACCATTTTGTGAGCAGTAAGAGCCGATCTGCAGACTGCAGCCCAGTTTGCCCTGCTGACTCATCTCCACAGTGTTTCAACCTAGCAAGCCAGGAGGACCTCTCTCCTCTAGAACTCAGCAATGCTTCACATGTACTCACAGATGTCAGAAACGCCAACCTCAAATGAATGCAGAGTCCCCGAAAACTGATGCAGCCACTCTGTACTTCAAAGGATGAAGGATAAACTCTTAAACTTTTTTATTACATTTATTTATTGGGGAGGTGATACATGTGCCCCAGTGCTTGTGTGGCCATCAGAGGGCCTTGAACTTGGGTCATTAGGCTTAGCAGTAAATAGCCATGACTGAGCTATCTTGCAAGCCCAAATAAAATCTTAGGAAAGACTGTTCCAGAAAACCAGAGTTTCTTTCGCATATTTGTCTATGTTCTCAAAAGAAAGAAAAAAAAAAAAAAAGCCCTCTATGACTGACCCATATCCCCACCTTCAGGTAAGTGCTTAGGTAAATGTTTTCTACCAGCCTGAGGGCTGTTCACCTCTGGAGTGATTTTCATCTTATCTTACTCTGAATACACTAGGGATTCAAAAACAGTTTTTAATGAAAATACGATTACACCCGGGTTTGTACATTGTATTTTCCCTTAGTTTTTGAGTGCTTTTCTGTTGTATTAAGTTGGGCTTTAAATTGCTAATGGGTTAAATGAAATTAAATGAAACACAGAAGTAAAGAAATATGAGAAATACAGTGAAAGAAAAATAGAGAAAAGATAAGTAAGGTAAAAGAATGATGAAAGAAATTGAAGATAATGAAACCATCAATGTAATGAAATCACATTAGAACAGATTTTATGGAAAATGCACTCAATGGCTGGAGTGAGACTGCAGAGGATAAAATAGCTTTTAAGCAGGGGGCAAAAAAATGAAATTAAGTAAAAAGAAGATGACAGCTGTTACATATAATCACCTGCCAACCAGAAATAATGGTTGTCTTTGAAATAGAAAACAGGATAAGGAAGCAGGGAAGAATGGCTGAAGTAAAGTCAAAACTCCACTGAAGTCAAGTACGATGCAATTGTGCACATAAGGGATCTCAGGCGTTAAAGCCCCGACTGAGATAACCAACAGGGAGGCACATACTAACTAACACCAGTGAGCTCTGATGCACAGAAACAATATAAGGATGTTGTGAATAACTTGGAAAAAGCAAGCTTCATATAAGGGGAAGAAGAACAGGTTGATCTTGGGGTTTTCAACAGAAACAGTCAATTAGCAAAGTGAGGGAGAGGGATATAACAAAACTTTGGTAAATAATGAGTTAAAATACAGTCTCAGGGAGGGGGACCGCAAAGGCAGAGCCTTGGGTCATTTGAAACACAGGGCAAAACAAACGCATCCAGTGTCTTGGTTAAAGAACCAAACATATTACTGGAAACCCTAGACCCATAAACACCATGTAATATGGACATGCTATGTAGTACAGTATAGAGACCCAAAGCCTGGGTAGGGTAATGAAGCAACTTCCATTTTTTCCTCCCAATTCACTGTGTGGAGCCATAGCTGCCTCTGAAGTTGCCAAATTCAAGAAACAATCTTAATTTCTCACATCTAGAAATTAACAATGCTGTATTAAAAGTTTTTTTTTAAATTTGGAAGATTTCTGAGTATTCATTAAATAATCTTCATAATTTTAGATTTTTAAGAGATTTTATGAGGCAAAGTAGGGCAGAGACTGTACAAGGGGTCAGCTATTAAATGTAATACACTTAGGTACATTAGAATTCCTCTGGATATTGTTGCTGAGAATTCCAGATTTTCATAATTAGGACTAAATAGTCTAAATCTCAGGAATGATTATAATATTAAAATAGGCTATAAATCATAAAAAAATGCAGCTGTTAAAAGAATAAACCAGGTCATGAGGGAATATCACAGAATCATGTTCAGGCATTGTTAAGTAAAAGCTTCCATTTGATATCCTATTTGGACAATAGAAAGAAAACTTCATGGATATGTATTCTTTTAGTTACTTCTAGCATCTGACTCTGGTGCATTGGAGTGGGGAATTTCTACTTTTACTATTCCCAGTGTTTACTGTTTGGGATTTTGCACAGTGTCTTTCCTTTCCTTTTCTGTTTATTCTAATTCTTTCCTTTTGTTTGTTTGAGACAGGGTCTCTCAATATCTGGACGACCTGGAACTCACTATCCAGACTAGGCTGGGCTTGAATTATAGAGATCCACCTGCTTTTGCCTTCCAAGTGCTGGGATTAAAGGCATGCACCACGTCCCACCCAACCCCTCAATTCTTAAAGATTATGTTGGCTACTCTTTTTTCTTATCCAGATTTTTATTTCTTGCAATTTTTAAAAATTTTGAAGTATAATCACATAATTTTCCTTCTCCCTCTCCTCTCCCCAACCATATTCTTTGATCTTTTTCATGTTCATGGCCTTTTTTTATTGTTACATATATATGTGCACAAACCTAAAAATACTACCTGCTGGGTCTGTTTACTATTACATGTATGCATCTGATTTCAGGGTTAACCATTTAGTATTAGGGGCTCATCCTGGGATGACTTGTTCTCCCTCCCATTAGTTACCTGTAGTTCTCTGTTTAGGGGTGGACCCACCATGAGAGTTCCACCTTTCATGTTTAGCATGTGTTATTGTTCAGGTCTATTTAGGCATCCATATTGTTGAGGTATCATGGGTATACCTTCCATGTCATTTCTAGGAGACACAATTTTGAAGTAGACTTCTTAGTCCTCTGGCTCCTAAAATCTTTCCATTCAGTCTTTTGTGATGTTTCCCAAGCCTTAGGCATGGGGCTGTGTTATAGCGGTAGCAGCTGGGGCTGGGCACCCTAGGACCAGTTGCTCTCTGCATTTAAGCAGTTGTTGTTTTTAATCTGCAGCAAAGAGCAGCTTTTTTGATGAGGACTCTTTTGATAAGCTAGTTTTGATAAGCTAGACTCATCTGTGGGTGTAAGGATACATATTTAGGATACAGTTAGGAATTATACTAGTTTAGTGAAGTAGTGCTAGGCTCTTCTCTAAGATTCATGATCTCATTAGCCCTGGATAGTTGGCTAGGTTTCCAGTACCATAATGATTTCCCTCCTGTTGAGCATGGCTTACATCCAGTTAGCGGCTCTTGGTCACCTCCAAGATAGAAGTGCTACTACTGCGCTCAGGGATATCCCCATGCTGGCTACTGCTGTGCTTCACGGGCATCAACAGCTGGGAGAACCGATCCCCCGTCTCTAAGCAGATGCACAGCACTTTCCCATACTGTGAAAGCTAGTCCTAGGGAGGAAGTTTTGGGTCAGATCCAGTCCAGAGCGCACTTCTATCAACAGACTAAAGAAGGCAAAGGCTATGTTTTCATTTTATTCTAGATCACCATTAAGTCATGGGCTGGGAGTTAGAAAGGCAATCAGGTCAAACCACTTTGCTTAAGAGCTCTCTGTTAGCTCATTTCCTGTCCCCATCCTGACCGAGTTGCTGGGAGACACTCAGGACCTGTTGTCCAAACCTGACCCTTTTGCCCTGGCCTGCTTTTGTTGTCATGGGGTGCTCTGACCTGATAGGCCTCTAGCCTCATTATTTGGTTTCTAGCATATGCTTTATTTACTTCGGTATTCGGTTTTGATACCTGGTAGTTGTTTTTGCTTGGCACTGACTTTGGGATTGCAGGCCTTTTGAAGGCAGTGATTATGCTGTGTATGTCAGTGTGGCCATAGGGCAAATGTGTTATGTTTCAATGGACGAATGATTCTCTCCACTAAGGCAGGAGTCCTAGAGGCAAGCCGTCATACTTCTCAAAGCTGATTACTTGTCATGTTTCCTTCCTTTTGGCCTCGGGCAGGCAATCAGAGGCAGGACCCTGACTAGGCATATTATAGATTGCTGTAAGGTATTCAGTCCACAGCTTCATACTTTCTTCAGAAATAAGAGTTCTGAAGAAAATAGGAATTCTGAAGAAATAAGGAAAACTCTTCAGAAATAAGAGTTCAAGTCTACTATTTATTTTTTTAATTAAAAACAAAACATGTGGGCATAGGGCTGCCATCCCAGTCCTAAAGAGAGTGTAGCTGAAGGGCTACAGTGGATCCAGCAGAGAAATGTTCGGCATGTTATTCAACCTGAGTCTGTACCCCATGTATTGGGTTATAAACCACTGGCTTTCATCTTGGTCCTCTCTCTCTCTTATTTCAATATGAAGACAATTTCTCAGCCTAGGGACAGTGGCACATGGTTACAGCTGTGGAGTCAGTTGGGAAGCAGATTCTCTGGACAGGTGAAGGCCGGACACAACTGCAGCTTCAGCCAACAGCCTGACTCTCACCTTTCTAGGGACATTAAGCTGGAGCCACCCAGCTAAGCTGTTTCTCGAATCCGGACACTCAGAAACCGCACGGGACAATAGATGCGATCTATTTAAGCAGAGCCATGTGTTTGTAAGTAACTAGGCATTTGTGGAGAACACTCAATGATAATGAAGAGGCAATTTCAGAAATACCCTTGTAATCACCATCATACACAGCCATTGCAAATTGTAGGTCACCACCACGCCAGCCCTCATAGGACACACACAGGAAATGGTGCAACTGATCATTCTGGAGCTTCTCTGTGATTCAACTTTTCCTTTTTTCTTTTTAGAGAAAGGAAACCCAAAAAAGTACAAAAAAATTTTTTTTTTAAAATTACATGAAAGCTATATATCTTTAATCTCCTACCTAGGGTTTAGAATAGCTAACAAAGAATACTGCCAAGTAAAAAAGTTAACAAAATGAAGACCTCCTGGACTACAGTTGTGGGGTGAGAAGAGTATGCCACTTATTTGAGTATGACGGTCAGCTATGCTGTAAGTGAACGCAGAGCAACCATCAAGGCAAAGAAGCAGCAGTGTAGAGTTCTGCTTAGGGCAGAAGGGGTTCAATACATAACGCTACAAATGCCAGCAGCAGTGACCATACTTGGCACCAACAGGTAAAAACCTAGCCGGCCATGGAGGGTGGCATCTCACTTCCAGGCAGGGCACAACCAGGTGAGGTGAGGGAGGTGATGTAGTTATTCACTAGCAGGAGTCCTAGAGGGCTGTTAGTGACCTGTGGAATGGCCTCAAGGGAAGGGCTGGGAAGCTGAAGAGGGCTGCAGTTCCAGAAGAGGTGGTGTTCATCCTCTGAGAGGGGACAGAGCAGTGGGGAGGACGTGCCCCAGAAAGTTTACCTCCTGCCAAAATGGTTTACTTCAGTGTGCCTCGGGAAAAACTAAACTTCATAGAGGAAGAATGTTGGTGGCCTGTGAGGTGTTAGTGGGTCCCACCTTGGGGACTGGCACCAAGGCAGAGGACAAACCCTGAAAGCAGGCTTACAGGAATTGGGGTCTAGTAGAGACACTTGGCCTGTATTCTTGCCTGTCTCATCCAATATGACCCTTTTGGGCCCATTTCTTCTTCGTAGGTCATTCCACCTCACACTAAAGATGGTTTAAAGCAAGAATCAATTGATGCCCGGGGAGCACTGTCAAAGTGGTAAATGAATACTGCCGTTCCCCTCCTCCAAGCCTTTGGCATTTTCTTCTTGCTTGGTTACTGGTATCCTATATTCCCACCAATAACATAATCACACAGATGGCCCGGCTGACAGTAGAGAGAACCGGTGACAGTTTTAATAATACAGGCGTTCTCTTTTTCTGTGTGGCCTAGATTTCTTGCTCTAACTCCAGAAGCATCTACCTAGAGAAGGCAGCAGCAGAGCTGGCTGTTGTGTGCTCATTATGCACCAGGCTCTCACCTCGTGGAAGACAGGCATCACGACCATTCCTGGGAAAGGAAGTCACCAGCCTTCCCCTGCCCACATCTTTCTATGTGAAGCCTCTTGGGCCAGCTGAGGTTCACTGGCCCATTAAAATGATATCAGTCCATTTTGGAAGCTTTCCTCTGCAGGAATTAGCAACACAAGAAGGCCACCTGATAAGAAGCTGAAGTACCCAAACGCCTCTGATCAGGCCAGAAAATGAAGTGTCTGGCCCTCAGGAGAGCAGCACTCATGTCTCTGGCTTTACCTCTCCAGAAATGCTGAACAGAGGTGAAGCAGCACTAGAGGAACAAACGCAACAGCAAGAGGGAAAGCCTGCCATGGCTTGTAAACAGACACTGGGTGCTAACGTTTTTCCAAGTGCTCTCTTTCTTCCTGGTTCTCCCTTTTCAAGCTCCTGCCATTAGCTTCATGGTGCTTCCTTTGCAAGGTATGCATGTTCCTTCATTGCTAAGCCCCCTTATTTCTCATTCTCAAAGCCAAACCCTATCATGTCACATTTACTACAGTTAGAATCATTTTGCATAATTCACATTTATCTTGTTCAGTGATGTTTTCCTGTTCCCAAACACAAAACTGAGGACCACATAAATATTTGAAACACAGACTAAACTAAAAAATTATGCAACAAGGCTTATCAGAGGACTTCCTGACAGTTTTTGTTGATGTCCCAAGATAGGTGACAGCATCTATCTCTGTCTAACTCCATAATAGAAGCTAGACCCTGCACATTTAGAGGACTTTGCAGAGGGTGTATCCCTCCCTTTCGCTTCTGGTTCCTCTCATTGGTCTAAGGAACAGAGCTGAAAAGTCAGTGAATACTAAAGACTTCCTAAAGGTTTCCACAGACAGTGGAAGGCATGCTCTTCCTTACGAATGGAAAAGCTTCATGATGGCCTCTAAGAATGATTGGTGACTCCTCAAGTTGGGTGAGGGACTCTGAAGTTTGGTGTGCGACTCATGCTTGACGTAAGTCTATAATAGCACAGTAGTGATGCATCTGGGAAGTTACTGCATCCTTAGTGAGGGCCAAAGTGCTTAAGGGTGAGAACCTAGATATCATTTCTCTAGTTTACACGATGGTCTAGTTATTTAAAAAGAGGTCTTAGATGTCTAGTTTCCTGACCCCCAAAGCCAAAGATAGCCTATGAGAGGAAGATGCAGGGGGTTGGGGGAGGAGGGAATGGGGACTGCCAAGGATGGCCAAAGGAGGGGCTTGGCCAGCAGCCAGAGGCAACAGAAAGGTCTGAGATGCCCAAGAACTTGACAGTATTTGGATGAAACCAAGGGCAATTTCATAGCTGCCATCCAAGACCTCTCTTGCCACATGGCCTCCATCTGCCCCTTCCTTTCACCCTGCTGCAAGCTGAATGGTAAGAGGAGAGGGCATGGCAAGTAGTGCTTGGCTGTTAGCCTAAAGCAAGCTGGAGCTGGAAGAGAGGAGAGGCTCTAATTGTAAACACACTGTAAAAGTTCTCGCTACTATACAAGACTGGACTTATAAGGTACTGAAATGAGACCCATACTACAAGAGACTAGGTAGCTGCTCTGGAGAAATTATGGGACCTGCCACAATTTCCTCTCTGAAGGCAGCTTACAGCGGGGCACGTGAGAACAAGCAATGTTGCTTTAGGATTACAGTATTCAGTCACTCTAGTTCAGTGCAACAATGTTTGCTAATCCACACCAAATCATCATATCCTATGTTGCCAGGAAGGCCAGAGTTGAGGCAAATTGCCCTGGGTCACTTGTTGACAATTCCAGAATTAAGGTTCACGGCAGGATGTAGGCCTACAAAGCATTTCAACTGCTACCTAAGCTTTTGGTGTATTGCTTTGCAGTCCCTGTTTCTGAGCTGGTGGCCTTCTTACTATCTGTAAGCCTTTATCTTTAGTCAAAGACAAATAAATAATGTTAAGATATGCATATGGACAGAGTGGAGGAGCAGAGTTGTTCATTCAAGCGAGAGAAGGGAGGAGCAGGTGGGAGGTGGTAATTGGCTCCTACAGCAATAGAGGCTTGTCAACAGCACAGAAGGGAAGGATGAGGGTGGATGCTGCAGTGGCATGCCAGCAGTCCCTAGTGTCCCTCACAGCTGTTCTCAGATGCAGAGTCTATAGTCTAGGTGTCCATAGACCCCTGGAGACCCTCTCAATTCTCCTAGGCAAGTCTGATGTAAATGAACTCCTTTTGTGAGAGGAGAAGACTATAGATACAAGGAGTCCTTTTCCCAGCAGCCTTGCCCCAAGGCAGCTCACCTGCCATGAATCCTCTTAAGGACCCTCTACAAGGAGGTGGTAAGAAGCACTGTGCTTATAAATAAAAAGGCTTTTTAAACTCTGTCCTTTTTGTGCAAGTTGGGAATTCTTTTTGACCATTAGTACAACGAGAATCACACGCAACAAGTCACGTAGAAAAAAAATGACTTTAAAAAAAGATTTATGTGTACCTGTGAGTGCCTGTATACATGTCTGTGTGCCACATATGTACTCATGGAGACCAGAAAAGGACACTGGATTCCCTGGAACCAGAGTTTTATGTAGTTGTGAGCCTCCTGACCTGGGTTCCTCTGCAAGAACAGCAAGTGCTCTTAATCTGCTTGAGCCATCTTTCCAGCCCTGAAAAAGTGGTTGAAAAATTCTACTTAAGCTGGGCAGTGGTAGTAGATGCCTTTAATTCCAGCTCTACGAGAGGTAGAGGCAGGAGGATCTCTGAGTTCAAGGCTAGCCTGGTTTAAGAAATCTACTTAAATAAAAACATTTCACTTACAGTTATTTAATATATAAATTGGATTGCTACACATTCAAGTATGGATTTAAATTAGAAAAACCCTGTCCTTTATAAAGATAACCGGAAGAGAGAATGGACAATATTCACAGTTTAGCTCAAGTTTGGAACAAATCTACATCAACACCATGTGTAGGTTACTGGTAGCCATGGTGCTAAGCTAATGTGGTACTTAAAAACTAGGACCTTTAAAACACTCTGTGCTGTGTGCGTCTACCACAGGGGTTCAGGTGCCATCATGTCATTCTCTGAATGAACTCAATGCGGTTGTTCATTGAAACTACATACAAATAAAAGATGGAAAGGAATAATTCTCAACTACTCAATAAAACACAGAGAGGAAATTTACTAGGTTCCAGGTACACCTCTGTATTACCATAATCCCCCGAGGTATCTTATCCCACTCCCAGGCTGAGGACGGGGCCTTTTCCACTCGATCACAATCTGTAGTTTGTGAGTAGCAGAGCCTGGACGCTCAGCCACCCCGTCTAACTTAACTCCATGCTCTGCACCACTGTAGCCAAATGCCTGTGAAGGAGAAACAGAGAATCAAGAGAGCATATATCAGTGTGGAAGGTCAAGCAGAGAGAGTCAGGATAAGGATTCAGCAGAGTGAGGAAGTGGTGCGTAGAGCTAGTGGTCTAATGGTTGTTTTTAGTACGGAAGGCCTTGGGATGGGAAAAACAATTAGTACTGGACAGCAGGAAGTGAGAGTGGTGAGGCAGAGTAGGGCGACCATGTAACAAACACAATTAGCTGTACGCCCATTGGGAAAATACCAAGTCCTAGGCCGGCTAATGCAAGCAAGCCAGCTAATCATGTGGGCTCATTTTCAGGAAGCTCTCTCCTGCATTTCAGGGACCTAGACAGGGAGTACTTATTGTCCACTTACAAGCCCCATGTTGTAATAATAATCTAATCATAGTAGGAAAAAGTAGCCTGGTGGGTCAGTTGAATCAGGCAGGCAGAAGTTGAAAATGACATATCTTGGATTCCCAACCTGAGAATTACGCAATCATAAAATGTCAGAGCCAACTGCTATCCTCCCAGTACAACCTCTGAGAAGTGAAACCAGAAGCACAGGTATGGATAGGCCTAGCATTTGATAAACCCCAACACTCCACCTCCCAACTTCAAGTCTATCTGCCTTGCTCCCTCTGCAGTCAGTCAAAATGGATTGACTCTTGTGTGAAAAGCAATGTTTCCACAAACATTCTCTGTATTGGGCAGATATTCAATGACCTAATTTAATTTAGGTGGTTACTTTTCACTGAATTCTCAAAAGTTTTATGTAATGAAACTTCCACCACAGCTTTACTTTAGGACTGAGGACACACAGATGTCTGATGGTGAAGGGTTGATGACAAAAGGATGACTTCAGGACCCTCATTTCTCCTTGAGGACCCTTGTAAACTCAGAGTCACTGCTGACCCAACAGCTGCAGGATTTTAATGTCAGTGCTCAACTGAGGAGACCTTTCCTTTCTTCTCTATTATTTCCTCAGAAACCGTTTAGAAACTAGAGTATAGATTAAACTGGGGTAGTCTTATACCTAATCCAAACTGGACATCTGTTAAAGCTGGAGTCTATACATTCAAGATTTCATGATTAAGGGACTTAAAGTTTAGAGCTACACACCCAAGGCAACGGAATTGTTATACATCAGCTTGCAAATGTCACTGCAGGAACCTTGTGAAAATGCAGATATCTGGGCCCTCCCAAGGGACTCTAGTGTGGGTAACGTAAGCCATCTAAGAAGCCCCCTTTTGAGAAACATTGCTCATAGCAAATAGCAGCAGCAATCTCTGGTTAAAAGGCAAACATGTCACTAGAGTATCCCATTGAAGTCATTACCTATAGACTCTGTATGTCCCTCAGGAGACTGCTGTGGTAACATGAGGCCCTAATTTAGCCACAACTAAGCTTTTCTTTGTAAACTCAAAAGTTCGAGATAAATGTCCATTTAATAATGGTGTACCAATATTGAGGTCAAAGAGCACCAGGGATCTCAATGGAATTCTCTAGAAGGACCATGCTACACAGAGATGAGTTTGTGTAGTGGCGTCTTGAGTTGCAGAGTGAACGTGATCTTGTCTTAGGAGTTAGAAGGCCTCTGCACTTCTAATACATCAGCCAATTTTTAAAAAAATTTACTTTATGTAAAAGATAATTTTGCCTGTGTGTATGTCTGTACACCACTTGTTTGCTCCTGGACTGAAGTCAGACAGTTGTGAGCTGTCATGTGGGTGCTAGGAATTGAACCCGGGTCCTCTGGAAGAGCAACCTCAACCTCTGAGCTTTCTCTCTAGTCCCGGTTAATGTTTCAGAAAAACTCCAGAGAAGAAAGTTAATCAACATATTCTGTCACATGACCTCAATACTAACATAACATTTTTTAGTTTACAGTGATACACAACAAAATTACTTTTTTTTGGATGCTGGAGACAAACATCTTTATTAAAGATACTACCAAAATTTTGGCAAACATTTCAAAACAGATTTGTAAACATAATGCTTCCCTTTTCAACCGGCAGCACTTTGAAAAGACAATACAAGACAACACAACCTGAATCAACATTAGTTCAAAATCCTTATATTTTGACCACATAACTTATGTTCCCACATGATAAGACAAGATAGTTTAAATCAACGTTAACAGATAAACTCCATGAAATGAAAGTTTGTGCTGTTTGATGAATCACAGTATGTTATGGTTAAATATATCTACTCTTTTTTTTATAGTCCTGGTATCCAGGATGAAAAAAAATCTCTTAAATATACATCTGATGTAGGTAATAGCTTCTTTGCATATCTCTCTTCAAAAAATACTTTATAGCAGTATATAAATAGGTTACCTACACATTTAATTTTATCATTTTGCCCCAAAACTATAGATCTGTTTCATTTTTATAACATATCAATTTTTTTGCCCAACATTAATAAAGCTGACAAACTGTTGAAATGGAAATGCTTTGTCTTCTACAATAGAAGTAGCAATTTGACAGAAACAAACAAACAAACAAACAAATAAACACCAACAACCTACTGTAACACTCATCAGTTGTTTAACCTGAGCGTCCGGCCTACTGAAGAGCAGCTTTTTACCTTCATGCAGCTCACATCCACATCGGTTCTGCAGACATACAAGCTGAACACAACACGCATTCTGACGCTGGTAGGCCACAGTGTGCTTCCTGTGGCTGTTAGCACAGGGAAGCAGTGTAGCTATTGATTAACCACACGATGTACACACTAGCAAACACCTTAAGGCAGTCATTGCAATGGGGGGTTTTACTTGCAGGGCAGATTTAACACTCTAGAGCCAGTCAGCCCATACGTATGTATGTATGTTTGTATGTATGTATGTATGTATGTGCATAGAAAACTACACACATATTCACACAACTTTCTATTTTTCAACCCTCCAAAACAATGTTTTGATTTTTTTGAATTTTGTGCATATGTCTAAATATTCTACCATTTAAGGCAAAGAGTTTGCATTAAGAAAGGTCAGAAAATAGGCTTATGAAAAGCATTTTACCTTGCACATTACTGTTTTGTTTTGTTTTGTTTTGTTTTAAACACAAGCAACTCTTAAGTGTGGACATTGCATCCCTGATACCTAAAAAATCATATCTAATGACAAACACAAGTTTTCAAGGAAAAATTGATTTGAAGTATAGACACTGGATCCCCAATATCTAAAAAAATTGCTTCTATTAAAACAAGTTTGGGGGTGGGGGAGAGGCCCAGAAAAAGAAAGCAGCTTCAAAATTCAAGGAAGCAAACTAGAATGAAGAGACAAAAAGTAACTCAAGTTTACTAATACTGAAACTTCCCATAAGCAAAGTTTCATCTTTTAGATCTAGAGCAACTCATCTGGAATTTTAAATAAATAAGTTTAAGTTTATTCACATCTTCTGGTCCAAACAGAGTTCTAGTGCCATGACTCTGCTTGCTGTTGGTCAAATTCACCTATTAGTCTTTTGATGTGAGCCAGCTTGTTATGAAGATACTCGCATCTGTATTTTTCTTCATGGTAATTGGGACTGGACTGCAGACAAAGAAAACAGTGAGGAATTAGGTCACAGAATCTATAGTGCTTCTCACTGAAGGCCAGGTGGCACAGTGGTGATACCCACCTGTTTGATCTTCTGATACTCTTGTAAGACTTCTTCATGAACATTCTGCAAAATTAAAAATTAGAAATGAGAAGAGAAGACCTTTGAGGGGCAGTACAGTATCTAACCGGCATCTGGCAAGGTATGGGAAATATTGATGAGGAGATGTAACTTGGGACATTTTTATGGAAGGCAATTTGGCAGAAGCTATCAAAATAGCAAATGTAAAATTGACTCAGCAGTTCTACAAGTTCTGCAGGTCTATCTGCCTGAGCTTATGATGCAGACAGACACAAGGCTAGCAGCTCTGCCCAGCAAAGGACAATACACACTGTGGGAATGCCACTCTGGCTATACAAGGGATATCAAGAGGACAGTGAAAACAAACAAACAAGCAAGCAAACAAAAAGTGCTTTCTGGGCTGATGTAAAAATTCTCTATGAAGCACTGTACCAGTAGAAAGAAAAATCAAAGTACACAGTAATATGGGTAGTTAGATACTATCATTAAAAGCAAGACACAGTACTATATTTTAATTATTCAATAACTTAAGATCTCTTCTAAATTTAATGAGAGCAGGAAACACAATAATGATTTAAGTTACTAGAATGTAACACATTGGTGTCTCTTACAATTGCAGAAAACATACTCTACTTAGTTGTGTTTTGTATGCTTCCCAATACATTATATATTATAATGGAATACATTTTCCCCCTTACTGTGCTTACTTAAGAACTGTTTCAAGTACATTTGTTTCCTAAAGCAAGACAGCTTGCTCTAAGGCTAATGGGATGGTGAGAAATGAAAACCAGTCTAAGAACACTCCACCTACCTGGTACTCTTTTGAACCCGGAGAAAGGCGTTTTCGCTGTGCATCCAGTTTAATAAACCTCCTGGCTACAGTCTCCATCCTGGCATGCAAAGCTCTGTACTCGTCATACTCCGCATTGAAGTCATCCTTGTAGTTCTGGCGTTGCTCATAGGAGACAATAGCAATGTATTTTCTAATAAAAGAGAGAGAGAAACAGGATAAATGGAAAGAACAGGCATGGAGGCGCGGATCTGGGACGCCGCCTTCTTGCATGTGTCTCCAGTGACTGAATGCCACTCTGCTCTGGTTTGTCGCCAGGTCACTCAGAAAGCAGCCCTCAAGAGTGTCCATGGAGAAGGAATGTGGAAAAGATTCTAGCGGCAATGGAGTTCAAAGGGAACCACAGAAAACGAAAAGTGTTCTTTCAGACAATTTACTACCACAGCGGAGGAGACCGAGCCATCTGTCAGCCGTCACGGAAGTGCAACAGGAGAATGCCACACTGCCACTGAGCACTCAAGTCAAGGCTGGACCAGGATCCCCTGCTTTGCTCTCTCCATTCCTTTCTTGACATTTCTAACTAGGCAAATTAAAGAAAACATTTTTGACAGAGAGTGGAGCCCTCTACCAAAGAAAGTTTCTCTAGTTTTATATATCTTTATCAGATAAAGAAAGATTTATTTAATCTGGGTGCCTGCATGTATGTGTGTGTACCACATGTGTGCCTGACATCGCATGGAATCTAGAACAGGGCACTGGATCCTCTTCAACTGGACTCATAGACAGCTATAAGCCACTGAATATGAATGCTGGGAACTGAACCTTAGTTCTTGAAGAGCAGTAAATGCTCTCTTAACCATGGACTCATCTCTCTAGACCTCCCTGTTGGGTTTTTGGAGAGATAGCCTCATATTGTCCAGGTTGGCCTCCATTTTACCATGTAGTTGAGGCTGGCCTTGAAATCCCCATCCTCCTACCTCTATTTTCTGAGTGCTAAGATTACAAGTGTGCACTGCCACAAGCAGAGGATTCCTCCAGCACTTTCTAGCACTAAGTTACACTTACACAACAGAAGGCCAGCACTGTGCTGCTGGGTCTAATTCACTGTCTTACTAGGATGCCGCAAAGCTGCGACTAGTTCTTAGAATCCAGTAAGTAAAGGCCATCTTCACCATATGCCGGGTGATTCAGCAGGAAATCAGTTACAAGATCATTTTAACAGTAAAACAAGCACTATCATTAGTGCACATTCTGCCTTCTTTTTTGCCCTCTGTTTTCCTGCCAGGGAAGGCCCAATTTCCTTTATTATTCTGGGTAAAAACTGAGATCGGGCAGCTGGTGAGCGCTGTAGGATGCATCCTGAGGTGCACACTTGGGCCTTCTGGTGGTACATCTTGGAACTGGGGCCTTTCCAGATGGTTTATATAATCCTACCAGTTTTATTTAAGTTGCTGTATCACAGATGCCTTGCTGGGAAAGTGAGAAAAGTGACGCAGTGTGCAAACTGAGCGTCCTCATTAATATTTTTATTTCTGCTGAGTTAAGACAGTGTGGAGGTTGGGTCTTCTAAGTGTAACTGAGACAGTGGTAGTGTGCTGATTTAAGCTGCCCAGCTGGGCTCAGCTGAAAAGGAATGCTGCCAGCCACACGGGGAGTGGTCCTCCCCAGACATGCTGTCTTATAACACAACGGAGGAAGCCCTGAGGGTGAACGAGGATCCTGGGAATAAGCATGAACAAATAAAGACTAAGCCAATCTTGAAACTCAGGTTTAAGTCATTGTGTAACACATTTATTTCACCTTTAGTATTTTATTTAAATCTAAACTTTAGTTAAAATCTGACCTTTAGTATTTTATTTAACAACTTTGTTAAGGAAAAATACCAACTAGGCCAACAATTGTGTTGCTGTTTGATACTGGCATTTTAACAACCAATATTTTTAACAAATTCTTAGGATTTTGCAGTTGGTTTTCAATGAGGTGACAGAGTAAAAACGCACAAATACAAGCAACAAAAGCACTATTGGTATATAAAAGTTAGTAATATTGCAGTTACATATGAATTATTCAAAGACTGACCATGGATGGAGGTTCTATTGAGTCTCCTTTTGGTTTTCTTATGAGTTCTGTGTTCTGGAAATGTTCCTGCTATTTTAGAAAATAGCTGTATTGGTTGGTATAAAACTTAAGCTTTTAGTTTGGGTAGAAGATAGTGCTTTTATTTAAGCAAATCAAGCACACAAGAAAAGCCTTAGAAATGGGACAAATATACAAGGCTTCACTCAGGCGGAGGACCAACACTTCTTAGTGATTATACTTTCCTGCTGAAAGCCTACATAAACACATCAGGACTAACCTAAAACACTTCTTAAATACAGTCAGCCAGTTAGGCTGGCAAACATGGCAAGAGCTTTGAATCCATGGCAGAAGTTTTAGGATACACTATTTTATATATATCACTACTAATAAAAGGATTTAAAATCTATCACAGGAGAATGCTGTGCTACTCCAGGGCTCAACTTTCACAAGCCTAAGGAGAAGCAGGTGGGTGAGAGGGTGAAAGCCCTCAGCAGTGGGGCTGTGGGTCTGGGATGGCAGGCTGGCTGCTCGCCTAAGGCAGAGTACTGAGGAAGGTTCCTCAGGCCCCGGTTAGCTGAGGGGTGATAATTAGCACCATGTTTTCTCATTCTCCAGCAACTGTAGCTTTCTACTGGTGGTAAGTAGAAGTGACAGCTTTGTCCATCTACAATGTTCTCTCCTCTGCAAGAAGCAAGGTTCAAAGTATCTCCTAACTTTGCCTACTGTGAGATGGCACTAACAGAAAAAAAGTGCAGATAGCTCGATTATATCTTCATGCTCTATGCTGTACCTAGTTTGCAAATTCGTTCCATTTTGAAAGCTATCTGCTATCAGAGATTTTTGCTTTTCCATGCCTCCCTTTCCAGGCACTAGCAACTTAATTATTTTCTTCTTACACAAGTCTTTTATTGTATGAAAAAGCTAGAATTATATGTCCAAGTTATAATTTCTGTGATAAGCACTTACAAAAACATTCCCAGCTCAGCATTTAGCAACTTGTTGTCACAAGAAAAACTTATACCTGGTACTAGAGTGAAATGAGCTAACTTACTATTCTTTCCCCTTAAAATTAATTTGAGAAAAAGACTTTTATTTACATAAAAATGAACCTATGCCTGCTCTGTATTGTTCAGCACACAAGTTCAAGCACTCTACAGCACTCTGGGCCCCTCTAGGGGCTGCGCATTGATGGACTAACTGTCGGCTTTGAAGGTTATGATGCTCAGCCTGGCCCTGGAACAAAGACAAGCTTCCCTGTACTTACAAACCAACGGACACTGCTCTGAGCAAGAGGCACAACCTGCCCCTGAAGTCAGCGGTGCCCTGGAGTCAGCAGGCTTAGTGGCAGTCTTCCATTGCAGAGGTGGCTTCAGGACTCATATTTCTGGAATTTCTTACTTTTTTGATTTGCAAATTATGGGAAAAGAATTTGCAAACTTTCTAAAATTAAACAGCTCTGTCCATTGGCAGATGGAAAACTTACATCAAATAATCTGGGAGTTCAATTGTTGAAGAAGGCTCCATGGAGGCAGTGCAACCTTCTTTAACTCCTATGAAGGGGAAAAAAATCAGAGCGTTCATCAACCAGAATGGTTATCAAATGCCTCTAACTTTCAAATAGATTAGAAACATCTGGAACACTTTTCCTCAAATTCTTTTCTTCCACCTCAATAGGCAAGAGCAACAAGGAACACAATGGAATACAACAATGGAGGCCTGTGAGCAGAGGCAGCAGAGCTGATGCCAGGCTTTGCACGCACCCCGGCTACTGCAGTCTCTGCACAGCAAAGGAATTCCATCTTAACCCAAGGTCAAGCTGCTATTCTTTCATCAACAGTTGTGGCATCTGCCTGGCAATTCAAAGACTGTGGTGGCAGATGCAGCCAGACAATGAGAGATACAAATTTTACAGCAACATCTACTCTTCATGAGATTCAAACAGGGCAGGAGAAATAATAAGTCAGGTAGCAGCCTGTTTGAGTCACTGTATTTTTAGGTAGTGGGACCAGATAGGACATTTTCCTATCAATTCACAACAAGGCATTAATGAATGTGGATTCATACTTCTCTTACCTTTGGCTCTCACAGTACTAGACAGAGTTTAGGGAAAACAATAAAAAATGTTTAGTTACTCATGGCAATGCTGTTAAAAGTGGGTAAATTCTCAGTATTACATTGCTTAACATACAACTTCCAGGGGCTATGTTTAAATATTTTTATTAATGTAATTTTTTTAATTCAAAGCACACTTAATAACTCAAACTCTAGTTTGCTGGCAAAACATATGTCCACTATAAAACAAATGCGAATATCTGACAATTTCTCAGTCTTTTGAAAGATAAAATACACTAAATAAATTACATAGCCTCAGTGGGCTTATTGTTCACTTATACAAATTTGACTCAGGTGGGCCACAAGAGCCTGAGTCTTCAAGGCAGAGCATCAAGTACAGAATCCTTCTTTTCCATAGATGGCCAACCCGTTCTAACGGATACAAAGGACGTGGGTCTGGACCTGTCTTCCACTTGTGATGATCATACTGAAAAGTTTCCTACATACACAAAAGAAGGATCTAAAGACAGTAGGTCTGTTTATCCAGATCTCTAACCCTGAGGACACACAACTTTCTGTGGTAGTCTCAGCGCACTGGATCCAGTTCTCTTGGTACTAGAATGACTCAGATCACCCTATAAGGATGTAAGTGTGGGATGGAGAGGTACTCTGGAATCTGGCTTATTAAATGTAAACATGAAATTTTACTTCAGGGTTTATCCTGACTTGACAACTCAAGTACAAAGAGTGGTGTAGGTGGGGGGAAACAACTTATACTTGGGCCATTATCTATTATTATACTGATCTACACACTTCAAGAGATATGCTTTGCTATGTAATACACCCAATCCAGGTCAACTGTATCTTACTGTAAGTCCTCTGCAAATTTCACTAAGAGAAAATAATGACAGCTCTTTCCATTCAGCAGAGATGGTCAGTTAAACCTCAGGATTTCAGGTCTTCAGTGTTATGAGCAGGATATGGAGTAACAAGTGAAGTTAGTTTACTAACAAAAATACTCTTAATCTCTATCAAGCTAATAATAGCCAGGAACCTTGTGAAGTAAATTACTTTCATTGCAAATGATGATGATGTGAGCTTGCCTGTTTTACAAAGAATTTGACAGTCTTTCTGTGCTAATATTAACTACAGCAGGGGTACCTCTGGCTTTTCAAAAAGGAGGAAATGGATAATTCTATTGCCTATTGTGTATCTGTTTAAATTAGTTCAAGAATGGCATGTACCTGTTACACTGAGGTTACACAATATGATGGAGAAGGAAAAAGCGCCAAAGGGGAGTCTTTGGAGAATGGTAAAGTCATTTTAAAATGCCATTATAAATCTACATAAAGAAATCATGTTTAATACTTGGCTAAAGAGAGATTGACAAGAAAGCTACAAGGTGGAGGAAAACAATGTGCTACAAAAGCACAATATTAAGATTAATTCAATAGAAGGTCATTTGCTTAAAAAGCACTGTTCTACAGAGCACCACCTACAGCTCATGCTCCTCCAGTTCATGTAACACAGAAAGCATTTTTTGTTGTTTCTTTTAAACAAATGTAAAATACCTTCAGTGGGATTCGGACTGGAGTTCCTCAACTTGGCAGTTTCTTCTCTCTGAAGGTCTTCCTCCTTTTCCTCCACTGTCTCAATGTCATGCTTTTTTATTTGGTCCTTTTCCTTGTGTTTTTTAGACTTCTTTTTGGACTTCTTGTGAGACACTGGGTGGTTTTCTTCCATAGGCTTTGGACACTTTAGCAGAACTGAGCCAGGGGGTAATGTTTCCAGACAAGTCCTAGAGGTATATTTGTCTTGCTGGTCCTCAAAGATGCTACCATTTTGACTAAAACTGTCAACAGGTAGGTCTTGAGTCCCCCGGCCTTCTGGAGTGCTAGGGGAATTGGAGTTGGAATTTACAGTCTGAGGAGGATTTGAGACAGGCAGGTGGGTTGAAGGCAGCGGTGAGGGCGTGGGGATGGCAGCAGCTGCAGGGGGCGGTAGGAGGCCTGCAGAAGATTTTTCACTGGTGGGGTTCAAATGGCCATTTAATGTTGGTGGGACTCTGTTTGTCAGGTGAGATATTCGAGCTTTTTTGTTCATCAAAGGATCAATGAAATCTGAATCCAAAGGTCGTTTCTGTGGGTGGGGGGAGAAAAGGGAGAGATCTGACTGCTGAGCAGACTTATTCATCATACTATTACTCTAAGCTTACTCAAAAATGAACCTCTCTCTCTCTCCTCTCTCTCTCTCTCTCTCTCTCTCTCTCTCTCACACACACACACACACACACACACACACACACACACACACACACTCCCTCTAAGAACTCCCAACCAAACAAAAAATCCAATTTTAGTTCTGTCAAAAGCAGAATGGGGAACAGTGCCAAATGGTGCTTTCAGGTCTTGCAGGCAGGCTACCCTAAATGCCAGAGACTATTCTGATTTATGTGCATTAGACCACTTGGACAGTACTAAATAGAAGTACCATCCTCAACGCTAGCTGCAGCTGGCCTAGTTCTAGCAAGTGAATGGAGAAAGCAGTTTGCCCCATCTGACTCTGTACTAGTAAGGTTGGTAAAGGGCAATGTGCCCACATCACAATGTGAACTAGTTCTCTCTAAGTACAGCTATGTATTGATATGCCATTTTACATTTTCACAGTACATATATGTTCACAATGTTGTAAACTAAGTCTATGAAGACTGGCTCATTAAAATGGGGTAGATATACTTTAAAAATCTTGTTGTATTAGCTCAATCCAGTACTCACAATAACACTATATAAGTTACAAAAGAAAATGAACAATTGAAAAGTATAAAATTGCAAACCAGTTAAAATATTTTTGTATTGTGGCTTATAAGAAAATAATAGTTAATCAACCCATTAATTCATTTCTGTTTTCACTTTAGCATCCTGTATGTGATTTAGTCAGAGTAGAAATAGCTACACAGTAGTTGGCATTAAAACTAAGTCTCCACAGACAACTGACACCTGAAGATGGACCTACTTATCTGTCCTCTGGCTGCGTTCCTCTGAGTGGACACACAGCTGGCCTTTTGCTTGTGTTCCCTACACATCTGTCTGCTTTCCCCTAGTTCTTCAGGAGGATACAGAGAGAGGAGGTACTGTGTTAGTAATCTTGGGGTGGGGAGGGAGGGGTCTGACAACATTGGCCCAGAACACTCAGGATAGGGGAACTCTCTGAAATGTCCTATTGAGATGATTCTAAACTAGAAAAGTCTGATTAGGAGTCTTCTGATTATGATCAAATTGAAAAAAAAATTAAGAAAATACATTTAAAAAGTGCCACCATTTTTTAATTTGCCCCAAACATATTTTCCACAAGAATGTTCTTTCAGACACATTTCAGATAAAATCAAATATCTTCAATTCTCCATATAACTTGAGAAAATTTTACAATAAATTTTGAAAGTGACAAGCAAGGTTCGCTTTAAGCCCTCAAGCAGTGCAGCACTGTCTTTACACTCTATTCTAGACTGAGGTCAAAACTGAAAGCCTGGCCATGAACGAGTTCTGGGCTTTGGGCAGGTCATATGTAGTTTCCTTCACTTACAAATTACAGAGTGACTGAGTGTTGAGCTGCAGGGCAGGCCTAGGATTCTGTAACTTCCTGACATACCTGCGGAGATGAGGCAGCATCTTTGCTGGAACACATGGGAGACTCTGATCGGCTAGTGCCAGCATTCTGAGATGGATTTAGTTTTCTGTAAAGGAAACACATTTTCCAGGTAATAAAGAGGACTCTGAAATACACAGAACAGAAAGAAAACTATCCCTGCTTCTCTTTCCCACCTCAACACTAAAATAACACTGACCAGAATATAGTAATATCTATACTAATTTTAAAGACAAAAGGGGAAGAAAAAAGGAGCTTACCTAGAGAGTACTAACTCCAATGACCGTCTGTCTGTCTCACTGTAACCCGGCCAGTCTCGCTGGAGCTCCTTAAACACATAATCCTTTAAGGTATAAGAGAGGTCCTTAGGATTCAGATTGGCCACCTGGAACACAGGATGCAAACAGAGCATTAGCTATATAAATCTTTTTATGATCCTCCTGGGAATATATCCAAAGGACCCTACATCCTACCACAGAGACACTTGTGCATAATGTTCATTACTACTGTACTCATATAAGAAAGGAAATGAAGCCAGCCTAGCTGTCCGCCTTCTGTTGAAGAATGGATAATGAAAATGTGGTACACACACACACACACACACACACACACACACACACACACACAGAGTGGAATTTTATTCAGCTGTTAAGAAAAATGAAATTTGCAGGAAAATAGATGGAACTGGAAAACACTATATGGAGTGAAGGAATCTAGTCTCAGAGGACAAAAATCCTCATGTTCTTTCTTATCTGTCTACTTGAACATTTGATGTTTGTATGTACATAATGTTGTAAGCTAACACATGCATGGCACCCATAGGAGGACGGCTTTGTGGAGTCAGTTCTCTTGTACAGCTCTGTGTGGGCTCTGAGGATCAACTCTAATAACCAGGCTTGCAGAGACGCACTTTGACCCACTAAGCCATTTTCAATGCCGCTGAGTCACAATAAAATCCTTAGCCACTTCTATTTAAGCAGAAAATGAACAGGACCCTAATGGCGAGTTATAGCTTCTCAGCCAGCAGCACAAAGTGTCTCTACAAATACTACCAATTTTGATAATCCTGCTCTTTATTTCTTTTGTGATAATCAAGTTTATTTCTTTTATCTGCCAACTTTCCTGAAGAACTATTTATTCAAGGTCCTTGAAGTCCCCTCAAACCAATAAAGTAAATCACAAACTAAAGGCTCCTCAGATATCTGTTAGAGGGCTTATTCCCAAGTGAAATCTTTTCCTACCCCTTCCTTAACTACAATTTCTAGACTGTCCAGGTCAATAATCTACTCGCTACACAAATCTATGGGCTTAGGCCAAACTAAAAGTACTTAAAAATTTTTTTATTGATAGTTTCATATTTTATATAATGAATTTTAGTCATTTTGATCCCATATTCTCCTTTCTTATCCCTCTCAACAAGTATCCCTCCTAAACACCAAAAATACTTCTTAAGGCTAGAAAATCCCATAAATTTGGGAATGGTCTTTTCAGTAATTTGACTTCCTGTTGTGCCTTTAAAAAGTACTATCAGATTTAATAGTTTGTCTCATATGAGCACTAATTTAGTATTAACGTTGTCATAAAGTAGCCTTTCAATCTTGTAAATAAATGAATACAAGATGCAAACCAGACTTCCTTTGAAGTGGAATATACACAACAATGGTTTTCTTTTTCTGTTATCTCTGACAATGTACACAACTAACACCACATCCCCACCACAACCACCTCTTGAGGTTTGTGTATGGACAGTCTCCTGGTCATTACCCTTCCCTCAGGACCTTTCTTAAGTCTCCAGTGCTCATGCCTTATATGGGGATGTGTTCAGTAACTGCCTTCTGCCCTATTTTCTTCATTCTTCTCCTTCCTGAGTTCACCCAACTGTAAAGTTTACAATGGCCAATCTATACACTAATCCCTAGATGAATGGCTCCAGCTCCAACTGTCCTCTGAATACTCATGTGCGATTAACTACAGACATCTATTGGATATGTCTAACCAACATTTCCAAACCCACCACAACCTTACACCTGTCCCTTTCCTGCACTTCTCTAATCAGTAGCTCAACATCCACTGAACTGCTCTGCTCAGAGCCTATTCATAACAAATGGCGCCCAACGGCTCGAGTTTCCACCTTAAACCTGAGAATATTTAATAAGCAATTCTAAACAGAGTCAAAAACAGGTTCCTGCTTCATGTCTCATATGGGCAGCTAGACGCTGCAAAACGTGGGTTTGAGCTACTGGCGGGTTCCTGGCGTTTGTGCTTGACCTGCAGTATGGTGGGAATGAGGCATCTGCCAGCGGCACATTACGCTGTGTGGTAAATTTAGTCTTTACTAATACATACATACACACACACACACACACACACACACACACACACACACACACACATATGAGGTTTCTGGGCTACACGCTTTGATAGAAGCATAGACCCACTATTTCTGAGAGTTGATGGCTCCCAGAGCTGGTGGAAAATGTACCACCGCCATGTTGGGAAGTTGAAGTGGGTGGAGCCAGCAGCCATAACACTGTTTCAGTCTTAGAATGCTGCAGTTTAAAGCAATAGGTTCACAATAAGACTGATTCAGATGGAATAGTTTATAATGTATGTAAAAATGTACGTAGGCTTGAAAGAGAGAGAAAAAGGAATATATAGTTATATAAACAAATAGTTTTAAAAAATAAAGTCTTTAAAGAAACAGTAAAGGTAATAAGCCACATAGAGATGGCTATCACACAGAGAATCTGGATTATGTTGTCTTTGATATTCGTAACTGAAGAAAAACATTGGATTGTAAAAGCTGTTGAGTTATGCCAAAATGTATACTTTAAAGATACCTTAACTTCAAAATTTGGATGTAAGGATATGTTGATTTGGAAAGGAGGCTCTGCTTTTGTTTCCACAGAAAGCCAGAGGCTATGGATTTGTTCCAGATTAAGATACATCAGGTTTGACCAGCCAAGACCCCCTGAGAGGTCTCCAATGACACCATGGCCCAGATGATCCAACATCCAAAATGGTTTCAAGGCAACTGGCTCAGACAATACAGCCTCAAGGACTACCCCATAAGCCTAAAATTTTCTTTGTGTCCCCATAAGATACAGTGACCCCTTCCAGCAGGAAGTGGTAAGAGATGCTATGCCCAAATTCCCAAATATACCAAGCTGGCTTTGGAGATGGAATTGGCTCACTCCCCCTCTAAACCCAGACATATTGCTAAAAAAAAAAAAAAAAACAAACAAACAAACAAAAAAAAACAAAAAAACGGTTAAGAGATTCTTATGTCCCAAATCAGAAGAGCCCTCTGGTGTGGGACAGAGAAAAACCAGTATTTTATTTAAATCAGGTTGATTATAAATGCGATCTCTTTCTAAAGAAGAAAAGGGGATATGATATAGATATGATAGGATGAAAGGATAGATTAATGAACCTACTTTTAAAGAGCAACTTGTTTAAAATGTTTTACATTGGTATAGATTTTAGTTTATTGATACCAACTTAAAGTTAATTTTGTTATACTGTGTGTATATTTCTACTCTTGTTTAAGGTGTTATGTTTGTTCAGCTCATTTAAAATTGTAATGGATAATTAAAAAAATAGATTAATAATTAGTCATCTATGATAATCATACTCGTAGCCATGTTAGTCTTCTAGGTATACATAGATATATTTCAGATAGATAGGTAATCTTCAAATACTTCAAAGACCTACAGAATATGGCATTTACAATATTTTAAAAATTTAGACTTTCTGGACAGTGAAACATGTCTGCTTCTGACAGCATTGATTTACTTCAGAGAGGAGGATGGGCATCGAAGACACTCCGTATGGAGTTTATCTTCACCTTGGCAAAAATAGCCATTTGGGCAAGAAACTGTTCTTACCAAGACTGCTTGATCGACTAGACATACAAGACCCATAAAAAGGTGACCACTGAACTTTGCTAGATAAAATGGTCCTTCAGGTTCCTGCTTCACAGAGGAAACTGCCAGACATTCTACAGGACAATAAAAAAAGTGACTGAGAGACTCTAGGCCTGTGGGCTGAAGACAGATGCCCCAACTTTACAAGAGAACTTTGGATGACTGTCCAGGCTGCCAGCTGTCTCTTTCTACCCTGCAAGACTCCCGAAAGTTGCTTGCATCCTTCTCCCATTTCTCAGGTAATAGTATATCCTTCTGAGGTCTTTGATGTAGTTGAAGCTAGATAGTTACAATTTTCCTTAGTTATGATAAAAGATAAGTTAGATATAAAACCTTAGACTTACAAATATAAGATAGATAGGATATCTTCTTTAATTTTGCCAAATAAACTAGTTATTATAAATACACTAGATATTATAACTGTAACTCTTGCTTGGTAATTGTTTTGTTATCTGTAATTTTACTATGTAAAAGTTAAAACCTTCCTTTTTGAAAAAAAAAAGAAAAGAATAGGGGAAATGCTATGGATATCGTTCTGTATAAATAAAACACTGATTGGCCAGTGGCCAGGCAAGAAGTAGGTGGGACAAGGAGAGAGGAGAATTCTGGGAAGTGGAAGGCTGAGTGAGGGAGACACTATCAGCCGCCTCCATGACAAGCAGCATGTGAAGATGCCGGTAAGCCATGAGCCACGTGGAAAGGTATAGATTTATAGAAATGGGTTAATTTAAGATATAAGAACAGTTAGCAAGAAGCCTGCCACAGCCATACAGTTTGTAAATAATATAAGTGTCTGTGTGTTTATTTTATAAGTGGGCTGTCGGACTGCCGGGGCTCAGTGGGACCCGGAGAGAAAACTCTAAGCTACAACTGCAGGCCCCTTTCTTTTCTTCATCTCTGTTAGAAGGTTTTCTCAAAAACGTATCTCTAATCTATGAAACCAATTCCACCAGACCAAGTCACCAACACATCATACCTTGACTTCTGCAGTAGATTTATTTAAGTAGTTGTTCTCTTCCATTCTCAACCCCCAAAGCCATTCTTGACACAAAGTGAGTGGTCTTATTGAAAGTATAAATCAGATTATAGTATATTGTTGCTTAAACTCCACTGCTACTTACCATCTCACTCAACATAATCTCCTTATCTGATCTGCAATGCCTTCTGAAATTTAGTCTCCATCCCTTCTACCAGGCTTCCAGAAATGATGACTCTTCTTGTCTTTTGCTTTTTATTTCAACTAAGAGATAGAGGTTCCCTAAACTTCCCCTTTATGAGTAAATCTCTTGAGACTCCATGAGAACCACGAGACTCCACACCTAAGGGATGACCCCATAGTCCTCCATGTAAAATTATGTAGATTTAATGTATCTTTCCATATACTATAAATAACCTCAAGGTTACTTACAACAACCAATAAAATGTAGGTATTATCTACAGGGTTCTTATATGTTGTTGTTTGAGGAATAATGACAAAGAATAAAGTCTATGTATGGTCAGAATAGATGAAATTAAAAAACTGTGGTCTTCAACTAGTTGAGTTCATAGGTGTACAGCCTGTTGATACAGAGAATCAGCTGTACTAAATGAACAGAATGAATGAGCAATGAATGTGAGCTTGACTCAAACATCCTAAGGTTAAGATTCACGTTTACTGAGTTGTTTTGATTTTTCTAAAAAGGTTTTCCAGGAAAAGTCATTCTAAGGAAAAGGAAGCTATACATTTGTATACTAACTTAATGGTAACAGTTTTAAATCACATCTAGTACATTACTAAGTATATTCTAATTAATAACACTCACAAGGTGCTCAAAGAAAAGTACAATGTAAGTAACAAATCAGCAAAAACATCTAGTGGCATGGGCAAAACAGAACTGATCATTTTATCTAGTATGTTTGTTAACTAGCTGGTGACAAAATAACCAATTTTTTGATCATCTGCTTATTCTGTTACTCTACTCCTTTTAATGTCAGTTCTGGTCAGTTTCATGAAGCAGAAGTTGTATTAGCTGCTAGGAATGTTCAGATAAGGAATGTATGGGTAACTGGCTTAAGTCCAAGTTCTTAGTATTTGTCTGTTTTCTTCCTTCTAAAGATGAAATGATATGTGCACGAAATGCCTAGCCATACTGTGCCTGGCACATAGTATAAGCTTCCAAAATGGTAGGTGTTACTGGCTTCTCTATCTGTTTTCACTAGGCTAGTGGTTCAGCTCATATCAAACACCCAAATTACTCAAGGACTTTATACAATTTGGTGCTCACATCCTTCTTTCAGATGCTTCACTGATTTGTGTGGAGTCGATTCTGGCATAAGCACTTCTCAAAAAGATATTTGAATATTTGGGATATTCAAATATACAGCTAGGAAAACTATACTCAATGATTCTTCAAAACAACCCAATCACTAACTCTCATATCCAATTGTTCAGGGTCAAGTTTATTCATTTTAAGATACAGCTATCTATACTCACAACACCACAGAACTACTGCCAGGTACAGTAGTAGCTTCTATGAGGCTACTCTCCATCTCTTTTCCCTATTTCTCTTCTATCTTAGAAGGTAATTCATAGACTTTCTGTAGATGCATTTACCATGTATTTTGTGATATGCAACCTGACTCTCTTTCCCCAACAGAATACTGAACCAACACACACTCTGTCTCACTTTCATATTAATTTCCCTTTTATCCTTTCTCTTTAGTTTTAATAAGGGCTATGTGCCATGACAATGGTTTTATTCTCTTATAACATCATAGTACTATGTTTTGAATGTAAGATATGAATGAAAATAAACTTAAAATGATTATTTCTTTAGTATCAGATAAAATATGTAATTTTAAAAAATGATGAAATTTAAGAACAACTTTGAAAATGTCATTACTTTTTTAGAAAAAATAATAGACAGAATTCTGTTTATGATGGATCTGAATGTTAATTTACATTTATTACCTGAAGTAAGTATGAAAAATATAGGAAATCACCATCTGATATTTCTTTAATGAAAAACAAAAAGCCTACAAGCCTACTTCACACTATAACTTGTGATTATAAAGTAACTGATCACAGTTACTCTTGAAATAATCATATCCCTTAATAAAAACAAGTGACCGATCTTAGCATACACAATGGCCAAAAAATACTAAGTAATAAGAGCTTCAAAGAATATGGGAAGTAACAACACATTCTAAACGATTCACTAGGCAAAAGTATTATGCCTTACACCACCTGAAGACCAACATATGACATTATGCCACTTTGCCTCTATAAACAGTGAAACATAGGTGATAGTTTAGGTGACTTAAGATGAAAACAAATAAAGACTTCCCCACTTAATGAAATTTTGGGCAAAATTGGTTTTAGCCAAAAGAGGACAATGCTCACATTTCAACCAGTTTTTAATGAAATGCTCTAAAGAAAAGATGACTTAAGCTAGGCATAGTGGTGCATACCAGTACCATCAGCATTCAGGAGGCTGAGGCAGGATGATCACTGAGTTCAAAGCAAGCCTGAGAAACTTAGCAATCCTCCATCTTAAAAAAAAAAAAAAAAAAACCCAAAAAACAGCCCAAGATGTCCTGTAATATCAAAGAGTTACATAAATTTTCCCTATCTCAAAAATAGTGACAATATTAATGAGAGCAAGCAGAGGTTTTATTTGCTGTTTTTCAGACAGGATCCTACACAGTCCAGAACTCACTCTATAGCTCAGGATTATTCTAAACTTGTAATGATTTTCCTGCCTCTGCCTCCTGAGTGCTGTCATAGGCATGTCCTGCTTTTGAGGTCCGAGGGATCGAGCACACTCTATCAACTAAGCTACCCCACAGCCCATCACGTGCTCTTAAGTGAGCCAGCCCCCCAGAAGGCACACAGATGCCTCTTTCTAGTTGTCCTCACCTGTTGCAGAATTGCTCCCAAGGAGTTCTTGTCTTTTTGATTGACACCATCTTTCTGCAGACGGGCAAGCAGCTCAGGTTTCTTGTAGGCTTTTAGTGCCAGTAAGTGAATAACCCTGTCCCGGTACGGCCTCTGAGAAACACTGCTGCCACCATGTGTCTTTCGAATTGTATTTGCAGGGTTCATGGGGGTTGACCTTTTCCTCTCAGGCACTGCATCTGAGATGGCTTGAGGCGCTTTCCGAATTTGCACTCTTTTCCCTACAGTCCAGCGAAAAAGACATGGTTACAAATCTGGGCGTTATAATATAATGAGCCCTTTAGCTTCCATAACCCAATTTAGCTAACTTTTTATTTCTAGAAGAAATAAGGGTCACTTTATTTCAATTTTTACTTTAAAGGAAGATGAGAAAGCATTCTAATGAAGTTGCCTATAATATGGAGTAGGAATTTTTAATAAGATTATTTCTTAAAATAAGTACATATTATAGATGTACTTTTGCCATTTAGCTACATGTGGACAATAATTAGTGATACAAACAACAGAACAGGAAATTCTAGATTGTTGACTATTTGATGACAGGTAGAAATAAAGTAATTTCCTGCGTTACTTCACTTAAATCTGTGTGTAATACATCACTTATGAAAAAGTGAGAAGGAACAGGAACTCATACTAAGGAGACATTGTATCACAATAACATGGAGAAATACACGTCAGACTTCATAAGAAAACACACTTGACTAACCCAGACTGTGATAAATCCATAGACACAGACATCACAAGAAGTAGAGAACATCTACCAGACTCAAGATGGTCTTTTTTGATAGGCAATAACACATTTGGTAGGCAATAACTCCAACCAAACACACACTCTCAGAAGACAAGACAAATAGATCTGTCTTTATAAACTATACAGGCGGACCAGACGGTGGTATGGAAAATGGTACAAGAAGACACACCACTCCCTCATGGCCAGTGTCATTTGTGTCACTAACACTTTCTGCTTGGACAGAAGGCTGACAGTTGCCAAGTGTGTGTCACAAGTGACCTTAGAACTCTCTATATTCAAATCTATCCAGATAGAGCACCCCAATCAGCCTCTAGTAACTGTTCTTTAGCAAGGGACAGAAAGTAGTATATAATCCCTTTTCACTGTTTCGGAAGTAGAATCTCTTAGCTCACTTACTACACATTATGTCCAACTCCGTTCCCTCTGTTAAGGAGAGGGGAGAACTGGAAACGATGCATCAAACGGGGACTGCACTAGGAAGAAGACTAACAAGAAAAGCAATTTTCACGAGCTGGGTCTAGAGATAAACTGGCTTCGGGGACTCTGCTTATTAGTGTTTCTGTTCAGCTGGGCCCAGACAAAACTTAGATACCATCCTACTTCATTTCTGGGAAACTTCAGTCAGTCGGTACACTTCTTTGCAATTTGGACATAAGTGATGGTAAGTATCAGATTAAATTACTGTACAGTTAAGGAACACAACACTAAAGGGATACTGCCTCATGATAAAAAAAAACAACAACTAGTTATATAAAGTTTTAAGAGATAGACTTAAAGCTGTTTTCTATATATTTTATAATTTAGAAAAAGCTGGATCAGATGGAAAAGGACTAATGCTTATCATGTACCAATTATGGTGTAGTGAAGGGAAGGCTATGTATGCTAAGAGATTCATGCCAGTAATTTCTTCAAGGTGAGCCTTATTTCCATTTCACAGTTGAGAAATCTGAGTTTTTCAGTGGGAGATGCTCAAAATAGTAAAGTGCTTACTTAGCAAGGTGGGAAGGTCTGTGGTTACACCCAAATCTCCTCACTTGTACCTCTTCGTGGGAAAGGATTTATGAACAAATGCCTAATGCCTTCCTGTTGTTTCATGTTGGGCTGTAAGCTCTGTGAGGGCAAGGCCATGGCTGCTTTCCACCAGCAGAATGAGTCAGTACTAAGGACTGCAAACGACAGCAAGCCAGCAAGCAGAGAGGCAGGAGTCAACACAGTCTGTACTTTCCCACATTGCCAGACTGCAGTCCAAAGACACCCAGAAATCTACAATGCAAACCCTCTAGTCTATCACTTCTCAGCTGTGACAGTATTAATGTCACATTCTTTGACCATTCAACAGAAATGTCTGGGGAAAAAATAGGGTTAGTGTCATGAAAATTTAGGAACTACCCTAAATTCCACACTTCCATCAATTCCTGTAGAAAAGAACCTGCTTAACTCAACCAAGCTGTCACTCAGAAGTCACTCAGCCTGTCACTCTGTTTCTATCTGATCTATCTCAGACCCTTGCTCTCAAAATGGCTCCCAGGGATTGCTCGGTTTGATCTCACCCTCCCAGAAGGAAGCTCAAAGAAAACCAAGGAGGCTACCTTTGCCCGGAAGAGGGAAACGAGTATGATGTTGGAGAGGAAAATGGCTTCTGATGAGGGCAAGGTCTTAACTGAGGCCTGGTGCTGGGCCCCCTGATAACTGCTCTCAATGTTCCACCGTCACCATTCCTGCAGTCGTCTGGTCGTTGGGTGACCATTCCTTCCAAATGATTGAAAGAATAACCCAACAACACTGGCACTGAATTACATTTAAACATCACTTGCTTCAGTCTCTCCAAGCCTTTTGTGCCTATTCAATCAGGAAGGAGACCCAAGACTAAGGAAAGAGAGGCAACAGATGAAGAAAACCTGGTCATGTAAACAGTAATAGGATTGTGATGCTAAAGAAAAAGAAAGTAAAGAGGAAAGACATTAGGTTCAAAGGAGGCAGGTGTATTTTTATTTTTAATATTTGCCTCAGAAAGGCCCTTTTTAATAAAGCCTGTGGGAAAACCTAATTCTCTTCCCAGACTCAACTGCTAATCAATTCCCCAGGCTCTTTTATATACAGCAGCAGTGGTACCAACAGAGTTGGCTAATCTGGGACTGTATCTGAGTCACTGTTACATTTATAAGTCCATCTCTGGTTCCTCCATTTAATACTAGATGGTAAAATTATCCTTCAGCCAATGGCTCTGAGTCAGCAATGTGAAAGAAAAATGTTAACACAGGCTATCAGAAAGAAATTAGCAACTATAGCCATCTTCTGTAATTGTTTTTCTGCTTGACTTCTGGAAACTGGCCAGCACCTTTAGCAACAAAGACCCAAGGCTGCAGATACTATCGCAGGGTAGGAAGGATGGCTTGGACTCTGGTTCATTATATAATCTATACAATGGTCTCTGCTAGTACCATTGGGCACCTGTGGTACTTTTTCAAAGTTTCAGTACATGCACACACACAGGTCTCCAACAGGCACAAAAATATCAGAACTACAACAGATCTCAGATGATCTCTCATTCAGATATTCCTCATCTAATATCTGAGAAAATTAAGGTAGTCAGTGACTAGTTCCATCACTCAGATATATGCTAACTCATCAAAAATAAGGAAGATGGAAAAAATAAGGAGAGAATCATAGATATTAGAGCTGCTGGGTTATTTTATACACCTGCATAAGTATCAATATATACAAAGACTGGTAGTTTAATGAAATTCCAGATTTTAGATAGGAGTCAAGAGGTAGATTTAGCATATTAGGGAACAAAGTGGTGGGGATTAGGGACTTTTCCTTATGAAAAATATGATAATGTTCACTACTGATATAAACATCAAGAGCAGAAGTGGAAGTGTTACAAAACAAGTTGCCATCATGCTGTCTAAGTAAACGCATCCCTAGTTCCTCTCCAGATAAACAGGGTTTGCTCTGTTCCCCACAGGAAAGTTTCAGAAGCTCACAGCCCAGAAAACTAGGCAGGTGACCCGTAGTGCAGACTTCATCCCTTAAGCTTGGCTTGTGGCCTAGCTCAGCTGGCAGAGGCCCAGCCTGGCACTATGCCACACCACACCACAGCAAGACCAGCAGGACTCTAGTCTGCCTCCACCCAGGCTCACACCACTGAAAGGAACCTTGTTCTGCAGGTACCTTAGGCTGGCATAGGTGAGCGTCTGGTGTCATTTTACATGGTACAGTCAATTATAAGCTAAGTATTTAAGAATGAGAACACAACTTGTTTATGAGTTCATGCCTATATCATTATTATTTTTTTCTGAGCCCGACAACTTGATGTGTAAAATGGGGAGATAGTCATAACCTACTTCATAGAATAATCATGAGATTAAGATGAGGAACTACATACAAAGTACTCACATATACATTGTATATAATGAACACCCAATAAGTACTGGGTAATATTAGTACTACAGGTTGATTGACTAACATTTTAAAGAACTGAATGAGCTAGGCATTACAAAAAGTAGGAAAATACAAATTGAACTGCTCAGCAGGGAAGGATCATGTTGTATAGAACAGATGATAAAAAGCTCAAATGCAACTTATCCAGGTAGAGTAAAACTCAAAGTAAACAAAAGAAAGTCCAATGGGACCCTAGCGTCTTTAGAGTTGATCTGGCTTTGACTAACAGTACTATTTGGTTCTCAACTTTGAGGTGAGGAACTGGAGGCAGTCCAGATATTACAATACAAATAACTAAAAGGTTGTGACACAGGCCATATTAAGGAGAGTTAAAAGGAGCCTGGGTTATGTGACTCAGAGAAAACGCCTGAGGAGGTTAATGAACGAGACTTAAGATCAGAGAAGAGCACTGTGATAGCTGAGTGGTCAAGAACTGAGGACAAAACTGGGAGGAAAAGGAAAAAGAGGACACACAGGATGGCAGAGATACCTGCAGGGTTCTGATGAGATGAGGGAGACAACATTTTGTTCAGATTTATACTTTGATAAGTTTAGTAGGTTTTTAGGTTTGATAAGATAGGTTACTCCTAAAGTACATGTAAATTATAATCCCTATAAGAAAACTTGCAAACTCTAAAATTTCTGGAACCACTAGTGGAGGGATTCCAGATGCTGAAATGTTTGTCATACGAACTGGATATGGGGGCTCATGCCTGTAATCCTAGCTCTTGAGAGGTCATGAGGCAGGAGGTTTGCAAATTTGAAGCCAGCCTGTTTGACACAGTAAAGTCCAGAGTACCCTGGACCATGGTGTGAGATTCTTGCAAGAAAGCAAGCAAGCAAACAAGCAAGCCAGCCAGCCAGCCTACCCACCTTATAAGCTAGATGTATAAACTATAAATGAACTGACTCAGTACCCACATTATCGAAACATACAAAATTCATCACCAACACAAGGGACATTTAAGTACCAATCATAGGAAAAGTATATTAGTCTTTGCTGATTTTCAAACTTTAGAATAAATCTAGGTAAGAGTTCTCAGCTAGTTATAGTAGGGGAAAAAAATCATTCTGATGATTCGAGTCCCTACAGTAACTGCTTTATTGTTTATAAAATGATAGTATTAGATTAAAACACTTTTAAAACTAGTGACAGATAATTCACATTTTATAGTTAAAATGTTAAGTGGAAGAATATCTTATGGATTGAAAAATAATTTAGCCAATTAAGTTATTTAATAAGAAGAAAGGAGAAGAAAGAAGGCTGAGAATTGTTACTTCACTCCACAGGAAAGGGAAGGTGAGAAATCTCATTGTTGGTAACGTACAAGTCAGTGTACTGGGTCCTGTGGGTACAGATGCCTGGGGAAGCCAGGAATTGTTGTTAAACCAAACTAAATGTATCTAAGCTGAGCACCAAGTCCCAGGAGCATTGGCTTTGTTCCAAAGACACTTATTAAAGGCACTGGTGGAGGCTTTCAACGTTGAATGTAACATAGCTGGGTCAGCAATACAAAACCAGAGCAGAGTTACACCAAACCTGGAAAGGTGCTGATAAGGGATTTGGGTCTATTAAGAAACTGTTTTTGGAAACATTTACTTTTCCAAATTAATATCTATTCATCATTCACACTTCGGTGATTTGAGTTACAAAACCGACCAGGGACTTGAACAGTTCATCTTTACTCTATCATTCTGTCCATGCTAATCACTATGAACTGATCTATTAATGCTGTTCAGGACACTGCTCACAAAAGAGACACTCACCTTGCTGATCTGGTCTTACTTCCCTTCCATCTGATGCATATTTGAGTGAGTTGATGATAAAGACAATGGGCGTGGGTTAGGGTCTTAATTAAGGGATACATGAGGATGGGGATCATAATTGTAACTAGAGAATCATCATCCTGCTGCTTGTCTGTGAAGCACACTTTATACTTCTACAATAAAAATTGTGTAAAAGTCTTCTGAAAACACAAGCAAAATCTGTAATAAGGAGGTTATATCAACTTACTTTTGTCTAATAGATTTTGATTATAAGAATAGCTCTGTAAAAGTACAAACAGGAACCATACTGTCCATCACTGAACTCATATCATCCAATGACAAAGAAAACACAAAAGACCACTGTTACAACCTCATGTAGTATGAGTATTGTGAAGTAATAATAAGTAGCCAACAGAAGGTTCAAGAATTGTAAAAGTCATAAAACTTTAAAATATGTTCAACTTACCAGCAACCTGAAGAAAAAAGAAATGACTTTTTTATGTCCTGAAAATTAATTTCTGTGTTTTCATTCTTAGTATTACCAGTATTTACCTACACCCATCCTGAATTAGTCCAATCAAGCAGTGTGAAGGAGAAATATGTCCATACAAACCTACATATGGTCCACCGGGTTTGATAACTTTGGTGCTTCGATTACGGGATTCCTCCTCTGCCTGGGTCATTCTTTCTCGGGTCATCTGATAGGAGTCATTTGTTGCACACACTGTAATTTTATCTTGTATAAATCCCAGGCAATTGAGCTGGGAGGCTCCAGAGCTGTCAGGTGAGATTGTGGCTTTGTTAGAGATGACTATCGTTTTCACAATAAAGGCAAACAAGAATTTTATTATCCTAAAATCGGTAGCTTAAATAAGTTAGCAATCCTAAAATAACTGATGCTAATTTTAAAATATGATTATTTAAAATGTTTATGACCTTAATTTTTTTTTTAAAACATCCTGAACAGAATGAGTAAAATGAGCTCCTGGAGACCAAATTGAACTTTTAAACACAGTGCAGGAGCGGAGAGCAGGACCCCAGCAAGCCCTGTAGTTCCACTTTCACTTACTAGTCAACTGTTTTTAAACTTTCTTGCCTGAGAAATGCTTAAAACCTTACTTTTTTTAGAGAAAACAATGTACATATTTTAGAAAGAACAATGTAAGACCTTGCCCATGATTCTTTTTATTTCTAATAATGTATTAGTAGTACAGCTAAAATTTGTAGAATCTGTATTTACCATTTCCTTAAATCTCTACGTAGCAAATACTGAAAAATTTGGGGCAAGTGGTTCTTCCTGAAACACTTAAAAACAAAACAAAACAAAACAAAAAAAACCCAAAAAACAAAAAAAACACTGAAGTACCCTGGATATTAACATAAGACTTTGAAATGGCCTTGCTTTAAAGTATCATGTAAGTTTGAATAACTTTGCAATCCTAAAATCACTATTAATTTTTAAATGTAGTGATTATTAAAAATGTTTATGTCATTATTTGTTTAGAGATCATGGTAAAGTCACAACTAATATTTAAAAGAAAATACTACATAGCCTTAAAGCAAATGGGAAAATATGTAATGAGAATTGGCACTCCTGCTCCTCTATTTCCAAACTGAATTGGAAACTAAAAAGTTGATTAAAATTTTGTAAATTTTGCTAATAACTCTCTTTACAAATATTATTCTTTAAAAACAGTTAATTCATCTCATAAATATTGGGCAGAACAAAACCCAGGACAAAGACAAGGCAGAAGTGGTCCCTCCTTCAAGGAGCTGCTTCACAAAGCAGGGAATGGTACGCGTCGTCAAGTGGCCCAGAGCAGAGAACTATAAAGCATCTACAAGTATGCACTGGCTTTAGGGACAAGGAGAGGCACTGCCCACTCAAGGGAGCAGTTATAGTGAAATGGTGGGGACAGAAGCCAGACTCTGGGTGAAGAAGTGCATGAAAGGAAAGTTGTTTTTGTTTCTTGCTTACTTTTTTTTTTAAAAAAAAAAACAAAGACTTGAGTATCTCTGAATACTGATAAACCAATCAAAGAGGACCAGGAAGGAAGTTTAACTTCTGGAAGAGAGGGGAAAAAAAATGACTTAATGAAGTAAAAGTCTGGTGTGAGGGAGTCTGAGTTTTAGCATCTCTCCCTCCCTATTTCTTAAAAAGGAACACACACAGGGTGAGAATAAGCTGAACTCAATATCAGTCATGATGAACTACAGATCTTAAACAGTGCTCATCTGGGGAGGTCGGAAACTTTGCTCCACAGAATTCTTTACTTGTGTTTTTCAGCTTAGTTACGGGAAGACTTCAGTTCACCCGTACAGGTGTTCCTTTTGTTTCTCTTGGGCCTGGATCATTGTTCTCCACACTTGAGAGGGCATCACTATATCTTTGCACATTTTTAATAAGCTTGTGCATAAGTACATTCTTTAAGGAATCTCTGAAAGGTAATTTTGACTTGAGATTTCCTCCATTTTATATGTGAGAAAGTTTTGAAGGCGTAGAGAGAAATCAAAGGAGACCAGTTAATATTTGCTAAATATCCATTTATTGAGTTTCTATGTAGAGCTCAGCCTGTACTGAGAAAGACTGGGCCTTTGAAGACGTGGCACTACTAGAGTCCAGACTAGAAAAGATGGAGCTAGATGACAGATAACTTACTTATCAGACTGAGAATTAAAAGGTTTTTGTTTGTTTGTTTTTTGAGACAGGGTTTCTCTACATAGCCCTGGCTGTTCTGGAACTCACAAAGATCAGCCTGCCTCTACTTCCAAGTGATGGGATTAAAGGTGTGTACCATCACACCCAGCTGAGAACTAAAATTTTTTAGTGCTTTTGTTTTCTGGTGGAAAAAAAACACTAATGTATTTGAATGTTCTCACAAAATTTTCTGTTTTTCTTCTCTTGCTGCATCATGGACAGTTCTGCATATAATCAACCTTAAATCTTTCTCTAAGTAAGTACAATACAAACAAATACACAGGGCATATGTCATGTAACAATAACCCACATTACTTATTTAAATATGTTTTACATTAAAATTTTCATTTTGTGTGTGCACATGTGGGTGCATGCGTGCCACAGTGTGTGTAAGTCAGAGAAGAACTTGTAGGAGTCAGCTCTCTCCTTAACCAGGCTCCTGGAGATGAAGCTCAGGTGGTCAGGCTTGCTGACAGCACTTTTACCCACTGAGCCAAATGTATATTACTTTTATGATAGAACATAGGATTATGATGTGCTATGGTTTTGAAGGAAGAACAAATTTTTCATAAGATTTCTCAGGGGATAAAGTTCAATTCAAGTCCTTCAGTATAATCCAGGGTACTTTATAAAACAATGTGGTATAGGTATAAACTGAAATTTATCGCCATGAAAACAAAATCATATCATCATATAGTCAAGCACCATAGTCAGACACTGGTATGCCTCTGCTGCATAGGGAACCCTGGGCTAGACGTCTGGAGAACTCCTCATCTTGCTCAGCCACAAGCTAATAGTTACATAACTACAGATAGGTCACCTGTTAAATGAAGACCCTGAGAGTTGGTGATTCCACAGTCTATTGCAATGCTATCCAGGAACTTCCTGCAATGGTAGAAATATCCTGTATCTTTGATGTAACTGTGGTAACCACATGTGCGTTTTGAGATTGTGAAATGTTCGTGTGAGTAAACAATGAAATTTTAAGTTTTATGTAATTTTGAACAACTGAATATCACAACCACATGTAGCCAGTAGATACTAAAGTGAAGGGAATGTAAAAGGCTATCTAATCTATAACGTATACAGTTCATACCCAAGTTTTAGGGGAGGTTGTTTTAAAGCAACACCAATATGGACTCAGGCAGTTTAAACCACATGGAAAGAGTAACTTGGAACTTTCAGGAAGGTGTCTTTGTCTCCTGTTTCAGCTTTCTTTCTCATGGCAGTTCTTACAGATTCAAGTACTATGTGGATGAGCCACAGACACGGACCAGTGTTCATACTGTGCTCCAGTGTCAAAGCCTTACACTGGGGGACTGATACTCACAACCTTCCATCTTCATCGGGGCAGAACACAAACTCCTGCTCACAGGTTCCCACTTTACCACAGACAACCACAGCAAAACAAGCAAATGGTTCATAGCTTCCTGAGTCAAAGCCGGTAAGGGGGTCATGGCACCCGGGGAGGTATCTAGTCTTTTGCCCTTTTTTTTATTTTACCTTAAATTTTTTCTTACATTTTTTTTTTTTTTTGTTGGAGTTAAATGTCTAGTGTCCAGCAGGCTGTTCAATAAAACTAAAAGAAGTCCCCCTAGGCAAGAAGACTTGATAGAGCAGAGGTGTAGGAAGAAGGCATGCAGGATACATATTTTTCCTCCTTATCTTTACAGAAAGCCTTGGGTACAATGTAAGACAACCTTACTTAAATACAACAAACATTTTAAAAAAAATCTTCAAAATTTATTTTAATTTAAAAACTCATTTTATAGTATTTTTGAATTTTATAACTTTTGTGATTATACTCCAGCGACACACACAATTACTAGTATATGATAGGTGGTTAATATGTTTAAATAAATGAGCTGTGTAATTAAATCAATAAACATCGAGGGACTAGTTAATTTTGTTAATTAAAAGCAAGTACTCTGAACTGGGAGACATCCCCTTTAGCACGTCCTGGGAAGTACTCACCTGGAGAGTGTTTGCTGGATGCAGTCAAAGCTGCCCTGAGGGTTATCTTTCCCCACGTTTGACAGGTAGAAGTTAAAGTTGTGGACTTCACTGAGGGGATCATTCTTGGGAATTTTGACAAGCTAAAAGGTGTGAGAGAGAAAGAAACACTTCAGTGCTTATGAAGTTCTGCCTCACTGGTCGTCCAAGTCAATCATCCATCTTCATAGCATTTAAATGACCAAATAGTTCAAGCAACCTGACATGCTTACAACTCATCACAGTCTTTCTTCATTTCTACCCTTAAGTGTGGGTATCACTCCTGTTCAGACATGAGCGCTGCTGAACAGCTTCTAGATGATATAATGGTCTCTGAGGTATATTCCACAATCCAATCTTTTGCTGTCTTAATACACATTTCATATCATTATTTCTTACTTTTTTGAATAGTACTTTTGAAGAATAATAACTAGCAACACAAAGCATAAGTGCAGTTTGGGATGTGTCTTGATGTCCCATGGTTCCCTCATCCACTCTCATGTTTATGCAACAGGGTCAACAGCCCCCAGAAGACATACTGCAAGTCCTGCCCCAGCTGAGCTCTGAGCAACAGTCGGAAATGGGCAGGCATGGTTTTCTTTCTAGTTGTTTTTGAGACAGAGTCTCATGTAGCAAGGCTGGTCTTCAACTCATAGAAGTCGAGGCAGGCCTTGTACTCCTGTCTTCCTGCTTTTACCCTCCCAAGTGCTGGAATTAGAGACATCTGGCCAGGTTTTTTTTTTTTTTTTTTTTTTTTTTCCTGAGGCCTTGCTCAGTAGTTTCCCTACTAGGTGAGACTAGAATGCCTATCAGCAAGGATTCCTTTTGATGCTCTGGGTCTGAATCAGATATACTTCCTGTGCTCAGTAAACTTGTGTCAAGGAATTAGAATCTTCTATCAATTGCTCCTCCTTTCTCAGCACCTGAAGCTTTTCTTATCTTTGGTTTACAGGGCTGCCACCATGTTTAGTGATGGTTATAAAAAGGATATGTAGGTATGTAAAACATACTGGATCTTAGTAACATAGCAGGCAAGTAGGAAGGGACATCACGTTCTGCAACAGCCATTCTGCTCAAAAATACATCCTCTCTTTGTGAATGATCACAAAGAGAGTTAACTGGCTCTACACACGTGTCACAACCACAGATGTGCTAGTGAGTGCATTCCTGTGTCATCCCTGTCTGAGCCGAGGACACCCCTGACTCAGGCCATATAGGGAAGTTCAAGCTAAGATGGTCTTGCAGCCACCATCTCCAGATGAAAGGAAGGAAAGCTAAGAATGGACTAACGTCTGTTGTCTGGCAATGGTAATCATGTAGTAATTAACTGCTCAAGGAATGAGAACTTGAAGAGACGCATTTTTTCCACAGAGGTTCAAAAGATTGTGTAGAGCTAGAAAGATTGTTGAATATCAGATAATCCATACAGCTTCTATTAGCCATCAGTTTCAATGATCTTTGTCTCTTTATTTTGAATTAGTCCCAATTCCTGAAGAACCAAGTGTCCACTTATTATTTACTCTATAAATATCTGGGTGGCGGGGGGAGGGGGGGAAAGGTTGCTATAGTTACTCTCTATTTCCCTTATATTTCTACCAGTTCTAAAATGCATTACCTTTGTGAACATGTCTTAATTTACTATGTTTATAGGTACTTATCAAGCTTACTTAGCAGGTGTACAAATGCCATCCCTACTTGGTATATATGCAACATCTCAATCCTTTATTTCTGAGGAATGCAAGAGTCAAAAGGATGCTATTACTGAACAAAGGAGTACATAAATTCCACCTTTGTGCTAGTGCATGCACATACTCATACAGTGTTCATTTGTTTCTTTTCCCTGAGAGGAGCAGGGTCCTGCTGACAAAGAAGTACCACAGCCTAATGCCTTCCTAAGGCCTGGGAGAGGAAGTGAAAAGGTTGGAAAGGTACAGACTTCTGAAGGAAATCCTCCTCGACCATGATTCTTAACTTATATCCACTCTCAAGCCTAACCCTCCATTTCAGTTTGCAGAAACTGACTGTTGGGGAGATTTTTCCATAGTGGTTGAGGTCTCATTGTCAGGCTGTGGCCTAAAG
This sequence comes from Peromyscus eremicus, assembly GCF_949786415.1. Classification (NCBI taxonomy): domain Eukaryota; kingdom Metazoa; phylum Chordata; class Mammalia; order Rodentia; family Cricetidae; genus Peromyscus; species Peromyscus eremicus. Next base: position 74,916,712 of record NC_081427.1, read on the forward strand.
TTTTCCTTTTATGAATCTCAGACTTGGAAATACAATACCACTTTTTTGCTGAGAGTATAGAAGATTTATCCTACTTATTAGATTTTAGCCTACATTTAAAAAACTAGAATCATATTTATATTTTTCATTTTTTAAAGAGAGTAGACATACATAAATTTTATAAATGTATATTACTCTTTCACCAAAAAGTTTTAGCTAACTCCCATCTTTAGCTCAGATGTCTAATAAACAGAGCTTCACAGAATAGCTCTATGTCTTTTAAAAACCATTAACTTTTGCGTGGCCTGAGGTTGATGATGGTGGCTTCTTTGACTGCTCCCCACTTTATATATTGAGGAAGGGCCTCTCAATGGACTTGGAGCTGGCTGTTTCAGCCAGTTTGCTTTGGGGCTTCCCTGTTTCTACCTTGCACGTGCTGGGATTACATGTGCAGCCAAGTCCACCCAGCTTTTTATGTAAGTTTTGGGTATCCAAACTCCTGTCCTCATGCTTCTCTGCAAGCACTTTACCCACTGAGCCATTTCCCCAAATACCCTGCAATCTTTTATATGAAGTATATATTTTTCCTTTCTTATCTTCCAAATTTCTAAAGTAACACTGAGAGTCTTAAAGATGAGACAATTATCTTCTTAAACATTTACTTATTTAACATGCATGCACGTAATTAGGCTATTATCTCAAATTGGAGAATTCCATCACAAAAATATTTTGCTTGAAGTAATCACTGTGTACACTACTCACCATGTTCAGATCTGGCCTAAGGTAGATAAAGGAGACTTTCATATTCTCATTCTTTAAAAGTCTCTTTGAGTGGTGGAAAAAGCTATGCTCATTTGAAAAATATGATCATTACCAGAATAGGAGAGAATCACAATGAAAAATATGTTTGTATAACTGGCTCAATGCCCTCACTGAAGGGTTTGAAATTTATTAAACACAGGTTCAAACAGAACAAGGGGTGATTTGGCCACCCCTCTAAGAGGTCTGGGAAGATATTTCTGGCACCTAGTGGGAAATCAGAGATACTGATGAAATACAGAGCACAGCCTCCGAATTGCCCAGACTGAAAAGCCAAAGATCATACGGAAACTTTGGGTTAGAATCAGGTTTAAGTTGATGCCTTTAAAAAGAAGTTGGAATTCATAGTCCATTGACTTTTATATAAGAGAAAACTATGTTTTTAAAGAAATAAAGTATCTATTTCAAACAAAAGGAGCCATTTTACTTTGAGTCCTTAGTTCAGTCTTACAACTTCCAATGAGAAAATTGAAGAGCAGAAAAGATTAGTAAGAACATATGAGCCACGGAATAGCTAACTATTCTTTGAATATGGCTTATGCACATTTATTTCCTTTTCTTTCTCTAATTGGAAGTCACAAAACTTAAGGTATTTAGCTAAAAGTTTCAAATAAATCATGAGTCCTTAAAGACATTCCCCTGACTAGAGGAGAAGCTTAAAATACTCAAAATTAAAATGGAGAACTTCCTCTCTCACCAAGGGATGTTCTTGCAAGACTGCTTCTAAATCAGGCCCCAGAGCTGATTTCCCACGGTAGTTAGCCCAGTCCTCAAGGCTGAGCCCAGGTCCATGCAGAACAGTACGTGTCCTCCCACACCCCGCTGCTTCCTGTGCACCATACATCTGAAGGCTGGTACTTAAATGAAAATAAGGTGCTATCTGGATAGATGATAGGACAAGATCCCTACGTCACAGCAGAATGGTGCATACTGTCAGTTCTACTGAAACTCTAGCTCTCTAATGGCTCTGAATTAAGGTCTCAGACCCACCCAGACGTGGCCTCCACTGGATTCTCCTAGTTTAAGTCTTTTGTCCCCCACCTGCTCTAATTGACATATACAACCTGTCTTTTCCAGTATGTCAGTGTTTCTGCTCAGGGGCTAAGGTGCTACACAGAGATGCCAGCTGGAGACCTAAGTGCTACTTTGTACAGCCATTTCATTCTTGAAGGCCTACTTAAATACCTAACAAATAAACTGCATCCAATTTCTATCTTGAGAATGAAATATTATTTAGAAAGTATTAAAGATTGCTGGTTTCAGTTTCTTATTTAGGATTAAGGGTATAGAAATGTATCATCATATCCAGATAATTGGAAAAGTCGTTATTAATTTTCATTCCAAAAATGAGACTAAACATCAAAGGCTTAGGTCCACAATCCACAACTTTCCTCGCCAACAGCAGTCTGTCCTCGATAAAAAGCTATGAAGAAAAAGTTCCAGGAAACGTTCAGACATTTATAATTAACATAGGCACTGTATACCATGGTGTGTAAGTCAAGGCTTCTAATTATTCAGATACAGGCTCAGGCATGTGGCAATGGAGTACTGTCGAAAGGTCATTTCAACATCAGTCACAGACCTGCTACCTCAAGGTTCTAGGGCAGAAGTGCATGCACACACTGCTGAAACTTTCACATGCATGCACACTGATATCTGCTTAACAGTGGTTGGTACCTGTGCTGCAGAGGTCCCCCACTGTTAAGTAAAATACTTTCCACTCCATATTGGATCAAAGTATATGCTACATTAAAAACAAAACCAGTAAGGCCTTTTCATTTAATTAAATGTTTTATATTGTGGATATTACAAAAGACTTAAATGGCAGTGCTCTTCTTTGGCAGTAATTATATGAGCGTTAATACCTAACCTTTTCTGCTACATTGACTGTAAATGCTCAATAAGACATTTATGAACCAGCAGTGCTACAGTTTGATATGGCAGCTCTTGGGGTTGAAGCTGAACCACAGGACAAGGGGAGTCCAGGTCATTTTTTCACACTTCTTCATTTTATAAATTAGAGACAAAGAGGCTCAGTGAGCTGTTTGAGGTTATATTCACACTTGAAATTGCCACCCCTATACTCTCAGACCACTTTCTCTGTTCCATGGCTGTCTGAAACACTCATTACCTTGTAATACTAAGATATTATGTTTATGGCATTTCTTCCCCCACTAGAATATAAGCTGTTCAAAGACAGACGCCTTTGTGTGCTTGTGAATGTACTGCCAGCATCTTAAATGGTGTAGAGCACAAAGTAGTCACTCGCTATGTATTTGCTGAATGAGTAAAAATGTTGATTAATGTCTCAGGCAGAACTAGAATTGATGTCTGCTTTCTTTCCCCCAGTATTTCCAAAATATGTTGAAAAGTTTTATTTAAAAGGGTATTCTATCCTCAAATAAGTTTGGGAATGCCCAGTTAAACAAAATGACTGTAGATTTGAACCAAAGAGTCGCTTCCCAATTAGTGTGACCTAGAAGTCTACCTCTCCATCCCTCCAGTATCTCAGAAAGCCAGCATGTATCTTAGTATCATCTGACTGATATACTTACCACACAACTCTACAGCATGTAGACTGTACACTAAGCTTAGATATAGGTGAAACTTGCTGTAAGCATGAAAGCATTTTAATTCTCTATGGCTTTCAAATTCTTCACAGACTTTAATGATTCTGATTTCCTAACAACCTAGAAAATGGTTTAGAGATGTCTATTTGCATGCACTATACAGGTCCCACAGTACTGGGGCAGAATAGATAACCCAGAATCAGGACAGAAAATAGAAACCTCAACCTGAAAGCCAGAACAATGAGAGCTGCTTTAGGCCCAACATGATAGGTTTAGGGAAGTAAAAAAATGGCCTCAGAACAACCCAGATGTACAAACCAATGTGGGGGCAGAGAAGCAGGAAGTAGAGGTACCCACTGATGACAGTAGAAAAAAATTAAGTACAGAAACACAAGAAAAAACTAAGGGCAGAGGCTGGAGAGATTCTAATACATGCTAGAAATATCTGGAAGTTCATGACAGGTACTTTGTTGATGAGAGTAGTGTAAAATGTCAAATGCAACTAGCACAAAGAGAAATCCTGGAAATTCTCCAAAAAGTCATGTCATGTAGCAATTTACATAAATAATTCAGGATAATATGAATTCATTTGTTTCTTTGATTTCTTCCTTAGCAAGATGCATGCTAAGGAAGGAAAATAGGGCAGAGAATAGCTTTCTTTCCTAGTCTCCATAGACCTCACCTGGACCCAGCATAGCCTTTCTGAAGTAGTTTGGGGTTAAAAAGTGCAGCAGCCCCAAACTGAGCTATACCTTTGCTGCTGTTGCTATTTTGGTGGGGTAGAGATTGACTAGAAAAATGATTGCCTAGTTTAACACTCTCACCCCTTTAATGTGTTCTTTTCAATTCATCACCACTTTAGAGGAAACACTGATGGTAGTATTTACAACTGGCATTATTTGTAAAACTACAGTTTCACTCATCTATTCCACAAATATTCAGTTAATGCTATTATGCTGGGCACTGTTTGAATTTCTATGGTATACTATTGAATAAAACTGACTAAGGTCTCTGCCACTGTGTATATGTACAGACATCTAGCAGTGTGATAGTGTGGCTAGGAGTAAGAGATAGGGAGCAACAACAGGCAGCAGGACTCCTAGACTAATAAATGTGAGGGAGAGGAGGAACGAAATGATGACATGGTGTTCTGTCTGAAAGAACGGAATTGCCTGAATGTGTGCATACATAGGAATATCCTACCACCTCCTTCTTTTCTCTCCTTCCAGCCATCTTTCATCTTGAAAGTGATGATCAATACCTTAATGTAACTGAACCCACTAACAAGCTGGGCACATATCTTAAATACAATTGACCAAGTTGGTTTCACCAGCTAAAAAGGGCTTCAATATGAGTTCTGCTATGACTCACTTTGCAGCTTCATGGCTAAAATTACTTAGAAGACACCAGGTGGCTAGGAGTAAGTTGGTTAGTAGATGGGTGTTTCCAGGAAAAACTGGGGGTGGGGTAGGGTGGGCAGTTATTGTCAGAGGAAAGATGCAAATAATAGATATTAGAGATACACTACAGAAAAGCTATATGCCCTAAGGAGCATGAGAGAATAAAAATTTATATTTAAAAATGAATGGAAAATTGAACTGAATGCTAAAGGAGCTTTTGAAAGTAAAGTGAGAGAGCCATGGGGGGGGGGGGGGAGAAATCTAAGTAGTATGTTCAAAACGCAGTCATGGCTAGACTAAAGTCTTTGAGAGCAAAAACTCAAACCTCCCAGTGAGTTCAGCAACTCTCAACATTCTTATTTTAGAAATCATTTAAAAAATCTAAATACATCACACAGAATTGATGCTGACATAGAAAAGAACTAAATTATCTTCACATCCCTGAATAATCTCCTACTACAGTACCTGGTTTAGATACCGAGGCCACTGTTATCCTGGCGACACAGCCTCCACCCCTCTCCTCCTCAAACACCCTTGATGTCCCAACTCGAAACATTCACACATGCTGCTTCTCCTCCCCAATTATTTCTTAAATGTGTGTTCTCATCTATCTCCCTTGCTTTGGTTCAAATCCTCTTGTGCCTTTGGCAATGTCTTTCAGCTTCCATTCTGATCCCTTCCCAATCCCATCCTTAAATTATTCAGCTCTTATCCCCTAAATAACTCAATTTTTAAATTAAAACTGCTCTCACATGTCAGTCTGAACACATCAGTCCATATACTACTGATTTTTTTCATCCAGCTCCCTCCTATCCAAGAGTGGTAGATCAGAGCTGCTTTATAGACACACACAGTTCTCTTCCACTAAACCAGCTCAACTGGACCTCACTCTCATTGTGTCCTTTGTCCCGGAGGCAGCACCATGTCACCAGAAAGCACTGGGCTATGTTCCTACTTCTTGTTTACCTTGTGGTAACATTTTTTTTTTTTTTTTTTTACTAATGACTCAGTGCAGGTCCTTTTCTCCTTGAGGGAGCCTTGCCTTCCATGGCGAGGTGGGCTTAGTTTCTCCTTTTGTAGATCCCCACAGTCTCCTCACCCTTTACTGATGTCTTCGCTAACTTGAACACTGAGTACTGACTTATGTCTTTCTCTCTCACCAGACTGAGTTGTTTAGAATCAAGGGCCACGGTCTTATTAACTTTTATTTATGTTTGGGACACTGTAGATGCCTCATAAATACTTGCAGGATTTATCTGAAAAATAAAAATTAAAAAAAAAACATGCCAGTGATTTAAAAAAAAAATCACAAATGAATTTGAAATAGCTCACTTAAGGGTCTTTGGAAAACCAGGATGCCCCAGAGAAGACACAGAGGGAGGAGGGTAAAGTTGCCTGCTGTGAGGCACAGATGTCAGGATGAGGAAGTTTCTAACCTCTTGTGCTATGTTTAGCCCAAAAAATCTGGTTGAAGTGGCTGCTTGGGTTTGTGGTACTTAGATTTATATTGCACCCTGTCTTTTTATTAAAAAAAAAAGTGTAGTTCATCTTTACATAAATGCAGAAACTCTTGTCCTCACCAAATTCCGTTTGAAAACACTCCCCAACCTCTTAAAAAAACACTGCATCTTAAAGAACTCTGGGAGAGACTAAAAACTTCTCAAATGAAGCATTCTCCTGGTCAATCATAAAGCAGAAATTTGTCTTTTGAAAAGATGGTTTGTTTCTCTGAAACAAAGCTCAAATCTGAGTTCTACAAGGAAAAAAAATGTTACATGTGATCGACAAGTTCCAAATCCCTGCAGGTCTCCTCTCTTCCTGCTCCCCTGCAGCTCTGAGGAAAGCACACCATGCCAAGAGGAACTGTAGGCAAATGCTGGCAGACCTGGGGTTTGTGCCTGGCAGTCACCAGCAGTGGTGTAAATCTAGTGGAGAGACCGAGACCTGACAGGTGGGAGCTGCCCTCAAGATCAACAGAAAGGCTGGCCTAGGCCCGAGGTTTTGCAAAATGCGTGGTTTTAGTCCAATTCAATCAACATCACCATGAAAACTTGTATGCTCACTAACATAAACAACTCAGGTTTGAGGAAGGATATTTCCAAATTGAAACAGAGGGGTGGCAAGCTCTTAATTCTGTGTTCTACTTTCAATCTCAAGACTTTTCTCTTGGACTTTTTTCTTTTTAAAGCTATCTAGATATTTTTTTTTTAATTAATTTTCAGCGAGCTGTGTGCGTGAGGTGGCACATGTCTTTGACTCCAGCATGCATCCTCCCTGGTTGTGTAATGGAGTTAGTTGGTTGTCCCTACTCTCCTGTCATTATTCTCTCCTTTCTTCCGACTTGACTCCTAGAAGCAGGTCGACCAGCTGGCCTTTTAAATTAAAATAAGTGTAAAAGAATGAGGTCAGTTAGTTGTTTAATTATTATTACTATTTTAATAAATATTTTAAAGGAGGTTGACTACTTGGGCTTCCTTTTTTGTTTTTCACACTTCTTGTATCAAAACACAGTCCTAAAGATGAATGAGCCGCTAGTACTTGAATTTTTATAGACCTTTCTCCAAATACCTGCTCTGAAAATAATTCCTGTGGTAGAATATACATACATAATTCTACAAAATGTATTTCTATTTAATTTTCATAAGTCAAAAATCACATGCTAAACCTACAAAGGAATAAAAACTATTTCTGATTTCACAGCTACTGATACAGAACATCAAGTGCTAAATGAGAGACCGTAGTTTTGATTCCTAAAGAGACAAGGCAGCTTGATGTCATATAGGAGATGTAAAGAGGAGAACTTGTCAAACCTCCAGATAAATTGATTTATGACTGTAAGAACAAAGGGTTAAAAGATGTCTAGGGTTGGTATGGCTGGCCTATTGGGAGAATCATTAAGCCAATGTCTCCACACACAAGAAGAGATGCTGTTAAAGGGCGAATACTTACACATCAACAAAAGAGCAATATTGCATGTGGACAATGCATACGATGAAACATGTAGGTGATTATCCTCTGGACAGTCACATACTTCTAGCAGGGCATAGCAGCACCACTCACCATGCAAGCACTCCAGGACAACAGTGCTGTGTGAAGTAGTAAATCGTTTTTACCTCTTCATCAACAGCCAATAACTCACTGAATTCCTACAGTGTGCAGACATGTGAGGAGGTAAGCTTTGTAAGTTTGTAATGTTCCTTTTACAGGAGACAGCCATCAAAAGGAGAGTGCAGAAAACCAAGCATGTTAAATTATTAGGACTATAAACAATGGTGTGCAGAAATGTCAAAACAGTAAACTATGTAAAAGGGTACGTAAGTACTATAATTATCGCATAGGTAATTATCTCAAAGAGTCGCTTACATTATGAACATAAAGACTATCTCCACTATGTTGGGAGAAACATGCATAATATAAAAAGAAAAGAAAAGAAATCAAATACACTCCTTCTGGCATTATCAGATAGAGACAGGCAAACATCTGGTGATACTTCACGGCATCTAAAAACATTGTGCAGTACTTAGCATATGTCAGATATTATTACACAGGTCACACTGTCAGTTTTTAAAAAAGACATCTTTTATTTGTATTTATATGTATGTGTGTATCTCTGTGTTGTGCCTACAGAAGCTAGAAGAGGATGTTGGATCCCCTAGAGTTATAGGCAGTCAGGAGCCATCTGACATGGGTGCTGGGAACTAAACTCAGGTTCTCTGAAAGAGCAGCATGTACCCTAACCACTGAGTTGTCTCTCCAGCCCACTTGGTAGTTTTTAAACATTATCAAATGATTACTTTGAAAACAAAACAAACAAACAAACATGCATTCAATATTGGCCAGGGGAAACATCTCCTGAGAGCACTTAGAAAAGCTGTGGGAACAGAAAACAGCATCCTTTCTGATCTAGTGTGTTCCACATCTCTGAATCTATCCTAAGGAAACAGAGATGAAAACAAAATGAATGCCCAAGGATGTTCCATATACTGTTATTTTATAAGTAATCAAAGAATAGCTGAATGGGTGATAGTATATTCATACAATAAAATGTTGGGCAGTTATTTCAATGTAACCTTTACTACAGAAAAATGTTCCTAACATATCTTTAAAAGTAGAACATTTAAAAAGTAATCAATAAATACACTACCTATGTAATTTTAAAACTTCATTTATTTAGGTTTTTTGTTTGTTTTGTTTTTTAAGATGAGGTTTCATGCAGCTCTGTCTAGTCCCAAACTCACTATGTAGCTGAGGCTGGTCTTGAACTCCTGATCTTCCTGCTATCAACCCCAAATTCTGGGATTACAGACTACCACAGCTGTATCCAGGTGGCTCTGCAACTTTTAAAAATTGTGTAAGAATGGAAAAAAAAAAACTGGAAGAAATCCAACAGAATTGCTTTTGACTGGTCGAGACATGCTTGTCTCATCTTGTCTATGCTTTACACAGTCCTAAAACGTCCATTCACTTTGTTTCTCAAACAGAAACAATAAAGGATAAATAAAAATGAATTAGATTCTAGGCTATCACTATGAAACTTACTGTTCATGACTCATTCAGCTTAAATAGTTTGAAAGCTGCATTAAAAAAAAAGTGTCTTCAACTGTAAAATGTTTCTCCAACATCAACCTTGGACTTGTAAGTTCTTCAAGTTCCCCAAGGAAGACACAGAACACTACCTTCCCCGAAAAACAAGAAACAAAACTGCAAGTATCCCTAGAACTGTTTTTCTTTATAGCCAAATACAGAACTTTCAGACAGCTGTGGCAAGACAAGTCAGTACTTGCTCACTGTCCAATGGAAACGGGACCTCCCTTCCTAATCTTTGAAGACAGACTTTAGTGAATTACCAACACTTGATTGAGAAAACCAAAAGCATCCACCTGAGCTGTACAAAAGTGCTCAGTATTGGTTAGTCGAGTATTACTATGTTCATAATGTGGCTATGATTTCTGTTTCTATTCTGATATATCCTCAACACAACACAGGACTATCAGCTTTTGAAATATTTCAGATTGCTCTTCTTCTAGGGGGGCTGAACTGTTAGCCTACTGGCCCAGACCCAATTTAACTTTTAATCACTTTCTACTGAATTGAGTTTTGTTAGCCTAATTCTGCTAGCACATCATCTCTACAAATCCAACCAACTGCTGCAGTTTATTCCCTAATCTGTCTTTTCCAGACTGAATACCCCACCCCTCAGCAGCCTTCACAATACCACTGCCCTGAAGCCTTAACTCAGAAGGCACACACCTCTCCTCCCATACCTTTGATAATGCTAGCAACTTCGCCTGGGGTGAGAGCAGAAAGGAGGCTTTCTCCACTGATAGATGACATGGCAGCTCTATCGAGTAGCTGAGTAGCACAATAGTCAGCTGTGTCCGACTACAGATAAGTTCTCAAGACCTGCCTTCTCCATCCTCCTTCTCAGCTTCTTTTTTTTTTTTAAACCTTTAATATTCAGCCTTTTACCTGTATTTTCTGACATCTTAGAAAATTTCTTTTGTGTTTGTTTATGTACATTTAGAAAATACACTTAACAAATTGCCTTTTCGAGACGTCTATTGAAATACGTTCTAGATTTCTTTTACATTTTACCCATGAAGACAAGTAATTATATTTAAAATTAGTAATAGCAAGGGCAAACTTTAATTTACATATTTAATTCTATAAATAAAAGTTGTCTTTACAAAGCTTGACACCTGTCCCAGCATCATGGCAGCAACCGGGTGTCCTCCTCTGAGGCTCTGCTGCCTTTCCCTCCCAAAGGCGAGCAGTACTGGAGCTTCTGCAGTTACCACAGTGTTTGCTTTTTAATAATTTTATCATATGAAAACCACACCATATACCTTTTGCCTGAATGGCTACTCAAGACTATACTCATTTGATAAAATGACATTACCCTATGTGGTCTTCTGCTCACCTGACAATTTCACCGCCATGTTGCAGAGCTATAATGATGTGCATAGCTGTTGTGTTTTCTACCACGGAGTTAGGACACAGCCCTCTCTAATCTGTTGCTGTTCTTAGTAGCAATGCTCATTTAAGTATTCATAAGTAAAGGAGTATTCTCCATAGCTGAAAAACAGTCTGTAAGTGCAGTTTCACTTCAGAATCTTCTCTATAAAGCTGCCTCCTCCTTTTACTAGAAAAAAACTACTTTGAAGTTGCTTTTTGAAAACGCTTTTGGTACAAATTTCTGGTGCTGATGGCAACGAGACAGCTCCATTTTGACAAAAGAAGACTGGTAGAGCTATGGAAGAGCTAACTGAAACAGCTCCTACACAGCATGACCCAAACAATCACCCTCTTGTTTCATCCACTTCAATCTTGAGTAAGGTATCTCCATCCAACCAAATACTCAAGCAATACACGCAGAGCTATTCTTGACTTTCCCATTTCAACTTCCCCATTCACCTCTTCTCTCATCACCCAAACAAAGCCTGGTAATCTTGTCAGGCAGCTACTGGCAAAGCATGTTCAAATGCAATCTGACCACAGGACTCTTAGACTAAAACTTGGATGATGGTCTCCTGCAGTGTTTGAAAGACACTGGTTGTAGCCTACTGGGAGATAACGACTGTAGTTCAGTGGACTGTGATTGGGATTCTTTCCACTTTTATTTATTTAGGTGTGTACTGTGTGTATGCCTGATGCCTGCAGAAGTACAAATTTTAGTTTTTAATGGGAAATAACTAACAAAAACCCCAAACCTATCAATGACAAATTTGATCATAAACAATGTATTACATGTCAGCTAGGAGTAAGAGCTAGCATCTGAAGGTCCCGATTGCCTTTGTCACCTGCACTGTCGACCCTGGTGCCTGGATGTTGCTGAGTGAAGACTGGAATTAGCAATTTATAGTATCTGTGACCCTTCCAATCAGTCAAAAGTTTCAGTCACTTCTCAAAGTGAAGAGTAGAGTGGGGTGAGCACTCCTCTCCACACTCAGCTTTGGGGACCTATCTTACTGTACCCCTTATTGGGGTCTCTGCAAAGTTATAGTCAGAAACTACTGTCAGACAGTTCCCTGAGGCCCTGCAAACAGATAGCCATCTTCCCACTTTCCGCCATTCTCAACTCCTGAGAGGCAAGGGCTCGGCTCTGTTCTCTGTGTCTCAGAGCCTGCAATGATACCCACTAAAGCCGTGAAGATACTGAAGTTAGCTCATTGCCTCTGCTCATTTAGAAAGCCCAGAGGCTAGTCCTTATCCAGAAAGAAAAGAAGGGCAGACATGAGTGACAATATAAACTTAGAGAAGCTGGTTAATTTACAGTAGCTTCAGAGTATGATTTCATTCGTTGGAGATAATGAGTGTCTGCGGGCAGCTCATATCCTTAGCTAAATGAGATTAAAAAAAATATTTGTGTGCATATAAAAGTTAAATAATTAACTAGCACCTTAGACTAATTAAGATGCAAAGAATTGTAATTCAATATAAATATTAAAATGAATGTCTCTATTAACCACTATAACATTCAAAATGTTAAAACAAAATATCATTATAGGAGAATATAACTTTAACAGTCTTTTAGTATTAGTCACATTCAGAGAAAAGAGTATCAACCCCTAATCAGCCACTTTTGAGCAGACAGACTAGACACAATTGTTGGCAAAACTAGTGGGCTAGCCAAACCAGAAACAGCAGGGGAAAGAAGCCAGAGGAAGGCATATCATCTAAGAGGAAAGGCAGTGCTGGGGATTTATTTTTGTCTTTGCTGCTTGTTCCAAGCTGATAGTTATCGTTGCTTTCCAGGTACCAAGTCGGGAAGGGAAGGGCAGTCTGCGGGAAGCATATTCAGGGTGGGTTGAAATTGCCTACTAATTTCAAATGCTGTATAATTTAGTCTTTTAGATCCAATCTTCTCCCCAGTCCCTACAAAGTAAAATAAATAATTAGCAAAGTATTTCTGAATGATATGCTAAATTCAGAGCTTAAACAAAAAAATTTAAAGCAAAATCTAAACTCTGTGCTTTGGAGTTAATGACTCTACTGCAAGAATTTATAGCACTATTCAAGCTGTTAAAGCTACCAGTTAAATGGATTCAGGAGGTCACACTATGCCTTTTTGGAAGGCATACATTTAGAACTTGTTTGGCTGGCTTGTTCTGTCTTGAAAAAGCGATGTGTGACTGTGTTTCATTCTGTATACAAAATACATAGTATATAGAATTTTTTTATTTTTATTTTCAACAGCCTTAAGATAGTTTCTAAAAATTGTATATGCAAAACTACTATTAGTTATAGCCTTTGGAATTGCTCAGTCTGAAAGTAAGCAACTAAAAAGGCCTTTTAGCAATCTCATGATAAATACTGAGTTAATATGGGTTCCACAATCTTTTTTTTTTTTTTTTTTTCCCGGTTTTTCGAGACAGGGTTTCTCTGTGTAGTTTTGCGCCTTTCCTGGAACTCACTTGGTAGCACAGGCTAGCCTCTAACTCACAGAGATCCGCCTGGCTCTGCCTCCCGAGTGCTGGGATTAAAGGCGTGCGCCACCACCGCCCGGCGGGTTCCACAATCTTTTACAGTGACAATGTTAACACTATTTCTCATTTTCTTGGGGCAATCACTCTCTGGGCATTAGTCCTTGGGGACACAAGCAAATCAATTGCAAGGGCACCACTTGCCAGCAAATGTGGCCATTATTTGCTATTGAAAATCTTGCTATTTCAGATTTTACCCCAATTATCACATTTCTCACATCTATTTGTGTGTGTAAAATGTTGTGTGCGTACACAGTTCTTAATTAGGCATTTAGAATTTTATACATTTATTGCCAAAGTAGAACTTTCCTTTTTCTTTTTTTGTTTTTTTGAGACAGGGTTTCTCTGTGTAGTTTTAGTGTCTGTCCTGGATCTCGCACTGTAGACCATGCTGGCCTCGAACTCACAGAGATTTCGAGGCTGCCTAGCTCTGCCTCCTGAGTGTTGGGATTAAAGGCATGCGCCACTGCCACCTGGCTCCTTTTTCTTTTTAAATACAATACCATGCTGACCCTGAACTCTAAATTTTCCTGCCTCAGCATCCCAAATGCTGGCATTACAGGTATACAGCATCATGCATAGCTAATATATACCATTTTGAAGTCACAAAAACTTTTGATTAAAATGTTGATTCACAGCAGTCAGAAATACACACAAAGCCTTGTTATTGATAGTCCCTACAGAACAGTTCTATAGAAGTGCTGTGTGAGGGTTCTAGCTAAATTCTTTATTATTAATTCTTTCCGAAATGTTAGTCTGCCATGTATTTGTCAGCTAGAAATTCTGTAAGAGTGAAGACCATGTCTTGTCTAGTTCTTTCATAGTAATGCAAAGCTTGGGCATGCTAGCACATGCCTGTAATCTTAGTGTTTGGGAAGCCAAAACAAAGGATCTCAAGGTCCATGCGAGCCTAGGAAATATGGGGAGAGCTCACAAAATAAAAGTGTCAGTTGAGCAGGTAACTGAATGCCTATAATTCCAGCACCGGCAGGGAGAGGTCAGAGCTTTGACTCTTTCAAGTTTAAGGTCAGTCTGGCCCACACTGAAAGTTCCAGGCTAGCCTGAGCAACACAGACAGGCCACATCTGAGAAAGCCAAACCCAAACAAACAAACCAACAAAACTAAAAAATACCATAAAACCAAGAAGCAAGCAGAGTAATTAATAACTTACCCTATTAACTATGTCAACTAGGTCCTAGTTTGTGAAATAACTGTTAGTTGTCAATTTTATCAACAGCTGACTTCATTAAACTCTGAGCTGAGTGAACTTCCCAGATATACTCTTTTGGAACTCTCCAAAACAGTGGGAAGAGTGGTCCCGTCCGTCTGTGTCATGTCCCATCCCCGTCCCATCACCACCACCCCCTCCCCCGGGGCAGTATAGCTGGCCTCTACCAACTGTGTGCTCTTAGAAACACCTAGTCCCCACAAACCTATACAGATTGGTTTTTTCAAACTTCACTGGAATAGACATCCTTGGAAAGTCACCTGCCTCACTTTCACTGTTTAACAGGAAGAAAGAACAGTGCTATTCTTCATAAAGTTTGCTTGACTTTGAAGATGCAGCTTTTGGAAACTGGTATACTGTGTTGTCATTTTCCTCTGAATATTCTAACTTAAAGATCTCAAGTAACCCTGAAGTTAGAAGATAACCGGCTGACCCACACTCGAGAATAAAGAAGGATGTTTTTAGTTGACATACTCAGTTTCTAGCATTCATGAGGTCAGCAATCAGAACCAACTGCTTCCCTACAGAAAACACCTTCAGTGAGCATCCAGTTTCCTATGTGCCCTTTTCTATTATGGGAAAAGGCTGAGATGACTCTGAAAGACATAGTTTTCATTTTCTGCTAAGAAAACTCCTGCCCAGCTATAGAGGTGAAACTCAAATAATCAATGACTCTCAGAATTCCACTCTTACAGTATACTGCCATACTTTCATGTTTCAGTCTGTATTTATGTAGAAGTTAACATCAACCTAACAGAACATGTTCAAACGGAAAAGCAAATAGGCTTAAAAGCTAATCTGCCAAGCCCTAAATTCTGACCTATAGACATTACCCAAGTGGGGTAAAATCCTATAATTAGCAATGAGGAATAGCATAACCATGCAAACTTAGCATGAATCTCATCAGGCAAACAGGAAATATCTGTAACATAATATGTTCACTTTTAAAAGGATACTTAACAATGCTTCAGTTACACTTCAAATTTGCTTACATATGGCACTATCATGGCGTTAAGGTACATTTCCAATTACATTTGATATAAAAAGACAATATCTCTCACTAAGGAACAGTATCTTTTGGGGGAATTCTAAATTTAAACCTTCCAATTTTAAACGCTAAACATTTTCCAAACAGGAAAACTCTGTAAGCATACTTCTGAAGGGTTTTTAAAGCAATCAGCACAGGCAATGTTAACTTATCATGGCTCTAAAGAAAAACAGAGGAGCACTGTATAGAAGACCCTCACAGTTATGGCTCTGCGTATTCCCTGTAGGCTGTGCCAACCCACTCTCTCCCCTGTAATGAGTCTTTGTTTTTACTAAGTCCCAACGGGCTAGGGAGAGCTCTGCAAAGGGAAGGGGGAAGGGCAGATGGAATGCAGCTGCAGGCTCTAAAACAATGCTGAGTCCATAATTTTGTTCCCAGGAGAATAATAAAAGGGCCAGGGCATTGATGAGATAGACAGAGAGCAAGCAAGGTAGAGCCAAGCATTCCACTCTTTCAGTCTACAGTGTATCCAAGCCTCCTTTACTACACAAAGAATTCCAATTTATTTGGGCTCAAAGCTTACCTGTTAATCTGTCATTTTATAACTAAATTACCTTTGGTGGCAAACTATATTCGGGCAAGAGATACAGTGGTACAAAGCAAAGGTAAGTACTGGGGAGAGGGCTGGACACATGGGCTCAAGGATAGCTGTGCAGAGAGGCAAGGTATTCAGAAAAGAAAGCCCAATGTCTCAACTGTGAGTTGCTTTGTTGTACCCAGGACCTAGGCAAGTAAGGAGTAGACTGCAGAAACCCATGCCTCTGTGGAGACTGCATGTCAGAATCAGAATCAGAGTTTGGTAACCCCAAGTATTTATTCCCTATCATTTGGCCATGGAGTCTAACTTGGTGCCTCCTAAGAAAATGTCCTTTATTTGCAGTTTCTTAGCCTGAGATCTTAACCAAGTTAAAGAGAAAATTAGGAGATGTGGCAGTTCCAGAACAGCAGTGGACCTGCTAGCTCTGAGAAGCACAGCTCAGACCTTACGTTTCTTGCCTGATGTGTTGCTCCCCCGTTTCCTGAGAGCCCAGAGCTCTCCAGGACTCTAGGACTCAGGCCTGCCGTTGGAGCTTTCCTCCAAATATTACTGATGCCATTAAAATGTGCAGAAAAGTCCAGAAGCCTTAAAAACAGCAACTGAATCCCTCAAGTATAGAATCAGCATGCAGTAAGTAATCACCACCTAGAAGGCTATACAACAGATTCAGAAGAATGCTTGTTTCAATAGGATCCTATCCATGAACACTTAGTTACTAAGAGGAAAAAAAGGACTTCATTGTAAAGCTGACATCCACACAAACATCTCCTTCAAGTTAGCATTACACAAAAGAATCAGAAATACTGGACTCTTAGTCCACTGAATGATATAATTAATCGGGCTCCAAAGATTTTCAAATTCTAATGTTTGGAAAGACTCCATTTATTCATACAGGCACATTTTCATATTCCTGATGTTACAAAACATCACAATTAAGTAGACTTACAGTGATCAAGCTCATGACCCTCCTCCTTGAGCTAGTCTTTTCTCTAGAAGCCCTAAAGTCCACTTATAGGTAATCCAAATGGCCATGCTATAGCTAGCATATAGGAATAAAAATACTTATTAATTCAAGCAAGGAAGCAAACTAAACATTTATTTAGTTTGTTAATGTTAAATATCAATAGCAATAATTAAAAAATAATACTAGGACTGAAGAGATGGCTTGCTGCTTCTGAAGAGAACCCAGGTTCCATTCCAGGCACTTACTTACATGGTATCTCACAACCATCCATAACTCCAGCCACCCTCTTCTCACCTCCAAGTGCACCAAGCATGCATGTGATGCACATATATACACACAAGTAAAAAATTTATACACGTAAAATAAAAGTAATAAATCTAAAAAAAAAGCAACACCAATGCTATACCTATTAAAAACACAAAATTCACAGGTCCACTTAATTAAAAGTTATATATTATGCTAATTGGCTTTGGTACATACCACCTCCAAGTTACTACACCCTGGGTGTAGAATAAAACAGACATACAAAACTGCCTTATTAGCAAAGCTCATTCTCTACTTATACATTTAATTCCCTACCGTGTAAAATTAAGAGATTAAGCACACAGCTACGTTTTATTAATATGAACAACTGTAGTGTGGGAGTCCAGCTCCAACCTGCTCCCGCCTATTGAAGGGTTCTTAGGTGGAGGAGAGAGTGAGGAAATATCAGATTGAATAAGAGACCTAGATGGCGAGAGGAAAGACAGAAACACAGGATAGCTTTGGGAGAGCCTGGGTCAATTCCACCAGCCCAGAACTTTATTCAAAAGGGCTTTTTATAACAATGCCAAGGGGCGAGGCAAAGGACCTCCCCCTTGCTAGGTACAGCCAAGTATAGACCCTACCAAACACGTGGTACCCAGGCCCATGGTCCAATCATTCTCTTATGTAGTCCTGCTGGGTAAAGCAAGCTCAGATCTCACTAGGAAACCTCTGTGGGCTCCCACACTGTAGTACTAACTTGCATGAAATTCTTTGTTTAGTTGTAGTAAATACAATATATTTCCATAAAATCGTGATATTTAATTCTCAATGAAAAGGTTCAAATGCAAGAAACTCTGTAACTGGCCCTGAATTGTTTTCTACCACGACAGAACTCATTTAGTCATGAAGCTCACAAAATGTGTGATTGATTATATTGACAGTAAAAGTGAAAGCAAAATTTTAAAGCTTTATGGAAATACGACAATTAGATTGTTTTTCCTAAATTGATAGTACTCACCCCTTGGAGTCCCTGGAACTGAATTGAAGGTCGAAAAGGAATTAAATTCTATAAAAAAAGAAAGTAAACTTTAGTTACTATGACACAGAACTAAATAATTAAACCTCAAATCTATGTGTTTTCTTCATCTCACAATATGAAAGAAATCCGTTTTATTACATGCTGACTTCAGCATGTAATCACATTAAGAAGTTTTGATGAGCTGCTTACATTTCTACAGTTATACAACCAAAAAGTAGATTTTGGCAGTATAGCAATCATGATTGCAAACTGATTGACATGATTTGCAAGAAAAAAAATACTATTCAATCTTTCATAAAAAAATTCTTAGTTTCCCATTTTTAATAGGAGAGGGAAAAGGGAAAGGATAATTGGAGGAACTTTGAAAAGAACACAACAGAACGTCATAACATAGACACAACATAACAACATAAATGTAAAATTTTAAATATCCAGGAATCACCTGTAGTTCTCCATCCCTCTCTCCATTTTGTCAGAAACTAGTTTTTACTTAAGAGTCAAAAAGGCTGCCAATTCGCTCACAGAATCCTTACTAGGAGAGTATAATTTCTTGAGAACTGCTTTGGCAATTTTAAAAAAAATTTTATTAATTTATTTATTTTGGTAACTAACATTTTATCACAGAGTTGTACATTTGGAGGAACAGCTGTATTGGCAAATACTCGCCACCATTTCCAGGGATCCCCAGTCTATGTTCCAAGGGAAGGCTTTCCAAATTATTAAGAGAGTCACAGGGAAATTATAGACTTGAATATTATTAACAGGAACACATCAGCTTGTTAAGTACCTTTCATTCCCTGATATTTAAACCCAATGAACAAAAATAAAAAGTGCTGTCTGTCTCATTTCTGCCTGAAATAAAAGAGAAGCATCTATGTGTCCCTTCGCCCCACCCCTCCCACCTCTGCATCCCCACTCAGCAACACAGCACACACCACTCTGTTATTTCCCAAAGCCTTTGCAGATTGGAGTTTATCAGGCTTTTAACAAAGTAAAGAGGGTAGAAAGAATGGGTTTTCTGTAATGATGGGAATATCAGAATATAAAATAAAGTGGTGTTATTATTTATAAAAATGGATAATGCCCTAGGGAAACATTAAACTAGAATGGTATTTCAGTTCTACCCCATAAGGTGATATTTAATTTCAGACTTAGAGAAAGAATCATAAAGCTTCCAGGTGACAAATTTACTTCTTGGTGTAGGAAAAGTAAGGTTCTTTAAAAAAAGAAAGATTAGCCGGGCGGTGGTGGCACACGCCTTTAATCCCAGCACTCGGGAGGCAGAGCCAGGCGGATCTCTGTGAGTTCGAGGCCAGCCTGGACTACCAAGTGAGTCCCAGGAAAGGCGCAAAGCTACACAGAGAAACCCTGTCTCGAAAAACCAAAAAAAATAAAAAATAAAAAAAAAAAAATAAAAAAAGAAAGATTAAAAGATAATTGTTGATTTGGAAAAAAAAGTCAATGATGACTTATTCTAATTCACAGGCTCTCATGAAAACAGAAAAGTATGGACTACTTTTCTTTCATGGGATAATCTCACCCCAAACTATCTTCCATGGCTAAACTTAACTTCCTGAAGTAAATAAACCATGAGCGCAGAGCCTGTGGAGCCCCTCTGTGTGGAATTGGGGTGGCCCTCCACAGTTTTCCCGTCGTCACTCCCGCCTTCTGGACTCCCCTAGTTACAGCACTCAACATTCCCTTGGAGGCGGATCAGGGTCGGCTTGCACTCCTGACTCACTTGCTGCAGCTGAAATTCTCCATCAAGTTCATCAACTGCTCTGTGCCATTTAAATGCAAACTACTTTCAAATTGCTGACTTCTCCACTGCATATTCCCTCTTCTTGTGCTAAGAGATACCAGCCCTTATTTCAAAAGCTAGAACCTGCCATTTCCTCATTCTAGATCAGCCCCACCCTGCAGGCCTGCGACACTTGTACTATGACAACTGGATCTCTTTTCCATTCCTCAGCTGTCTTCCAGAAGATGGCTGCTTATTACTGCCTACAGGACAGTCATTAGAGACCCAGTGGCAGCAAGCGTTCACTACTGACAAGCACTAACATAACTCTGTGACCAATCTGGCAACCCTCCTACTTTTCTGGCAATGGCATCTTGGCTCTCGAGGCTCACAACCCCAGAATTAACTTACAAGTTCTTCTCACTTTCCCACATCATAT
This sequence comes from Peromyscus eremicus, assembly GCF_949786415.1. Taxonomy (NCBI): domain Eukaryota; kingdom Metazoa; phylum Chordata; class Mammalia; order Rodentia; family Cricetidae; genus Peromyscus; species Peromyscus eremicus. The sequence goes on from NC_081427.1 coordinate 74,937,207, forward strand.
TCTGTTAGTCAATTACCTGCAATCAGAATCCCAGAGTTCCAAATACAGAAGACCCAGAAATCACAGTTGATGTCCTCCATTCCTGGTCCTGTGTTCCATTAATAACTCAGCTGGTAACAGAACCTAGGACTTAGTGTCTTACTTCATCCTACTTTTCTATCCACACACATCTGCTGTGGGAGATAGGAGAGCACAGGGGCCTAACTGCCTAACTCTCCATGCCAGAGTTCACGTTTTTGGAGGGGAAACCTGAGAATGACCAAGCACTAGGTTTTAAGTTTACTAGGCAACAGAGTCAGAATTCTAAGGAAGGAAGTAGAGCGTATGACTTAGAACAGATACTAGAAAAGCCAAAGGGACTATGGGAAAGGTAGATCTTGAGTAGCTGATTAGAAAAACATGCTCAAGGGAAAGTGTTTTTTTTTTTTTTTTTTAAGGAAAAAAAGCAATGGCCACTCTGGGCAGTTGGTAGGTCTTCAGCACAGAACAGAAGGAAGGACAGAAACCAGAGACGTGACTCCTGCCTGTGCTCTCCTGTCCTTGATATGTCTTTATGTTTAGTTCCTGTCTGCCACAGAGTAGGTAAAACAACCTAAATTTCAGACTTCAAGGTCTCTGCTCAAAAAATGTATCACCCTGTTGAATAACCTTATTCCAACCCCTCCTTACTCCCTCTCTGATGCCGCCTGAGCCTGTCTTCAAGGAGATAACAATTAAAGCCTAGCACTTTCCTGAGTAAGAAAGTGATCTGAAAAAAAGGAAGGAAGAAAGGAAGTTGTTGACAGAAGTATTTTTTTTTGTTTTTTTAAGGAAGGCAGCTTTTAAAACATGGGAAGGGAGATGGATTAGGGTAGGGGAAGGCTGGGAAAATGGCTTTGAAAACAGCTCCAAGGGGATGCTTTAGAATACTCTGGAAGGGATGATAAATGACTCAGTTAGTATGACTTGCATTTGAAGCCAACAGGAACTGGTGAACCCGAAGACATTCCCAAGGTGGAATTACAAGGTGTGTTGATAGTTGGAGTATCAGTCACCAGAGAAAAATGATATAAGGTGGCTCCACTCCAGTCAGTCTGCCCCAGAATTCCTCAAATTCAACTTTTAGTCTCTGTTGGAGGTTCATGGCCCATTTCAGGCATTTATTACCTGGCAACCAAATAAAGGCCTTCCTCTGTACCTCTAACTAGATGGCTAGCCAGCCCTGTTAGCACTCTCAGAACATGTCCCATAGCCTCACTGTCTGCTAAAGCAAAGTGAATTTTACAGACATACACATACTTATTAACATGACCATTCCAAACTAGGCTTGCTATTAGGAATTGAAGTTCTAAAAGTAAATGCTGCTTGGCTGGGTGGTGGTGGCACAGGTCTTTAATCCCTGCAGAGGCAGACAGATCTCCTAGAGTTCGAGGCCAGCCTAGTCTACAAAGGGAGTTCCAGGACAACCAGAGCTACTACACACAGAGAAACCCCGTCACATAAAACAAAAAACAAACAAAAAAATCTAAACAAAAACAAAAAAGGTACTCTAAGCAGATATTTCAAACATATTAGTTTTTTGTCCCAGTGGGATTTTTTTGTTTGCTTGTTTGGTTTTTTGCCTAGTTACTGTTAAAAGAGCTATGTTCAGGGCTGGGGAGATGGCTCAGTGGGTAAAGTGTTTACTGTGCACACATGTGGGCCTGAATTCAGATACCCAACACCCACAAAAAAGCCAGGCACGGTTGTACATGCCTGTAACCCCAGCACTGGAGACAGAGATAGCTGATCTCAGGGCCTGACTGGCTAGCCTGATGAACTGCAACCTTGAGCTCCAGGTTTGGCAAGCACTTCTGCCTCCAAATAAATAAATAAAATAGAAAAGCGACTAAGGAAGACATTTGATGTCAAACTCTGGTTTTCTTACATGCCTGCATGGGAGAGTTGTGTGGGTGTCTGCACACACACACACACACACACACACACACACACACACACACACACGAAAAGGAGTAATGCTCAAATCATTGCATATTTAAAATAAAATATAAAGCCAGGTGGTGGTGGTGGTGGTGGTGCAGCCACATGCCTTTAATCACAGCCCTTAGGAGGCAGAGGCAGGTGGATCTCCAAGTTTGAGGCCAGCCTGGTCTACACAGCAAGTTCCAGGACAGCCAGATCTATACAGAGAACACTGTCTTAAAATAATAATCAAATAAATAAAATATAAAGTGTAAGTCAATTTCAAAAGATAATTCTAGGTGGCCCAATATGATACAGCATGCTTTACAATAATGCTTAATTCACTAAACACATTCCTGTTAAGTTTCAAACCCAGGACAAAGGGCCCAGGTGCCTATTTAACATATCAAAGCAGACTCTGGTTGCCATGTTCTCCCAGCATCCGTCAGACTCTGCCTGTTAACAGGGCCCTCCGAGCTAACATGCCCCTGCCCCACTGCTCCTACCCTGAACTACTCTCTAGCCCAGGGCTGGGCTGTCCTTCCTCATATAACACAAACATTTTGGTTGCCCTTTCTTGTATCTTTGGGCGTCCAGGCTGCTGCACCTGGTTCCTCTCCCCCTCTCCCTATATGGCTCAGGGTCATGTCCACTCTGGACTCTCTCAGATGTCCCTGCCTCTAGCTATGCTCTCCCATATATCCCTTCCACCACACCTAGTTGCAGTCACGTTCGTTTCCTTTTCCTTTTTACTTCTTTTTTCATTCAGTTCCCATTTAGGAATGGGTTTTGATGGAGCTTCATTCTTTGCTCTTTAGCTTTAATTAAATATTTGCAGCATGTGGCTCTTTTAAAAAATCAAGTAACTCTAGGGCAGTGATTCTCAACTTTCCTAATGCTGTGACCCTTTAATACAGTTTCCTCATGTTGTTGTGATCCCCCCAACCATAAATTTTAGTTGCTACTTCGTAAGTGTAATTTTGCTGTTATGAATTGTAATGTAAATATTTTTGTAGACAGAGGTGTGCAAAGGAGTTGAGACCCACACGTTGAAAACCACTGCTCTAGGGTTTAACTGAGCATCATCTGAGCGATAAGCAAGATAGCGATTTGATGTCTACATCCAGCCAAGAAGCACAAGGGCAGATTGGAAACAGCAAGGAAAATGACTTTTGATGTTACTAGTGGAAAGAGTCTCTTAATCTCTTAGTAGTTTCACTGAATTTATCCCTTAATCTAAGCCTGTACACAACTTACAAAAGAGACTCTTAAATACAGAACAGAAATAGACCCTGGCTTCTTAAAACCTGGGTCATGATCTCTTATACGGGGTTGTGTAATTGGATGCAGGGGAGGGGTGCAAAAATCTTCAATAGTAAAAGGTTTCTGATCATTCAATGATAAAAATTATTTTCATTTATGAAAATCAAACTCACTGTGTTGGAATACATGACTGCATGGCAGCTTTGGCTCTGAACACATGACAGATACATTTATGCATTGTGCATGCTGTCACTTTACACAATGTCAATGGATACTACTTGAAATATCTCAGCTCATATTCAAAAGTGCTGTATGCCAGGAACTGTAGTGCTTTTTTGGTGTATATACTACAGCAAAAAAAGTTTTCTGCTCTTACTGAAATGGAAACGTTTAGTTACAGAAAGCAAAGACTCTTGACTTGGGATTAGGTCAGGATTTCCAACAATTTCTAAAATGGCTGTAACATACTGCTATCATTTTATACTATGTGCTCTTAGCACTGACAATTTTAAACTAAAAATACTGACCAACTCTGAAAAACTTTGAAGATGTTTACATCCTGCAGTATCAAAGATTCTGTTAAAATTTTAATTCTTTGTGTAAAAACAAGCATCCAACCATACATTAATAAATACAAATGATTTTGTTTTAATAAATTTAATTATATGTACACAAAAGAACTGTCTTAAAACAAGTTTAGCCGGGCGGTGGTGGCGCACGCCTTTAATCCCAGCACTCGGGAGGCAGAGCCAGGCGGATCTCTGTGAGTTCGAGGCCAGCCTGGGCTACCAAGTGAGTTCCAGGAAAGGCGCAAAGCTACACAGAGAAACCTTGTCTCGAAAAACCAAAAAAAAAAAAAAACAAGTTTAATTTATCATCAATGTTCAATTTATATATCTAATTTAATATTTATAAACTAGGGGCATGTAAAAAGGTTTTTGGACAAAAAGGGGTCATGAGTGAAGAAGGTTTAAGAAACGCTGGTGTAGACAACACTGAAACACTAGAAGTCCGGTAACTCTTCCTGTTACCATTTCAAGCTGAAGCTACAACAAGATTTATGACCAAAGACATGTATGTCCATATAGTTCCAAGTACTCAAAAATACATCAGAGCCATAAAAGAACTCTATCATTTACTACAAAAATTATACTAAGTGACAATAGTCTTTCTGTGTAACTCTGGGTTCTGACATGACCTGCAGGGGACAGACAGAAGCAAAGCTCAGGTTTCTTGGGAGCTGAATAAAAAAGTCACACACACCCTTCTTTGCCTCAAATCCTCAAGAGATGATAGAGTCACTAAGCTTCACAAATCCAGTCTACTGTTCTGTCTAGTGAGTCAATCCAACCTCAGATGGGAAGGAAGAAAAACCCTCTTTTTACAGATTTGGGAGAACCAAGATTACACAATATTTTAAGTAGTAATTTCTTTAGCTATTATAGCTAAATTACAAAAAAAAAAGAGTGAAATAACTAAAACTCAAGTAAGAAGAGGACAACGGCCACCTCCCCCCCAAATCTACATAATGCAGTCCTTGTTTTGAAATAGAGCTTTTGAAAAACTGTATTTAATGCAGGCCAAATTTAAAAAATACATTGTCTTAAATCTTAGGATTTGAAACAGCTCTTAAGTGAACATGGGAGAGAAGAGTCTAACCTAAAAAACTAGCCAAAAAGTTACTGTGACCCAGACTTCTCCAACACTTGAAGCATAATCCCATCATTTCCCCCTAGGAACCGAATGTTGGCTTTATAACTGTATAATAAGCTTAATGCCAAATATAACTTGTAAATAAAGGCAAATAGAGCCTGTCCCCAGGAATCATGATTGTTGGAATAGAAGTAGTGAAATAGAACAAGGTTAAAATATCTGTAGCAGCTAAGTCACAAAGGGAGCCATTATAGGAGCTGACACCGGGACAGTTTGTGATCATATTCTATGTTTTTAAAGACCACTCTGGAGGGGAGGTCTAACAGACCATGGGGAGAATAGTGGAAACCCAGAAGCCAGCTGCTAGTCCAGGGATATGGTCCTGAAGAGCGATGATGGGGTTAGCACTGGAACGGTGATAATGGCTTGGGTCAGATTCCAGATATTTTAAGACTGACAGAACTTGATAGATCAAACATACCAAAAGAAGAGACAAATCAAGGGCTATGAGTTAAGTTCTAGACAACTGGAAAATGTGGTCATTAACTGAAACAGGGCTCATTCAGGTGGCACCAGATCAAAAAGTGAAATCAAGTCAGAAGGAAGATGGTGAGTGGTAAAATCACTAAAATCAATTACATGAATGATCGAACTGTCAAGCAGCAGAAGAGCTGTATTTGATTACAAATTTTAAGTGCCTATTAAATGTTGATGATTAAAATGCCTAAAAGCTGAATAGAGCATTGTTTTTTGGGTTTTTTCTTTGTTATTGTTTGTTTGCTTTTGAAGAGAGATTCTCACAATGTAGCCCTGGCAGTCCCGGTACTATGTTGTAGACCAGGCTGACCTCAAACTCAGAGATCCACCTGCCTCTGCCTCCTGAGTGCTGGAGTTAAAGGCGTGTAACACCGTTCATGGCCAACAAAGTTTTTTTGTTGTTGTTTTGTTGTTATAGTTAGTTTTGAGCTAGGCAACTTGCAATGTAGACAAGGTTGGAGTCAAGTTTGTGTTGATCCTTTTGCCTCTCTTCTTGTGTGCTGGGATTATAGCCATATACCACCACATCTACCTTAAAAATGTGTGATCTGGAGATTTGCAATTTATTAGTATATAGCTGCTATTTAAATCCTCAGACCTAGATGGACTCACCTTAGTGAGAGTGAATAGGCAGGAGAGCTGGGACCTGCAAAGACATGCAGGGACGATCTAAGCAGAGAATGGACAGCAGAAAAAAGAGAAGAGAGGGAGGAAAATCCTACGAATGTTTTTAATATAGAGATATGGTCAGCTGGACAGAGAGCCTATCTTCCCAGACTGCCTTGATTGTGGGAAGATAGGGATGGAGATGTTTGGAAATAGGACACCTGGCCAGGTACACTTTCAAGGGTGTGGTAAAGACAGTAGGCTCAGCAGATGACAAGTGAAGACACCACTCATCTCCATACTTTCTCCCTTTTCATAGTTTCCCTTTAACACAGGAGAGAGAGAGAGAGAGAGAGAGAGAGAGAGAGAGAGAGAGAGAGAGAGAGAGAGTGTGTGTGTGTGTGTGTGTGTGTGTGTGTGTGTGTTTCCACATGTTTACTTACTTCTATACATGATAACCACTTTAGTGATGGCAAGGGCTATCCATGTCCTACTTAGTTTCATATCTTCAGTAACTCATTCTATGTCTAGATAGGTCAGAAGATGAATAAAAATGTTTGCAGAATAAAAAAAAATCTGTATTTGGTAGTTGTACCTGTTGTTCCTCTCTCTTAATCTTTCATTACAGGAAAAAAAATACAACTGCATTTTTATGACATGGGTACCTCTCCCGATCCCTTCAGGCAGCATGGTTTCTCACAAGGAACCAGAAGCAATGATACTGTTACCTAAAGATACACACAGGCTACTGAGATGGCCCATTGAGTAAAGGTACTTGCCACCAAGTCTGACAACCTAGATTTGATCCCTAGCACCCTTATGGTGGAAGGAGAGAACTGACTCACACAATGTCCCCTGATCTCTGCAAGTGTGCCCTGCCCACTCATATGCACACATAAATACACAGGCAAACATACAATAAATAAATAGATATAATAAAAACTTTAAAGATACACTAACAGTTAGGTACCCAGTTAAGAATATTAAAATATCTAGGCCAGTAGTTCTCAACCTGTGGGTTGATATCCCTTTGGGGTCACCTAAGACCATCAGAAAACACAGATATTTACATTATGATTCATAACAGTAGCAAAGTTACAGTTATATAGCAGCAATGAAATAATTTTATGGTTGGGGGGGGGTCACCACAACATGAGAAATTATATTAAAGGGTCACATCATTAGGAAGGTTGAAAACCCCTGCTCAAGGCAAATCTTATAAGAAAAAGTTCAAGTGTGGTGTTACACCCTTCAATAAGCTTGCTATTGACCAATAGTCCCCAAGCCAAGGTTACCTCCATTAATCAAGAACACTGAATCTGTTCATCACAGTGTTTAATGCTCAGAGACAAGCAATTAAGGAATCAACACATATTCTCTCACGTCTCCTCTCCTCTCCCCTCCACTCCCCTCTCCCCTCTCTTTTCCCTGTGTGTAAGTGTTTCCATGGGGTACAGCTCAATGGTACAGTAAGTAAGTACTTAATTCTACTCCCAGAGCCAAAACCAAAAGAACCCACCAAAACAGTGACAGGTAATCTGGAAGTAGTGCTGGCATATTCAGGGCCTTCAGCCTTCAGAAATTAGGGTATTTAAGAATGACACTTAAAATGTTAACCCAGGTATGTTATACAGAATTACTTAACTTCAGTAGTCACTAATGACAGAAACAACGGAAGTTCTGAATTTCATGCTAAAGTCAAATTTGATTTTCATATTATCTATGTCCTATGATAGCCATATTAAGGGCAATTTATAGAGGTTATTGAATAAAAGAAGTCTATAAAATACAAGCAAAAGTGTAAGAACTCTATTCAAATCAATTTTTTTTTCTAACTTCAATTTTCCTTAAAACATCAACAACATCCATAATTTCCATCCTATAAAGGAACAGGCATGGTATATTAAACAAACCTATCTGCCTCAGACTCATATTTTCTCTCTCTCTCCTCTCTCTCTCTCTCTCTCTCTCTCTCTCTCTCTCTCTCCCCCCCCCCCCCCCTCTCCTCCAGGGTCTCTAATTCCTGTAGCCCTGCCTGTCCTGGAACTCACTTGGTAGCCCAGGCTGGCCTCAAACTCACAGAGATCCTCCTGGCTCTGCCTCCCGAGTGCTGGGATTAAAGGCGTGCGCCACCACCGCCCGGCTTTTTTTGGTTTTTCAAGACAGGGTTTCTCTGTGTAGTTTTGGTGCCTGTCCTGGATCTCGCTCTGTAGACTAGGCTGGCCTTGAACTCACAAAGATCCACCTGGCTCTGCCATCCGAGTCCTGGAATTAAAGGCGGGTGCCACGGCCGCCCAGCTCTCATTTTTATTTTTAAATATAGACTATCTAATCAACCGATGTCTTTTGATTACCAGACAAGATGGAATGTATTTTCACCAAAAATGATACTTATTGCCTTAGCTCCCCTACTTCCCACCCACTTCCATCTCAAGCTCCTAACTGTTTTTGACTTTCCTTTTTTTTTTTTTAAAGACTAAGGTACCCTGATTATTATCAATGCCAAGAAATCCCAACATGCTCTTCCTCCTTTAAAATCTTGTTAAGGTTTAGTGACTCTGTTCATCTCTAATAAACACCAACAGACCTAGCATAGACTGCACAATCATCTCTGGCTTGGACCACCACACTCCTTCCTAACTCATCTCCTTCCAGATTCACATTATAGTCCTGAACACCAAACCCAGCATGTTAAAGCAGCACTCAGGGCACCTTAAATTTCCACTCAGTCTCCCCACAGTAATGAAGAACAAAGTCCAAACTACTCAGTAAGATAATCAGCCTGCTCCAACCTGCTGGTGTGCCCTTAAACCCAGCTGTTTTTTCCTCCCTCACTCGGGCTTAAGAGAAACAGGTTCTTTCTGGCAATTAGCAGAAACTGCCCCAGGTTTTCTACCACTGTTCTTTACTTACCTATGACACTTGGTATGATGGAGATGTGGTCCCCCAGACCAGTTTCTAGTCACCACAAATCTTAATGCTCAAGTCCTTAATACCCAAGGCTTATTTCTAAACTAATAATACAAAAGACTGAAGGAAGCAAGGAAGTCCATGCTAGCCTAATGATGTAATTACTCTGAAACCAGTAGCCAAATGTCCGCAGAACAGAGGTCAATGCAAGGTGCTGATCTGACTCATGAGTTTTTAAGTAGCATGTAGATTAATACGATCTTCCCATGTCTTCTGTTACACAGCAATTTGAGAGAGGTTTGGACTATGACAGCAAAGTACTAGTAGAAACTCTTAAACCAGTGCTTTCTGAAGTTTTAACTTATTCACAAGACCCCGAACACCACAGCAGGAATTACAGATGGTAGAAATTTAGGCAAGATGAAAGGACAGTTTTTTAAAAGATGAAAAACCATTAATAAAACAAAGACAGAGAAAGGAGTTCTATCTGGTGAACCTGACCTGAATTATGCCATGTCTTTTAGCTTTAATCTGGCAGTAGAAACACAACCATTATATTATACTATCTTCCAGACTGGCTTTTCTATATTTCTGCTTAGGTCGTAAGAAATGTTCTATACAGCTGTGTGGTGTGGTGTGTAAGGGAGTCAAATGTGGGGCTCTATTATATGCTTTTTCCCCCCTTTATTGTAAAAGCAGAAATGCCCATCATATCATATTTTAGAGCTATCTTCTCAAACATTCCACATTTATCCCCAAATGGCTGGATGATGGTGCCAGCTCCAGAGCATCCTTATGGCAAAAAAAAGGTTCACTGCAAATTACTAAAAATGACCCAGCACTGACTTCATCTGGCCCTATCACCAACTGTCTGTCAAGTGCTACAGCATAGCCTCTGTAGTCTTCCCTGTGAAAGGAGCAAACGGAAAGGCTGAACCTAAGGACTGTCCTTGGTAAGCCTCCCTGGAAGCCATTCCAAGAATGCTATACTTCTTTTAAATTCTTTTCTTGAACATGTTCCAAGCCTTCACATATGATCCTTTTCTCTCTTCCCAATCTGGGTGCCAAGGTCCCCTGGCTATCTTTTTAGGCAATCTGGCTATTATTTTTCTTCAGGAAGGAGCACTCTCCTTTGCACTGAGAACTGAGCATTTGGATAAACTTTTCAAGTAATACAGAATTGGGGCATGAAGTTATCTTTCCTTGCTTAAAAAATAACAGCATGTGAAGCTCAAGGGCTGACTGAAAATGGGTCTAGAAGTAGGAACATTTGAATTAAATGAAATCTAGCTACACTTTTGAAGCCAAATAAATGGAATCTACAGCAAACCTCACGGTATTACTCAGTAACACCCGACAACACTGGCACTGCTGTGGCACAAGTCTAGACCCCAAGGTGGCAGCTGGATTTACACAGCAGACTGCTGAAAAGTAATAGACATAATTATTTGAGAGCAAAAAGGAAGCATCACGGGATGATTATTTTCTGTGTCTTTAAAAAAATGATTTATTTCTTTTTTTTTTTGTGCACATTGGTGTTTTGTTTGCAGGCATATCTATGTGATGCTGTCCAATCCCCTAACAACTGGAGTCACACAGCTATGAGCTGTCATGTGGGTGCTGGGAATGGAACCTGGGTCCTCTGGAAGAGCAGCCAGTGCTTTTAACTGCTGAGCCATATCTCCAGCCTCCTATTTTCTGCGTCTTAACCCACAGTGAATCAATTGCTGAAAAATTTATCTGGAACAAAGCCTCAGGGTGGAAGCTTGTCCTACCACCTGCTGAAGCAAGGGCTAAAGAAAAAAAAGATCAAGTGACACACAATCTGGAGCTTCCATGAAGGACAATGACATAGCAGGCTAACTAGAAATAATACATGATTTTAAAAATACAGATAATGAACTCCACTCAAAATTAAGTACACTTGTAAAAGTTTCAAACTAACATTTTTCTAAATGACAATAATCAAAGCATAATAATAATAATAATAATAATAATAATAATAATAATAATAATAATTTCAAGCCAATAGAGCTGACAAAAGAATTAAATGATTCCTACACAAAGGCAGCTGCTATTTGATCTTCAGGGACACAAAACGAATATCTATGCTCCCGAAGGCAGCCATGTTAGACATTTATGCTATAGTTAGGAAAGCATAATAGTATTTGAGCCAACTACTTCTGAAGGCTTTTGTTTCTTGTTTTTTGAGACAGGGTTCTCTGTGTAGCCCTGGCTGTCTTGGGATTCACTCTATAGACGAGGCTGTCTTGGAACTCACAGAGATCCACCTGCCCTTGCCTCCTGAGTGCTGGGATTAAAGGCATGGGCTGCCATCACCACCTGGCTTCCTTTTGAAGCTTCAAGGAAGCATTTTTATAAAAGGCTGAGGGAAGGGAGTTACAAGTTCAAGATGTACCTGAACTACTGAGTAAATTCAAGGCCAGTTCTAGTACCTCACTGGGATTTGCCTGAGCTATAGAGAAGTTCAAGGCCAGCCCCAGCAACTCAGTAAGGCCCTGTCTCAAAACAAGGAAAGAAACAGGAGAATATAGCTCAGTTCAGAGTAGAGGATTTGGCCTAGCACACAGGAAGCCCCATGTTTGCAGACCAACACTACTTCAAACAGTGGAAGGCGGAGGCAAGAGGATCAGAAGTTCAAGGCCATCCTTAACTATACAGCATTTTCTAGGCCAGCCTGGAATGCATGAGATTCTTTTTCCAAAAGGGGTTGGGGCTACAGTTCAGTGGTAGAGAGAGTGCTTGCCTAGCACATGTGAGGCCCTACATTCAATGTGAGGCCCCGGGAATCTAAAAAAAGACCAAATTGATGGGCTCAGCAATAACAAAACTCTAAAAACAGCGTTTTGAGATCTTTTTTTATTATATAAGTATATTACTAAAATGTCAAAAGAAAGAAGGCTGTATTAGTAAGAAAGTCAGCTAAAATGTATTTTAATTTTATATATAGTTTGACATTTGGGGGAAATATAAAATAGTAATATAAGCTCTTCTCACATATGCTGAGCACAGGCAGACCACACAATCACAGACCATAAAGCTGTAATTTATGATAATTTTGTTCTTTGTCCTTTTAATTCAAAGTCATCTAAGTTTAGACAAAGCTTGACATCCTAGATACCTGTATTAAAATATCTGATTTCTTTCTGTAAATCATGAAAGTAACCTTCCAGTTATTATTTTACATATAAGCACTTTTGAAACTGGTTCCATATTCCAGCAGCCATTCATTCCACCTGCAACTCCCAGCATGCCCATTCACATTCTCCAAATTTCTCTGAAAATAGAAAACTTGAATAATGAAGGCAAATGAAGTTTTGTGTTATGAAACAATGAAGAATTGTGATCTGTGAAAACCAAGATTTCAGCATCTCTATCAGATTCTGCTTCCATGAGCCCCGAGAACCCAGAATTTGTGCTTGATTATATCTATAGAATTATATACCTTGCCTAAATCATAGCTTCTGAATTCCTAACTCTACTTCTGTGAAGCCCCATGCCAAGTGGATTATTTAGAAGAGCAAATCAAACAGATAAAATAATATGGACAAAAAGAACTCTTGACGCTTAATTTAGCAAATAAAGTTGTTAACACTGTTGGCCCTTAGAAAGTCATTAAAAAATTCATCATCCCTTTTATTAAGTCAAAGCTTCTTGGTAACTATTTGTCATCAAGTACCCTCCTCTACTAGTACAGGAGCAAGTTTATGTAAGAAATAAAAATCACCCCCCCAGCCCAGAGAGATGATAAGCTTAACTACCCTCAAACTTTTCCATTATCTACCACAAGCCAACAGTCTCAAACAGCAGTTACTTCTTAGGATGGGAAGTGAAAAAGACCAAATAAATACCCTTGCGCTGCCAGCAACTGTTTCTGTGCCATGTGGGGAGCCCTGGTCTGGCTGAACCAAGAAAGACACCCAGGCAAGCCCACGGGCGGCTCAAGCTCTGTATTTCAGAGAAGCCTGCAGTAAGTGGTGGTGAGAAGAAGCCTTCAGTGCTGCATCTTCTCCCCATTTCCCTACAACAGTCTGTCATCTTCACCCTAGGTTAGACTCCATTTTCCCAGCCTCTTAACAAGCGTTCCTTAAAAAAAAAAAAAGTATCCCTTAAGTGACACAACTAAGGACAGGGGCTAGTCAACCCAGGAACAAGGCGGCATCCAAAACAAAGTGCTAAATGAGCTTATTCAACCCTCCCACCCACAGCATACCACTGTTTCCATCACCAGTTTTTCCGGAGAATGGGAATTCTAAGGCTAATTTAACCGACCAGGCTTCACATTTAGAAAAGTAGAGACACGTGACTGATCCGATCCATTAATTTAAATGCCAGAATGGAAAAACGAGTGATGACAGAAATAGGCATTAAGGACAGTTAAGAACAAAGCCACTGACTTTTAGTATTTAATTAAAATAAGTAACATTAAAAAACAAAAATAATCAACTAAGTAGAGGGTTGACAGTGAAGTCATTTTAGATCTGGAAAGATACTGACATGTAAACAGAGGTGAGCTGACCACTCTAAACACCCCGCAAAACTAAACTTCCTGTGGAAACACCAGGCAGAAGGCAAGGCCACACAAACACAAGAAAACAAACTCCCTTCTAGGGCTTCAGGGGACATGCAGACCACTTCAGTTACCCTGGGCACTCCCTTCTCTTTTCTTCAACTCCCGACAGTGTGTGGTGTAATATCACTGTTTAACTGTACGGTTTGCCTGTGGTCTCTCAAAGTGCCTGCCAGACGTCCAGTTCCCGGAGGAGACTCCCCAACCCACTGTCCTGCAGCCTTTCCTATCCCCAGGTCTGTTTTGTTTTTCAGCTGGGGCCTAAGCTCCTCTTCTTACACCCCTGACCTACCTTCTTCCCACTCCGTTCCTTCCTATGCCCTTTCCTTAGAACCCACAACCTTATCGCTCCATCTTGCAGGGCTGAATTTCTCTTCACTGTCAGCCTTGGCCCCGTGCTTGCCTGTACATCTGGCTTTCCCCAGATGGGCCTCCCACTCCATGCTGGTGCTGGCCTCTTTCTTGCCTGTGAACCTGTCTGGAGTGCAGTTCCTGGCACATTCAGTTTGAAATTTCTTTCTGGGTCTTTACTGGTGGCTGTATTACTGGCCTCCTGGCCACATCTGAGGTACTCTCCCAGGGCATTAAGAAGGTTTATTTCTCTCTGTGCTCGCTCTCCTCCCTGTTGCCCTCCTCTCAATCCCCCACAAAACCTGTGACTACTTTCCACCATATGCTTCTCTGTGCATAACATGTGTCCAACCAACTCTTTGGGAGCCTCCCGAGAGTATGCTCTGAATTTCCCTTTTCTGCTTATAAATACCCTGTCATGTGGACTCACATACTCCCAAAATGTACACAACTGTTTGTGCCCTCCTCCTCCGGGTATATGCATGTGTGTGGGAGCCTCTGCTGGCCCAGGTTTCTGCCTCTCTGGTGGCTTTGCTTAAGACTATTTTTCTCTGTATGCATTTAAAGTGCCCGGCACTAGTGGGAGCTCAACAGATGTTAATTCTTTTCTCCACTTTTATCTAAGTATGGGAGGTCTAAGTCGGGTGTCCCTCTGCCGAACTGTGCCTGTTTTATGAGACGAACTGGAATATATTCTTGAGTAGGCACTGAGCTATTTCAGAAAGCCCGGCGGGGTGTAGCTCTTTCTGTCTCTCTGAAGAAAATGTCACTGGTCCCACATATGGTATAGCTTTCCCTTCGACAATATATCAACTTTCGTCTCCCTACTCCACATCCCCCTACTGCACGTCCATAATCGGCTTCCTTGTACCCCCAGCTAGTTAAGTGTCTTTTTGGTGCCCCACTCTTTCAGTGTGAAAGTGCTGCTGGGTTTGGACTCCAACTGCGGGTTTTGTGCCTCTGAGCCTCTTCCTGTAGAAGTGGAGAGGGGCGCTCGGAGTATGGTATGAGAGGGGCAAGCAGGTTTCTCCCCGGGGCCCGGGAAGAGATCAGAGTCTCTGTTCAGGATGCCCTGTGTCGTCGTCGTCCCCCCCCCCCCCCCCAACCTTCGGGCTGGCTCCTCATCTACAGATGGCGAGTCAGCACAGGACGCGGGGCGCCTCTCGGCTACGCCGAGCTTCCGAGAATTCCTTTCCCCAGAACCTGCCGTCCTGTTCCTGGCTATACTTATGTTTTGAGTCTTCTGGTGTCTCTCCCCGGGATGTGGTGTAGGCTCGCTGCCACGCGGGACGCGGTGCGTCTCCGGGAACCCAACGCAGAGCGCCGGAGTCCCCGGGAGTGCAAGGTGTGTCCCCCTCCCCCTCCCCGCAGTGCCTGTGTCCCGGCCTTCCCGAGTACACGGTGTACGCTCCCGCCTACACGCGGGGTGCCAGTGTCTCCAAGTCCCCGAGAGTACGAGCTGTGTCCTCACCCCCACGGAGCGCCGCTGCCCCTCGCTCTGCGGCTTCACCGCCCCTCGGCGCTCCCCCGAAAACTCGGACCGCCGGCCGGCCCTCGTCCTTTACTGGTGGCTGCGCGCGCCCCCTCCGTGGGTAGGGCGGTCGCCCGCCGTACGCCTCTCCTCGGGACCGAACAGGTCAGGAACCCCGCCGCGGGCGCCGTCGGAAAGTCCCGCAGCGGCGGCGCAGCCCAGACCGGGCCGACCCCGCCGCCAGGGGCCGCCCGCCCGCCCGCGCCCCCGTCCCCGCCGCCTCGGACCGCGGCGTCGGCGGCCCCGGCCGGCCCCGCTCCGCTCCCCTCCGCCGGCGCCGAGGCAGCCGCGGGAGCCAGCGCCCCACCCGCGCCGCGCCAGGGCCCGGGCAGAAAGCGCAGCGGCCGCGCCTCCCCGCGCGCTGCCCGGCCGGCCGGCCGGCCGGCCGCTCACCTTGTGGCTCTGGTAAGTCTCCAGCGCCCGGATCGCCGTCTCGGTGAGCTTCACATGCAGCACGGTGATGTGGTCCTGCCCCAGCCGCCCGCACGCCAGCCCGTAGCGCTGCTCCTCCCGCAGCCCCGCCGCCCCCCCCGCCGCCATCTTAAACTCCCCGGGGTGCCACCGCGGACGCCGCTCGGGCTCCAGCCTCCACTGCGGCCGCGGCTGCTCGGGCTCCTGCAGCCGCCGCCACAGCTACGGCCATCCCGCTGCTGACGTACTGTCATAGACTGCGCGCAGCCAGACCTCGGGCTTCCACGGCCGCCGGCCGCCCCACCCTCGAGCTCGCGCCCCGCCCTGGCCTCTGCTCATTGGCCTGGGTCCCCACAGAGCCGCCCTCATTGGCCGCCCTTCACCGCGAGGGGGCGGGGCCCAAAGTCGCCGGAGTTTTGCTCCGGACGGGACGTCCGACGGAGGAGAGGCTGACGTCGGGGTGACGCGCCGAGTTAATCGCCTCTGACGTCACGTCTCGTCTTGGCTCGCCTGCGGCGATTGGCCGAACCGTTTTGGGGACCCCCCTGCTAATTGGGCGTCAAGGTTACCAGATGTGGTCGTCTCAGTTAAAGCCCCGCCCCTTGGCGGGTAATAGTGGACCGAACGCAGGAGTAGTCGGTGGTGAAGATCCCCGTCCCGTCCCGGTGAAGGCAGGACAGGTGACCAAGTACGGATTTTGCCTTCCGACAGCTGCGGAAGCTTTGGACCTGGAGGTCCCTCTGTGGGGCGGACGCAGTAGGCTGTCTCCAGAGCTTTTCCTTAAAAGGAAGTTCGGTAGAGGAGTGGAACAGAGGCTACTTCATTCCAGACTTGAAATTACGTAGTCGGCTGTAGTCTTCCGTAGTTGTGTGGAGCAACTTCAGTACAAAGTTATGCCAGAAGATTAAATGTGTTTCGTGCCGTAGGCATGGTACAATAAATAGGGTTGAACATCAAAGCTTTTCAAACCAACTCACACATGCGTGTGGTCTTATAGGAACAGAATATGGTCTGGCATTCCGGATTATGCCTTTTATGAGGCATGGGAAAGCCATGCCGTTTGGGGTTTCTTCTTTCAGAGGACCCTAGAAGAGTAGAACTGACCTTGACCTCGGTGAAAAGAAACATGGACACCCCTTCTCTGAGTCTGTTTGAGATCTCTGCGTTTCATTGGACAGGGCTGGGAGAAAACCGGGCTAGGCTTTAGGCTAGTAAAAGGTCTTATTGAGGTTAAATGGAGGAGGTGGAGGCCAAAGTGTAAGGAGGCTTGGCTTACTTTCCGGTCCGGCTTATGCTCTGTGTGGGCATGGCTAGAGGAGAGCGCCTAAGTTCTTCAAGCTGTGTGTGGATAGACGAGATAGGTTTTTCTCTGAAGAGGCCAATAATTGGGTGACCAGAAACACAAGACAAAGTCGAGATGTAATATATGAGAGAATAATAATAATAATTTTAAAAATACCACACACAAGACAATTGCTGAGCTGAGGCTGGGGGATTGACTATGGAGGGTTCTAGGCCAGCTGCACTACAAACCAAGCCTGTCTCAAAAAACAACAGCAACAAAATAGAAACACAACAACAAAAAAGAATCAAGTGAAAGATTTGAAAGCTGGGATAGGCATTCTGTAAAAACACCCCCTTTTCGTTTTTATTTTAAAATTTGAGACGTTCATTCTCAGATTGTAAAACCTTACTAGGTCTTTGTTGGGATTCTTTTTTTGTTTGTTGGTTTGTTTGTTTTTTTGAGACAGGGTTTCTCTGTGTAGCTTTGCGCCTTTCCTGGAACTCTCTCTGTAGTCTAGACTGGCCTCGAACTTACAAGAGATCCGCCTGCCTCTGCCTCCTGAGTGCTGGGATTAAAGGCGTGTGCCACCACCGCCCGGCAGGGATTCTTTTTATAGGCATTTAATCAGTATTTCTCTAGCTTTTTAATACAGTTGGGGCTATGATCTCTTTTGATTTCTTAACCACTCCACACTGAGTAAATGCCCCCCACGCCCTTTTTCCAGACCCTCAAGCCTTCTATGTTTATACTGCAAGTCTCAGAAGGAATTATCTTTCTGTAGTGTAGGGATTAGATAAAAGCATGGGTATCTAGTGTAGTTTCATCAAGAGAGATCACTTTATAAATTGTCCTAATTTCAGCCCACTAGTATTAGTTCTATTAACATTTGCAGCTGTTAACTTGTGTCAGTTCCTTTAAGTTCATTGAATAGGGAAATTAAGGAATAACAAAGAATGAATTACAAAATTTACAGGGGAAAATAAAAACTTCATATTTCCTCCTAAAATATCTTACTCAAATACTTCATATCTAAGTGAAATATAGTCTGGAAAGGAATTGTATGTGAATTCTTTATTTTTGTCTTCTTTACTTCTATAGGGAAGAACTTACCACACATCTAAAGCCTTAGTTATTTGGGGGTGGAGTGAACATGGAGATGGGGGAGGTTTGACTAGAACAAGTTAAGCCTGTACCAACTGCTTTTCCGGTGAGGGTGGGTAAATCCCCGCCCACAGGAGATCCTAACTTAGTCTCCTCTTACTAAGAATTCTGATGACATCCAAAGGGTGGGGGGAGTTTTCACTGTAGTTTTCAAACATCTAATGTCTGCCCCCTTTTCTAGTAGCTGATTATTTTCTTAATTTTAGGTAACTTTTTCTCACTCCTTATTTTAATGGGAATCAAACATTTTAATGGGTAATATGGTGTTGTAGTGAGTTAATGTTTATTTGCACATTCTTTTTCCCTTTTGAGCTTTCCAATTGGGGGTGGAAGCAATCATCATGAGCAATGTCTAATAGACTTCTTGATTGATTATGCCAACCCAAATCAGATGGTCAAGTTGTGCTGCCCGTAAAGATAATTAATTTGAAGAAGGCTGATGAAAATCACCCTTTGGGATGGTTACCACTGTATACATGTTTTCTGTATCTTTGTTCAGCTTAAATAATTAGTCACTAAATGCCAGCTAAGTGTAACATGCTGTGGAAAAAAATTTAAAAATTAAAAGTTATGGTTTCCAGGGGAGTTTTCTTCGTAAATGTGAATGAACCAACACACAGCAAAGCAATTAGAGAATTAGTAAATGCTAATTTGGATATGCTGGTGATGACCTTAAATCATGCAAAGAAAGAAGTCTGGGGAGGATTTGTGGAGGTGGTAAAACTTTTAAGGTCTCTTGACTGCTAAGTAGATTCTTGATAAGTAGAGGTGGTACAGACAGAGAGAGGCCAATAAAAATTACTGTAATAATCACTCTAGATAAACCCATTCATTTTGTGAATGAGAAAACACAGACCCCATTAATTTAAAAGCAATGCGCCTAACCTATTATAATTGGAAGCGATGGTTCTGAGTCAGCCTTTTAATCTAATGCCTATGTACGCCAAAGAGATACTGTTGTGTTTCACTGAAGAAACCCACCTTAATGCCACAAAAGGACAACGGGAAGTAATCTGAGCCAGGGCTTACCATGGCTTTGATGTGTACATGTGTAGTTCAAGCAGAAGCTGCCTGACCATTAAACATTCCCTGGCCTTCAGATGTAGGAGCACCCTCATCTGTAGTTGCTGCATATTTAAGGACCATTTCCAATGTTTCTGATATCTTCAGGACCCATTTGGTACCCAAATAAGTGAAATGGGACCAAACAAAATGTCATAGGGATGGTGGTACTAGATTATGGTAAGCTGGGATTATTTAAAGGCCTGATAGTTTCTTGGTCCAGCAGATTATTTTAAATGATCTTGAAGGGGTTCAGTATTGACAGATTTAATTTTTAGGCAAAGCTGGAAGACAATAATTTTTACTCAAACCTTTTGATTTTTATTAGCATCTAACCAAACATTTTAATGTAAATTCTCTGTGCACTAAAGTCTTTGAGGTGGGCACAGTGACAAGCCTGCTATCCCAGCACTTGAGAAGCTAATGTAGGAGAATTAAGAGTTCCAGGCAGGTTGGACAACAGAGTGGGGGCTTGTTTAATAATTCCTTGTTAGAAAGGGTTAGAGGTGGACTGGAGTGCTGTGTAGATAAAAAGAACCAGAGGACTTGGACTGAGTTGGGTTTCAGCAAACATCTTGTATTTCTGTCGAAGGTATGTTTATCTAGGCTTGGGTTAAGAGTAGTATGTATATGGATGTTGGGAAGGGAAGTTGAGTCTTTCTGTAGCCATATATACAGAGAAGGCCCAAGACAAATGGTTTTTTAAAAGGGACTGCCCATCATGGCAGTTCTTCAGGTACCCACTTCCATGATCATTCTTGGATACTAGAAGGACACTGGGATTGGTGTGTGCATACCCTGGCACAGGCAACCCCTGCTTTCTCCCACAGGTTATCCTCTGAGCATCCTCCTCTATACTTAGTTTCCTTTTAGGACAGTGTGACACTTTTAAGTGTTTGATCTGGATATAGGGAAAGTTGGTTAATGTACCCTATTAGCTATGCAGCATCCTGCATCCTCTTCTGTTCTATTCCCTCCTTGACACTGGGAGCTGAGTTGTGATAGTGTAGGTGCACAGGGTTATCTTTATTCTTTTTAGATCTATTGAACATAACAGGTTCTTTTCCAGACATATAACACTTCGTTTTTTACTAATACCATTGTAAGCTGTTTACTGCTCTAAAGGTGGTGGCACCTGGGAGGATGGAGTGAATAAATGAGGCAGGCTAAAGTCTCATCAATAGCCAACTTTATTCAAAGCACCAGGCAATGTATACTCTGAGGGTTAAGAAGAGTCACATGAGTAAAGTGTGCAATCACAACAGCAAACTGAACATGGCGGGCAAGCCTCAAACAGCACAAACATGTTTTTTCATAGAAGCATATAAACAAATAACAATAGCCAGTTGTAATGAATAATCCGAAGTAAACTCACTCCTATCCACTATGCCTGGGAGGGCCACGAAAGAATAATGAAGAGCAATTCTGTGTTTTTGAAGAAACTGAGGTCACAAGAGTCTTTTGTTTCTTGCAGTTTTTCACAAGCACCCTGAAATCTCCCCACATGACATAAGCTTCTTTCTCCCTAATTTTGTTGTTGTTCTTTTTTTTTTTTTCTTTCTTTTTGCCTTTTCTCATTTGAAGAGACATCTTTAAGAGGTTGTGTGTCCTTTGGAAATAAAAGTCATATTTTATTATCTTGCTTACCAAAACAATTACAGCAAAACTAACTCCTGTCTTGATGAAGGGAACCCTTGATAACACAATGACCCACAATCTCTTTTTCATACATGACAATTGCTTTATGGCTTTTCAGCACAGTGCGAAGCCCCAGAGGATGTCAAATAGACTCTAAGAAGAGTGCTGCAAAGAAGCTCAAATGTTTCCAAATAAATTCCAGATTTAGGTAGCAGGGGAACGTGCTGCTTGTCTGCCCAACTTTGCACCTCTAAACGCGTTAACAGTGAAATATTACCATCAACACTAAGAAATGGTCAGGATGTAGAGCTCAGCCTTGCCTCAAACTCACTGCCTTCAGTCTCTTGAGTGCTGAGATTACAGTCGCTTCCCACAGTACCAGGCTTACTAGCTTATTCCTGATAACGCTTTATAGTTTAAAAGCAATTAAGTTATATTATCTCTGAATGTCTTTCTCCTAGAACTTTGTGAGGTAGCTATTGTTCTAGACTCTCTGTACTTTTGAGATAAACAAGGCTCAGAGAGGTTGTGTATGATTCACAATATGAGTAACAGAGCCAGGCCAGATCTCTGGCTTTGTTTTCCAAATCTATCAAACTACTTTTGGACATGGCTCAGAGGTCTGAAGATTTAAACTGAACATGAGACGCTGGACCCTCGTAGGCACGTTGGGAACTGATTTTGTCGATGCTGTTGAAAGAACACTGAATCATCTGAACCATCCCCTTTCACGATAAACACTAAACATATTTCTAAATAGCAAGAAAGAAAAAAAAAGTGATCCATTCAGTTTTGGTGACTTATTAAGATTCATGAAAACTAATTCTAGTGTTTGTGTAAGTCATGTATGATTTGTGTTGCACTGCAACCTTTTGTGTAATAAGTATGCAGAGTACATACATGCCCACTTGAAAAAACCTCACAGGATATTTCAAATTATTAGATTTATAGTTCTCATATCTTTGCTTATATTGCATGCCATTCATACCCATGATTTATTTGACAATGTGTCTTTGGTCAAAAGTACTCCAATGATATTACCTGTTCCCATGGGAAAATGCCAGTTACTTTATGACATAATTTCTAGTACTTACTATGCAGAAAGTGTACAATAAATATAGCTCACTTATAAACTTGGAAGATCTTTGTGGTTCAATTTAGAGGGCTAGAATCACAGCTGTGGTGGGTCACATTTTATATTCATCATTCAAATACTGATTCAAGTATTTGGTCCTGTGTCCTTTATAGTGTACTGTTTGGGGACCTTTTGCTATTGCTTGGGATTTGGGAAATTAAGCAACATGATACTTTCAGGTTAGAATATTTACAGAGCTAGAACTAGGCAGTGCAGTCTAACAGGAAATAAGCTACAAGGATAAGGCATGTTATGCAAGAAGCATTGTATAGACATCAATTAGTGACATGACAGCAGTTCTAGATTGCTAGAAATCATTCAGCTCAGCATGCAGGAAAAGCGTCATGGAAGATTTAGCATTGGGGTGTAAAGCTTGTATTTGGAACTAAAGTCTCCCCGACAGGCTCATAGGATTCAGTGCTGTCCCCAGCTGCTGATGCTGTTTTGGAGGGTAGTGGAACCTTTGGGATGTAAGGCCTAGCTAGCCTGCAGATGTAACTACTAGGGGTGACCCTCAAGGGTGATGTCCAGGTTTCCAGTTTGCTTCTTGACCTTCTGAAATGTGAGTCAGCTCCTTCTAAAGATATTACACTGTGAACAGAGCCAAGCCAGCCATCATGCCTTCCCACCACGAAGACTAGTTGATAGTCCCACAAACTGTGAGTTAATATAAACTTCTTCCTTAGGATGCTTCTGTCTGCTGACTGTCACAGTTATGAGAAGAGGAACCATTGTGTGTGTGTGTGTGTGTGTGTGTGTGTGTGTGTGTGTGTGTGTGTTTTCTTTTTTTTTTTTTTTTGAGACAGGGTTTCTCTGTGTAGCTTTGAACCTTTCCTGGAACTCGCTTTGGAGACCAGGCTGGCCTCGAACTCACAGAGATCTGCCTGCCTCTGCCTCCCGAGTGCTGGGATTAAAGGCGTGCACCACCACGCCCGGCCCATTGTGTTTTTTACCTGCGATATAGTATTAAAACATTTTAAATATAAGGATGCTATATTTATATAGGAGCAGGTAGGAAATGAGTGGGGAAGAGACAGCACTTTGGTTTAGCTGTCATATGAGACACATAAAGGTGCTTTCAAGAGACGATGGAGTTTTTCCTGTTGGTTTAAGGAACACAAATTTGCTAGGCAGTGGCAGCACACACCTTTAATCCCAGTACTCGGGAGGCAGAGGCAGGGGAATTTCTGAGTTGAGGCTAGCCTGGTCTACAGAGTGATATCTACGACAGCCAGGGCTACACACAGAAACCCGGTTTTGAGAAACAAAACAAACAAAACAGGAGCACAGATTTGTGAGCATTGGGGAGCTAGTGGAGGCTCTTTAATTGGAGCTCTCTAATCCAAGGTGGAGCTATTCAGGGGAATGAAGAATAAGTAATGGATGATAATGGGAGATACTTGAAGAAAGAAGCCAAGTTAGAAAGCAAAACAAAATGAACCCCATAGTCAAGTACTGATTGGGAACAGAACGGAAGAGGAGGACATTAAAGACTCTAAGACAGTAGGAATGGCTGGTTTGGCAAGGCTGTTTAGGTATGAGAGGTGAGTACATACCAGAAATTACTATCTTCGTGTTTGGTTTCCTAGGAAATGTGATAGGAAAAATAAGGAAATCAGGAGAAGAGCTGGCTATATTAGAGATGCCGTCAGACTCAGTGCCTGGCAAATATTTAAAAATGTGGGTCTAAGACCTCAGAATCTACACCTTGGAGTAATAATAAGAGGTGGAATTGAACAAGTTTTCTAAGGGAGATGATGGGAAAGAGGATGAGAAAGGAAAGAACTTGGAAGTCTTCCCAAATTCCAAGCCCACCCTAAGGGCTACACACCTCTCTTCTATTTAGAATTATGGCAACATGGACTACTCATACTGGCACTGATATTTGTTGTCTTGGTGTGTGTGTGTGTGTGTGTGTGTGTGTGTGTGTGTGTGTGTGTGTGTGTTCCTGTGTATATTTCCATGATCTTCCTAGCTTGATATTACTTGCAGTCACTTGCATGCAGACATGTTATATTTTTGGAATGGAGGAAAGAGGAGTTGGCTTCATATTGCTCTTTAGGCATTATGATTATTTATTATGATACACACCCATAGAAAGTTGTCTTGGCTTTGCACACCTCACAGGAAGTATGTGCGAGTAATAGTTTGGGAGCTTGATGGCACTTTGATCTGGAAAGTACAGAGAACAAGAGATTACCAGGGAGAGTAAGCAGACAGACCAATTACCAGGTGACGTTGTACTAGAAGTTTGAAATAGGATTTTCTAGTGAGATGATGAACAATTTGAGTTTTAAATAATTTGAAAATATATTTAGTAAAAGCTCATTGCTATTAATCATTATCATAACTTACTAAATAAAGTTTGCTGAGTGTACACTAAATTCTATCTGTCCTAACTGGACCAAAATTTCACTTCAGTCCAACTAAATTGTATTCAACTGGGAAAGGAAAGGAATCCATGTAGCTCCAGGGTCTAGTATTGATGCACAGTACTAAAAGTGATGTCACTTTCAAATTGTTTTAGCAAATTAATTTTAATAATGTCTAATTAACAGAAATGTATCTGGGACTCTATAATTTGGTCCCAGAAGCATGACCATTGACTGAGAATAAGGGGAACTTTTGTTTCTGATTCTGTTCCTCTAATTCTTGCCCTGGACAAATGACTTCTGTTATGTAAGAAAATGATTCTAGATAATTTAAAAGCTCATGCTGTTTGAACTGCAATGTTTCCCCCCCAATATCTCTCAACTAAACCAATGTAAAACACACAAAAAGTATAAGGTGTGATTTGATTTACCTGCACAGGAGTATTAAGTTCTACCAGAGGTACTCACATTTCTTAAAAACATCAATCTAGAATGTTGATTTCTCATGACTGTGACTGAGGGTGAAGCTCTGAGACTGAAGTCAGCAGACTATATTGAATTTCAATAGTATAGACAGCCAGGCAGCATGATTTTACTTCATTGAAAAGTGTGCCTTACATAAAGATGTCCGAGTTAAGTGGATTTTGATTTGCTAAGTATCTTTGCCTCACTTTTAAGTTCTTTTTCTAAAAACAATCCTCTCCCATAGTTTAAGAAATTAATGTATTTTATGCACCCACTCTGATATATAGCTTTGAGCAGATTGATTGCATACTCATTTTGAATCTTTGACAAAAAAATGTATTGGACATTTAACTTAACTATATTAACTGTGAAGGAATTTTGGGGGGTTTTGAATGGTAACTATCCCAAAAGTTTATTATAAAATATTCAAGTACTAGAACAAACTTTTCAAATTCAATCATAATTTTTATATGGCATGTAATTGAAAACAATGTTAATTTTTTCCCCATGCCGTTGCTTTAGTTAGGGTTACTATTGCTGTGATGAAACAGCTTGTCTTGTATAGCCTAAATTACAGTCCACTGAGGGAAGCCAAGACAGGAACTCAAACTGGTCAGGAACTTAGAGCAGCTGATGCAGAGGCCATGGAGGAGTGCTGTTTAATGTCTCAGTCTTCATGACTTGCTCAGATTGCTTTCTTACAGTATTCAGGACCACCAGCCCATGGGTAGCACCATTCACTATGGGCTGGATCCCCCCCCACATCAATCATTAAGAAAAGTCCCTACAGGCCTGCCTGTAGCCTAATCTTATGCAGGCAATTTCTCAATTGAAGTTTCCTCCTCTGAGATGACTCCAGCTTGTGTCAAGTTGGCATAAAATTAGCTAACATGGCCACTAAAATTTTCCTTGAAAACATGCTATCCATTTGAGTTTAGACCATCCAGTATGGCTTTTTCACTAAGCACAATGCTCTTGAGATTCACCTGTGTTGCTGTATGTACTTGTAGTTTATCCCTTCTTGTTGCTTAGAAATATTTGTGTATGTGTGTGTGGATACAGTGTATATAATGGTTAAAGGATATTGACATTGTGTCCAGGCTGGGGACATTATGTATAAAGCTACTATATACATTCATTAATGTCTTTTGCTTGAACACAAATATTATTTCTCTTGGGCAAATACCTATAAGTGAGCTAAGTATGTATTACAAGCATGTACTTGGCCTTGTAATAAACTGTAATTTTCCAGAATGTTTGTACCATTTTATGTTTGATGGTTTAAGTTTTTCTGCAACTTTAGCATTTGTTAACTTAATATTGTTAGGTTTTTATTTATTTTAGTTGTCTTAGAGCAGTGGTACTCAACCTTTCTAATGCTGTGATCTTTTAATACAGTTCCTCATATTGTGGTGACCTCTAATCATAAAATTATTTCATTGCTACTTCATAACTGTAATTTTGCTACTGTTATGAATCATAATGTAAATATCTGATATGCAAGATATCTGATGGGGTCGTGACCCACAAGTTGAGAACCATTGTCTTAGAGGATACTGAAATAATTTCAATTTAAACCTGGATTGGTACGTGGCCCCAACAGCTCCTGTAGATAGTAAACTATATCCTAGCTTGGAATGGAAGTAAGTTATAACCTAAACTAAGAATGTACCGTTGTCAATGTTTTTTGGGTTAGGGGTGTGGTGCTGGCTAGTTTTATGTCAGTATCTTAGATAGCTGTGAAGAGACACCATGACCACAGGAACTCTTATATAGGAAAACATCTACTTGAGGCTGGTTTACAACTCAGAGGTTTAACCCATTATCATCATGGTGTGAAACAGCAGCATGTAGGCAGACATGGTGCTGGAGAAGGAGATAAAGTTCTGCATTTTGATGTGTAGGCAACAGAAGGAGACTGCGTACCACACTGGGCATAGCTTGAGCATATGGGACCTCAAATCCTGCCTCAGCAGCAATGACTTCCTTTATCAAGGTCATACCTACTCAAACAAGACCATACCTCCTAATAGTGTTACTCCCTATGGGCCAAGCACTCAAATACATGTGTCATTAGGAGCCATACCTATTCAAACTACCACATTCAGCTTGACACAAGCTAGAGTTATCTGAAAGGAGGGAACCTCAATTGAGACAATGCCTCCATAAGATCTGGCTGTAGGGCATTTTCTTAATTAGTGATTGATGAAGGAGGGCCCAACTCACTGTGGGTGGTGCCATCCTTGGATTGGTAGTCCTGGGCTCTATAAGAAAGCAGGCTGAGCAAGTCATGAAGAGCAAGCCAGTAAACAGCATTCCTCTGTGAACTCTGCATCAGCTCTTGCCTTCAGGTGTTGTAGAATATTATTTCAAGGTGTGTTACTTTTGTTTATGCTCTGAAATGTTTGTCTAATGGTACAAAGATGTGTTTGATTAAATCAAATTCACCTGCAGTCAGGAGGCTGCAGCAGCTACTAGCTGACAGGAAGTGGTAGGGAGGAGCCAGGTGAGAAAGGGTTTATAAGAAGGGGCGAGGAGTCCCCACGAGGGCTTTTTGAAGGATGCAAGCAAGGAGAGGAGTTGAGCTGCTTGCTATTCAGCCTCTCTGAAGAGCAGAATTCCACCTTAACCTTTGAATCTTGAGTTCTTTAGAGGGAGAGAGGTTTAGTTAAGTTCCTTTCATAGCTTTGCGAGAGTTGGAGTGGAGGGAACAGATTTCCCTCCGGCTACGGCCCTTGCAGCCTAACCAATGCTGGTAGCATTGGAGTTGCAGTTGCTGGTTCAGACAGCTGTGGCTTAAAAGGCGGAAACCATTAAAAAAGGACAACATTCAGGTTCTTGTCCTGACTTCCTGTGGTGGTGAACAGTGTGGAAGTGTAAGCCAAATGAACCCTTTCCTCACCAAGTTGCTTTGGTTGCTGCTTTTCCTCACAGCAATAGTAACTCTAAGTAAGACAGGTTGTTTAATTTGAGACAGTCTTCCTATGTAGCCCAGGCTTGCCTCAAGTTCCTGTTCTTCCTTCCTCAGCTTCCTTAACAATGCCATTATGGTTCTGTATCCTTAAAGCCAGAATTAGAGACTATCAAGCTGCTAAATCTCAGGCAATCACAACCTTGGAATTTCAGCCAATTGCAGGCTGCAAAAGTTACTTTGATCAATCAGGTGGTTCTCCCTCCTCCTCCTTCTTTTCTTACAAACACTTAATAGTAATTTTGAAAAGCATTCCCATATCCTAGTATCCCATGGGTTTTTAACAGTAAAGACTGTTACTTGTGCAAACCAGAATCTTGCCAATAAGCAAGAGAGTTTTTCCATGAGGTGGTTTCTTATGCATAATATTACTTTGGCTATGAATGTCACCTGCACCTGTGGTGTGTGGGGCTTAACCGTCTTTGGAATAATGTGTGTTTCTACAACTCCTTTTCTTGGTCAAGTATACTTTGTTAGATTTAACTGGTCTCAGTTTTTCTTTTAAGAATAGTAATGTCTCAATTGTGGCCTTAATTTGCATTTCCCCAGGGACTAATGCTACAGAGCTGGTTTCATGTGCTAACTTACCATGTGTTTCTCATTTGTAAAAGTCTTCATGTCTTTTGTACTTTTGAAAAATTGGGTATTGAGATATTTTCATCTTAAGTTTTGTTACACACACACACACACACACACACACACACACACGCGCGCGCGCGCATGAACACATGCATGCACTTTTTTTGTCAGTAGATTTCAGTATTTGCCCTGGGCCTCTGCCTTTATTTTGTTACCCTCTTAAAACTCTCTTTGGCAAAGCAAACTTGTTTTTAACTTTGATGAAGTACAATTTATCATTTTTTTTTCCTGTTAAAGATAATACATTGATGGTATGTTTAAGAACTCTGCCTAGATCAAGGTCACAAAGATTTTCTCATGCATTCATTTCCCTCCCAGTCTTAGAACTCCCATTGGTATTTAACTCTGTTGCTCATTTTGAGTTAATTTCTGTCAGAGATAGTGTCTGGCTTCATTTTCTGGCATTTGGCATTGCACTGTTTGTTAAAAAGACAGTTCTCCACCGAATTACCTTTGTACCTGTGGCAAAAATCAATCGACTCGTGTCTGTGGGGCCTGTTTTTGGCCCCAGGGCCCTGTATCGACCTGTGTGTCAGTCCTGCATCAACACTGCAGTCGTGTTTATTGTAACTGTATAGGAGAGTCAGCTTTGGAATATCACTGCTGGAAGACCGTCTGGGAAGTCCCTTAGCCAATTTTCCTTTCAATAGTCTTAAGCAAACGAATTATTTCTCAACAATTTTACTGTCTCTTAAGTTCAACTTAGATACTGATTATAAACCTAAAATAAATGGTAGCCATTCCTCTTTACCCCTTATTGGATATTGTGAGATCTCAGCCACTGTGGCATTTATATTGTATTTTTCCAAATCAATGTCAAAACAAAAAAAATTACAAGAAAACCATCTACTAAACTCTCACCTCCAAAACCTCCCTTGAGGGGCTTCCCAAGAAGTCGCCACCTCTGACAGGCCCTTGCATCTGCCTGAGCAGCCAGACCGTGGTAATATCTTACCAGTCATTAATAGGCAGGCTCCTGTCTGGAGGAGTGGCTGTTGGTGGGGCCCAGCTGTTATGACTCACCCTATTTAAGACAGCCTTTGAGGAGTGATATTTATAAGGGAAATTGAATGATGTCTGATTGGGAGAATTTTCTCTATAAAAGTAGTTTGATTTCTAGTGCCTGGGAAATTGAACTTTTTGTCTTCTTAGAAGCCATGCTCCAATTTCCATTCTGTGTGTGAGCTTAGTGAATAGATAAATGTTATTTTCATCAAGTATTTGTACCAGCTATTATTTTCTCCCTGAAAAACAAACACGCATTTCAATTTCTTAAGAAAATAGAAAAAGACAAGAAAAATACTTTTGCATTACTTTTTTTAGTAGTTTCTAAGCTTTGTGTCTTTTGATATTCTCCCAAAGTCAGGCTGTGATCTGTTTGTTACACCTGGAGATGGTGGGAGAATTCTTGGGCTCCCCAGGCAATAGGTCTTCAGGCCTTGAGAGTATGCATGCCTTTCTCCTGGGTTACTGAGTGCAGCTCCTGTTTTATTTTGTATTTGTCATTTTCTTACCTCTGACAGGCTTAGGAATATTATTTTAAAAGACAGACTATTTGTTTGGGAGTGGAAATCTTTATAGTCAGAGGATAAACTGTTATAAATACACTGAAAAGGACAATATTGGAACAGTATGCCTTAAAATGTTGGTCAGGAAAGATGTAAAAATTAGTTACAAAAATAATATTTTTCTGACTTTAGAAAAACGAAAGCGCATGCAAAGAAAAGAGCGTGTGGTTAAGCTTGAGACAGGGCACGTGTTGAGCTCACCTGTTACTAGCAGCCTTACATGGGACAAGACCAATTTCCTCAGCATCTTTGGTCATAAATAACTATATCCCCAGATAAAAGGAAATAAAATTGCAACTGCTTCTAATACCAAGAAGTACTGTTTTCCTGTGACCAATCAAAGTTCTGCTGGAAATACAATATTTTCTAACACTTGGTGATAACAAACGATTTTTAGCTGTGGATTGGTGACACCCTAGAGCAGAAGTTCTTAGACCTTACTATACATGAGTATCACCTGGGAGCTTGTTAAAATTTAGACCACTGGGTCTCAGTGCTAAGAGAGTTAGCAGGTCTGGGAAGTAGTCAATAATCTGCATTTTAATAGCCTTGCTTTCAGCACTATTGGTCATTTTTCACAAGGTTGCCACATTTTCCAAACAAATTCTTTTGCTCCTACTAAACTTTAAAAATTTTATTTCATTTAGCATAAGTATTATGAGATTTAATGACTGAACTTTAGGCTTAGTGGTAACTAATTTACAATTCCTAGGTGTAAGCTAAGGCATAGTATTCAATAAACAGACTTAAGCTAGACTTCTTTCAATTAGAAGTTATTAGTTACACAATTTCCACTGTCAGGTTATCTGTGCACCTGCAGATAAGGGTATAGCCTGGGTATAGCCCAGGCACAGATACCTAGGGAATTTCACAAGGTTCTTTTATAATCATTTATTGCCTACTGTGCCCTTAATGATGTTACTCAGTATCCCATTAGTTTAGTTGTGAGTTTAGTAATTGGTCCCCTGATAATAGCCAGGGTGGCGGGGCAAACTGTGTTGCTCCATCCCATAATGGTCACGCTGGAGACAAGACAGAAGTTGCTGCTTTCTACCCTGTTTCCTTTCTAAGAATAAGGCACACTGCTCATAGGACATTTTCCATAATACAACAGGAGTCTCTAGGGAGTGATAGGTCTCTAACTTAGGAATGTACCCATGACCTACTTTTAAAAGTAATTTGAAGATGCTGCCAAACATGACCAAAACCTGGACTACCCACTAGCTATTCTGAAGAACTAGAATAACATTGATATTATCTGCCACATCAACAGCTTTAGTCCATTTTGAATAAGGTTTTCTCCTAACTCTGTTGATACTTAGACGAGATGAAACATGTCTAGCGTCTGGATTCAAAGCAGTTGCACAAACAAACTCATGTAAGTTGTTTCTATACATATACAACAAATGCTTGTTTGGATATGGAGTATCTCCTAGAGAGACACTGGCTTGCAGCCTTGGTCTCTAGCTGGTAGGTCCAATAACTGAGAAGTGATTGGATCATGAGAGCTCTGACTTTGTCAATGGATTAACCGATGGATTTATAAATTGATGGCCAATGTTGAGAAGTAGTAGAAATATTAGGAAATGACTACGGGGGTCATGCACTGGGAATATAGGCTTTGTTCCAGCCCTCTCTGCATCTGCCTCTTTTCTATGGTGTTGCTCCAGGAGAGTGAGCATCCTCTCCCACATGTGCCCATTGCCACAATGTTCTTTGTCTCCCAGGCACAAGGCTATGGAGCCACTAGACCAAAACTCCTGAGACCATGAGCCAAACTCAGTCTTTCCTTTGTCAAATTGTTTCTGCCAGCTGTTTTGCCTCAATGAAAATAGCTGACAACCTGGGGCTGAAGATTTGGCTGGGTTGTTAAGAGCACTTGATGCTCTTGCAGAATATCCAGGTTCTATATACCCACATAGATGGTATCTCACAAACATTGGTAGCTGTATTTACAGGGATTCCACACCTTCTTCTGACCTCCATCATCACTGTATGAATGTGGTACACATACATACATGGATACAGAGCACTCATACACATTCAATTTTAAAAGATATTTTTAAAAATAGCTGATAAACCTAAAAGAATAATCAGATTTGCTGACCTGGTATTTATATTCAGAATTCCTCAGTTGGCAGATAAGAATCCTAAGAATCTTTCCCTGTTGAAATGAATCCAGTGCTTGTGGTTCATTTATAAATACTTGGCCTAATAAAACATTTCTGGATTTTTGGAATCCCCAGTTTGCATCATTTAACAGTCTTTTGGATTGTGAACTGAAGGAGTTCTACTCTTGCCAAGGACTCATTCCTAATCACTACCAGCAACACGGTGCTGACTCAACTTTAATTGGTTCAAGGTGTTTCTAAATGATTGATCTCATCTATCCTATTTGTGCTGGCATCTTTAATAAAATCAGTCTATTTTCTAAAGTTATTCACCTAAAGCTACATTTTTGTTCAGCAGAAACTCTATAGCAGCAGCAGCAGCAATTGTGTGGAGTTCTGTGGCTCTGGGAACACAGGCTGAAGGACCCTGGGAACACGGGCTGAAGGACTTTGGGAACACAGGCTGAAGGACCTGGGAACACAGGCTGAAGGACTTTGGGAACACAGGCTGAAGGACCTGGGAACACAGGCTGAAGGACCCTGGCAACATAGGCTGAAGGATCCTGGGAACATAGGCTGAAGGGCTTTGGGAAGACGGGCTGAAGGTCCATGAGAATGGACACCCTAATCTAGGTACCATAGAGCCTGTGTGTGATATTCAATCTGTTGCTTCATTGTCTGAATGGGCTAAGTAAATTTACTTTGATAAGACTCAATTCATCACAAATAAGTGAAGGTGACAATAGTCCTTATGTCATGGGGTGAAGGATTAAATGATTAACATACGCAAAAGCACTCAGAACCATTGACTAATATTGGTGAAATATCTACTGAAGCAGACGCCTGCACAGCAGGGGCTCCCTTCCAGACCCGGGGTTAGGCACAAACCACACTGAAACACCTGTTTTCACAGAGAGAGCCTTTACTAAGTGGGGAAGAAAAGTTAGTGAGGGTTTTCTTTCTTGGACAAAAAAAAAAAAAAAAAAAAAAGCAGCAAATGACCTGGCAGGTGTCATTAAGAAGAGAAAAAAGGGAGGTCTGTGGTAGAATGGTCTAGGGTGCAGTGGTAAAGGAGAGAAGGGGAAGGGGAGAAGGGAAAGGGGCAGGGATATTTGTCCCAAAGGGACAAAGGACTGCCTCTGGATAGAGAGGAGACAGATGTGGCACGTAGGCAAATGGCCGTCTATAAAAGTAATGGGGGAAGTCCCATGTTAGGATGAGGTGTTTAATTTTAACTGGGCATGTTAGTTAGATGAACCCGAGGGGGCTTCTGATTGGTGGACTTTGGTAGTCAGACTCAGGAGGAAGAAGTGGCCAAACAAGGGAATAGACCTTGGTGGCAAGCTTTAGGAATGTAATCTAACAATTTTTATCAAGGCAGAGGGAATTGGGGAGAAGGGCAAGGCCTGCCAGAGTCACATGTTCAAGTGGACCAGTGTCCCTTCAGATACCATATCCAAAACTTGTCCTAAGATTTTGAGCAAATTAAATTTGGGGTAGGGCTTAGGCATTGGTATATTGTACAAATTCTTACATGGCTTTATTGTGCAGTTAGGTTGAGAGTCATTGGACTAGGGTCTCAAAGTCGAGGCTAATAGATGCTGTTATGGTGTATATACTTACGCTTTTGTTATTTCATTTTTTACTGTTTAGAGCTGTTTGTGTTATTAAGTTCTGTTTAGAAGGCATGACACATTAACAACAAATGCTCACTAGCTATACTTTATAATGGAAGATTCTTCATTACTCTTTTTTACACACACATGCTTGTGTGTGGGTGAGCACACATGTGTATGTGTATATAAGCTAGAGGGCAACTTTGAGTATCATACTCAGATAATTCATCCATGTGCTTTGTGACAGGGTCTCCTATTAGCCAGTTTTCAAAAATTAGGCTAGCGTTGTATCCTTAAACTTTACCTGGGGAGGTGCTACATACTGTTCACCCCAGATAGGGATTCCATGACAGACAAAGTACTTATACCACTAAAGCCCAAAATGATGAACCAATGAGTTTTATTGGGGTTACTTACAGGAGAGAATGACTCAAAGACAAAAGCATCACTGGAGCCCACCCCAGCACGGGTGCCAGCTAATAAAAGCTGGGAACCAGGAGCACACTGCACAGTCTGCAGGCAGTTCAACAGGTTGGAGAGTGCCCTTTCCAGGTGCCTCACTTGGGCTAAACCTCTTCCAGGCATCTCAGCTGGCTGGTTTCTGCTTCTCCGACATGACTGGTCTGGTCTCAGAGTCTTCTTTGTAGCTCAGTTTCCTTCGGTCTTAGAGGGACTCTAAGCTTTTGTTGTTCACTCTGGCAGAAAGTGGTCTAGTGAATCTGGTCAGGTTCAGGGACTTTTCAAAGCTTTTCTGGGTTGTTTGCCTTTCTGTTTAAAGAGCTTCCCTGTGGGATGGAATGTTTCAGTCTTAGAGGAAACTATTACACAACAGCTAGACTGGCTGGCCAATGAAGCCCAGGGATACGTATGTCTCTGTCTCCCAAGCATTGATATTATAGGAGTCATTTAAGTGAGATCTGGTGGAACTCAGGTCCATGTGCTTGCATGGTAAGAAGAGATCTATCTGCTTGCCTCTACCTCCTGAGTGCTGTCTATAAAGGTGTCCATCGCCACACCTGGCCCCAGCTCAGATTCTTGATGATTTTAAGTCAAGCAGTTTTTCTAGCTCAAAGCGTGGCAAGTTTTGCACTTTAGCAACTTAAACTCCCTGTCCAATAACATCGTATGGAAATTCATAGCCTCATAATAAATATGATTTTGTTACTAAATCTATGCTACTAAATTCAGGCATGCTCATATTGACTGAATATTTGCAGTCTGATGAGTAGTAATGAGTTGAGTTACTAGGTGGCTACTTAATTATGCTATTGAATGAATTAACACTTCTCAAATGTGGGGAATTCACACCTAGCTTTACTTCCTCTTCCAGGGCAATAAATGCAGAGAAGTAGAGAAAAAACAGCCACCATCTAATTACCTGAAACTCTATAACCTAAAACATTATCACTAAGAACATTACATACCAGTTCTTTCTAGCATGCATATATATGGTGAGATTATACACACATAGGCAAAAGATTAGTCTTCAGGTCATACCACAGTTGAAAATTTGTAAGTATACTATTTTAAGATATTTTAAGATATTTTCTGATAGTGTCATTTATAAGGCAACATAATTTTTAAGTTTTATCTTTAGTATAGTATGCTAGATAACATCAACTCAAGATAAAGAATGTAAGTAAATGGAATAGTGATATTGCTTGGGGCAGATAAACAGGATTATGAAGAATGATGTATGTTATTTCAGAGCATCATTTTACCAATAAATTATTTGTGTTATGGTTAAAAATGTGGGGTTAAAATTATGGAAAAAATATAGGATCTTGAAAGTGCTTCCAAGAGAACTAGTTTATGTTCACTGTTGGTTTTTTGGGAGTGTCCGAATGCATAACTTAATTATATGAATGGATTTAAGAAATGTTAAATATATAAGAATATAGGTATAGGCTCTGATATGGCTTGAATGTATTTCTCAAAGTTAATTTATTGGAAGCTTGTTCCTCAGTTTAAAGGAATGAGAAATGTAAGATGATGAGGTCATGAATGGAATAATGTTATTGCGGGAGTGGCCTTTCTATGAAGGTAGTTCATCCTTCTCCTGTTCTTTCTTGTCACATGAAGCTTGTTAATGAATAGCCAGAAGAACATCACCAGGTGTGGCCCCTAAATTTTGGACTTCCTGTCCTTCAAATGTAATGTAAATGAGCATATACATTCTTACTCTTTATAAATTAGCCTGTCTATACCTGGGCATGGTGGTACACACCTGTAATCTCAGCATTTGGGAGATGGAAGCAGAAGGATTACAAGTTTAATGTGTCAGTCTTGAATACATAGTGAGGACAGCCTGGGCTATGTGGCTATGGTAGATACAATTCCCCTTACTAATTATCCATCCTCAGATATTCTGATACAGCAACACAAAAGGATTAGTAAGACAGTGCCTATAACCTTGGACCTTGGGATCCCTTCCAGGTGCATATAGATTCTCTCAAGCCCTTATCCTGAAACTGAGCACTCATACTGTTGTAGGAATTTAGCAGAGTCACTGTATGGGGTAGAGATTAGAATGAATAGCTGTTTTTATTTTTATTTTTTAGAAGTACTTTGACCTTGAAGAATCCTATGGATTCCCATGATGTGTAGAATTGTTTTGCTGAAAGGGCATTGCAGCCATCCCCTGACTTTGGTCACAAATATTATTGTGTATTGTGCACGATACATAGTAAAGGACTAGAGTCATAGAGGCATGTGATGGTCTCCTTCAGTAAGACATTTAAATTAAGACTAGGGACCTTGGTATGAGGAGATACTTTGTGTAACTTTCAATAAATACGTCTTTGTACAGCTGTTTGTGGTACAAAGTCCATCAGAGAGGCTGGACCTTCCTGCTGCCACATAAACCTTAAAATTTCATCTTGGAGTGCCATCTTTCTTCAACTAACCTGTGATACATAGTGCATGCACCCTGACATCAAACAACATATTGGCCACTTTGTTCCCTCTTTCTGTTCAGTAGCCTGAATCATGCCTGTGTTTTAGGTATTTTTCTTATTGCTGTGACGAAAGCCTTGACAAAAAGCAACGTAAAGGAGGAAGGGTTAATGTAGGCCTACTGTTTGAAGGGTACAATCCGTCATAGCCGAAAAAGCATGGCAGGAGTGTGAGGAAGCTGGTTACACATGTCAACAGTCAAGAAACCAAACGCAGATGTGCTTCTAAAACAGAATGAGTGAGTCTGAGGGAAAGACATGGCAGTGGGAGCATGAAATACACAGTCACGTGGTATTGACAATCAGGAAGCAAGAAGGTGACAGGAAGTGGGGCCTGGCTATAAATCTCAAGATCTACGTACAGTGTCCCACCTCTAACAAAGCTCCGTACATTCCACAACCTTCTAAAACAGTGCCATCAGCTGGGGACCAAGTATTCTAATACATGAGCTTACAGGAGACATTTCACTTTCAAACCACAATAACCTGGGAGACAGTAGAGAAGAGGTATTGGGCATCTTTACTTCGTGCCATCCAATGCCTTTAGTAATCTCCAGTGGCCAAAGATGTTCAAGAATAGGACAATCGCTATGCTGAATATGCCATATATCTAGTTTGGAAGGTGAGTAAGAGACTGTCCTCTCTCTACCAATGGCCATGAGGATCCCATAGTATTGCCATGGGAGAGAAATTGCTGCTCCTGTGTATCTCCCTGAGATGTCTAAGACAGCTGCTTAACCTACTAAGTCTTGATGTCAGCAGACATTTATGGGTAAGGACAGGGACAAAGAAGTTAGAGTTGCAAAGTGCTGGAATACAAGGAAACAAGTAGCTAGAAACTCATTCTAGCAGGCTGACATGTCTGTGGTGCTGCTTGCCAGGACATGGGATGGCAACTAATATCATTAAAATTTGGATTTGGCCTATCTCAGATATCTTCTACTAACAATTGTACCATTTTAAATTGTTATATCCAAACATTGATCTCAGCAAATTTTGTATTGAACATGTATAAAGGATAGTATCTTTAAAAGGTAAGACCTTGTTGTACAGACAAGGTTAAGCATAGACTTGTTCAAGTCTTTAGCCAGTAGTAATTAAAGACTAATTTTGAAACATAGGCAAGGACCTCTCCTTAATTGTTTCTTCATCTGTAGTCAGAGGCATAATAGTACGTGCCCTCATAATTTTTTAAAGAGTTAATAAATAATCTATTTAAGATTCTTGACTTGAACTGTACAGTTTTAGTTATTCTGTTCATTGATTCTTGGTTATCCTAGTAAATTCAGATAGATTATGAGATTCTAAGGGTATTTGGTACCACTAATTTTAAATTAAATAGAAAATAATGTCTTTCTAGCTCAATGGCTGATGACATTTAGAGAACATCGGGAAATCCCATCTGCAAATTTCCAGCTGTGACCTTGACTATCACTACTTCCAGCATCCATCTTCTTTCTGGCAATTGACCCCAACTTGAAGAAGGCATGTGGGCCTAGAGCTAGAAACCACCCATTCTCGACTATCTCATAACTGGCTGTGGTCATTTTTTCTTGGTTTTGCATATGTGTTTGTAGGTGCATGTGTGTGGGTACGTACATGTGTTCACATCTGTGTGGATACCAGAGGTCGATTTGGCCGTTGTTCCTCAGATGTTGTCCATTTTGTTTTTTGAGACTATATCCTGGAACTCACTGGTTATGCTAGTCTGTAATGAGCCCCAGAGCTCCACCTAGCTCACCCACCCCGGGTGTATGTACCACTACACCCAGATTTTTACATGAATGCTGTGGATCAAACTCACGTCCTCGTATTTGTACAGCATGTACTTTACTGACTCTGCAATCATCCCAGCCTAGGGACGATACTGTCTGGCAATGGAATGTGCAAACCTCTGTTCTTCCTCATGAGAAATTATTTATTCTCAATTTCCTATTGTATCTTCATCCCTTCTGAACATATGGACATTGTGAAAGAATAGACTCTACACACAAAAAATAACATGTCCCGAGAAATCTTGGAATCTAAGACAGCATTGATTTGACTGCACAGACAACTTTTTGGACTAGAGCTGTGTTCTCCATCCTGGCTACTGTACATAGCACTAGACTGTTATATAAGTGAGAAATAACCTGTTTTGTTACCATGACTGTAATTTGGAGTGTCTTGGATCAAGAGTTGGGGATGAGGGACTTCAAGAAGGCTGGCAATGTTTCACAGTTTATAGTCTGTGTGGTGGTGTTTGGGAACTTACCTTATTGGTCTGTTTATTACATGTGTGTATGTTAGATTTCATAATGATAACTATTTGAAAACATATTTCATAGTTCTGCATATATATTTATGTGAAATTTCACAAGACCACATACACAGAAAGAACTATGGATTTTCATTACTATTTTTAGGCTGTAAAAATGTGGAGTAGGGAAAACTTTACTTTTTTTTTCATGTAGAGGAGCCATGGATTATATTCTATATGTTCCTTTGGTTGTAGTTACGAGCCATAACAAACTTCAAATAAGCAGATGAAAT
This sequence comes from Peromyscus eremicus, assembly GCF_949786415.1. Classification (NCBI taxonomy): domain Eukaryota; kingdom Metazoa; phylum Chordata; class Mammalia; order Rodentia; family Cricetidae; genus Peromyscus; species Peromyscus eremicus. Next base: position 74,976,510 of record NC_081427.1, read on the forward strand.
GCATTTGCAAGATGTAGAACGCAGTGATACCGGTAGTGATGGTAGCACAGCGGATATATTAAATGTCACTGAGCTGTTCACATAAGGATGGTGATGTGATGGGATGTGGATTTTCCCTACATTTTTAAAAATATTTTTATTTTATACTTAACTTAATTTCACATATCAGCCACGGATTCCCCAGTCCTCCCTCCTCCCATCCCCCAGCCCTCCCCCCTAGTCCACCCCCCCCATTCCCACCTCCTCCAAGGCAAGGTCTCACCTGGGGAGTCAGCCCAGCCTGGTAGATTCAGCCAAGGCAGGTCCAGTCCCTTCCTCCCTACACCAAGGCTGAGCAAAGTGTCCCAGCATAGACCCCAGGCTCCAAAAAGCCAACCCATGCACCAATGACAGGTCCTGGCTCCACTGCCTGGGGGCCTCCCAAACAGTTCAAGCTAATCAACTGTCTCACTTATCCAGAGGGCCTGGTCCAGTTCCATGGGGGCTCCTCAGCCATTGGTTCACAGTTCATGCATTTTCACTAGTTTGGCTATTTGTCCTTGTGCTTTTTCCATTCACAGTCTCAGTATCTCTTGCTCATACAATACCTCCTCTGTCTCACCAATTGGGCTCCCAGAGCTCCACCTGGAGATCGGCCATGGATCTTTGCATCTGCTTCCATCAGACACTGGATGAGAGTTCTATCATGACAGCCAGGGTGTTCGGCCATCTGATCACCAGAGTAGGTCAGCTCAGGCACTCTCTTGACCATTGCCAGTAGTCTACAGTGGAGGTATCTTTGTGGATTTCTGGGGACCTCTCTAGCACTCTGCTTCTTCCTATTCCCCTGGGGTCTTCATTCATCATGGTATCTCCCTCCCCATTCTCCCACTCTGCTCCTGATACAGCTGGTACCTCCTGTTCCCCTAAGCTCTCTTTCCCCCTACCCTTGTTCTCCATTACCGGCCCTCCCACCCCCAGTTTGCTCATGTAGATCTCATCCATTTCTCTGTTGTTGAGTGATCCCTGTGTCTTTCTCAGGGTCCTCTTTACTAGGTAGCCTCCCTGGAGTTGTGAGTTACAGTCTGGTTATTCTTTGCTTTACATCTAGTATCCACTTATGAGTGAGTACATACCATGTTTGTCTTTCTGAGTCTGGGTTACCCCACATAGGATGATTTTTTCTAGTTCCATCCATTTTCCTGCAAGCCTCATGATGTCATTGTTTTTCTCTGCTGAGTAGTACTCCGTTGTGTATATGTACCACATTTTATTTATTCATTCTTCAGTTGAAGGGCATCTAGGTTGTTTCCAGGTTCTGGCTATTACAAATGATGCTGCTATGAACATAGCTGAGCATGCATCCTTATGGTATGATTGAGCATTCCTTGGGTATATGCCCAAGAGTGGTATAGCTGGGTCTTGAGGGAGGTTGATTCCCAATTTTCTAAGAAAGCGTCATATTGATTTCCAAAGTGGCTGTACAAGTTTGCATTCCCACCAACAGTGGAGGAGTTGCTCCACATCCCTTGCTCCACATCCTCTCCAACATAAGCTGTCTTCAGTGTTTTTGATCTTAGCCATTCTGAGGGGTGTAAGATGGTATCTCAGATTTGTTTTGATTTGCATTTCCCTGATGACTAAGGATGTTGAGCAATTCCTTGAATGTCTTTCAGCCATTTGAGATTCTTCTGTTGAGAATTCTCTGTTTAGCTCTATAGCTCATTTTTTTAATTGGACTGTTGGGTGTTTTGATGCCTAATTTCTTGAGTTCTTTATGTGTTCTGGATACCAGCCCTCTGTCAGATGTGGTGTTGGTGAAGACCTTTTCCCATTCTGTAGGCTGTCGCTTTGCCTTGTTGACCATATCCTTTGCTCTACAAAAGCTTCTCAGTTTCAAGAGGTCCCATTGATTGATTGTTTCTCTCAGTGTCTGTGCTACTGGTGTTATATTTAGGAAGTGATCTCCAGTGCCAATGCATTCAAGACTACTTCCTACTTTCTCCTTCTATCAGGTTCAGAGTAACTGGATTTATGTTGAGGTCTTTGATTCATTTGGACTTAAGTTTTGTGCACAGTGACAGATATGGATCTATTTGCAGTCTTTTACATGTTGACATCCAGTTATGCCAGCACCATTTGTTGAAGATGCTTTCTTTTTTCCATTGTATAGTTTTGGCTAATGTTTTGTCAAAGATCGTATGTTCATAGGTGTGCGGATTAATGTCAGGGTCTTCATTTCGGTTTCATTGGTCCACATGTTGGTTTTTATGCCAGTACCAAGCTGTTTTTATTACTGTAGCTCTATAGTAGAGCTTGAAGTCAGGGATTGTGATGCCTCCAGAGGTTGTTTTATTGTGCAGGATTCTTTGGCTATCCTGGGTTTTTTGTTTTTCCATATGAAATTGAGTATTGTTTTTTCCAGGTCTGTGAAAATTTGTGTTGGGATTTTGATGGGGATTGCATTGAATCTGTAGATTGCTTTTGGTAAGATTGCCATTTTTACTATGTTAATCCTACCTATCCGCGAGCATGGGAGATCTTTCCATTTTCTGACATCTTCTTCAATTTCTTTATTCAGGGACTTAAAGTTCTTGTCATACAGGTCCTTTGCTTGTTTAGTTAGAGTTGCCCCAAGGTATTTTATATCATTTGTGGCTATTGTAAAGGGTGATGTATCTCTAATTTCTTTCTCAGCCCGTTTGTCATTTGTATATAGGAGGGCTACTGATTTTTTTGAGTTAATCTTGTATCCTGCTACATTGCTGAAGGTGTTTATAAGCTATATGAGTTCCTTGGTCAAATTTTTGGGGTCACTTATGTATACTATCTTGTCATCTGCAAATAGTGAAAGCTTGACTTCTTCCTTTCTAATTTGTATCCCTTGATCTCCTTATGTTGTCTTATTACTCTGGCTAGAACTTCAAGTACTATATTGAAACTTTACTTTTATAATTTGCATTTTCTTTAATAACCATATGTTACTTTACTTAAAATGTCTCTTAAAATATTGCATGTGACTATAGACTACTATATTTTGATCTACTTTTATATTATTTACATTTATTCACAATCATGTTACTATAAAAACATGTTCTCAAAACTTGCATATATGTTTATATATGAACACATATGTGTATACTATTCATATACAGTTATGTTTTTGGAGAGTTCTGGGATATCACTTCCAACAGTGGTCACTGCTAACAGAAGCACATGGGGATAATGCTTTGAGAGAGGAGAACTTTTACTTTTTATTATAGAGAATTCTGATTTGTCTAAATATTTTCTTTAACAGTGTGTATTACTTTTAAATTTATAGCATTTGCTGAATGCAGTACATTTTGTTTTCTAAGAAGAATTGTTTTGAAGGAATAAGAAAGAGTGGTGGAGCACACCTTTAAGTCCCAGCACTTGGGAGGCAGAGGCAGGTGGATCTTTGTGAGTTCAAGGCCAGCCTGGTCTACAGAGCGAGATCCAGGAAAGGTACAAAGCTACACAGAGAAACCCTGTCTCGAAAAACCAAATATATATATATATATATATATATATATATATATATATATACATATATATGTATATATACACTACATATCAACTTTTTTGGGGAAGGCTCGTCTATAGAAAAAGATATTGTAGAGTAAAACCCTCATCTCCTCTGCTCACCCCTCACATGGCAGAGCCTCTGACAATGGCCTATTTAAACCTTTGGAATTAAGCCACAAAGACAGACACTCTTGAACACAAAACATAATTCCTGGCCAGTAGAAGGTATTCAAGAGCATTTGTTGAGTTCACTGGAAAACAGTACAGTGGTTAAATGATATGTGACCTATTAAAATTTGGCTGCTTGCTATAGTTCAGATTTTTTATTTTTTATGAGAAGGTTGACGTATAGAACATAATTTATAGAAGGCAAGTGATTGGTTTCTGCAAAATTAGTTTCTGTAAAAATAAAAAATAAAAACATTAGCCTTTTGGGCCAGCTAGCATTTTAATACTATTCAAAAATACACTAGATATTTTTAAACTATTAATTAATAATTATATTATTTCCCATTTTTTCTGTGAAGTTCAGAGTCAAGACCTAACAACCAATCAAGAAAACTTAATTTGAAAACCAAATGTATTTTAGGGAGATGAGCTGCTATTAACCAAAGGTCTGATATAGAAACTGAGTAATCTAGGTAGTTTACCATTTAATGCTGATGATTGGATATTATTGGTAAGTAGTAATCTTTTGTAACAGAAACAGTAATACAGATACAAAATTGAACTTCTTACCAAAGTAGAAAGTCCTTGGAACAATGTCTAGTACTGGTCTAAAAATGCCTTGCCCCAAACACTATCCAACAGACATATGTGCTTGTTGAGGACTTGAACTGTGGCTGTGAATTAAGAATATTTTTATCAATTACATAGCATAATGAAAGCTTATAAGATTATAAACTGTTAGTAATATTATCAAAGTAGTAGTATTTTTATAGAGATTATTTGTTGAGTTGTTAATTTGAATATGCTAGGATGAACAAAATCATTATTACAATTCATTTTTCTTGTTCTAAAAACATTTTTAAGTATCTACTGAAAAATTTAAGATAACATATTGTGCTTAAATATTTATTTCTAGTGCCAGAAGAGGATTGAATTAGAAGCAGACCAAGAGTAAATAATCTGTCCTCTATTAATTCCTAGAAAGGGAAGGGACCTTCAAAGAGAAGAAATTTTTTGTTCAAAGGCATAAAACCAGTGGGAAGAGCTGAGATGCTGGGCATCTGTCCTCTGACTCTGTCTCAGTTCTTCAGCAATTCCTTTCTCTTCATGATACAAGCAGTAGTTTAAAATTTGGGAGATCCTTAACAAGGATTGGAAGTAGAAACTGGTGGGGGCTTGGTATTCTATTTTATACACCTCTGTAAACTCTGTGGGTTTGTGTGAATTTCAGAAAGAAAAGGGAAGCCTAAGGGATAAGAAAACAAAAGAATTTAAAAAGTAGTCATAGCTTGACATTCAAGTCTGTTGGTTCCTTAAGCAGCCTTTTCTACTACCTTCTTTCACATCTCTGTTTATTCTCCCTGCACCCTTGGAGTTATTTTATTTTTACATTACTAAAGCAAAGCCAACTGGAACAAACTACTTTTTCTTCAATCTGCAGCTGTAGATGGAAGAAACATAAATCTGTTCTTGCTTTTGTAAGCAGAAGGCTGATGAGAATGATTGGTGATTTTGCTTTAAGAAAATAAAAGTTCTGCCTTCTAAAGGGCACTTGTCAACAGATGAGATGTTTCTATCTTTGCAGATTTTTTTTTCTTTCATTGCTCTAAGAGCTGTTATTTGTCAAAGCATATTGTTAGAATGCAAGTCCATTTAGTTCCAGAACACACAGACTCCATGTTGGAGCAGCTGGACTGAGTTCCTGAATGGAGAAATGACTTCCCTAGCACATTTTAGAGCCACACATCATTCCTAATGATATTCTAAAATACAAATTATTTTTATTTTCACTCCTTTATTTTATAAGAGAAAGAAAAAACTAGTCTGGCATTTTCTATTTTGATGACAGTTTACTTTAAGCATTTTCATCTGTTGACATTCTCAGCCCTGAACTTGAACCAAATGGTCTCTAACCAAAAATGCAAGTGGCCTCTACAGGGCTCTAGGCATAAGCAAATGCTACAGTTTTTCTCTGTTCATCCTTTTAGTATTCTCATTTTCTTCTCTTATTTCATCACCCTCAGTCAATTTGGCATCTGGATCAAAGAAATAATTTGTCTTAAATATTGATATCATTTTCTCTAACCACTTTTGTAGGACAAGTGAAAATGTTGATAAAGTACTTTTAAACACATCTTCAATGTGAATAATTCCAGTTGTCTGAATTCTAATATCTGCTTCTGGCCAAGAGGCTAGCTCGTTTGGAGAGTGCAAACACAATGCCCTAAGTTTGTTTAGCAACACTGCAAAACATGAAAGAGCAAAACAAAAACTATTCCACTCACTTTACAGCAGCGTTTATAAGTAGTTCTGTGCAAATGTAGGGTAATATACACTGGAAGTAACCTTGGCAGGATGAAGAATGAAGCACAGAAGCTTTTGGGCCACTTCAAAAGACCTTCGGGATGACAGGGAGGGGAACACAGGATGAGCTAAGAAGTCTGAAAAACTGAGTGTTCTTGCATCTAGGAATAATGCAGTGCTTAATGCTGTTAGCCTGGGTCTGCTCTCAGATTTCTTTTGCTACCTGGTCTTCTGGTTCCTCAGTTGAGCTTTCCTGGCTTGTTATGGTCTGCTGCCTTACATTTCAGAAGTCAGAATATCTACCCAGAAGCCTAGACTCCACTGTAAAACACAGCAACAGCCAACAAACCTACCACAGCAGACCATGAGTATTGCAACATAGCGGAAGCACAAGAAAAAGCCTATAAGATAGCCTTTACAAATATGATAGAGGTCCTTAAAGAGGAAATGAATAAATCCCTTAATGAAATCTATGAAAACATAAATGGTAGAAGGAAATTAATTGAATAGATCAAGACCTGCAAGTGGAAATAAAATCAATAAAGAAAACAGAAACTGAGGGAAATCTAGACATGAAAATTTTAACAACTCAAACAAGAACCTCAGAGGCAAGACTCACCAACAGAATATAAGAAATTAAAGAGAATCTCAGGCATTAAAGACATGATAGAAGTATTGGATACCTTGGTCAAAAAGATGTTAAATCTACAAAACTCCTGGAACTGGACATCTAGGAAATCTGGGATACTATGAAAAGATCAAATTAAGAATAATAGAAACAGAAGAAGGAGAAGAAACTCAGCTTAAAGGCACATAAAATATTTTCAACAAATTTCCCTGACCTAAAGGAGATGTGTATCAAGGTACAAGAAGGATTCAAAACCTCAAATAGACTAGAACAGAAAAGAAAGTGCTCTGGGCACATAATAAAACACTAAACATATAGAACAAAGGAAGAATATTAAAAGTTGCAAGGTAAAAAGACCAGGTAACACATAAAGGCAGATCTACTAGAATAAAACTTGGTTTCTCAATAGAGACACTAAAAGCTAGAAGGGCCTGGACAGATGTTCTACAGATTCTGAGATACCACAGATGCCAGCCCAGCAAAACTTTAAATCAAAATAGATGGATAAAATAAGACATTCCATGATAAAATAAAATTTAAGCAATGGAACATCTATCTACAGATCCAGTCCTACAGAAAGCACTAGAAGGAAAATGCCAATATAAAGAGGTTAACCACACCCAAGAAAACACAGGTAATAAATAATCCCAGATCAGCAAATCAAAAGAGGGGAAATCATTATCATCATCATCATCAGCAGCAGCAGCAGCAGCAGCAGAACAAAATAACAAGAATCAACAAACATTGCTCATTGATATCTCTCAACATCAATGGTCTCAATTCCCCAATAAAAAGACAGACTACAGAATGGATGCAAAACCAGAATCCACTCTTCTGTTGCTTCTAAAAAACATTGTATCTTAACATCAAGGATAGACATCACGTCAGGGTAAAAGGATAAAAAAAGATATTCCAAGCAAATGTGCATGAGAAGAAAGATGATGTAGCCATTTTAATGTCTAGCAAAATATACTTCAAACCAAAACTAATTAGAAGAGATAGGGAAGGACACTACAAACTTATCTAAGGAAAAATCCACCAAGAGGACATTGCAATTCTTAACATCTACCAAGAGGACATTGCATTCTTAACATCTACGCACCATACACAAGGTCACCCAAGTTTGTAAAAAATACTACAGCTTAAATCACATATTGACCCTCACACACTGATAGTGGGAGACTTCACTACCACACCCTTACCAATAGACAGGTCATCTAGACAACAACTAAACATAGAAATAAAGGAGCTAACAAGTAATGGAACTAGCATATTTACAGAACATTTCACCCACTATACTCTGTACCTCATGGAATTTTCTTCAAAATTGGCCATATACTCAGACACAAAGGAAGTCTCAACAGGTATAAGAAAACTGAAGTAACACCCTGCATCCTATCAGACTACCACAGGTTAAATCTATATATCAAGAACAGAAACAAGAGAAAGCTTGAAAACTCACAGAAACTGAATAACTCACTACTGCATAAAAAATAGGTCACTAAAGAAATTAAAAAATAGACTTTCTAGAGTTGAATGAAAATGAATACACAGTGTACCCAAACTTATGGAACACAATGAATGTGGTTGTAAGAGGCAAATTCATAACACTAAGTGCCTAACCAAAAAAAAAAAAAAAAGGAGAGCTCTCATACACCTGAAATTTCTAGAACAAATAGAAGAATTCACACCCAAAAGGAGTAGACAAGAAATAATCTCAGGGCTGAAATCAGTAAAATAGAGACAAGCAAAAAAATACAAAGAATCAATGAAACAAAGAGTTAATTCTTTGAGAAAATCAATAAGGTTGACAAATCCTTATTGAAATTAACTGAAAGATGGAGAGAGAAGATCCAAATTAACAAAATTAGAAATGAAAAAGTGGACATAATAGACACTGAGGAAATTTAGAGAATCATAAGAACATACTTTAAAAAACTGTACCCTACCAAATTGGAAAATCTAAAAGAAATTGTTAATTTTCTTGATATATACTACTTAGCAAAGTTAAAGCAAGATCAAATAAGCAATTTACATAGGTCTACAACCCCTAGTAAAATGGAGCAGTCATTAAAAGGCTACAAATCAAAAGCCCAGGGCCAGATGGTTTTAGCCCAGAATTTTACCAAAACTTTCAAAGTAGAGTTAATGCCAGTATCCCTCAAATTATTCTACAAAACAGAAGTAGAAGGAACATTGCTAATTCTTTTTATGAGACCACAGTTACCCAAATACCTAAACCACAAAAAGACCCAACAAAGAGAATTACAGACCAATTTCCCTTATGAACATAAATATAAAAAGCTATGTTCATATCAGCATTGTTTGTAATAGCCAGAACCTGGAAACAACCTAGATGCCCTTCAACTGAAGAATGGATAAACAAAATGTGGTACATATACACAATGGAATACTACTCAGCAGAGAAAAACAATGACAGCATGAAGTTTGCAGGCAAATGGATGGATCTAGAAAAAATCATCCTGAGTGAGGTAACCCAGACTCAGAAAGACAAACTTGGTATGTACTCACTCATAGGAGGATACTAGATGTGGAACAAGGATGACTGGACTGCTACTCACATCACCAGGGAGGCTACCTGGAAAACAGGACCCCAAGAAAGACATGGGGATCGCCCAATGACGGAGAAATGGAAGAGATCTACATGAACAGCCTGGACATGAATGGGGGGTAATGAAGGGCAAGGGTCGAGGGAAAGAGAGCTTGAGGGAGCGGGAGATCCCAGCTGGATCAACAACAGAGAGGGAGAACAAGGAATAGGAGACCATGGTAAATGAAGACCACATGAGAATAGGAAGAAGCAAAGTGCTAGAGAGGCCCACAGAAATCCACAAAGATACCCCCACAACAGACTGCTGGCAATGGTCGAGAGACAGCCCGAACTGACCTACTCTGGTGATGGGATGGCCAAACACCCTAATTGTGGTGCTAGAAACCCCATCCAATGACTGAGGGATCTGGATGCAGAGATCCATAACTAGGCCCCGGGTGGAGCTCTGGGAGTTCAATTAGCGAGAAAGAGGAGGGTTTATATGAGCGAGAATTGTTGAGACCAAGGTTGGATAAAGCACAGGTACAAACAGCCAAAGGAATGGAAACACATGAACTATGAACCAATGGCTGAAGGGCCCCCAACTGGATCAGGCCCTCTGAATGGGTGAGATAGTCGATTGGCTTGATCTGTTTGGGAGGCATCCAGGCAGTGGGACTGGGTCCTGTGCTCATTGCATGAGTTGGCTGTTTGAAACCTGGGGCCTATGCAGGGTCTCTTGGCTCGGCCTGGGAGGAGGGGACTGGACCTGCCTGGACTGAGTCTACCAGGTTGATCTCAGTCCGCGGGGGAGGTTTTGCCCTGGAGGAGGTGGGAATGGGGGGTGGGCTGGAGGGAAGGGGAGGGGGGTGGGAGGGGGAGAACAAGGGAATCCTTGGCTGATATGTAGAACTGAATTGTATTGCAAAAGAAAAAAAAAAGAAAAAAAAATTCTCAACAAAATACTTCCAAACTGAACCTAAGAACACATCAAAAGATCATCTGACTATGATCAAATAGACTTCATCCCAGAGAGACAGAGATGGTTCAATACACATAAATTCATAAATTAATTCACCATAAACTGAAAGAAAAGCTACATGATAATCTCATTAGATGCAAAAAAAGCCTTTGACAAAATCTAACACTGCTTCATGATAAAAGTCCTTGAGAGATTAGGGATACCAGGGACATACCTAAGTATAATAAAAGCAGTTTACAACAAGCCCATAGTCAATATCAACTTAAATGGGTAGAATCGCTCTGTCTCCCCAATTATTTTGTATTTCATTTAGATCACTTTCCAGGAAGCTTCTACCATATTAGGATTCCATACTGCCCCTCAAACGGCCCTTTCTCATGAAATTTGCAGGCAAATGGATGGAACTAGAAAATATCCTGAGTGAGTTAACCCAGACAGAGTCCCAGTTGGACATCTCTTGTCACCAAATGGAGCTTCCAGTACTGGGACTGGGTTACATCTAATTGAGTTGTTGGCCAAAGGGTTCCATCGCAAAGAATCTAGCTGTTGCCAAGACTATAGGTTGCTCTCCTACTGACAGCAAGCTTCCATTGCTGAAGACAACACCTACACAACTCATTGAACATAGAGAAGTTGAGCTGGTGCCTTCGTAGAACCTTCACCCCATGTGCTAGGGTCTTTGGTACAGGAAGGTACTCTTCAGGATTCCAAAAGAAAAATGTAAATATCCACCCAGCCACAAATTCTTTGATCTACAATGGTGTAGAGCCTGCAAGATTTGCTAGGGCAACAATGGCACAAAATTTGTGGGAGTAACCAACCAATATTTAATTTGACTTAAGTTCTACTTCACAAGATGGAACCCATACCTGACACTGTTTGGGTGACCAAGAAGCTGAGGCTAGATAGGCCAGGGATCTAGGGTAAAACTAAATACTACTGTTTAAAAAAGAAAAAAAATAGTAATAAAATGACTCCTAATGACATTCTGCTGTACTCATAGATCAGTGCCTTGCTCAGCCATCATCAGAGAAGCTTCCTTCTGTAGCAGATGGGAAGAAATACAGAGACCACAGCCAGACATTATGCAGAGTGAGAGACTTTGGAACACTCAGTCCTAAAAGGGATGCTTTCATCAAATTCCTCTCCTCAGGGCTTGGGGAACCTTGCAGGAGAAGATGCAGAAAGAGAGTAAGAGCCAGAGGGAATGGAGGACACCAAGAAAACAAGGTCTTCTAAATCAACATGATCAAAACTCATATGAACTCACAGAGACTGAGGCAGCATGCACATGGCTTGTATGGGTCTGCACCAGGTCCTTTTTTATATATTGTCTTCCAGTTTAGTGTTTTTATGGGATTCCTGAATGTTCGAACAAGTAGGTCTCCGATTCTCTCGGACTCTTTTCCTTCTATTTGTTTGTTTGTTTGTTTGTTTTTCTAGACAGGGTTTCTTTTTATGTAGCCCTGGCTGTCCTGGGACTTGCTCTGTAGACCAGGCTGGCCTTGAACTCACAGAGATCCACTTGCTTCTGCCTCCCAAGTGCTGGTCAAATTTTTGTTTGTTTGGGTTTTTTTTTGTTTTTCAAGAGAGGGTTTTTCTGTGTAATAGCCTTGGCTGTCCCAGAACTCAGTTTGTAGACCAAGCTGACCTTGAGCTCCCAGAGATATGCCTGCCTCTGCCTCCTGAGTGCTGGGATTAAAGGTGTGGGCCACCAAGCTAGGCTACCTGTTTGTTTTCTAATGAGAGACATAAAAGGAGGGGAGATGGGGAGGAATTGGAAGGAGTAGAGGGAGGGGAAATTGTAATTTTTATGTGGATATATTATGTGGGCAAAGAAATCTATTTTCAATAAAAGGAAAAAGAACCACAAAATATAGGTAGATATACATGCAACCAGTGTTGAGGACCACTATTTATAAAAACATCAGATCTTGAGAGAGACTGATATATTTGTAAAATCTAGAAATTACCACTTGCTAGTTATATATCCATGGGCAGGTTACTTAGTTTCCTTAAGTCTCAATTTTCTTATCTGTTAAATGGGGACATATATGTACCTTCCTCAAGGTAGCTGTATAGCAATTATCAGGGTTCCCCAAGGAACAGTGGTTAAAGTGGGTCTCAGCTGTTCTGCCTAATGCAGTAACCACCTGTCACATGTAAATGTTTAAATTATACAGTTAAATTGTTTCTCAAGTTTCACTTTCACATTTCAAGTGTTTATCAGTTACAGGTGGCTAGTGGCTACCACAGTGTGCAGTAGTGATGTCCAACAATGTTTTTTTGTTTGTTTGTTTTTTGTTTTTTAATCTTAGAATGTTCCATTCACTGGAAAACTACTCTTTTAGGCCTGCTTCGATAGGATCCAAGTATCCTCAGAGAAAATTCATTTCTAACCCTGTTTGGGAAAATCCAGCATTTCAGCCTCTACAAATTATCAGCGGACCTTCTGGCCTGGGCAGAGATGTGAAGGAAATCCAGGAACAAGGCTTTGTGCAAATACCTTTGTCTCTTGTTCCTTTAGACCCATAAATGAGCTTACCTGCAAGTAAACAGGCAGTGGGAACATCCAATCAATTGAGTACACTCTGATCTGGCTCCCCTTCCTGCTTCATTTCTGAAGACACACTCACCGTTTTTGCTGTTTAGTAAGTTTGTTAAGGTGGAACATTAACTGCTCTGCCATTTGTCACTACCACTGGCAGTGTACTGTGAAGCTGTTGCTGCTCTGTGTGTGTGTGTGAGTGTGTGCCTGTGTGATTGTGACCCTGTGTGAGTGTGTGTGTGCACCTGTGTGTGCCTGTGTGAGTGTGTGTGTGTGTGTGTGTGTGTGTGTGTGTGTGTATGGTGGAAAGTGCAAGAGAGATGATAGAACAACCTGGCACTGATAAGAAATATTACAGTCAGTTGGAAGGGAAAGGCCATAACTAGGCATACCTTAAGGTCTTAGCTGTAATATTTATTTCAGGTATTTGGTAGGTCTTCTAGTCTAAAAAGTCTTTACTACTATTTTGGTTTGCCTGTAGTATATAAGAGCATAAAGTTCTGAAGTTCAAACCGTGTACTAATATTGGTTTGATAAGAGACCTGGGATGATTTTCTTAACCTTTCTAAGCCTTGATTTTTCCATTTGAAAAATGGGATCAGTATTGGTATCTATATCTCATAGAATTAATTAAAAATTACATATATATATATTTATATATATCCTTATAATACAGTCCACTACTGGGGAAATTCTCTATGAATTAAAAAAATATTTTAAGATTAAGTTTGGAATGGTGGTGAATACCTGTAATTCTGGCATTTGGGAAGTGGAGGGAGAGTTCAGAGTTCAAGTTTAGCAGTGGCTTCATAGCAGGCCAGTCTGAGCCACAGCTGTCTCAGACAAACAGACACCAGATAAAAAGACAGGCAGAAAATAAAAGAAGATTATTTTACTGTCAGTTGACACACAATGTGACACTCCCACCAAATATTACACATAATATTTTACATATCCTCAACAGGACTTTAAAGTGTATTTAAAATCTACTGTTCTCATCCTTTTGCCTGTCTTTTAGAACGAGGAGGCCTATTTCTCCAAGAACATTTATAGCCACTGTGTTATGTAAGCCCTCACTGTGCTACTGTACGGGTAAGGCCTAGCAGCTGGGAAAGTAGCAAAGTCTGAAGAGCAAGTAGAGCCTGCTTAGAGTCACTGTGTGTTAAAAATTGCTAATAGAATCAAGTAGTCTCAGGACTAAGGCTGGTAGAGATTCCTGATGTAAGGAGACCATAACCTGCCTCTCAAACTTGTTTTGTCTCACAGAAAGGATGTTTTTGTTGGCAAAGCTACTTTGTTATTTTTTAACACTAAAACATGGCATAGCTTTGGGATTTTAAATTATTTATATATTTCACACTATTTTGTAACTCGTGAGACTATGTGCAGTGCCTTAAAGCACTGAAAATCAGCCCAGTGAGTTGGAGGTTATCATTTATTTTTAGTCGGGAAGCTGTGCTGCTTCATATAGCTGTTTTCCCAGCTGAAATAACACAGCAGATTGGTGATGTTTGAACACTGTTAATTGCTGAATGTTCTTAAACTAGTAAATAGGTCTGATTAACTGGAAGCCAAACAGTAACCCAAACAGACCAGAGCACGTGTGATAAGATAAACACTCTATTAACCTTAAACCTCCCCTTTGGATCATTTTCTGGTGGTGTGAAATGTTAACCTAAAATGTTTTATTTTCCATTTAGGAAACTGTTCGGCATATGAAAAACTAAAGTGTTGATGTATGACTAGTAGTTGGTTATTAGCAATGCTAGCAGAATACCATTAGTTTATGAGGATTAATAACAAAGATTAGTTCATCTCAGAAACCCCTGATTTACCGTTCATCCTGTACCTTCCCAGTTCTCTTTGGAAAATTACAAACAATAACAATTTAACCAAGAACAAAGCTTTCCATACAATGTAATTTGGGTTCTTTATGAATCATTTTTTATCTCAAGGCTAGAAAATGTTTTAGAATAAAACTCTACAGCCAGGCAGTGGTGGCACACTCCTTTAATCACAGCACTTGGAGGCAGAGGCTGGTGGATCTCTGAGTTCGAGGCCAGCCTGGTCTACAGAGTGAGTTCCAGAACAGCCAGGGCTACACAGAGAAACCCTGACTCGAAAGAACAGAATAAAACTCTACTTCTGCTCACACTTTCAAATAATCATTGGAAATATAGCTGTAAATTTCCTTCCATTGTCTATGTTCCAGAACATTCATGTTAAAATTAGGTTTGAGCTTATATTTTAAATTAAGCATTAATGATGTGAACCATGCTTATTCTTTTAAACATGAGACAGAGGTTGGACAAGAGTGGCCAGATTACAGTGTAATGTCCAATCAAGAAATGTCATGTTAGAGTAATGCCAGCTTGCCTTTTTAGCTTAAACAAATGTTTTAAACTGTTTGTGTCTTGTATTGATAAGGGAACTTCCTCATTAATAATACATAGAGGGCCGGGCGGTGGTGGCGCACACCTTTAATCCCAGCACTCGGGAGGCAGAGCCAGGCGGATCTCTGTGAGTTCGAGGCCGGCCTGGGCTACCAAGTGAGTTCCAAGGAAGGTGCAAAGCTATACAGAGAAACCCTGTCTCGAAAAACCAAAAAAATAAAAATAAAAAATAATAATAATAATAATAATAATACATAGAGACAAACTAGTTTTCTAAAATACTTTCTGGCCCAGAAATTCAATGTGCTTAATTCTTAAAAATTTGATGAAACTTACTTCCTTGACTCACTATCAGAAAAAAAGCAAGTGGAAAAAACAAAAACTTCTAAAAGTACCGTAAGCTACAGTTAAGGATTCAGATACATTACCTTCCAGGCTTTTGGTCTGTGCTTTAAAAAGTTAAAGTTGAAGGCTGACAGAATGGCTCTTGCTGACAATCCTAGACACTCACAGAGCAGGAAAGAGAGAACTGACTTCCAAACAACTTGTCTTCTGACTTCAATACAAATGACATGGCATATGCGTCCACACACAGATACACACACACACACACACACACACACACACACACACACACACACACAAAGTAAATGTAATTTTAAAAATAGAGTTGAGCTTAAAAAACATATACATATCCTTAGTATACTGTTTAGAAGCTATTTATAAACATTTTAAAATGATTGTGAATATCAGCATGTATTTTCCTGTTGGACATTTTCATGGTATCCTTTAAAAATATCACAAGACTGAGGTAGTGCTGCTCATTGGTAGAGCATATATGCACATTCACATTTACAAATTTTAGTATAAGGGTCACTCCTTTCTCTGTCTTAAGCATTATGTCTAAAAACTAGAATCTCAGGAGTAGAATGCCAGGTCAGAAGGCAGAAAATGTTAAGGTCCTTCTGTATGTGCTTTTCCAAGGAACTAACTAAACGGTACCATAAAATCACACTATAGGAAAAATAGCAATTTTACCACAATCTGGACAACACTGAATGATTTTACCAAGAATTCAGTGTATGATTGTCTTGTGTTTGGTATGTTAGGATTTGAAATTTTAACTAATCGGGAAGCCATTTATTCCAGATGGCCAGTTTGCTCACACTGGGAAGAGCTATATCATGGTCATACGAACGGTGAACTTTAAAATTGCAGGTTGGCTTGGCACAGACTGTGATCATGATCCGAGAGCACCTAAGTATAATAACACCATCTTTTCATTTATTTTACTCTGGCCGCTTTTAGAAAGTATTTGAGGCAACGATGGGTTCCACTTTCAGAAATGGCTGAGATAGATATTGCTGAGCTTCCCCATTTTAGATAAAAACCAAAGACAGAGAAGCTAGAAGTGGGTACTTGTGGTACAGGAGAGCAAACAGAAGCATAGGGCCCCTCTGGAACATTCTTGCTTGCAGAAGTGAGGAAACTTAAGTAAAACCCAAAAGCCAAGGACAAGCTGTTTAGGTTATCTGATTTCATTTTCACCATTAAGCTGTAGTACCCAAACTGTGTATTCTTGGCATAAATGCAGAAATATAGCAATGAAATAGAATAGCAAGTTCAGAAATAGATCCCCCCAATGAGGGGAAGAAGAGTATATATCACAGTGTTCAACCAACCAAATAACTGTATGGAAAAGTGAACTTTGACCCTTCAGCACTTATACAGACATTAACTCAAGATGGATTAATGCAAAAGCTAAAGCTATATTTATGACATTGGGTTATACCTGTAGTTCTCAGAAATTTCATATCCCAAAGTCAGTTGCCAATGTATGGAGATATATTTGGTAGTTATAGCTGATACAACTGGTATCTAAAAGGCAGTGGCTTCTGTTATATTCTGTAAGGCATGGGATATCCTTCCAAGAAAGTTCAAACATCAGTAGTGCCAACTTGGAGAAAGTCTAGTTCAAGCAACAATTTCTTAAGTGAGTTATAAAAATTATGCATCATAAAATAAAACAACTGATAAAACAGCAAAGCTTAAGATTTTTGTTCTGTGAAAGATACATCAGAAAATAAAAAAAAAAGTCATCAGCATGAAGGAAATATTTGGAAATGTATCTGACAAAATATTTGCTCTAAAATATATGAAGAGCTCATATACAGAGATGGGAGAGAGAGAAAGAGAGAGGGAGTTGGAAAATTATTTTGCTATTAGATCAGGCTGGTCAGGCTGGCCTTGACTTTGTTATCCTCCTGCCTCAGCTTTCTGAGTGCTGATATTACAGGCCCATGCCACCAGCTGTCTAAAGAGGACACATTTAAGGCTGGTGCTAAGAATAGTTTTATAATTGTGTACAATATTTAGCTGCAAGGCTCAGTAGCTAATACAAAAATGAAATCTACTTGTGAGCATTGGCTACTTTTGGATAGCTATGATCAAAATACCCAGCAGAAGCCGGGCGGTGGTGGCGCACGCCTTTAATCCCAGCACTTGGGAGGCAGAGGCAGGTGGATTTCTGTGAGTTCGAGGCCAGCCTGGGCTACCAAGTGAGTCCCAGGAAAGGCACAAAGCTACACAGAGAAACCCTGTCTCGAAAAACCAAAAAAAAAAAAAAAAAAAAAAAATACCCAGCAGCACAACAAGGAGGAAAGACGTAGTTTGCTCACTCGGTCAGAGGCTTTGGTCCATGACTGCTGGGCTGCTGAGCCTAAGCAGAGCATCATGGTAGTAGGGGCATGTGGTACACAAGGTTTCTCACTGTATGTCTGGCAGGAGGGCAGGACCCAGTGCCAGACACAACCTTCAAAGATAGGCCTGCAATCACTGCCTTCTTCCCACTAGGCCCCATCTCCCCAAATGAAGCCACCATCTGGGGACAAGAGATTATGATGTGAGACTGCATATACAAAGCATAACAATGTGCTATAGACTGCCTTTCTTTTTTCTTTCTTTCTTTCTTTCTTTCTTTCTTTCTTTCTTTCTTTCTTTCTTTCTTTCTTTCTTTCTTTCTTTCTTTCTTTCTTTTTCTTTCTTCCTTCCTTTCTTCTTTCCTTCTCCTCCTCCTCTCTCTCCTCCTCCTCCTCCTCCTCCTCCTCCTCCTCCTCCTTTTTTCTTCTTTTTCCCTGAAAAGGGTTATTCCTAACCTGGAATTCTCTAATGTCTTCCCTCACACTCCCTCCTGAGTTCTGAAATCATGGGCATGTGTCACATCCAGCTGCTTTTCATAAACACAAGAGTGTTGGTATGTCTCGATGGTAAGATGTGGGAGGGAAGAGGCTGGTCCCAAGGCATTGCTTTGCTGATTTCAGAAGGGTGGCAGAGGCAACGAACTCTAACTAGTTTTTGAGTATATATTAAGATAATACTAAAACAGTGCCTCAAAATTGGCTGAGCAATCCTAAACTTTTAGCGGTAAGACCCAATACTCCTCTATGATAATTTTCCTCTCCCTGGTGAATCAATCTCATCTTTCATGCCCTCCTTCACAGTGATAATTATTTTCTTGATTCTGATAATGTTATAATAGTTTGTCTAGAGACCTACTTATTCTAAAATTTACTTATAAAAATATCAACACTGAGAAGTTTGTAGAAGGGCACACTAGTATGTAATTATACTGAACCAAATGAAGACATCTATTATCACTGTCACAGTTGTTAGTGATATGAATCTGAGTCTCTCATGTCATAACAGCTGTCTTAGAGTTTCTATTGCTGTGAAGAGACACCATGACCATGACAACTCTTATAAAGGAAAACATTTAATTGGAGATGGCTTGCAGTTCTGAGATTTAGTCCATTATCATTATGACAGGTAGCATGGTGGCATGCAGACAGACATAGTGCTGGAGAAGTAGCTGTGAATTCTACATCTTGATCTGCAGGCAGCAGAAATGAATGTCACACTAGACCTGGCCTGAACATTTGAGTCCTCAAAACTTGCTCCCTTGTGACACACTTCCTCCAACAAAGCCACATCTCTTAATAGTGCCACTCCCTATGAGCCTGTGGGGCCATTTTCAAGCAAACTATCATAGCAGTTAGCCGGGCGGTGGTGGCGCACGCCTTTAATCCCAGCACTTGGGAGGCAGAGGCAGGTGGATCTTTGTGAGTTCGAGGCCAGCCTGGTCTACAGAGCGAGATCCAGGAAAGGCGCAAAGCTACACAGAAACCCTGTCTCGAAAAACAAAACAAAACAAAACAAAACAAAACAAAACAAAAAAACCAAACTATCATAGCAGTGATTAGCAAACTTGGTGAATGTAAGAATCAACTCTATCATATATTCGGATATATATATATATATATATATATATATATATATATATATATATATCCCCATGCTCCCTAGACAGATAATCTGATTCAGGTTAGCTGGACTGGGGCTGAGGATTATTCCTTCTAATAACTTAATTAGAATCCATATGCAAGCAAGTCAGAATCCGGCTGGTCTACAGACAGCACTTTTAAAACATTGGCCTGTACCTGAACCTCTTACATATCTTCAAACCTTATTTATTCCCACTCATCAGTGTTAGTCTAGTGGTACCTAATAAAGTGTTTGCTTAAAGGCTCAATGTATTGATAATAAGTAATTGGCAAACTGTATTAAATATGGTAATTAATACACTGGTGCTGCTCAAAAATCTCTGAACAAAATTATTATAGTGCTTTAGTGTATAGTGATTTAACAGAGTATCTAAGGGCTGGCTGTTGGTGCAGTGAGCTCCTACTAAAGACTGGGTTCATTTCCTGTGAACTACATTCTGAAGTTTGATTCACATATTTACCAGGGGAAATTAGAGCCGTCTGTCAGACATATTTATCACTAAAGAGAGTGTCTTTTTCCAGAGCCTCTGCTTAGATTTCAACAGGACTTACCCTCCTCCTGCTCATCTCACCTTCTTTTCTCTGATACTATCTCTGTGTATCAGAAACTTACATTTGAGAGAAACAGCATTTGTGAAATGGAACCTTCTTACACATAGTTATGTATTGATGGTGTAGAGATAACTTAATCACAGGGTTCCAGATGAAAGCCTGGTTATTTCTCTTAGCCTCTGTTCATTGTCTGCCCAAGTCTATTTGAATAGCCAGGTGTGATAACAGAACTAACAGAAGGTAGACGTGGCTTGGCATGAACAGAAACTGTAGGTATAAAGACCCTTAGTTCAAAGCACTCAGAGAGGCTGAATCTACTCACTGACTCTGTGGACAGGAGTCTCTTGCTTCCCATTTCCACTATGGGAGTTTCAAGTGCTGTCCGCTGTCGTTTTCACTGTCTTTGGATTTTCTTGGTCTTCCATTACCTATATCCAGGAGGACCTTGCCACATGTGGAACCTCTGTTTTATAGTTATTTCATCAAAAACTCTTCTGTCGAAATCTTAGCATACTGAAGACAAGGTATTGAGACTGATTAAGAGTTCTGTAAAAAGATGAGTCAGCTGCAGTCAAATGGCTCATGTGTCTTTTCTCTGAATTGGAAGACTGAAAAAAAATAACATGTTCTAGGGACTTCTGAGAGATGGGGAGTTGGAATGAGTAGGTGGAAGACTGAAAAAAATATAACATGTTCTAGGGACTTCTGAGAGATGGGGAGTTGGAATGAGTAGAGAGAGTAAGAGTCATAATGTTGAGGAGAATAAAGAGATTTTGGAAGTTGTACTCTGGCCCCATAATGGAATACTAAATGATAAAGAGAGAAGGGACTCAAAGGATTTAGGAAGGTCAATGATCCATTTACTTGACTTTGTAAAACAACAATTCTAGTGAAGTATCTTCTACATATCATAAAATACCCATTTAACATGTAAAATTCTATAATTTTAGTAACTTTTCCTAGTGGCACAACCATCGCCATAATTAGTTTCAGAACATTTTCATCCTCCCAAGAAGACACCCTTATTGTAGCTCTTCTCCTTTCCAAATCTAGGTCCAGGACACTACTGATCTACTTCCTGTCTATAAAGCTGGCTTTGTTGATATTTACTATAAGTAGAGTTGCACAATTGTTGTTTCTGGCTTTCTTTTTGTATAGTAGTTCTGAAGTTCATCTGTAACATAGAGTTTATTGCTAAACAGTATCTTATTGCATAGGTAGACACATCTAGCCTATCTGATCCCTGCTTTTAATACATGGTTGTTTCCAAATTGGGGATGTTATGAATAATTCTGTTGTAAACATTCTTGTATTAATATTGGTATAGATGTATACTTTTAAAAAATCTTTGTAAATACCTAGAAAGTGGAATTACTAGATCATTTGGTAGTTTTACAATTAATTTTTTGAGAAACTGCCCAACTGTTTATAAAGCTTTAGTAACACTTGTAACTCTCTGCCTTATTTACTGCAGCCATTCTAGTGCATGTGTATGTGTACTACCTCATTCTTGTTTTCATCTTCACTTCCTTAGCTAAATGGTACTGAGTACCTTTTCATGCCTTTATTAGCCATTATTCACTTGTATATCTTCTCTAGTGAAACATCTGTTTGTATAGTTTGTCCACTTTTGGTAAGGCCCCTTGTTCTTATCTTAAAAAAAATCATGCTATAAAGTTATGATGCTCTCCCAGTGCCAGGCACTGGAATACTCCCTTCATGTTGTTGGTCATGGGAGTACAAGAGATCACCCAAACAATATGAGCTATTGCCATTGGTTGCCACCCAAGAACTCGAAGATAGAAGGTAAGACACTGTTGTTGAAGACACTTTGGACATAGGATTTGGAGGAATTGAGCTGGAACTGACCTGGAAGCTTCCTCCATGAGGACTAGCTCTCATAGTAACTGAAAGTGCTATGAAAACTGCCAAGAGAGAAAAGCAATCAATGGTGCTACCTAACTATAAAGACTGTGAACCATAACAATGACCACCTTAGGAAGATATCCCCAATGATGCAATAGTGGCACTTAATATCTTGGGGGGTAACCAACAGCCATCTAGTTGGACTTAAAGTCTACTCAATAGAATAGAGTTCATGCCTAGTGCCATAAACCTAGCTGCCATAAACCCATGACTGGTGAGGTCATAGACCCTAGAGGAGAACCTACATCTGCTGCTTTTTCAAACCAGTATAATTTCTAACTGCATTCTAATACCCACTATTATACCCACACGTAATGGTATCTCTCACTTCTCATCAAGTAAGTTTCTTTTTCAATTAGACAGAAACCATTACAGAAATCCACAATGGTCAAAATGCTGAGAATGCCCAAGTGACTATGGGATGCTCAACACCACTGATACATCTATTATAACAATTCCTAAACCTAAGGCTCAGGGAATATCACAGAAGGAGGTGAATAAAGATTGTAGGAGCCAGATGACTAGACAGCTGCTGTGAGACAGTGTCTTCTATACATGACAAGGAGTTGTACCTATGAATATCGACAAAATGGTCACCTAAACCAGTCCAGCACAGTGACAACAGCAGTTGACATGCCTACATGGATGGGGAAAATCTCACAGGGCCCCACTCCTAGATGGAGAGCTACAGGCAATTAATTGCTACTGAGACAGGAAGATTATGTCTTCCCCAGGCACAGGCCCCTGATGGGTTATCGAATCCCAAAGGGCCAGCCTTATTAAACACATGTGTATATGAGCAACACTAAAGTAGACTGTGAAGGATGCATCTATAAATTGTGTGTGTGTGTGTGTACCAATGTTAAAAGGAGTCATGAGTTTGAGAGTGAGAGGGACATAGGAAGAGTTTGACGGGGTGAAAAGAAGAGTAAAAATATAAATAAAAAATAAATGAATGAAATTCTCAAAAAACTCTTTAAAACTAAAAATCATATAATATTTCTTCATATATTTATTTTTAAAATATAAGATATTGTTATGTAGTTCAGACTGGCCTGGACTGTCCTCGCCTCACCTCTTGAATGCTGAGAACACAGGCATGTGCTACATACCACTATGTATGTATTTGCAAATATTTTCCCCAAGTCTACTTATTCTCTTTCTATTCTACTAATTGGTGTCTTTTGTAGTGGGAATGTTTTACATTTGTATGGATTCTAATTTATCTAGATTTATATATTATATGTTTTTGATATTGTATCTAAAATACCTTCACCTAATTTAAGGTCACAAAGATTTTTCTCCTGGTTTTCTTTTCTTCCTTTTTCTGTTTAACTCTTATATTTAAATATATGATCTGATCTAATTTTTAGTTAATTTTTATATGTGGTATGAAGAAAGGCTTTAAGCTCATTTTTTAAAAAAATCTAGATATCCAATTGTTCTCCCTTGTCTCATAAAGAGATTTCAGAGCTGAGTGCTTGGTTTTGTGGTAGGCACCAGGGACATAAAGGAGAATGACACGATTTCCAGCTCCACACACTGTCTTTATACACAGCAAAGCACATGTCCACAGCCCCAGAAATTACAGCACAACTCAAGCTGGTATTTCAGGAAGAAGGAGTCTGAGCTTCAAACAACAACAGCAAAGGATTGGCTTTGGCGTCTTCATGAAAAGACAAGTATATATGAGCTTCATAGAACAAAGTGGCTTCAACTTCTTTGACTTCTTTATTTTCTTAACATAGTAGATGACCACTGTTTATTTTGATGTATACCTAAAACTTTGAGATTAATAAAAATTCAAGTATTAATGTTTGCTAATGAATTCACACTGGGTATGCTTAAAGCTGCAACTATAATGGTGTCTTAGTCCTAATTATCCTTCATGTTGTGCATCAGAACATGTCTTCTATGTGGACATTATAAAAAGTGTCCCCAAAATGGCTTAATGGATGAACACTGGATTAGGAATCAAGAGACTTAATCCATCATCTTGACCCATCATCTCAGATGCATCAAACCTAATGTCTCAGCCCTTCATTTGCTTTCAGTATAAGAAGAGAGTTAATTTCCAAGATATTTCTAAACCAAAGTTCTGTTTGTTCAGTCAGCACTTG
Source organism: Peromyscus eremicus (assembly GCF_949786415.1). Classification (NCBI taxonomy): domain Eukaryota; kingdom Metazoa; phylum Chordata; class Mammalia; order Rodentia; family Cricetidae; genus Peromyscus; species Peromyscus eremicus. Next base: position 75,000,547 of record NC_081427.1, read on the forward strand.
TTGAGTACTCACTGTGAGCCCAACAGTGTGAGCCACTGTTAAACGCGGTAAGACACAGCATTGTACTACCATAGACAGGAAATGGGATGACAGTGTCACATTTTGTGCTTGCTCTGTGATTTTCCACATCTAGAAATGTACATTTCTTTATGAGAGTAATTAATTGGGGAGGAAGAAGGAAAACGGCCCAAGATGAGCTAATGGGATGTATCTGCAGGAGAGAAGTTCATTTGTAGATGTGTAAACTAAGAATCCAGTATGTGTGACTATCAGCACCCTTTGGAAAACAGTTCCTCATACTGTGATAAGGTGTATTCATTTACCTAAGAGAAGTGAAAGTGAAAAATATAAAGACTTGGAAGTCTATAACAAACCTTGGTGGATACTAGGCTTCTAATTTTCTTTATTGTACTAAAAGTCATGTATTTCTGATACTTTTCCCCCGAAAGAACAAACCTATAATAACAATATTTTGTTAAGAATAAGTTCATTTTAATACATTATAAGAAGACATATCTGACATAAGTCAGCTTCCTAATACCCCTGTCAAGATTCTGAGTTACCTTCTTTTTTTGTTTTTGGTTTTTCGAGACAGGGTTTCTCTGTGTAGCTTTGCGCCTTTTCCTGGAACTCACTTGGTAGCCCAGGCTGGCCTCGAACTCACAGAGATCTGCCTGGCTCTGCCTCCCAAGTGCTGGGATTAAAGGCATGCGCCACCACCGACCGGCTCTGAGTTACCTTCTTGAATACAGTTTTTAAAATGCTGCATGCAGCACCTTCAAACTTGAGCTTAAATGTCCCAGTGAGCTGTTGTGTGGCACACAGACAAAAAGTTTTGAAAACTTTTGATACTTTGATTGGAGTTCTCTCTATAATTTTGCCTAGTTTACCTCTGTGTACAGCCACACACCCACACCCACCACACCCATGTTACTTTAGTTGTAGAGAAGTTAGGACAGTAGTTAAACTGTAAAGCTATAAGTAAACTAAGCTTATATTACTTCCATATAACTATATAATCTTGGTTTGGCAAATGTAAAATTTAGGATCAACCATTGTTTAAGTATTCTTTTATATGTCTTAATTATGCATTGTATATTGAAATGCTTTGCCTTAATCTATTAGTCCAGGTTAGTTGCAAATGATAAAAATCTCATTCAGAATAGCTGAAGCAAAAGCCATATTTATTGTTGGCTCTTTTAACCATAAAGTCTAGGTGTGGACTTGGTAATGTAGCTAAATCCAGGAGACTTATAAGAGTCCTGTGTCCTGTGTAATTCATTTCAGCATTCCTCTAGGTACCAGCCTCATCCTTGGGCAGTTGCTCTGCAAGTGATACTCAACGATGACATAGCAGCTCCAGACTTACTCCGTGTTTGGATGTCAAAATCAGAAGAGGACTCTTCAGAGTTTATACAGATGTCACCAGAGGCTCTGGTGAATCCAGCTTGAGTCCTGTGCTTACCTCTTGCACCAATCCTCATAAGGAGCAGAAGACTGGCTAGTCTAGGAACCATCCCGGCTCCTGAAGCTAGGAAAGAGAAACGTCGACAAACTCTTTAGACATACATAGAGGAGAGAGGATCAAGTCTTGTGTATGTCAGACACAAACACAGGGTGTGCTAACATGTGAGAAGGTACTGTTAAAAATCTTTACATGTAAGTAGCACTGGTGTTCACTGGCCATGAAGGTACAATTCTGTTAGTAGAATCATTGCATTATTATCTCAAATATTATAGTCTATTTAACTTATTCCTTGAGTAATCTTTTTTGTGATAATATGAAAGCTTTCATGTAATTGACATACATTTTGATATTAATTTTCAAATTGTATCATTTTATGAATATTCTATCAAATTGTATTATTTTATGAATATTCAATATCATTGAATTTTCTTATATAAACAATGACAATTTCATAATAAAGCTACAAATCATAGTGAGAGACATTATTAAACCATAGCTGTCTCTGATAACTTAGATCTGCTGATGTAGTTAGTTACTAATTTAAAATTTAAAAGTAATTTTAATGGAATTTATTTCAATGCCTTGTTGAAGACTAAAGAAGGGTTTTGTAAGTAACCACAATTATATGCCTCCAGTAAACCACACTTCAATGTTTAGAATATTTTCATTCTCAAATCATGACTCTGATCAACTTTTAGAAATTGCAGAATATATACTCATGAATTTTAAATAGCAAGTCTATATACAGTATTTTCATCTTATCAATTAGGACAACAACACTTTCAGTACCAAAACCATGTCGTATGTACAGATCAAATGAACATTTAAATATAACATAGTAGAAATCTTTGCCTATCAAAGACAAATAATAAAATGTAAGTTGACTTGGGCTTTAGAAAAAGTAGTAGAGGGAGAAGTACATTCATTGTTACAATAGGCTGTGTTCTAGTATTATCATTAGGTCTTCTTGGACCATGTCCAGAGCATGCGCTCTCTCTCTCTCTCTCTCTCTCTCTCTCTCTCTCTCTCTCTCTCTCTCTCTCTCTCTCTCTCTGTGTGTGTGTGTGTGTGTGTGTGTATGCATGTGTATAACCAGAATTCCCATGCTATGGTTAATTTTAGCAAGCCATATCTCATTCTTTTAATCTTTGCCGTATAGTCAGAAGCAGCATGTGTGAGGATGTCTTGTTCCTAGGAAACACACTGACATATTTAGTGGGATGGGTCAACTTACTCTCTGATGGTTTAGGACAACAATGATCATAACATGATATTCTAGCTAATGAATGTCCCATGATTTAACTAGCCCTATGCAATAATTATATGTGGACACAGATGAGAAATCTGGATAACCAGCTCAGGTGATTAGTCTTTCTTCATGTGGCTTTATTATTTGGCTGGAAATGCTACACCTTCTAAAATTTTATTCCACAGTCATAGACAGTAGGGAGAAAGGATGGAATAGCAGTTCAATTAGAAATGGCCCACTGGGCCCTCGTGGCAGTGACTGAAGATATTATTGCAGGATAAGGCTTCACCACACTTCAGCTCTATGAGAGCAGAGGGAAATGCAGCAAGCTTTCAGATAGACAAGGTCAATGTGGTAGGTAATAGAACAGGTCATGTTAATGAAAACATTGAAAATACAAGACAGAACAGAACAGGAGCACCAGGTAAGAAAATGGTTTCCAACCAGAATTCGATGATCAATAAGTTAATCTCAAGGGCGGCATGAAGATAGTTTTAGATGGGAAAGACTGATAGACATCATCTTCCTTGTAGCTTTTCCTAGAGATCTACGGAAATAGACGATTCAAGAAGACCGAGTCCTCTGCCCAAGACACAGAGATTCAACACAGAGATCATCAAGAAAATGTCACGAGGCAGCAAGTCTGGGGTCCACAAGTGACCAACTGAAGCAGGAGACTAGAAACTTCATGATGCTGAGAGAGAGGAAGTGACAGGGTAGTTGATCTTGTAAGGCTATGGCACTACGAAGTGATGACAGTGTGGTGGAGCTGATGGAGCATGTCAAAGATTATTAAGGAATTTTAGCACAAATATCATTTAAAACAGTTTAATAACTAGAAGAAATTCCTATAATCACAGAATTGATTAGTTGTGGGAAGAGTGCCTAGAGACTACTGATAAATGGGTTACCAGATTTTTCTACTGTTTATGTCATCAGGTGTATCAGTTATTTTGATGAAAATTAAAACCAAGGTAAAGTTGAAGCTGTTCAACATAAGATAAGCTATTTAAAGATACTGATAATAGGAAAAGCTAGATGTGGGATAGATGGGAACTCTTCACAACTTTACTGTAAATCCTAAACTGTTATAAAAAAGACAGTTGTAGGATTGGAAAGATGATGGCTCAGTTGTTAAAAGCGGGGCTCACAACAACAATGAAAAATATAGTTGCTTTTAAAAGCCAGAGAAACAAAATGAAATAATGTGATATACATAGCACTTAGTACATTAAATATAACACAATAGATTTAAAGAACATAAACATGTATTATGTTGTTAATAAATATTACCTGTACACATATATTTCAAAGTATTCAATATCCCCCATGTCAAGTTATTATTTTTCACAGAACCACAGGCTTTAAAAATAATATCTATGCTTAATTAATTGGCAGACATTTTCCCATTAGTGGATTAATATAACCTTGGATCATTTTCCCCTCTTCACTCCCATTCCAGTGTCTTAAACACCGTCAGTTCTGCCAGAGTGATTGGGGAGGGCATGGCAATATAATACAGCTGAGAAGGGGTCACCATATCTACAAAATGTGCTCTCTGTGGAGTCTTGCTGCTTTCCATTCTCATCAGTTTGGCTTAGATCAGTGTCAAAGGTAATCGGTAATGGTCTGAAGGTGTAGGGAAGGAGGAGATCTGATGTTGAGACGAGGAGTGTAATTCTGGCGTTGGATTTCAGTGCTTTATGATGCCCCTTGTTGCTGTCATCATACAGGCACAACATAAAAAGACCAGTGAAACAAAACCACGCTGAACAGCCAGTGTTCTCTAGCACCTTTTAAAGGCAGTTTTGCTTATTTCCTTATTTCACATAGCTCTAAATCCCCTTTTATGTTTTTAAGTACTACAATTTTCAGGAAACACCTCACATACCCTCTTTTCTCTTGGCAGACCTAGCAAATGGAAATGAGAGCCCACAGTAGCTAAATATCGAAGCTTTAAAAATATATTATAAAAGCCCTAATTGGCATAATAACCTATAATTTTCTTGTCTTTTTTGGCATTACCCATGTTAAATCTTGTACTTCCAGTTTCCCTCAATCACATAATTATCAGATATTCTTGTGAGTTTTAAAAGCTGGTTTTAAAATCATATTCTTCAATTAATTGACCAGTGTGCTTCCATCAAGTGTACTCTCTTGTGCTTGGATGGGACATAGTCTAGGTTCAGTAGTAAGATACTGTGAGGGCTTTTCCCAACATTTCCTTGTTGGATGGTGCACTAGTTGCTGGCTGAAGTGAGGAATTTTAGGGGTAGTTTAAAGTAAGTTCTTATTGTACATGCAAATTGAGCATTTCTGGGTACAAACTGGATTGACCATCTTTGGTTTTGTTGATTTTCACCATTTCAGTAATAGCTAAATAAACATAGTTTCTTTGGCCTTTCCTTGATTTTTGAACTAACTTGTTATAGTTAAGAACAGAATGTCTAATTATCTCACCTCAACCGGCATTTGTATGCTGAGGCTTTCACCTCCAATAATGGTATTGGGGGTGAGGTCTCTGGGGAATGGCTAGGTTTAGAAGCAATTATGAAGGCAGACTTTCAAAGGGGTGGGGGTGGGGCTTAGTATGCTTAAGAGGAAAAAAACAACCAGTATCTTTCCACTCTTCCTGTAGCTGCATACCAAGGAACGGTCATGTGACCAGAAAGTAGAAGATGGCTGTCACCATGCCAGGGAGAGGGCCCATAGCCAAGAGCCAAATCTGCTGGTTTCTTGATCCTTGACTTTCTAGACTCTAGGATTATGACAAATATCTCTTGATTAATCTACCCAGTTTATGATATTTTGATATAGCAGCCTGGGTTTATTAAGACACAGGACATCTCCTACATTTCCAACATCATATTGAATTCAATATAAATACAATAGCTGTAGACTCCATATAAATGGGGTAGGGCTGATATTACTGTTGAACTTCCTTTGGACCTAGAAATTAAGGTAGCTCCAGGACCATAAAACCAAATAAAATTGACTATTTTAGAGGTTTCCATAAATTCCTTATTTATCCTTTCATTTCATCACGCTCAGATTTTGTCAGCCTAGGGAAGTACTTAAGCATATATGAAGTTTTTCTTTTCCCTGGTGTCTGTTCCCACTCCAACTTGGTTATCATGCTTGCTTGCCTTAGGAAGTCGCCGTTCCCCTCCTTACTCCTCAGCCCGTGCCTTTGAAGGGAGACTTACTTCATCAATGGCTCTAGGGGAAAACATTTTGACCAAGTCTTTTTTAAAAAAATCATTTCTTTTATTCTTTGAGATTATAATGTAATTACATCATTTCCCCCTTCCCCTACCTCTCCCCACCTCCCCATTTACTCCACCCCCACTCTCTTTCAAATTTATTGCCATTTTGTTTGTTTTTAAAATCATGTCTTCAAATGGAGACTGCTAGAGAATTACAGTTTGCTAACCACACTCTCTGGGTCTGAGATGAGCATGTGACTTACTTCAAGCCAGTGTGAGAGAGACCAAAGGTTTTGCTTGATATTACTGGGGCAACAGCTTTAAACCCACACAGACGAAAACAATGCTGAGAGATGGAGTAAGAGAGAGAAAATTTAGGTGATACTGGAACTGTTTGTAGCCCAGCTTACAGTGAATTTTTGATCATGTCATCTAATAAATTCCCTCTTTGCTTTAGATGGTTTTAAATTTGACTTAAATTTAAACCAAAACATTGCTTAGTAACATGATCACCAAGTTCATAGCCATCAAAAAGCATGCAGAGCTAATCTGCCTGCATCCTGACTGCTCCAAGCTGAGCTACTTTGCTCAGTCACAGTCGCTGCCAGGGTGCTCTGTCCTTACTTCAGGCCTGAAGCAATGCACTCAGCTGGCCATGGACTGAAACCTCTGGCACCTACACTTCCCTACAAAGGGTGATTTTTTTTTTTTTTTTGAGAGCAGTGATCCATTAAATCTTCAAAACACTCTTGATGCTACAGCCTTGTTCTCATTATACGGAAAGAGAAGGAGGATGAAGAGGAGGGGAGGAGAGGAATCAGAAGGAGGGAAGAAAGGGAAGGAGGGAGAGAGGAAGGGAACAGTAAAGGTCTAAAATGTACTATTTCTCTTTCATTTCTAAGATATGCTTACAAAATATTGCTAGCCCTCAATAAAATAACCACTACTTTTTTGGGGTGCCAGAAAATAATTGTTATTCTCAGAACAAGAAGTGACTTTTTCACAGGATGCTATTCAGTGACTTTTTGTTAGGCTTAGAACCTTTATTATTTCTTAATTTGAAAATAAACTTGGTAAGTTATGTGGTACTTTCAGACTTTATTGAATTCATTATGATATCTAGATTTATTATAATATCTGGATATTGATTTCTGAAATGCAAAATAAATTTGCTGAGCTTTCTTTAGAGAGAAAGACAGACAGACAGACAGACACACACACACAAAGTGGTGGGGAGCAGATACACACAAGTGGGGGTTGGGAGGAAGAGGAAAGGAAGAGAAGTCCTTTCTTTCCCAGGTCAGCCCATTAGCTGCTTATACTTTTAGAAACTAAACAATATTTCATATTATGTATTTAAATACATTCTTATAATGTACTTAAGTTTCCTTTTTTTTTTTTTTTTACTTTCTTTACCCTAAATAAATAATTATGTTTTGAGACTAACAGCTCCTTTTCAGAGCCTCTTGTTGCTTAGGTTACTCAGCTTTTTGTTTGTCCTAAATTTATATAGGCCTCATATGTAAAAGGTAAAGTTTGGTCCAGAACCCTTCCAGTCCTATGAATTCATAGAGATGTATTTTTTTTCATACCATTCTACCCATGATCTGTAGACACTGATAACACAATTCCTAAGTAAAAAATGCATTCATAGAGTGCTCAATCTTTAGAAAAATGATGCCTAAATTTTGCTACTCCTATGACTCATCGTTCTAATTTTAGAGCATTTTGAGATATATGCAGTAGGTGATTAGCAACTATCATAGAGTGAATCATGAGCTCCTCCCTGCATCCTGGTTCTTCCTATATCTTTGTTGTAGTCAGGGTGTATTTGATCAATTGTGCCATTTTTAGCCTAATTCTTAAGAGGCTTTGCATGCTTCCCCTGCCACCGGGTATTTCTGTTTCTGTAAGCTCAGGAGAATAACACAGGAAATACATCTACCTTTCAGAATGGGAACTGGAGCTAGTCTAGGCACTGAAAACTGATCCCAGCTTGATCAGCTGACTTGTGCAGTGAAGATAAATAATTATTAAGTCTAGTGTGGCCTAAGACAGCATTTTGTAACAACTAATTGACATGATAGGCACCCACAAATATAATTATAGAAAGATAGACAGTGATATGCTTTGCTGTGCATCCTGCTCCCCAAAACCCAGGCTCCTTCCAGTGTACCAACAAAATAACTGCTTTCTTTGTTGGTTTGATATTCATTTTCCTATAGTTTCTTTATAGCAACACAAACCAACATGAATATATATTGACATATATGTATACATACACATGTAATATGTAGGAAGATTATGTAGTCTTCACTCTTTTACTCCAACTTGCTTTATTTATAATTTCTTGGGTATGCTTACATACATATCACTATGTAGAAAACATTCTTAGTTTTCTGCAGCTATGTGATTGTCTTAGTTAGCGTTTCCATTGCTGTGAAGAGACACATGACCACAGCAACTCATAAAGAAAATTTAACTGGGGTGTCTCACTTACAGTTTCAGAGGTTCAGTCTATTATCAGCATGGCGGCATTCAGACAGATGTGTGTTGCTGGAGAATTTCTCTCCAGCTCCCGCCACCAAGTCCCACCAGTCCCAGAGCCCACTTATAAAATAAACACACAGACTCTTACATTATTTAAACTGCTTGGCCATTAGCTCAGGCCTGTTATTGTCTAGCTCTTACTCTTATATTTAGCCCATTTCTATTAATCTTTACTTTGCCACATGGCTCATGGCTTACTGATACCTTACATCTTCCTTGTCCTGATGGCGGCTGGCAGTCTCTCTCTCAGCCTTCCACTTCCCAGAATTCTTTTCCTTGTCCCGCCTATACTTCCTGCCTAGCCAATGGCCAATCAGTGATTTATTTACTGACCAATCAGCAACACACTTGACATACAGACCATCCCACAGCACTTCCCCTTTTCTTTTCTTAAAAAGGAAGGTTTTAACTTTAACATAGTAAAATTACATATAACAAAACAATTATCAAGCAAGAATTACAGTTACAATATTAAAGAAGAGATCCTATCTATCTTATATTTGTAAGTTTAAGGTTTTATATCTAACTTATCTTTTATTATAACTAAGGAAAATTGTAAGTATCTAGTCTTTAACCACATCAAAGACCTCAGAAGGATATACTACTACCTGAGAAATGGAGAAGGATATAAACAACTTTTAGGAGTCTTGTAGGGTAGACAGAGACAGCTGGCAGCCTGGACAGTCATTCAAAGTTCTCTTGTAAAGTTGGGGCATCTGTCTTCAGCCCACAGGCCTAGAGTCTCTTATTCACTTTTCTCTGTGTCCTGTAGAATGTCTGGCAGTTTTCTCTGCAAAGCAGGAACCTGAAGGACCATTTTGTCAAGCAAAGTTCAGTGGTCACCTTTGTATGGGTCCTGCATGTCCAGTTGATCAGACAGTCCAGGCAAGAACAGTTTCTTGCCCAAATGGCTATTTTTGTCAAGGTGAAGATAAACTCCGTATGGAGTGTCTTCGATGCCCATCCTCCTCTCTGAAGTAAATCGGTGCTGTCAGGAGCAGACATGTCTCACTGTCCAAAAAGTCTAAATTTTTAAAACATTTTAAATGCCATATTCTGTAGGTCTTTGAAGTGTTTGAAGACTACCTATCTATCTGAAATATATCTATGTATACCTAGAAGACTTAACTAACATGGCTACAAATATTATCATAGATGACTAACTATTAATCTATTTTTTAATTATCCATTACAATTTTAAATGAGTTACATAAACATAATACCTCAAACAAGAATAGAAATATATATACAGTATAACAAAATTAAGTTTAAATTTGTATCAATAAACTAAAATCTGTAGCAATGTAAAACATTTTAAACAAGTTGTTACTCTTTAAAAGTAGGTTCATTAATCTACCCTTTCATCCTATCATATCTAAACTATCCCCTTTTTTGTTTTAGAAAGAGATTGTATTTATAATCAACCTGATTTAAATAAAAATATTGTTTTTTCTCTGTCCCACACCAGAGGGCTCTTCTGATTTGGGACACAAGAATCTCTTAACCATTTTTTTTTTTTTGAGCAATATGTCTGGGTTTAGAGGGGGAGTGAGCCAATTCCATCTCTAAAGCCAGCTTGGTATATCTGGGAATTTGGGCATAGCTTCTCTTACTACTTCCTGCTAGAGGGGGGCGCTGTATCTTCTGGAGACAGAAAAAAAATTTTAGGATCATGGAGTAGTCCGTGAGGCTGTGTATCTGAGCCAGTTGACTTGAAACCATTCTGGATGTTGAATCATCTGGGCCATGGTGTCATTGGAGACCTTTCAGGGGGTCTTGGCTGGTCAAACCTGATGTATCTTAATCTGGAACAAATCCATAGTCTCTGGCTTTCTGTGGAAACAAGAGCAGAGACTCTTTTCCAAAGCAACATATCCTTATATCCAAATTTTGAAGTCAAGGTACCTTTAAAATATACATTTTGGCATAACTCAACAGCTTTTACAATCAAATGTTTTTCTGCAGTTACGAATATCAAAGAGAACATAATCCAGATTCTCTGTGTGGTAGTCATCTTTACGTGGCTTATTTTTTTATATTAGCGTGAGCCTATTGCTTTAAACTGCAGCCTTCTAAGCCTGAAACAGCGCAGTGGCTGCTGGCTCCGCCCACTTCAGCTTCCCAACATGGCGGCGGTCCGCTTTCCGCCAGCTCTGGGAGCCATAACTCTCAGAAATAGTGGGTCTACACTTTTACCAAAGTAGCGTGTAGCCCAGAAACCTCTTTTTTTGTTTTGTACTAGCAAAGGCTAAATTCACCACACAGTTTAATGTGCTACTTGCAGAGGCCTCATTCCCACCATACTGCAGGTCGAGAGCGCACGCTAGGAACCCGCCAGTAGCTCAAACCGGCAGCTGCCGCTTATTTGAGAGAGACAATTAGGAAGCTGTTTTAGGTCCGTTTTAGAATCTTTTTTCTAAGTTTTTAGGTGGAAACTCTTGCCACCACGTTGGACGCCATTTGTTGCTGGAGAATTTCTCTCCAGCCCCCGCCACCAAGTCCCACCAGTCCCAGAGCCCACTTATAAAATAAACACACAGACTCTTACATTATTTAAACTGCTTGGCCATTAGCTCAGGCCTGTTATTGTCTAGCTCTTACTCTTATATTTAGCCCATTTCTATTAATCTTTACTTTGCCACATGGCTCATGGCTTACTGGTACCTTACATCTTCCTTGTCCTGATGGCGGCTGGCAGTCTCTCTCTCAGCCTTCCACTTCCCAGAATTCTTTTCCTTGTCCCGCCTATACTTCCTGCCTAGCCAATGGCCAATCAGTGATTTATTTACTGACCAATCAGCAACACACTTGACATACAGACCATCCCACAGCAGATGTGGTGCTAGAACTGAGAGTGCTGTATCTTGTCTTGCAGGCAACAGGAAGTCAGCTGAAACATTGGGAGATATGCTGAGCATAGGAAACCTCAAAGCCCATCCTTACAGTGACACACTTCCTCTAACAAGGCCATGCCCACTCCAACAAAGCCATTAATACCTCCTAATAGTGCCACTCCCTATGAGATTATGGGGGCCAATTACATTCAGATTACCACAGTGATAATACATTAGATAGCATTTTAAAAGAATCCACTCATCCATTGATGGATACTTGGTTTGTTTTCCATGTTTTGCTATAATTCAATTATGTAAGAATATTGGTAGGAAAAATACTGAGGATAAGAAATGTTCAAACATCAAATTTTGATAGTTACTGCCAAACTATCCTGCATAAGGAAACAAGGGATTGTTATTTAGTAGAGGTACTGTAAATATCTGACAGATTTTTCTTTAACTTGGAGGGGGAAAGTTAAGATTTTACACAGGAAACCATCCAACAGACTTGTTACGACATAATGTGCTTGTCAAATTGCTTTCTAAATAACCACACTCACAGAATAGTGCTGTTCTCAGCTTTGGTTAGGGAAGCTTTTTCTGTATAGCCACTAGTGACTTTAAATATTCATAACCAATCAAAAGACACAGAGCAAATGACTGCTGAATGCACATTCACAAGTGATACTTGTGTATCACTTCCTCCAAGGTTCAGGGAACATTGCAGAACAAAAAAAATGTAAAGTGGAAGGAGAGGGTAGGGAAAGACATGGAATGCTGACTTCTATGCATCACATGACTGTTGAACTCCTGAATTCACAGGAGCTATGACTACCTGCACAAAATCCCCATAAGACAGGTCCCATCAAAACCCTGTCATGGAGGATTACTATATAGATAAGGGTTGGTGGGAGAGGCAAAGATACTTTCTTGGTGCTGTAATCACTGATAAGGTGTCCATAGTCCTATAAACCAACTCAGTCAAGCTCTTGTAAACAATCTTAATGAAACTCACTGATCTACACAAAGGAGAGTGCACACTGATCTACACAAAGGAGAGTGCACGCATGTGCTTGCATGCACACTCACACTCACACACACACACACACACACAAACACACACTTAAACATATTCAGAGAGGGGGGAGGAGGTAGAAGGGGAGCTAATTAAGAAAAGGGGCTTAGTAGAAGCAGGAGGAGCCAAAGAGAAGATTCCCAGGTGTATGTGTGAATATGATCAAAACATATTTATGTACAAGTATGAAAATGCCACAGTCGAACCCATTACATAGAATTAACATATACTAATAAAACATTTACAAAATCTGTGATTGTAAATACTGGTTGAAATTTTATAAAGCATGTTTTTGAAAATGTGTGTCTTAATTTTCCAGTGGATAACTCATCTCTGAAGCAACTGAAAAAATCATCTTGGGTCTGGAAAGATGTCAGTCATTAAGATTGCTTACTGTTTTTCCAGGTGACCAGTTTGGGTGGTTCACAATTGCTTGGAATTCCAGCTCTAGGAAATTCAAAACCCTCTTTTAGCCTCCATGGGAACATGTACACATGTCATACACACATACACACACATACAAACACATACACACACACCTGTTTAAAAATATGTTCATTTAATTCTATGCATGAGGCCTTGGGTTCAATCTCCAGCACTTAAAAAAAAATCTCACATCACTAAGTTATAGGATAGTATGCTGGTTTTACAGAAACTCGGAGAGACAGGTTGATTTTCCACTATCACTCAGAGAGTGAGATGATAGTAAAGGTCAGTAATATCTTTTGAAAATTTACTATATACCAAGAATGTTCCTAGGCCCACTTTTATGGGTCATCTTAATTTTCACAACAATGTCACTCTTAATGTCTTCACTTTACACATAAATAAGGATTTAAAGAAATGCAAAGACTTTTTCCTGGTTGTTCAGCTAGGAATGGTAGTGTTAGCCACATAGTCCCAGGTTTGTTATTTGGTCACTTTGAAATGTGAGTTTAACTAGATGCTAGGATTCAGAGCATAGGTAAAGCTGTGGAGGTATTTTGTAGACGTGATTCAAGTCCATCTTCTGTTGGCTTTAGTGAGAGAGGTTATCCTAGATTATCTACTGGGGCCTGACTCAGTCAGTTGAAAGGCCGTAAGGACAGAGCTGACACACATCCTCGAGGAAGAAAATCCTCTGTATGGGTTACAGTCTCAGCTGCCTGAGGTCTCTAGCCTGTTCTCTCTGGTGACTTGTGCTGGGTTTCAGATTTGCCTAACCAGCCCCACATTTTCGTAAGCTAATTTTACACACAACTTTGTTAACACTGAAGTCTTTGTTATTGTTTTGGTTTCTGAGAGTATCTCAGGCTAGACTGGAACTCATAATCCTGTCCCCAGCCCTTGCTGGGACTGAAGGTATGCACTGCCACACCCGGCTCACAGTTCTCTTAGTCACACATCTCCCACTGGTTCCAACAATGTGCTTGTTCACTGACTGATTCATTTGTCTATGTTCAAAGCTCAAGCAATAACTAGAGGCCTGTACTCAAACTTGTATATAGCAAATTAGGAGTCACTCACGATACTTACCATACCGTGTCTCTTCTGTTGAGTTTTACATTTTGTGCACTCCAACATGATTAGCACCGGGAAGGAAAGCCCCAGGCCTTTCTTATCTCACTTTGCCTGTGCTGTGTCACACGCACAGAACACAGCCCTGTTTTCAAAGTCACTGTCACATTTCCTTTGCATTTTTTCAAGTGTGAGGCAATCTTTTTTTTTCTTTCAGCTTTCTATCTTAATCTTTACTTCTTAGGCTTCTAGGAGTTTAGAACTTGCCATCCTCTTTCTTACCTATGGTTAAATATTATCCTAGATAATTTAATCCTTAGTGATGGAAAGAGGTGGAAGTCTACAAGCATCCTCTGGGGCTAGTGTGCTCAGCTGTTTTAATCAGGACTATAGACTTTCCAGGGTGGACCTTTGGCAAATATTGGCAAGTCAAGTTCTTCAAATTTAAATTTCCTAATGAGTACAGTTGGGGGTCAGAGATTTGACTACCACAGATAAATCCTAATTCCAAAGTGAAAATATTATCCAAGAGTACAACTGAGATGTCTATTAAATGGTGGATACCCAAAAACCACTTTACTGTATTTGTCTTCTAAGTAAAATATATAGTTTTTTTTTGTTGTTGTTGTGTGTGTGTGTGTGTGTGTGTGTGTGTGTGTGTGTGTGTTTCCCTGAGACAAGGTTTCTCTGTATAGTTTTGGTACCTGTCCTGGATCTCACTCTGTGGACCAGGCTGGCCTTGAACTCACAGAGATCCACCTGGCTCTGCCTCCTGAGTGCTGATGTTAAAGGTGTGTGCCACCACTGCCCAGCAAATATATAATTTAAAAAAAAAAATTCTCTAACCTCACATCAATTGGGCTCAAAATAAATCCTGTGCTAAAAAGACAAGAGAGCCTCTCCAGACTTCCCTGTGACTTACCAAGCTCATTTTTCGTTGTTAAAATTCCAGTTAATACTTTCATTTACTATGGTCTCAAGTTTCAAGTTCTCAGAGATGTGGCTAATGCTAGAAATAAATAGCAATTGGTAAAGCATTTGGATTATTATCAAGCGTCAACTCACCTTTGTTCTGGAGCCCCAGCAAACACTCATTTTATGAATATTCTAGTAAGTAGATACAAAACAGTCGGTTCCTCATATTAGCATCTATCAACCATAACCCAAGTGGAGACTTAGGATTTCATTCTTGGACATGGCAATGGATTAAGAAATTTATTTTATTTGTTTATATGGATCAAAACTCTAGGAGCTGACCGTATTGGTTTACATGTCACAATGTTTTTTCTGCATATTTTCTTGGTGGCTAAAATGGGGGAAAGTTAAACATGTTAAACTTTATACTTTCCAAATTTACACCTTCTGAAGGAATCCAACTTGGGGGTGTATTTCCTTACAAATTCCATAGAGGAGAAAAGGGTTGACAAAGAGACTGGACACACAGACACCACCTTTTCCAGCAGTTTACACAGACAGCTCATCAAGCCAGTGCAGGCATCAGATAATCCAGAGGAAAGCTAAAAAGCCATTGTAGCTTTCTTTTTGTTTTTGTTTTTGTTTTTTTCAAGACAGGGTTTCTCTGTGTAGCCTTGGCTGTCCTGGAACTCGCTTAGTAGACCAAGCTTGCCTCAAACTCACAGAGATCCTCCTGCCTCTGCCTCCCAAATGCTGGGATTAAAGGCATGTGCCCCTTCAGCCCAACTCTAGTACACATTTTTAACCTCCACACTTTATCAGCTCCTAGAGTACATATATGTACATGCATATACATTCCTAAACACTTTGGGAATCCTTGGAGATGGACTAAACGCAGTTTGTATAGTGTAATTTCTGTGAGCCTTTAGAACCAGAGCCAGGACGTCATGATTTGAATAGAAACGCCTCCCACAGACTTGTATTTTGATCACCTGGTCCCCATTGGGAGCATTGTGTTAGTAGGTGAAAACTTCAAAAGTTGGTCTTGCCAGAGGACATAGGTCACTGGGGACATGTCTCTGAAAGTTCTTCGTGGTCACTAGTTTCCTGGCCTTTGCTTTTTGTCCTCCATGAGGTAAAAGCCTTCTCTACCACATGCTCACCACACCATGATGCTCTCTCAAGCACACGGGGTGAGCAAATGATATAATGTTACTTGTATTATGTTTTCAGGACTTTTAGGCTTAAGTAAGCACAAACATGGTGGCAGGAATGCCAGCCATTGTCACTGTTGAGCTTCCATTACGGCAATAGGACATAATTCATCAACAGCTGAATTCTCTTCTCCTCTTCCTCCTCTCCCCCTACACTCCTTTCCCCTTACAATCCACATCTCTTCTCCTCTCATCTCTTCTCCTTCTCTCCACCTACACCCCTCCTCTTCTCTCACTTCTCTCTTCCTCCTTCTTTTCTGTCCTTACTCTTTCTTTCTTTCTTTTTCTTTTTTTTTGAATCAAGATTTCACTATGTGGCTTCCACTAACCTGGAACTCATTAAAGTTTATATAAAGCAACACACACACACACACACACACACACACACACACACACACACACAGAGAGAGAGAGAGAAAGAGAAGAGAGAGAGAGAGAGAGAGAGAGAGAGAGAGAGAGAGAGAGAGAGAGAGACTTAACGGAAAAAATAGTCCATGGATTTGATAGACAGGAAGTTGGGGAGGGGGGTTTGGAGGGAAGAAAGGGAAAGGGGAAATTATTTTAATCTCAAAAAATAAAATAATTATTAAAATATGGAAAGCCATTTGAAACAGGATGGACTCAAATTAGTAATCTTCCCGCCTTAGCCTCCCAATTGCTACGATTCCAGGTGTATGCTGCAATATTTGGTTCCAAAATTGTTTTCTTAAAGTGGGTTCTGTAATGAAAAACAACATTTTGCAAGGATCAAGGGTTTTTCTAAGTGTGACCCACTCAGTTCTCCTCAGTATATAAACTGTTCAGGCAGGCTCTGAAGTCCTTGTTATAAACTCTGTTATTAGGTGGCCTGAGTTTGAATCCAGTCTTCTCATTTTCTAGTTGCATGATTTGTCCTGAGGTCTATTCACACTGCTCTGGATTACCATCTCCCCCTTTTAGGCACATGGCTGGTTTGTATCACTGCAAGTAATTTACGGCCATGTGACTTTAGGGAGGAGAGCACTCAGAGTATAAAGCACCAAATTCTCTTCCCTTTGCACAGCAACTAGCTTCATTTCAGACAACAAGTATGCCATATTCTACATCCTCGAGTAAAAACTACAAAGAACAAAATCCCAGCTGTGTCATGATGGACAAGTGGCACAAATGACTATAAGTATCTACTGTTTGGAGTCACTGAGGTGTTGGGGGCTGTTAATTATTATGGTCTCACTCTCTTCAATAACACAGTGACCTTAGATGAATATTTAACCTCTGTTAGTTTCCTTATCTATAGTTAACAATAATAGTATCTAGTGGGAATTTTTGTGTGAGGACTAAGGGAGTTAATCCAGTTAAAGCGCTTAGCACATGACCAGTCCTTAATTAGAGTTGCTTACCATTATCACCATTTTATGGTGGTATTTTATTTGTACTGAAATGTAATTTTAATTGTATGTTAATAAATAAAGTTGCCCGGGAGTCAGAGCTATTAGAGCCACAGCAAGAGCGTGGCGGTGGTGGCGCACGCCTTTAATCCCAGCACTTGGTAGACAGAGCTAGGTAGATCTCTGTGTGTAAAAGGATACAGCCAGCATTGGAGACACATGCCTTTAATCTCAATTCCAACCATAGTGACGAGGCAGTCATGTGTTTGGGTTTACAACCAATGAGAAGGCAGAACAGAAAGACTGTAAAGACAAACACACAGGAAGTAGCTCCCTTTCAGAGAGCTCTCTTGGCTGAAGAGGATCCCTGAAGCAGGAAGGGTAAGGCTCTTAGCTCTGACCTCTTGGCTTTCTTCTCTGAATCGGCTCTGTGTTTCTTATTTAATAAGACTGTTGGTTACATCTACACCATTTTGTAGAATCATGTAGAAAAATAAATGTATTTTTAAACCACATTTTTACCCCCTTTACACACAGCCCTTTAAAAAATTGTTTCCTGACATATCCTTCTAAAATGTGTCACATCCTTCTATATCTTAAGTTTCTAAGGATTTAGAATCATCACTTGGGAGGTTTGTTAATATAACATGGTCTATTTCAGGAGACTGGACTGGGAGGCAGACAGTTTTTGCTACAGTGTTTTGAGTTCGCTTCTATCGCACTTTCATGGAAATTTTTTCTGTTATTTTTGCTGTTTTCAGTGTACTTTAGTCAGTGTATTTTAAATGTCTTTGAAGCAGCTTTAATTCTGCTGTAAAATTTGGAAAATATTAACCAGTTTTGTTAGAATTATGTACAATTTAAAAGAAATTAGTGTGAAGTAAGTGGCCACTTGGTAAATAGAAATGGCTATAATTTGTTGTAGTATCCTACTGATATTCTTTAATTTAAAAATATTATTTGTGTGTGTGTGTGTGTGTGTGTGTGTGTGTGTGCATGTGTGTGAGAGAGAGGCACACACACACACACACACACACAGAGAGAGAGAGAGAGAGAGAGAGAGAGAGAGAGAGAGAGAGAGAGAGAGAGAGAGAGAGACTGTGTGTTATGTGAGTGCATGTGTGCCATGGAGCATGGAGGTCAGATAACTTTTAGGAGTTGGACCTCTCCTTCTACCTTGTTGAGACAGGATTTTATAGTCGTTCCTGTCATACTGATATTCTTTTAAAAGGGATAATCCATTCAATTTACTAGGTCATGGCAATAGTGGCAATTATTTTTCACAATGGTTATACTGATAGACACATACACACCAGGTTTGTGTAAGTGGTAATTCAACTTATGTAGGTGTGTCTTCTCTTCCTATTACTTCGAGGTATTTTCTTTAGAGGGTTATTTAGTATGTTTAGGTGTGTGTTTCTTACTAGATATTTTAGACTTCTTTAAGAGAGAAACATGCCACAAAACTTGACATGTACCACAAGATGAGGATAACATTGTTCATAAGCAGCAAACCTTACAATTAAAGAGAATTCTTAAAAAGCTTCAAGGGATACAACATTGTTATACACACAAAAGTGGAATATTATTAGCAAATAATATTGTTGCAAAAAAACAGACACCCAGAATACATACCACAAATAACATTAGGTAAAAATTAGTACATTAATTATATGACATTCAAAAATAAATAAAACTAAGTGTTGGTTTAGGTAGAGGCCATGAGAATGAAGGATGAGTTCAAGGAACAAGGCAAAAGCAAAATGATAATGTTGTGTTTCCAATTTCAACTGTATATGTCTTTATGTTTTAATTATATAGCATAGATCAGATTATGATTTGATCCTAACAATAAACCTGAGAACAACACATGATTCTTCCCATTTTGTACATGGGGAGTTAGGCTCAGAAGGATGAAGTAACTTGTTCTATGATTCAGGATAGTAAATAGCAGTTCTTATGTCATGTGCACAACATTCCATATTTAAAACAAAAAGAAAGAACTGAGTAAGAGAACAAATACTTCAAGGTATGTCAACAAATTGTAAAATGGTAAATATGTGTGTCTATCTATATATGAGAAGCATTTATGATAAAGCTAAAAAAGAAAGAAAAATCCTATCCAATATTTTGTTACTATTGGAAAGCTTTTTATGTGGCTGTGTTTGAGGAGCTTGACAAGGTCTAAATTGTCCAGTACTGGTGTTTGGCATCACTGGTTCCTCTGCATTGTAAACAAGTGAACTTGGTTGCTCGTAGAGACTCAGAGACCCACTGCTTACTACCTAGCAGCCCCATTCAAACCCAAAGTTGGGTCTCAAATATTTTGCTACTAGGTGTGCTACTTTCAGAAAAGTATCAGAGTGAAGTAGAAAAGAGAGATGGGGAAAGAGAATGATCAGATTTTCCCAATGCATTTTAGTGTGTTTGGATTATCAAACCATTACTTCATTCAGGAGTATGACTAATGATCCCAGGTTCTCTACTATCAGTTTTGTTTGTTTGGTTTTTGTTTTCTCATCTTGTGATTCTGGATGTTCTGGAACTCTTTACATGTAGATCAGGCTGGCCTCAAATTCACAGAGACCCACCTGCCTCTGGCTCCCAAGTGCTGGGATTAAAGTACATATCACCACACCTTGCTCTACTGTCATGGTTAGGGTGTTCTATGATCCAGGCATGTACTAGGTGTCTTTTCTAATGTTATAACAAACTACCTGGTAACAACCTGCAAGAAGGAAAGGGGTTTCAGAAGGTTCAATCCATGGTTGCTTGGCCCCGTTTGCTTGAGCAGAGCATCATGGTGTGGTGAGCATGTGGTAGAGAAGGCTTTTACCTCATGGAGGACAAAAAGCAAAGGCTAGGAAACTAGTAATCATGAAGAACTTTCAGAGACATGTCCCCAGTGACCTATGTCCTCTGGCAAGACCAACTTTTGAAGTTTTCACCTACTAACACAATGCTCCCAATGGCGACCAGGTGATCAAAAATCCAAGTCTGTGGGAGGCGTTTCTATTGAAATCATAACATTCTGCCTCTGGTTCTAAAAGCTCATAGACATTACATTACACAAACTGCATTTAGTCCATCTCCAAAGATTTCCAAAGTCACATAAGTACTACAATTGTTGAAAAATTTAAGCTCAAAATTTCTTCTGAGACTCAAGTAAAATTCTTAGACATAAACACGCCCAATTTTTTTCTAAAATGCAAGTTGTATACTTTCAACATAAAATATTCCAGAATAAACATTCCCACTCCAAAAGTGAGGGATGCTAATTGACAGGAAAGATCAAATTAATCAAGACTAAAAATCAGCAGGACAAACAGTACGACGTGCATGACTATTCCATTCCTTGTGGTTTTAATCGTACTTCATTCCTGGCCAACGCTTTAAGCAGCAATAGAAAAGGTCTAAGGGCATCTCAGAAGTGGCCAGACCATAACCACTTTGGGCTCGGTGATCAGAAATTATAAATTTGTTTCAGAGCCTTTCCTTTAAGGAAGAGTGAATGTGCTTGCACTGGGCTATCTGGAGAAATCTTTCTGCTTTGCTTAAAAGATTAATATTTTAAAGGTTTTATAAATGTACACATTTTATATTGTTAATATTTCCCCTCATATTGTGTTCTCTCCCTTTTCTTTTCTCTTTCTACTGTCATTAGTTCTCTTAGTCTCTCTGGAAAGATTCACTTCTACTTTCATGTCATGTATAAATAATTTCTTATAAATTCTAAGAACCACAGATGAGAGAATACAATATTTGACTTTCTGAGACTGACATAATTCACTTAGCATGATGATCTTCAGTTCCTTTCTTTCATTTTCCAGAAAGCAGTATGACTTAATTAATGGCTAAAAAGAATTCCATTTTGCACATATACCACATTTTCTTTTTTTTTTCTGTGAAATTTTTTTTTATTAAGAGATTTTCTATTAATTTCACACACCAACCACAGATTCCCTCTCCTCCCTCCTCCCGCCCCCAGCCTTCCCCCTCAACCCAAGCCCCACTCCCACCTCCCCCAAAGCAAAGTCTCCCATGGGGATCCAGCAGAGCCTGGCACATTCAGCTGAGGCAGGTCCAAGGCTGTGCAAAGTATCTTGCCATAGGCACTAGGCCCCAAAAAGCTGGCTCATGCACCAGGGACAGATTCCACTGCCTGGTGGCCCCTCAAACAGTTCAAGCCAAACAACTGTCTCGCTTATCCAGAGGGCCTAGTCCAGTACCATGGGGGATCCTAAACTATTGGTCCACAGTTCATGCGTCTCCACTAGTTTGGCTGGTCGTCTTTGTACATTTTCCCATCATGATCTCGATGTCCCTTGCTCATAGAATCCCTCCTCTCTCTCATTGATTGGACTCCTGGAGGTTGGCCAGGCACCCTATCATCATAGAGCCCTCATCCAGTAGCTGATGGAAGCAGATGCAGAGATACCACATTTTCTTATTCATCCTTCTGTTGTTGGACACTTGGGTTCATTCTATAAGTAAATGTTGATGCATTTGTCTCTCTGGGATGTTGACTTGGAGTCTTTTGGGTCAGGGGTAGTTTAACTAGAGTATGTGATGACTTCTGTAGTGGACAGATAGTTTACATCCCTACCAGTAGCATAGAAGACTCCCCTTTTGTTCTCATCTTTGCCAGAATTTGTTACTTTCTTAAATTTTTTTTTACATTTATTTATTGTGTGTGTTTATGTGTGCATACATGGGCAGAGGTCAGAAGACAACTTTTCGGGGTCAGTTCTTGGTTCTCTCTTTCCGCTTTATGGGTCTTGGTGATTGAACTCAGGTCATCAGGCTTGGCAGCAAGTGCCTTTACCCACTGAGCCACCTCACCAGCCCATGTTTTTGCTTTCTTAATGACTGGTATTTTGATGAGGGTAAGATGAATCTCAATGTATTTTTGATTTTCCTTCCTCTGATGGCTAGTGAAGTTGAAAATTTTTTATGTTTATTGGCTTTTTAAATTTTATCTTTTGAAAACTTAATTTCAGTAGCCTATTTATTGATTGGGTTGTTTCTTTTTTGTGATGGTATTGTGTTCCCCAATATATTGTGCACCTTAATAAACTTATCTGGGGTCAGAGAACAGAACAGCCACTACATATAGAGGCCAGAAAATGGTGGCACACACGCCTTTAATACTATCACTTGGAGGGCAGAGATCCATCTGGATCTCTGTGAATTTAAAGCCACACTGGAAACAGCCAGGCATGGTGACTCACACCTTTAATCCCAGGAAGTGAGCCTTTAATCCCAGGAAGTGAGGGCAGAAAGCAGAAAGGTATTTAAGGCGTGAGGACCAGGAACTAGGTTGGTTAAGCTTTCAGGCTTTCGAGAAGCAGTTCAGCTGAGATCCATTCTGGATGAGAACTCAGAGGCTTCCAGTCTAAGGAAACAGGATCTGCTGAGGAACTGGCAAGGTGAGGTGGCTGTGGCTTGTTCTGCTTCTCTGATCTTCCAGAGTTGATCCCAGTACCTGGCTTCACGTTTGATTTTATTAATAAGACCCTTTAAGATTCATGCTACACTTTTTAATTTATTTTTTGAGTTCTTCCTTCCTTTCCT
This sequence comes from Peromyscus eremicus, assembly GCF_949786415.1. NCBI lineage: Eukaryota > Metazoa > Chordata > Mammalia > Rodentia > Cricetidae > Peromyscus > Peromyscus eremicus. Next base: position 75,023,496 of record NC_081427.1, read on the forward strand.
ATTTGTTTGTTTGTTTGTTTATTTATTCATTCATTTATTTCAGACAGGGTCTCTCTGGGTAGCCCTAGCTGTCCTAGAACTTGCTTTATAGACCAATATAAGCATCTATATATATGCTTTATAGACCAAGACCATATCTGCCTCTACCTCTCGAGTGTTGGAATTAAAGGTGTGCACCACCACCGCCTGGCTGAGTTCTTTACATAATCTAATATTTATCCTCTGGCAGACATTTAGCCAGCAAAGATTTTCTTATATTTTGTAGGCTGCATCTTTACCCAATTAACTGCTTTCTCTTTTTGTTCAGAAATGTTTTGGTTTTATGAAGTTGCATTTGTTAACTGTTGGCCCTGTCAGACAACTAGAGTCCTACCGAGAAGGTTTTGCTGCCTACATCTTGAAACAGTCTCCCTTTTCAGAATTTCCAGTGTTACATTAAGGCCTTTGATCCATATGGAATTGATTTTTATGTTATGTGAGAGATGTAGAAACACAGTTTTCTCAGCAATAATTGTTGAAGTATTGTCGTTTCTCCAATGAGGATTTTTGGTATCTTTGACAAAAATTAGATGGATATAGCTATTTGGGTCAATATATGGATCTTCTCTCTTGTTCTACATGCTTATGTTGAAGTCATGATCCTTTTTTTTTCTATAGCTCTTTCAAGTTTAACTTGAAATCAGGCATAGTGATAACTATGATATGATTCTCTCTGGCTTTCTTTGGCTATTCTGGGTCTTTTGTTCATCCATACACATTTTAAGATAGTCTTTTCTATTTCTGTGAAGAATGACATTGGAATTTTAATTAAGATTGTGTAGAAATTGCTCTTCCTGAAATAGAATCTTCCTAATTTTAAGTCTCCCAATCCATGCCTGCTCTGCTTTTTCCTACCAATTCTTACAAGCCCAGATAAAATCATGCAGCAATATCCATGCCACAGCTTGCATGCTTTGCTATGTTGAAACTCTATTTGTTAAATGAGTCTTAACTTTTAAATTATGTTACCTTCTAGGTCTTAGGACATAGAAAAAGTTGTAGACGATGCTTTGTCATAATACAGCATCACTAGTCTCTAGTTCCAAATAGAATCCTTATTTCTACTGGAAACATTAGAACACTTTTTTTTTTTTTTTTTTTTTTTTTTTTTTTTTTTACTGTTGACATCTCTACAAGTATTCTGGTCTGAGTTCTCACCAAACTCACTCGTTAACCCTGTTTACAACATCCTAAGCTTTCTCCAAAGTTTTCCAAATTTCCAGTACAAGCCAATTCTTGTAGACAATTCTTAAGCATGATATGTTCAGGGTTAGTAATGGCAATGTCTCTAGTTCTTTGGTACCAATTTTCTATGTTTGTTCCTTCCTTGTTACTACGACAAAATTATATGCCTGACACAAAGGTTAAAAGCAGCAAAGATTTACTTTGCTTACAATTTGAGAGGTTTCTGTCTGTGATGTGATGGCGTGTCACCTGCTTCACCCATGTACTTGGACAGAACATTATGATGGCAGGAGTATGCAGAATGGTGACCCTTCACTTTATGTTGAATGAGAAATAGAGACAAAAGAAGGCGCTAGGGACAAAGCCATACCACCAGTTACATACTCTACTAGACCTCACCCTTGAAACTCTCTATTACATCCCTAAATATTGCCACAAGCTGACAAACAAGTGTTGAATACACGAGGCTGTCAGGGACATTTTATTCTCAAACCACAACAGACACTGAAGAGATAGCATAGTTTCTAATCCATTTTATCTAATCACGGTGTACAATTATTACTTATGTATGAGTGTATGATTCCTGGCAAACAATGGAAGGAAATACTCTGTACACATATGATCTTTTCTCCCTTATTGGCATACATTTCTCCCTCCACTGTGGGTACCATTGAATTGTCCTAAGAAAGCAAAGGTGAGTTCAGAGGTGAGTGAAGAAGTTTCACTTACCCAATCTAGGCCAGTGGACTTTTTTCCTCAAGTTTAATCTTTAGTGACAGAATGACTGAAATATTTGGAATGGAATCGTTAAAGAAGTAAAATGGAAGGAAAAAGCCAGCGCACCCATTTTTCCAGCTCCCCCACCCCCACCCCAAACCGCTGCATGGTCTCTAACCTTCTCCAGGGAACCTGGGGTGCCTCACTCCTGTTTGGTTCATTTTCTTTTGACGAATAACCAGGACACTCTTGTATAAGAAACTTTTACATTTTAACTTTCACAGGAAGAGTGAACATTAATAGATATTTTAAATATAATTTTACTTAAAAGATATATCAAACAAGAAGATAATCTCATTACATCAGAACTTTAATACTTTGAATAAAGAAAAATAAATAAGAAAGTATAGTAGATGTGTGAGTGTGTGTACAGTTAATTGATTCTACTTATATCTATGAGGTAAATATTTTTACATTTTGGTGACACAGCAGATATGACATTAAGATTTTCTTTTTATTTGCATATGAAGAAAGTAATGCTGAGTGAGAGTGACTAATTTGGCAAAGCCAGAATGTTTACCTAGATTGGCTGGATTTAATCATCCTATTATATTAAAATTGACATAATTTTTGGAAGCCTCAATTACAAGATAACACTGGTCAAGACATTGGGATCCTTTTATTTTAAAGACTAGGGTACTGAAGAAAAATCAGAAATAAATACTAATAAAAACAGTCAGCAGACTTTTAGCATCTCAGAAGGTTAAATGGCTCTAAGAAGATTAGCCCACATTTGGAAGATTCAGTCCATGTTATTTCCAAAGGGGAATATTTAACTTATCACTTTAAAATATTCTAAGGTTAGAAGTTTAAATTTTTATTGAAGGGGCAACTTTATTTCCTCTTTTGACAGAGTTTATTTTTCCAAGTTTATTTGCATAAACTATTATAAATCAAGAAGTCACATAATCCAATGTAGTGTTGGGAAAATTATTATTAAATAACTAAAAATCATTATTAATTATTAGCATGGATAGTTTATAACTGTATGCTTTCTCATGATACTAAACATTTAATGATTGAAAATTAGCTGATGTAGAACCTTTTTACAAAAAGAATATCTGAAGTATGTAGATTCTATTAAGTATTTAGAGTTCTAAACATTGCCACAACTTTGTACATAAAAGGTGCTGGTATTTGATGGTCTCAAGCTGGTGTTTACAGCATCTTTATTGATGAGCACTTTCCATTCTCACAATTCAGTTTTGAAGTTTGTACAGAATTTTCTGGGAAATAATCTCCTCATCTCAAAAGAATTACTCATCTCAATTAATGTGAACGATCTAATTAAATGTAATTACATTAACTACATCTATACTTAAGCACTATTGTAATGAAGGAAATAGATGTCAAAATATATGTCTCTTTCATGACTTTTCCTGGGGAAAAGCAAAGCAATGTCTGTTACTTGGGGTCTCTGTAATCTGTCAGGCTCTTGGTTCTTGGTGATATAAAATAATGAAGCATGCACAAACAGTTAGCATGATTGGCAGAGGGGCTGTTATGTAACTTTGCAATATCCTGCATGTGAGGGTAATATATGCCATAACTGTAAGCACATGTATGACTCATCATATGAATTACACATAAGACAGAGAAATGCTTTCCCTTTACAGGTTGCCTTAAGGACAGTTTGGCCCTCGCTGGGCTTGTGCCCAACCCTAGTCTAAGATGACCTTGTTTATCTCTCTTTCCCAGGATGAACCTGACCACAAATTACCCACTGGGGACATGCTGAAGAATGACCTACCAGGAAGGGGTGGACACCTTGTTTTCAAGGTCAGGTTGCCTCAGGTCACTGGAGTCTCTTCTTTATAAGGCCTATGGCTGTGGTTTCTGTCCCTGTTTCTTTCATGCCTCATCTTTACCTAAGAGATACCTAAGGTATCAACAGTACAAAGAAATGTTTCCACCCAAGTCCAGGATGGTGAGCCAGTGAGTTTATTGAGGTTACTTATGGGAACATGGGTGAGAGGTTACTCACGAGTACATGAGAAACTGGAAGCAGCTGCATCACCAGAGAGTGTCACCCCAGGGTGGATGACAGCTTCACAAAAGTGGAATCATACCTCCAGTTAACCTCTACACCAAGAGCTTGCAATAGCTAAGGGAGCAGCAGGAAATAGGAGCTGAATTCCAAACGAGAGACTGAGACCCTCCACCTGCCTCTTCTGTGGGAGAATTTTTTCTATGCTTGCTTTTGCTGCTACCAGGGATTGAATCTAAGATCTTCATGCATGCTAGTGAAGAGTGACTGAGCTACATTCCCTCAAGGGGAGAGGGACTGCTAACAGTCCTTTACCATTACCACAGGTCTAACCATCAGTGTGCTGCCTTGTATAGTCTATTGAATGGCTACAAGGACAAGGACTTCTACATGTCACCAGAGCAATTTCTGCCTCATGTTAGACATAGTCTAACTGCAATCATGTTGTCAAAGATACAGACAGATTCTTGCAATAAGAAAAGGCCTTTTTTATTAGCATATATTAATTGTACAAAGTAAGGAATTTCATTATAGCTCTTCCATATATGCATATAGTGTACTTTGATTATGATCACCCCTTCCATACTCTATTTACCCACACTCCACTGCATCATGGTGGAGTAGAATTTAATTATATGTGTAATTATATAATCACATTTTCTTTATCCATTCATCTTTAGGTGGAAACCTAGGCTGATCCCATTACTTGGTTACCATGAATACTGCTGAAGTAAATACTGGTATGCAGTTATATCTGTATTAAGCTGATTCTGATTCTTTTGGTATGTACACAGGTGTGATTTCTCTATGGCATCTGGAAGTGGCTTCTACCTTAAACATTTGCCTAAACACTGAGGGAGAATTTGGGGATCTTCCTGTGGTGGGAATGCAACTAAGCATTTAAAATAAGACAAAAATGAGTAGTAAAGCATCCAGCACACCGGTCTCCCATGTCTGCACAGACATGGTAGAAAGCTGTGGTCTAGTTTTCTCTGAGAGCCCTTTCAACATTAAACATGGTTCTTGGAATCATGGTTCTCCAGAATTAGCAGACTTCTCTATCCTTACCACTTTCTCTTAATTCACAACACACAATGAAATGAGGAAGGAGCAGAAATTGAATAAGGCTGTGTACTTGTTAGGATTCTCCAGAGAATCAGGGGAAAAAATGTGTTTATCACTGTTATCTACCTGTATCTTGGTGGTGTTTTATTTTAAGGAACTGACTCATGTCATGGGCTATGTGCAAGGCAGGCTGGTTAGCCAGGCAGAAGACACTCAAGCAGAAACAGCTTCACTCTGGAGGTGAAATTCCTTCACTTTAGGAAACCTGTAATCAATTCCTTGGACAAGTAACATTAGCAAGAATATTGTGGTTTACTTACAGTCAACAGTGTGACAATGTTAACTGTATCTACACGATTTGTATGGTTTTAGGGACACCTGCACAAAAGCTTGATTGAATAACTGGGATTAACTATCCCCAGGACAATCATGCTAGTAGAAGAAAGTTTTCTGGGACTTTTCAGCTGTAGCCAAACCTGCTATGGGTAGCTGGGAAAAGGAGAGGGACCAGGTGTCTTTGTCTTTCTCCTAGCTTGTCTAGTCCTTCTTCCTCAGTCTTATTCAGCCACAGTGCTGGGCAGAGGGACCTTGTGCTTCACATAACCTAGACAAAAGAAGTTTTGATGGCTTCTTGGAAAATTGGTTGAAAGAGTTTTGTGGAAGCTTTTAACAAATGGCTGTTGTGTGGTTAGTGTGACGGGCATAAGTTTTGAATGAAAATGAGGCCCTTAGTTGGATTTTACTCAAAACAACCTTTATGAAGTTTTGCTCTGTGATGTTATGTATGCAAACGGTTTCACGATTTTTTTTTCTTACCTTGGCTCAAACCTGTAATACTATCAGCCCAGGGGGATACCTCAGTGCTATGGTGTGCATGTTGGGGGTATCTGCATTCTTTTTTTAGCCTTCAGAACCTCTGAGATGTGTTTTCCTTTTGGTTGCTTTGTGGGATTCTCTGACACAGAACAGGGACAGTGATGAAAAGATTAAGTTACAATAAGGATAAAATCGTTTACTCTTTTAAGTTTTGAAAGTATCAAAAGTATAGGTCATGGAAGATGTAAGGACATAACAATGCTATGGAGAAGCTCACAGTAGAATTTTGTGTGACGATCTAATTAAATAAAAGAAGAGAAAAAAAACCCAAGATTTATGCAACAAGACAAGGAGAAATTTGTTTCCAAGTTTACCTTCAGTGGTATGGGGAGTTAATAAAATCCCATGGAAATGATTTTACTTGTCTCCTAGAAAACCTCACCAATGAAAAAAAATTCAACAATCATACTCATTATATGCCATATATATATATATATATATATATATATATATATATATATATATATGAGGTACTTTGTCTTAAACATTAGAAGTTTTTCTTCCCTAGCCATCTTGGAGGCCTCCCATACATATATAGTGACAGAGTGTGAAATGTAACATTGAAACATTTACTAAATAAGAAAGACTTTTCCTTTCCAAGCACTTCTAGCTAAGAATGAAATTGCTAACAAGAACAATAGAATTGTTATCAACCAGTGGAAGGAAAGTATTTCCTAAGACAATAATCCTCAGATTGACACTGCTTGAAAATATGTAGGGCCGGGCGGTGGTGGCGCACGCCTTTAATCCCAGCACTCGGGAGGCAGAGCCAGGCAGATCTCTGTGAGTTTGAGGCCAGCCTGGGTTACCAAGTGAGTTCCAGGAGAGGCGCAAAGCTACACAGAGAAACCCTGTCTCGAAAAACCAAAAAAAGAAAAAAGAAAATATGTAGGATGATTAAGGGTATTTGCTACAAGGGATTGCTAAAAACAAATTTAGAATAGAAATTTAGCAGCCTTTATGGTGTTCCTATATAATACTAAAAAAATACATATTGTTTTAAAGGTTTGCCATATTACATCAGAGCTAGCACCTAGCAGATTAAGTTTTTATAATTTACCTGTGGTTAAAACAACAATCCCAACCAAATCTGGGGAGAAGAATGGGAGAAAACACATCGAACATCGAATAACTCTTCTTTTAAAAGCGAAACCATTTTTTCCTTTGAAAATCACTGAACAATTTTGATAACTGTTCACTTCCTAGTTGAGGCCACCTTGGAAGCCATGTAATAGCCCCAAGAACTTCCCCTGGACTCCTTTCTTGGCTGTTCCCAAGCATGAAAGAGTGTGTTTCCAAAGAGAGCTCCAGAGACTAGTAGCAGTGGCTGCATTTTATCCTATGCTTGCAAGTGCACAATCCTGACCAGTCATGCTTTTTTTATGGCTAGAAGCAAGAAGACAGACCACCTTAGAACTTCTGCTTCTGGTCCGTCCCCCGATAAAAACAGATACATTTGCCTTTCTGCTAGTACTATCACCTTAATGCTATTTTGTTGAAACAAAGACTTGGAAACAGTTAGGCCTTGTTTTCACATGAAAAGAAAAAAAGTATGTTTTTCCTGGTCTGTGCTCATTTTCTCAGAACTTGATGGTACACTTCTCATGCCAGAATGACTGCACTGGTTCCAAATGGGAGCCAGGCCTCCTGGCGTGGTTAAATGTCATACCCTAGGTCATATTTTTGCTAATTTACTCATTAACAGATTCTCTGCTCCTGAGTCTCAGAAAGATTTCTGGCTGAGTCAATAAATCAGTGCTGGGCCTTGAGTTTATTAGTCTGATACAGTTTCACATTCCCCCAACTGAGATTTTTAATAAATTTGTTTTTATGTCATATTTTATTCAAGCTACTGTAACAAATTACCAAAGTCCAGGTGGCTCAAATAGCAACCATTTGATTCAGTGTTAGAGGTTAGGAAGCCCTAGGTCAAGGCACATGACACCCTGTGTGTGAGGCTAGTCTTGATTTTGTAGATGGCCATCTTCTCTTATGCTCACACAGAGGGAAGAAAGAGAGAGCAAAAACTTCCATAGCTCCTTGGAAAGGCCCAGTTTGCCTCCTAAAGGCCACTGATGTAAAGACCTCAAAACAAAACCTGGCTTTTTATTTTGGCTGCTGAATAATATTCTATCTATGGTTGCAATTTCAACATAGGATTTTTTTTTAACTTGTGTGTGTGTTGGGGGTGGTGGTGTATCTACTTTGTAACATCTGTCTCTGGGATGCCTTGGGAAGAAAAACTTCAAACATTTAGGACAAAGTACCTCATTCCATCCTTCCCACCCCAGCCACACAGGCACCCAGAACCTTTAGAGAATGAGGTGCCCTGTTTGGCTGTCTTCAACTTAATTTCTTGCTTTTAAAATGAATTTTGCTGTTACTTAAAATAGATGACTCAAGTGAGAAACAGAAATCTACAGAAAACTTCCACTGCTAATTCAACAGCCTTGCAGGCTGTGATGTCACGTTAAAGTACAAAGGATGTCTTGTGTGTAGAGTAGTGACCAAATATTCTGCTGAAAAGGCAGGAGGCTGAACTGAAGCATGATCTGTGTCCACCAAATTCGGAGTAGTGGGAAGAGGTGGAAAGACACATCATCATCATTTGTTGGTTCTTCTAGGTTGTCAAGTTCTCGGCGGAACCGGAATGGAAAGCCATTCTATAGCAAACACATGATTCAGAGTAGTGTGGCTAAGTCCTGAAGAAAAAGGTTTAGGAAATCTTCCAGAAATACCTGTGTGTGTTTCCCTTGCAGCTTTGTGTCAGATAAAACTGAACGTTGAGAAAAAAAAATCTTCAAGCACTTACAAACTGTGACTATCTTCCTAGCTCCCACATCAGTCGGTGTTTGAAATGCTTGTTTGGAGAAAATGCTTCTATTGCTTAGGTTGGCCGTGTTCTTTGTAGACGTTTAACATTTTGCTAATACAATGAAAAATTCTTAAGATTGCTATAATACACATGCCTACCATCAAACAAGGTTTAAATTTAACATTTTCTACAATTTTTAAGGTGAATTCACTGGAGCACAGGTGTAAATAGATGACATGAAATCGTGTCAAGAGGTCAAATAGTTTTCAGATTTTATGACACAAAATCTAAAGGGGCAAGGCCAGTGAGCTTGTTGCACGAGCCTGGAGACCTGAGAGTGATCCATGTGACACACATGAAGGGAGCAGAAGAAGACTCCACAAAGCTGTTCTCTGACTGCCACACATTTGCTGTGTCACAGGCACCTAAACATAAACACACGTTCTCTCTCCCCCTACCCGCCCCACACTCACTCAAATACACACTGACATACACAATAACTAACTAACTAAACAAACAAAAAGGGATTTATTTAGAACTCTAGGAAACATTTTCTAATTCTTGATTAAGGTCTAAAAGCAAGGAGGAAAGCAAACTCTAGATATCGTGTCTCTCTTGGTCAACTTGGGCTCCTATAATATACAGACTGTAGAGTGAGTAGCTTAACCAACAAACATGTATTTCTCACCCTTTGGAAGACAGAAGCCTGAGGTCAGAGTGTTGATGTGATCTGAGTTCTCCTCTCTTCTTGGGCTCCTCACATGAAGGGAAGTAGGGTATAAGAGAAGAGGAAACTCTCATGTCTCTCAGTATGGAGACCACAGTCTTAGCCATATGATTCTGTCTTCATAATCTAACTACTGCCCAAACTCCACCTCTACACTTCATCATTTGGAAGGTTCAATATATTCTGGAAATTTATGAAATTCACTCTATAGGAAGCCTATTGATTAATTAAATCCTGTATTCCTTTAAATGGGCTGTGCTGTGATATAATGTCAAACCCAAACACACAGAGATATAGTCCTGATGGCAATTCCTTTCCATGGAAGGAAACAAACAAACAAACAAAGAAACAAACAAATAAACAAAACCTAATCATACCACAAAAGTAAGGTAAGGTCATCACTCACTAAATAGAACAAGATTTCATTGGAATGTACATGTGGAAAGTCTGAACTACAGAGTCTCAATTTAGTGATGGGTTATAAGAATAAAGCCATTGTAAATTGAAAATATTCTAAGTCAACAATGCGTTTAACATACCTAACATAGAAAAAACATGGCTTGCAGCAGAGCGCACAGTGAAGCATCAGCAGTTGACCCTTGTGATGTGACTGAAGGGGTTGTGATGCAGAGAATGCACATCATGGAAAGAGTGCTACACTTCACACTGCTAACTTGAGAAAGAAAAATTCAGACTTCAGTTCTATTGAATACATGCCACTTTTGTACTACCATAAAAATGAAGTGTCAGCTAAAACTCCGTAAGTGGAAACCACCTGTAGTGGAGGCTCTAGAGGAATGCTTCTGTGGAAGTTACTGCTGACAAAATATAAATAAGAGCTCAGTAGCTGGAGGAGAGGAATGCATAGTATGTCAGGCAGCAGAAACAGTGTGTGTGAGGGTCTAACTGTCTGCTCTCCTTACACATGAGGTTTTAGAGTGTGCAAACATCTGAGGTTCGTTTTCAGTTTAAACTCTGAGTGACTTCTGAGGTTATTGTGAGAGTAAATTAATCAATAGGGTCCTTCAACTGGACTATGGTTAGAGAGGAATTTTATGAGGCAGGCACTAAGAAGAGATGGAGGGCCAGGCATGGTGGCTCAGACTCGCAATCCTAGCACTTTGGAGGCTGAGTCAGGAGGATTGCTGTGACTTAAAGGCCATCCTTGGTAACTTCTAGGCCAGTTTGGACAACAGATGGAGACCCTGTTGCTAAAAACGAAACAAAACAAAAACAAAAAGCTGGGAAGGCAATGCAGGCAGATGTGAACAAGTGCCCCTTAGGTCAGGAGACAGGCTCTGAGCCCTGTACTCAGAAGAGGCCTCTGTCACAAACACACTAAACACGAAAGGAGACGATTTGAAAACCCGAGACTCTGTCTCATAACACTCACTAGGTATCAGGGAAAGTCTTTACGCGTTTTTCAACCTGCCTCCGTGAAATAAAAAAGCATCCAAAGGCCATGAAGGATTGTGAGTTATGTTACAACACGAGAAAGGCATCAGGATCAGGGGTATTTGAACTGTAAAGCACTTAAGTAAAGAAGAGGCAAATCAGTTTGTGTCTTGTCGTATGCATGCGATAGTAATTTGCCTCATAATGTTCTACTTTCCATTGAGGCTTTGCACCTATTCTCTTGTTTCTGTTTATGTAAACCAGTTCACAGTTCCGGAATTACTTCAGACATACTCAGTATTTGTGATTGTTTCACATAGTGACTGAGGACTGTTTTATGGTATAAATTTGTATGCATCTCCATCTAGACATACCATTCTCAGCATGTAACACTAGACGGACATTGAATGCCAAAAGCGCAGATAGTTTTATTTTCTTTTTAAAGTATTGCCACACTTTCAAAACCTAAAATTATCAGTATTATTTAATTTTGCTTCATAATTTGGTATTCATTATAGGTTATAGTTCTCATATTAATGTAACAATTGTACATATTGTAGAAGAAAAATACTTGTTAGTACACAAAAAGTTTTTTCCCTCTTCATTTTAAATGCACTGTTTTAAATTTTTAAATTTATTTTATGCATGCATGTGTGAGTATATGTGGGGCACAAGCATGCCTTGGCAGGTGTGGGAGTCAGAGGTAACCTTGATGTAGTTGCTCCTCCCCCCACTCTGTGGGTCCCCGGATTGAACTCCTGTGTCGGACGTGATGGTGGGTGCTTTTATGGGCTGAGCCAGCTATCTTGCTGGCACTTACTGACATATTGACTAAAATATTTCCTTTTGTACCCTTTATATGTCTGTGTGTGTGTGGCCCATGCATGTGCGTGTGGGGTGCCTGTGCCCCTCGCCTGAAACCAGAGTAGTACTGTAGGTGATTTCCTGTCTCTGTGCCTTATTGCCTAGAGACAAGGACTCTCTCTAAATTGAAAGCTGCTGTGAGGCTGAGCAGGCTGGCTAGTGAGCTCCTGGGATCCATCTGCCTGTGCAGCTCAAGCATGGCCTGCAATGCCTGGCTTTTAACATGCATTCTATGGCCTTGAACTCAGGCTCATATGCTTGCCGCACATGCACTCATACTCACTGAACTATAATACTGCTGCTGTGGAATGTTCTGTATGGCAAATGTGTTGCTCTGACTGGTTAGTAAATAAAACACTGATTGGCCAGTAGTCAGGCAGGAATTGTAGGCGGGACAAGGAGGAGAATAAAGCTGGGAAGTGGAAGGCTGAGTCAGAGACACTGCCAGCCGCCATGATGACAAACAGCATGTGAAGATGCTGGTAAGCCATGAGCCATGTGGCGTGGCAAGGTATAGATTTATAGAAATGGATTAATTTAAGCTGTAAGAACAGTTAGCAAGAAACCTGGTACAGCCATACAGTTTGTAACCAATATAAGTCTCTGTGTTTACTTGGTTGGGTCTGGGTGGCTGTGGGACTGGCAGGTGAGAGAGATTTGTCCTGACTGTGGGCCAGGCAGGAAAACTCTAGCTACATACTGCTCTATATAATACAACTCTATAATACTGCTATGTTTTATTTAGATTATTGAGAATGAGGGCCAGTAAAGGAACAGAGTTTTTATAAAAATATGGAATTTAAAAGTGAAGAGTTCAGAAAGCAAAACAAAAAATTTGGAAATAAAAAAGAAATAGAAAATTGTAGCTGGAGCTTTCCTGGTCCACGGTCAGGACAAATCTCTCTCAGCCGGGACTGACCGTGGGCCAGGCAGGACTGAAAAAAACTCCAGCTACAGAAAATTTTCAGGTATTTAGGTTAATAATGTGATGGAAACAATGAAAGTAAGCAGATTTCTGCTTCATGTTACATTAAAATAAGATATCACAAAGTTGTTTGTTTTTTGTGAGATAAGTTCTCACTATGTGTCCCTTGCTGGCTCAGAACCTACACTGTAGACTAGGCTGGCTTCAAGCTCACAAAGATCCACTTGCCTCTGGCTCCTGAGTGCTAGGGTTAAAGGCGTGTACACAATGGCAACACAAGTTCTTATTTAATGAAGACCTAATCATTAATCATGAATATACAAGCTGACAAGAGTATTATTTCACAAATTCTTTAATTTATAGGTCAGCCAAATAAAATCCTTATAATTGTGTATATCTAATTAATGAGTTAATAACTAGTCAAGTAATTAGAATAAAAAAAACCAATTTTATATAAATTTCAAAACACAGCAAAACAGAAACATCTCTGACATACTTGTTATAAGCTACAGAAATTTCTTGAAGATTGTCTTGAAACATCAAACTGGGAAACACATTTGCCAGAGGTTTGACCTGATACTGACTTTGGAGTGGAGACACATACCCTTTGAAAGTCTGAGAACGTACCAGTGAAATGCACCCCAACTCAAACTAATGACTGTGATTTTTCCATGAACGGCTGTGACAAAGTCCTGTCTTCTCTGTTTGCATAAACTGTGCCACTGAGCTCTCAGCAGCCGAGGAATTCCAACATTTCTTTTTATTTCAAATTTCCTCACTCAGGAGAGTGTAGCAGCCACCTTTCATTGTCCCCAACTCAGAAACTGTTTTATTGTCACTGTTACAAGTTTCACAACTAAGACTCAAGGTAGACCTCAGACAATGAGTAGATCTGTGACAGAAGTACGTGCTCAGTCAAAATATCAGGAAGTCTGGACAGCTGCACAGCCACACACACCCAGGGGTCATTAACAGCAGGGAGCACATGAAGTTGGGGAAGTCAGAGGGAAGTAATGGTAATGAGTGGGTATGAAAATTTCAAAGAAGCAATAGAAATATTACTTAATAAAAATCATAAAATGTCCTTTACACACTTGTGCACTGTATAACCAGGTGCAATATTAGCCTCTTTTATTTATTTATCAGTTGTGACCGTGTGCGATATTAGCCTCTTTTATTTATTTATCAGTTGAGACCATGTGCGATATTAGCCTCTTTTATTTATTTATCAGTTGTGACCATGTGCGATATTAGCCTCTTTTATTTATCAGTTGACCAACCTCTGCTATGCACAAAGAAATAATGACAGAAAATTCTCACCAAGCATGGGTCATTGGTATAATAAATACCTGGAGAAGTGACAGATAAATGAGCAGAGAGCCCACCAAGCCAGATTTTCATGAGTCGGGCAATAGGGGTAATGGTGGTTGGGGCTTAGAAGAAATGAATAAGTAATAAGAAAAGTCTGAAATATCTTTGAGATTTTTTTAGTGGTAGCAAAGCATGGATTGTAAAGGTCATTATGATGGGGTTTCAGGTGGAACTGAATTAGAGAGCATGGGAAAGTACAGTAAAGGTATCTTCATCACAGTTTAAAAGCCTTGGATGCCTTATGTCCATGCTGCCCAATGGAGCTTAAGCGCAGAACTGGATATCTGGCAGAGTAAGTAAGTGAGCAGCAGGGAAGCCAGGCACTGTACAGGCTCTCTTGGTTGCTTACAGTTAACTGAGAAAAGTAGCAAGCAACTTAACTATGGGATTTGCATTTGCAGAAGAAGGAAGCACAAACTCTGGAAACATTGAAGTTGACTTATAAAGAATAAAAGTGCTGACTTGGGAGAGAATTAAGGAAATGGCCAAGGGACCATTGCTGAACAGGTCACCCTAGATGGAAGGGTATCGCTGCCTGGGGGGGGGGGCGGGGGCAGGCAGCCTGCAAGGCTCATAGGGAAATCCACAGCAGAGGCACATACTAGACTTTCTATCTGAGGGGTTAGGGAAAAAGACACCCACACTCTCTCTGGATAGCTTCCTTTTTTATTTTCTGTTCTTCCATGTTCTTTCATTGTCAGTTGAAGAAAGAAGGCACTCAGATGAAATTTTAAGGCCCATGTGATAGCAGGAAGGTCCAGTGTCTTCTGGTGGACTGAACTGGACCCCAAACAGCCGAACAAAGGTGTACTTATTGATTGTTACACAAAGTATTTCCTCATACCAAGGTCCCTAATCTTAATTTACATGTCTTACTGAAGGAGAGCATCACATGCCTCCATGACTCTAGTCCTTTGTTATGTATCATGTGCAATATACAGTAATACAAGAGCCTCAGGTATGCCTTAGGAGTCTTGTGACCAAAGTCAGAGGATGGCTGCAAAGCCCTTCCAGCAAGACAATCACCATTTCCTACAAGGATTCTTCAAGGTCAAAGTATATCTGAAGAACAGCTGTTCATTCTAATATCCACCCCATACAGTGATTCTTCTAAATTCCTACAGAGTACAGGTAAAAACCTGTTTTTTTAAAATCTCCCTTACATGATTAAAAACAAAGTCACCCCAATGACCCATATACATTTATATCTAAGTAACTTGTTACATATTAACAGAACATGAGCAAGCAGAAAGTATTTTTTCATAGCCAACTCTTTTGTTGGCAGGTGATAGCAGGAGCAAACATGTGAAGGCACAGCAGAAGCAAAAGACATTCTGGGGTCTGTGGTCTCTGGGTTTTGCCTATCCGAGATTCACCCATCAGGGGGTTGCCTCCTGTGGGGCTGACACCTTGAACTTCAATTGCCACCTGCTGCTTCTCTGATGTGGCCCCTAGCAGAAGGGCTCAGGATTCTATTCATCAAGGAAAAGGGAGAATAAAGCTGGGAAGTGGAAGGCTGAGTCAGAGACACTGCCAACCGCCACAATGACAAACAGCATGTGAAGATGCCGGTAAGCCACGAGCCATGTGGCAAGGTATAGATTTATAAAAATGGATTAATTTAAGCTGTAAGAACAGTTAGCAAGAAGCCTGGTATGGCCATACAGCTTGTAACCAATATAAGTCTCTGTGTTTACTTGGTTGGGTCTGAGCGGCTGTGGGACTGGCTGGTGAGAGAGATTTGTCCTGACTGTGGGCCAGGCAGGAAAACTCTAGCTACAAATGGCGCCCAACGTGGGGCAAGAGTTTCCCCCTAAAACCTAAAAAAAGATTCTAAAACGGAGCTAAAAACAGCTTCCTAATTGCCTTTCTCAAATGAGCAGCAGCTGCCAGTTTGAGCTACTTGTGGGTTCCTAGCGTGCACGTTCAATCTGCAGTATGGCGGAAATGAGGCCTCTGCAAGTGGCATATTAAGCTGCGTGGTGGATTTAGCCTTTGCTAGTACAAAACAAAAAAAGAGGTTTCTGGGCTGCACGCTGCTTGAATAAAAGAATAGACCCACGATAGCTCCCAGAGCTGGAGGTAAATGTACCACCGCCATGTTGGGAAGCTGAGGTGGGCGGAGCCAGCAGCCACAGCTGCTGCAGTTTAAAGCAATAGACTCACAATAAGACAGATTCAGATGTAAGAGTTTACAATGTGTGTAAAATATACTTAGGCTTGAAAGAGACAAAAAAGGTGATATATACAGTTATATAAACAAATACATAGTTTTAAAAAATAAAGTCTTTAAAGAGACAATAAAATTAATATAAAAAATAAGCCACGTAAAGATGAATATTACACAGAGAATCTGGATTGTGTTGTCTTTGGGATTTTTAACTGTAGAAAAACATTTGATCGTAAAAGATGTTGAGTTAAACCAATATGTATATTTTAAAGATACCTTGACTTCAAAATTTGGATGTAAGGATGTGTTGCTTTGGAAAGGAGACTCTGCTTTTGTTCCCACAGAAAGCCAGAGGCTATGGATTTGTTCCAGATTAAGATACATCAGGTTTGACCAGCCAAGACCCCCTGAAAGGTCTCCGATGACACCATGGCCCAGATGATTCAACATCCAGAATGGTTTGAAGGCAACTGGCTCAGACAATACAGCCTCATGGACTATTCCATAATCCCAAAATTTTCTTTGTGTCCCCATAAGATACAGCGCCCCCTTCCAGCAGGAAGTAGTAAGAGAAGCTGTGCCCAAATTCCCAAATTATATGTAATTTTACTTTGTTAAGGTTAAAACCTTCCTTTTTGGGAAAAAAAAAAGAGGGGAAGTGCTGTGGGATGGTCTGTATGTCAAGTGTGTTGCTGATTGGTCAATAAATAAATCACTGATTGGCCAGTGGCCAGGACAATTCAAAGTAAAATGTTTAATTGATATCTCTCTTTTTCTTTCTCTACTGTGAATCTATCCATCTATCTATCTATCTATCTATCTATCTATCTATCTATCTATCTATCTATTTACCTCTTTATTTATATCTTTAGAAATATAAAATAAGGAATAATCCCTAAAAATTATAAAGCAAAATTTACTCAGTTCAGCTAGACAACGTAGCAAATTCAAGTCTTGCCAAAGTAATGCCATCTATTTATATTTGTGCTGAACTGCAAGAGGGAGAAAGGAAGTTGAGATTAATTGATATTTCATTTCTTTAACCTGTTGTGAAAAGTACAAATGGAAAAATAACTTTAGTGTCTGAAGTAAAATATTACTTGAAAAATGTATAACTATGAAAGTGAATTCCTTTTTCCCCAGCACTGGAGACCATGCCTCATAAATATTATGCATATACCTTATGCTGAGCCATACCCATAACACTTTTAACATTTCTGCTTCTGGGTCAGACATGGTGGAGGCAGAGTCAGAGCATTTCTGTGAGTTCAGTGCTAGCCTGGGCTACATTGTGAGTTTCAGGCTAGCCAGGGCTACACAGTGAGATCCTGTCTCCAAATAAATAAAGAAAATTGAAAAAAAATTCTCATTTTTTGTAAAAAAATTTACTTTTATTATTTTTATTTATGTGTATGTGTGTCCGTGTGAGTAAATGTCATGTGTGTGATATCTAAGGAGGTTTTACATGTTTATCCAGGCCTTGAACTCCTCCTGTAGATCAGGTAGGCTCTTATTTTCTCACCCCTAGAGATCAAAGTAGATCCTCAACCTTAGAGAATGTGAATGAATTAATATAACCTGCTCTTTATATTTTTACTAATATTTCAAAATTGAGTAATATAAAAGCACAAGCTAAGAAGTACCATTTTAGTTAGGGTTTCTAATGCTGTGAAGAAACATCATGACCACAGCATCTCTTAAAAAGGAAAACATTTAACTGGGACTGGCTTACAGTTCAGAGGTTTATTCCATTATTGTCACAGCAGGAAACATGGCAGCGTGCAGGCAGTGCTGGAGAAAGAGCTGAGAATTCTACATCTTGTTATGCAGCAGCAGGAGATTGTGGGCCACACTGGGTGTAGCTTGAGCATATAAGACCTCAAAACCCACCTCCACAGTGACACATTTCCTCCAACAAGGCCACACCTATTTCAACAAGGCCACACCTCCTAATAGTACCACTCCCTGTGGGCTAAGCATTCAAACCTATGAGTCTATGGGAGCCATACCTGTTCAAACCACTGCAAGTGGCATGTTAAATTTATCATAAGAGCTTGTGGTAATAACAGTGCATGACAACAGACAATGAAATTGAAATATTGAATAATATTTAAGGAATAGTGTCTTATCTCTTACATACTTGTTACAATGTTTGAACATCATTTATGAAACTAATGTTTATTTCTGAGCTACATATTGCTTTGTATTAAGAATTTTATTACAGGATCTGTAAGATGCTCAGGAGGTAAAGGCGATTGCTGACAAGACTGACAACCTAAAGTTGATCTGTGGACCCCATGTGGTGGAAGGAAAGAAACTACTTCCTTAAATTGTCCTTTGAGCTCCCCATGTGTGCTGTGGCATTCCCCCTCCAACCCTTGTATTACACACACACACACACACACACACACACACACACAATCAATCAATCAATCAATCAATCAAGTAACTTACAAAGAATGTTGGTGCTGGGCAGTGGTGGTGCATGCCTTTAATCCCAGCACTCGGGAGGCAGAGCCAGGTGGATCTCTGAGTTCAAGGCCAGCCTGGTCTACAGAGTGAGATCCAGGACAGGCACTGAAACTACGCAGAGAAACCCTGTCCCCAGAAAAAGAATATTGTTACAATTCCAGTTGCCTCTCTGTACAGAGCTAAGTTTCTCTAAATGCAACTAATTTTGACACAGGAAAGATTGTCTAATTTGGTATTTCCAGTTAATGGAACAAAAGTTATTTTGAAATTTATGTAAGCAAAATATTCATATGCATAAAAATGAAAAAAAAAAGGGTTTTGAAAATTCTGCTTCCAAGTATATTGAGAGAAAAGAGAAGAAAATACCTTTTGTTTAGCTCTTATATACTGGCATTATTGTTAGGATTCTGTACATGTGCAGCTCGGGGTCTTTTCTGGTGTCTTATGTTATCAAGTGGGCGCGGCCGATTGCATCCCCGCCTTAAAAAGCCACACACGGACCCCCACGCTCTCTGCGCTCCTCTTTCTGTTTCCTCGCTGCTCTGCTCCTGCCATCTTTCTGTCTCTCCAGGCCTGGTTTCTTTCTAATAAAGCCCTTTCTAACTCTGGTATCTGGGCTCGTAACTTTTCCGCTGCACCCGCTGACCCACCGACCCACCGATCCACCAGCATTCATCCTTTCACTTATAGCTAGAACAAAGGTTTTTACATGTATCACATTCCATTCAGCTTAGACAGATATGTATTAATTCCTTTATTTAAAAAAATATAGAATGAGAAATTTATTTCAGCATAAGTGGTAACTTTGACGAACCAAAGGCAAGTGAACATATTTTATAAAATAAAATATAGATACCGTTATTCCCCATGCAGATATCATCAAACACTGTAGACATATGCACTGCCCATTCAGGAATTTGTTATTTTGCTGATTTTCAATCGTATGAACTCATGACTTTATTTGCATCTGAAGAATATAATTTTTATGAAGTTACTTGTTAAGATTAGGTAATAGGACACATTTTACCTAATAGTGTGGTGCTGTGGATATCGCTCTGTATAAACAAAATGCTGATTGGCCAGTAGCCAGGCAGGAAGTATAGGGGACAAGCAGAGAAGAGAATTCTGGGAACAGGAAGGCTGAGCCAGGAGACGCTGCTAGCTGCTGCCATGAGTACCAACATGTAAGATACTGGTAAGCCACGAGCCATGTAGCAAGATATAGATTTATAGAAATGGGTTAATTTAAGATAGAAGAACTAGATAGCTAGAAGCCTGAGCCATTAGACCAAACAGTTTACATAATATAAGTGTCTGTGTGTTTATTTTATAAGTGGGCTGCAGGACTGCAGGGGTTTGGCGGGACCCGGAGGGAAGTTCTCCAGCTACAGTGTGGTAGGATGATTTATAACTTTTTTACATTTATATTCTTGTCTACCCTTACAAATGTTAGGGGTAGAGCTGGGGGAACTGTTTCTCTTGATCATATGAGATTCATAATACTGAGAATACTGGATGATGGACAGAAGATTATGAACAACCTGGAATGAGGCTATGGGCACAAACAAGCAACATTACTGGCAGTCCCTTGAAAAGATTTGAGACACAGATAAGAGCATATAATACCAGATGCTTAGAGATGATAAGAGTAGAGAGGTTATTTATTCTTTATCTCTCATTCCCTACCAAGATTTGCCATAGTAAAAATCTGAATATTACTCAGGTTGAATCCCAGTGCTTGCAAAATTCATTTATGCATGTAATTGTTCCTGTTTCCTCATTTAGAAACTGTGAGTTATTCACCTATTTATTATAATGTATTATTTTGATGGGTCATGATAAAAGTAATTATAAAATATTTGACAGAGAGTGCAAATGGTAACATCTGATATCCCTGAATTATACTGTTAATCATCAAATTATGATCTATTTGCCATATAACCATTTCATTGTTTATTACTTTTTGAATGTATTTTTATATAGTTGATCAAAAAGATCAGATTCAAAGGAACTTGTTTCAGACCTAATTATAGACTTTGTTGCTCAGAGCATGAAAAAGTAAAGCAGAGAGGGAGGGAGGAGGGAACAAAGGAAGGAGGAAGTAGGAATAGGAGGGAGAGGGAGGGAAAAGAGGAAAAGAAAAGTCTACCATAGAGAAAACTCAGTCTCCATTTATCTTCTCTGTCTGGTTCTAGTAGTAACTGACAGATGGTTCTTGTGTGTTTGGTAGACCAGCAGGCAAGCAGCCTACAGTAGTTTGTCATCAGAGCTGGATGTCAGAGTCTGGCAATAGCCCTGAGTTCTGCTCTCACAACCACTTTTGCTCACTTGGTATATTCTTGGTTCAAGCATCAAATTCATCAAAAAAAAAAATAAAATAAAAACAAAAAAACTTTCCCATTTGATTGTTGAACTAATCTTACTCTTCTATTTCTCCTAATAATTTTTTTGGGGGAGATCAGTCATTAAGAAAACAGACAAAGGTTGATAATAGTTGGAAGGTATAGTTAAATGAAGTCCTTCAAGTTTTCCCCCTCAATGGCCATATTTTGTGGCAACAAAGATCGCAGAAGAAGCAAATATTAACCTTTAATTCATTTTGATGGGAGAAGGCTGTTCTGGTGTTGTAATGACTTGTAATAGACTGTTGTAACAGTGGCATATCCCAGAGTTTCTGTTGATCTGGGATTTGGGACTACTGAAGGAGGTTGTTTGGGGTCATCTCAGTGACTCAGGATGCTTCATAAGTCTGCAGTTAGGATATCTACTCGATCTGTAGTCACCTGAAGGATGGACAGGGGCCCAGAGAAATGCTTCCAGTATGGCTTCTTTCCAAATCTCTTGGCAGTTTTGGACCACGTGAGCCTTTGTATAGTGCTGATGCTCTGATGTCTCAACCCCATAGTTTCTAGCTTTTTCTAGAGTGAGTGATCCAGCCTGTGAGGGCACATACCATTGACTTATGCTGTATTTTATTGGTTATATAGACCAATCTGATACAGTGTGTGGAGGAATATGTGGTCACAGGAGCCAGTCAGACTCTAGATACCACAGATATGCTTGTGTTTGGAGCATTCACCAACAAGGGTTGAACCCAAAATATATAGGAAAGTGTTGTATCACTTAACTTCTTCAATATACTTTAGTTTTTGGGGTAAATATTGTCTACTATTTGATGCTATGTTTAAAAAAAAATAATGTTGGACTGTGGAGCCAGAATCAACTCAAATCCTAGGTCCTTACTTTACCCTTGAAGAAGATTTGACTGGTATGTGACTATCTAGTTCCATTTTTTTAGTAAAGGAATTAATATGTATCTGTCTGAGCTGAGTAGAATGTAATATAGGTAAAAATCTTTGTTCTAGCTATAATGCCAGCAAAAAAGAGACGAATAAATGGTGTTTTCCTTTCTCTTTTCTCCCAATATACTTGGAAGCAGAATTTTCAAAACATTTTCCCCATTTTTATGTGTCTGGGTGTTTTGCTTGCATGTATGTCTATGTATCATGAGCATTCAGTGCCCTCAGATGCCAGAATAAAGCATCAGATCTCTGGGAAACAGGTGGCACAAAGGGTTGTGGGCTCCATGTGGGTGCTGGGAATCAAGCCCAGGTCCTCTGGAAGAATGCAAGAGCCGTCTAACCACTAAGCCATTTCTCCAGCCCCAGAATTTTCAAAATTTTGTGCCAGGAACAACTAACTTTTATCTAACCATCCCTTTTGTGTAGTGACTCTGGCTAAGGGCAGTCTCTTCCAATGTGCCAAAGGGGGATATATATATATATATATATATATATATATATATATATATATGCACACATATATGTATATATACACACACACACACACACACACACACACACACACACACACACACATATATATATATATATATATATATATATATATATATATATAAACTTTTATTGATTCTTTGTGGATTTCACATCATGCATTCTAACCTCATTTATCTCCCCGGGTCCCCGCATCCGCCCTTTGCCCTTGCAATGACCCCTCTAACAAAACCAAATTAAAAAAACAAAACAAAAAAAAAAATCAAACCAAACCAAACCGAACAAACAAAAAAAGAGAGAGAAGACTCTTGTCCTGGAAGCTGTAGTATTGTCTGCTGAGTTGCACAGTTTACCTTTCAGTCCCTTTATCTTCCCAGGAGTCATTGGTCTGTTTCCAGCCTCTGGCTTCTGCTATGCCACAGATAGTGGGCTCTCACCGGGGCTCCTCTTGGATATCCTGTTGTCCTGTGTTGTGGAGATCCTCCTGTTTTAGGTCTGTAGGTTGGTCCCTTTCACATGCTCTAACATAGATGAGGTGGATGTTGGGGTGGGCCAGCTCATAGCCCTAGTTCTGGGCCTGGGTGATAGTTGGGGTGGTCAGCCCACTGGCTTTCATCCATTGTTACCACCCAGGTGAGCTCTCCAGCACTTCCTTGGGTAGCTCACCCAGTGCAGCCTGCAGCAAGAGTGCGGTCAGTTCTCCTAAACTCAGATTCCTCAGAGTCCTCAGATTTGGCTCATCCACATTCAATCCATCAGGGCCAGGTCTACTGTTTTGCCCAGGTGAGGGGCAAGGCCCTCTCTCCTGATTGCTGTAGGGGGTATGGGGATGAGTCAGCTCTCCTGCTGCAGTCTCCAGCAATGGGCAGGGCCAGCCATTGCAGGGCCAGTGAAGGGAGAGGCTGGCTCCACACTGTATGGTTCCAATGACCCCTCTGTGCTAACATGGGCCACAGACATCATCGCAGACCCGAGCTGCAACAGGGCCATGGACCTAGACATGGCCCTTGGCAGCAGCTCGGCTGGACATTATCATAGCCCTAGTGGCAGCACAGGCCACCCAGATCAGTGTGGCTCCAGCAGCAGCATGGACAGCATGGCCTTCGGACACCAACATAGTCTCTGGTGTGCCAAATAAATATTAATATATGTTCACCAGCATGAAAAACTTTGGGAAGAATTTCTCAGAAAGACTTTTTAAAAGAGGGGCACTATAATTCAATATTGAGCTACTATGCAAGAGAAAAAAAAGGCACCCAACATCAGGAAGAGTAATGGTTCCAATTTGTAGGTCAGGTGGTTTCAGGCACAGAAAATTCTAGCGACTCCAGAGATAGGAGCTTACTCATTTCTGTTTGTGTACAAGGTCTGAGGAAGCATATACGAAGGTTCTTGTCTCACTGCCATCAGAACTAAACTAGAGCCATCTAAAAAGCCCTAACACTGTCCCAGGAAAGGCACAAAGCTACACAGATAAACCCCGTCTCGAAAAACCAAAAAAAAAAAAAAAAAAAAAAAAAGAAAAGAAAAAAGAAAAAAAAAAAAGCCCTAACACTTGTGGAAGCTCTTCATGGATAAGAGTCTGAGGAGTCATTTTGAGCAATGGGGAACTCTTAACTACTTTGATATCTAAACATCCCGTGCTCCAGGGCTTTGGGTTTGTCATTTAGCCACTGTGGAGAAGGTGGATGCAAACATATATGCAAGGACCACAGCTGGATGGAAGAGTTATGGAATCAGAGAATTTTATAACAAGGGAAGATATAAAAAATCAAGTTCACACTTACCTGTGGAAAAAAAATTTGTCAGTATTAAAGACACAGAAGATTATCAGCTTGATATTATCGAGCGTTGTTGAAGGGAAGGTTGAAGGGATTGAAATCATGACTGAGAGAGGCAGGAGAGTGAAAAAAGGCTCTGCTTTTCTCACCTCTGATGATCAAGGTCAATGAATAAGATTGTTATTTTAAAAAAAACGATCCTGTGAGTGACTCAGGCTGTGAAGTATGAACCTCCTTGTTGAAGTAAGCGATAAGATAGTGACTCATCCAGTCAAAGAGGCTGAAGTAGTTCTGGAAACTTCGATGATGGTTATGGTGGCAGTGAAACTTGGAAGAAACATGAGGGTTGTGGTGGCTTTGGTGGTGGCTGTGGTGATGGCGGATGTGGTGGTAGTGAATACCTATAATGGATTTTGTAATGGCAGTGGTTAGGGAACTTGAACTGGGGACATCTGTAAGACCAGTGTGCACTCTTAATTGCTGAGCCATTTCTCCAGTCTTTTTATCTGTCCATTAGAAAAAAGATAAGAGAATTAAAAACAACAACAACAACAGAATGATTTCATTCTAAAAGAACTATTTTAACTTAGATATGAAAAAAGTATTTAGAAATCTTAGAACAATCTTCCCCAAGTTCTCTAATTTCCAAAGGACAAATTTGGACCTATATTAGACTCTTCAAGGAATGGGCTTAGAATTGCAATTTACAGCAATGGCCCCTAGTACTAGGCGAGCATGGGCATGATACCTAGTTCATTTACCTTCGGAAAGCAGAAAGCTTTCTGGTCATCGCAGAACCAGGAGAAACATCTTCCCCCTCCCCCCACTCTGCCTTTGACAACGATACCTTGGCTGGAATACAAATAGCTGCTGCCACCAGGTACAAGTGCAATGAATAAGGATAGAGAAAATTATCTTCAAGTGTGCTTTTTAAAAGAATAAAGCAAAACAAGGCAAAACAAAACAACAAAAGCAGGCTAAAGACAGGGTATATAACAGTCTTTCTTAAAAAAGGCAAAATGACTATCAATGAACACTTATTTTAAAACAACTACTGTATATGTACATACATATCATGGCATATATGTGTAAAATCCAAGGACAACTTTTGAGAATCAGTTGTTTTCTTCCAACTTGTAGGTTTAGAGGATCAAACACAGGTTATGACCAACTAGAGGCAGGAAATTTGAATAAAAAAGAGAGTGAGGTATAAGAAACAATAGAAAAATCAGAACTACTTTATACATTGTCTTCTTAAATTGGATAATCAAATCTTTTTAAAATGTTGTATTACATTTGTTTATTTTGTATTTGTGTGTATGTGTGGGTGCACACATACTGTGGTGTGTATTTTGAGACCTGAGGAAAACTTGCTGACGTTGGTTTTCTCTTCCACCATTGGGTTCTGGAGACTGAAATCAGGTCATCAAATTTGATGGCAAGTGTCTTTACCTGCTGAGCCATCTCCCTGGCCTAAATCTAATCGTGACACTCTTATCTTTCTGGAAGTGCATATTCCCATCCCACCCCATCTTATTTACTCCAGGATATGTACAGTGTGTGTACAAATGCAGTGATATGTCCCCTACCCCCGGCTGAATGGACAGCTGTGTCACTAAACACCTACCAAGGTGACAGCAGAGGTTTGGAAGGCTCAGTTGGAGAAATGAATTTTCTACCACAGTTCTGGGAATCATTTCAGGTTTCTGGCTTAAGGTCTCTTTGAGAATCCCTGAGGTCAACTAACATAAGAAGGAAAGTTCATTGAAATTTTGCCATGTATGTCTAGCTGTAGGCTGAGCATTAAAAATCTAATCTAGTATATTTTAATATGTATTTCAGTTGTCTTTTACTATATTACAAAATACTCAAAAACTTAGAGGCTCAAAACAATGTATTGCCGTTGCTTGTAGTTATTCGAGGCCTCTCCTGAACACAGGTACATGGTGCAAGAGTAATCTGAAGGTTTGCCTGGTTGATGATGAAGATGGCATGTCAGCTCACCATTTGGATCCTTGGTAGGGATGGCTGGAAGAGGTACAGGTTCGTATCTATGTCTTCTTTTGTTCACATGGCCCATTCACGTGGATACTGTAGGGATTCGTCCTAGTACTCAGTCTGACTACAAGTTCTTAGCATTCTTGTATGGGAGCTGTTTTCCCTGAGTAAGTTCAAAGGACCTTGAAAGAATTGCAAGTGTGTCTATAACCAAGCTTAAGAGGTTGTGTGCTACCACCTTGGGACACATTCTGTTATTCAAAGAACAACTTGAGGAATAGCAGCAAACATAATTGCAAAATTTCATCCAAAGTGGAAGATTAGGATCTGTGCATTTATAGCAATATAAATAAATTATTATATAAATAAATAAGTGCATCAGAATAAATGTCCCCAAGGGAGAGTTACCATTTTATATATATATATATATATATATATATATATATATATATATATATATATATATATATTCTTCATTTTTGAGGAAGAGAAGTATAAATGTTTATCCCTTAAATATGAGCTGTTCATAGTGACTTCCTTCTGAAGACCATGATAGGGATGGGGAAGAAAAAAAGTATTTTAACTGTGTGGTTAAGGACAGGACATGGTCTTGACATGATGCAATGGAAATGCCACTTTACTCCTGTGATCTTTGTCCTTCAAATCTTTAGTGCCAGCACAGTCATGGAAAAATATCAGACAAGTTCTCCTATCGAAAAACTAACCAGGCCGGACACTGCTCAGCTTCCAAAATCACATGAAGTTGGGCGAGTTCAGGTAGTCTGGTTGTAGACCAGGCAAATTCTAATAGATAGGAATCCTACAAAATACTTGACTAGTGTTCTGTAAAACTGCCAAGATCATCAAAAACGAGAAAAGTGTCGAGAGTGACAGCCAAGAAAAGCAATGGATAGACTTCTGTAAC
Organism: Peromyscus eremicus; assembly: GCF_949786415.1. Taxonomy (NCBI): domain Eukaryota; kingdom Metazoa; phylum Chordata; class Mammalia; order Rodentia; family Cricetidae; genus Peromyscus; species Peromyscus eremicus. The sequence continues at coordinate 75,050,662 of NC_081427.1, forward strand.
ATGAAGAGCTATTGGCTAAAGTAATGAAAATGTAACTGTGGACTTTAGTCAACACTCATTTGAACATGCATTTGCTAGTTATAACAAAAAGAGGGTATTATAGGAGAAATTGGATGAAGAGGTAGATGGAAATTCTATCATGGTCTCATTTGTTGTATAAACCTAAACCTGTTCTAAAATAAGATCTATTAAAAAAAGTCGTAGGGCCAGACATGATTTGAAGGTGGGAGCATTCGAAGTCTGTAAACAGATGTGTTCATTAGGGGAAGGGGTGGGAGCATTCGAAGTCTGTAAACAGATGTGTTCATTAGGGGAAGGGGTGGCTTTAATGGAATCCATGCCATTGATTTACTTCTACCCCTGCTCAGTTCATACAGCTCTCATCTTGATTCCAGAGGTAGAGACTCAGGACTAAGGCATTGAACAATTTTTACTCTCTCATCAGAGTTGTGAAATCCTTTATGCTTTGCCATAGAGTACAGATTGAGGGTGGCCAGTGACTTAAGCCTGGTTCATAGTACTTCTAGACTGTTGAAAAATCCCAGTGGTGTGGCCTTGAACCTTGAGGAAGGAGATGCCACCTCTTATCTTGCTGTCTGGGGGTTGGGGAAGAACTTGGACTGGGCAGGGAATCTCGAGAAAGAAAATAGCACCAGGATATTTCAAGGAGAAGAGAGCCAAAGGCACAGAATGAGGCTGGGGTGTTGGAGCTCCTAGATTGGTCCCTGCATGGTGACCTCTGATGGCAGACTTATTGGTTAGACAATCCAGTGGCTCTCTCCGGTGAGTGGAAAAGGTTTTCTAAAGGATAGAAAGGAAGAACTGACTTAAAACTTATTTTTATGTCCAGTATGGTTAGATTTTATTTTTTGAGATGATCTCACTAGTCCGGTCCACTTGCTTTGGTCTTCTGACCAGGACTTACATGGATACTTCATTATACCCACCATGTCAGAATAGTAACAGATTTTATGATTGTTGCTCTTCTGAAGCTGCTTTATTTTGTCTCAGCCAACTAAGTACTTATCTCAAGATAAACCTGTGAAAAGTAATTAGGTTAATATGCTGAAAACATTTAGAATGAGTGCATAATATGAAACAAGTCTCTGATTTATTTTATGGACTTTTTCTATATATGTTATACATTCACAATAAAAATAGGTTTGAAAGACTAAAGCTGATTTTGTCTGCCTTGGAGATTGGATTAGATTCAGAAGTAGAGATACTATGCAGGAAGACCAATTTGGAACCTACTGCAATAGAAAACTGCTGACATGGCAGAAAGAACTTGACCTTGAAGCCAAGGAAACATGCATTTGGCTGGGTTTGGTTCTGCCATTCTGACCTGTGCAACCTCAGACAGCTCTCATTTCCCTTTGAATACCAGTTTCTTTTGTGAAAAATATGATTATAATACTCTTATTATACTGTTACTTATTATAATATACTCTTATTATTCACTGTTGTGAGAAATTTTGTGTTACTTTCCCAGCATCCAGTACTCTGAGTAAATGTGTTTATTATTTTGTCAATGAAGGAGCCTGAATTAAGGCAGAGACCATGGAAATACAGAAGATAGAAGAGATGGCAACACTATTTAGAGAGATCGGACAGCCCTTGGAGATTAATTGGATGCACAAGCTAGGCAGGGTGGGAGGAGATGATGTGCTGGCTAGGAATGTTACCTGTGTATATGGGCAAGTGAGATGTCTGCATAGGAGGAGAAACAATATGACAATCCAGGATTATGGATGTGTGTGCGTGTGCATGTGTGTGTGTGTGTGTGTGTGTGTGTGTGTGTGTGTGTATAATGGAGTGAGTTATGAATTCAAGAGGAATTTCTCATGGGAGATGACACAGAGATGAATCTATGAGTTTATAGTTCAAATTCACACAGAGCTCTGCAAACAGAACTTCTTCCTAAGACAGTGTGCTCAGGGTCATAGGGAACCAAAGTTAGAGCCCTGAGCAAAATTAACAGGGAGAGAACAGAAAAGAAGACAGAAAATGAGGTAAAAAGTCTCCTGATGGTTAAGTAGAGAAGTAATTCTAACACCAGAAAGAAACCTCTGAAGAGGAAATGAGTATCTGTTTGTGACGAAAAAAGTGAAGCATTAGATTTAGCTAATGGTCTCCACTGCTCAGACAGATTGCAGACTGTGGAAGAGTACATGGGAAGTAAGAAGTGGACATGTTGTCAAAATGTACTCTGTGCATTCTGGAAGCTTGGCTCTCAAAAGGAAGATAGATAAGGATGTTGTAGTTTGATTGTTGGCTTTAGTGAATGTGTGTGGAACTAACCAAATACGTGTGAGAGGGAAGAGAAGATTGGGAGAGAGGGCATGGGGCAGACGGTGAGGGTGGAGGAGGGGAGGGAAGGAGAGAAACTGAAGTATGTGGTGTGGGAGGGGTGGAATTTGCCAGCACAGGTGGAGGAATTAGCCAGAAACCAGAAGAAGGAGGTCACTTCCTCTAGAATGAGAGAGAAGCTGACATTGGTAAGGGAGATAAAAATAGATAAAGTGTGGGTTGGGGTGTGTAGGTGTGTGATGAGGTATTGAGGAAGTTCAGCTGATCATCTCAGAAGTCTGTGGAGAGAAGGACACTGGATGTGGGACGGGAGTGTCCATCCTTATTATTTGCCGAGTTTAGAAAGGGTTGAGTGCTTTGGTCTTGCTGGGGCTGAAGGCATCATTTCCTCCATCAGTAATTCCTGCTGCAGCTGCAGGGCTAATAGCTGTGACAGCTGACCAGAGCCGCTGGAAAGCAGGGTAGAGTCCAAGGTGAGGGCTGGGTACTGTAGGGGAAACGTGAGTCCATGGTGCTCCCAAATCCAAGGAAATTGGGACATTAGTTTTATAAAAGTGGGCCACTCTTTGTCCTCGTGTGTGTGTGTGTGTGTGTGTGTGTGTGTGTGTGTGTGTGTGTGTTATGCACACTGGGGATTGAAACAAAGACATGGCACATGTCTGGCAAGTGACATGGTTGTCCACAAGACTATTTTTTATCTCATGTTCTTTAACTACTGGAGTCATGAAATTCTTTGCTTCTTTTAGGGGAGGAGATTACAACTTCTTAAAAGTAGATAAAAAGAAATGATTTATGTAATTTGAAGTTGTTGCACAATGAAAATAGAGAATAAATCTTTTTTGTTTGTTTGTTTGTTTTTTTGTTTTTGGAGACAGGGTTTCTCTGTGTAGCCTTGGCTGTCCTGGGATGAATTCTGTAGACCAGGCTGGCCTCAAACTCAGATATTCACCTGCCTCTGCTAGGATTAAAGGAGTGCGCTACCACTGCAAGGCTTAGAATAAATCTTTTAGAAGCCACTATTTACATAGGACATTGCTAACAACTTGGGACCTAGTTTAATTAACTTAATGAAAACATTGCAAGACACTGTATGAGTTCTTCTATTTTTGTTTACTTTGTGAGAGGATATATAACAGATCACAAGTAGATGTTGATATTTGACTTATTCGTGCTTCTTTCTGGATCTTTATTTTACATTTATTTGTTTATTTATTTATTTATTTGTTTATTTATTTATTTATGCATCATTCAAGGAGTCTCTCTGCAATTTGTGACACTATGTGACAGGTATGAGGGCCAGACAAGACAAAAATAGGTACCTGTGAGAGTTAATATCAGTTTAGGTCTGCAGCTAAAGTTCTCCCCCTCCACACACACACAGGAAGTATTAAAATTAAACAACTCAGGAATTTATCTTTCAAGGAACATTGTCTTTAAAATCCTCCCAGAGGTGGGTAAAGCACAAGTGACAACCTGGAGTCGGGGATGTTCAGGAGCGCTCTGAAGGGCCAGCATCTGACCTTCCACCAGCTGCTAATATCATTGTCTTGATAAATTCTCATTTCTAAACACTGTCCTTTAGAGGAGTGCTTGCCCCATTTGTGGGTTCCTTTCCCAGGGTATCTTGATCAGGTCTGAATGGAAAAGGAAGATGAAATTAAACATTTCAGAGGAGTCTATTGATGAATCTTTTGGATGAGAGGGTTAGTGTGATGGCAGCCAGATTTACTGTAGAAGCACCCTCACTTGTGCTTTGAAAATATCAGGGCGAGTGTTCATAGTCCCACTGTTCTTAGTATTCCTACTTGGAAACACCAAGACACCATCTATATAATTAATAAGTAAGTATATAATGGTTAATTCTTACTTACAATGGAGTAATGTAATGGGTGGTATACCAACAACATGTACTCAAAACCGACAGAACAGTATCTTGTAAAGTAATTATGTGGGTTTTTTTTTTTTTCCAAAATAGGCACCAAGGAAAAGATTATTTGGAAGAAAGAATATGTGCACTTGTATTTTTGATGGACACTGCCAAGTCATTCTTTACAATAGCTTGTGCTAATATTCTCAGCCTTGTCTCTTTCTTCGCAGACTCATCAAGGCTACTGATCATCATCAGTCTCTTGGCTCAGGCAACTGGCAACAACTGCTTCCTTGTTTCTTATTTAATCAACCAAGTTTTAGACAGGACTCATGACTGAATTGGAGAAATTCTATGTTTATATTTCTGTTAATTATCAGTTGGTATGTGCCTAAAAATTCTTTAGCAACAAGTGTGCCCTGTGGTTGTTTTATTCTCTGTCCTTACCTAAAACATGAAGTGGGGAAGAGGGGGGGAGATACTCTTGTGTGTGCCCGGCGGTGGGGTGGCACTTTCACACGTTCTCTCCTTTATCTTTGAGTTACACTTCCTGGCAGCCTTCTGAAGTACCATGGAGGCTTAGGTCTGAAGGCTTTGCTCTAGTTATGCAGGTGGATAAGGATTCCTCCATCATTTTAACTTTCCAAGCTCATGTTCTCCCATATTTATTTTTCTTAATCTAAAAAAGGGCAACATTCATTTTAGTGATTTGATTTTTTTAGTGGGTCTATTCTAGTGCTTCTCAAGGTTGGCTGTAAATAGGAATCACCTGGGAGCCTGAGAAGCTCTTGCTCCATCGTTTTCCAGAGATTGTAATACGGTCAGTCTGGTGTGCAGTGTGGACATAAAGGGTTTTGAAGACTCTCAGGAGTCTCATGTTCAGATAAGGGTGGGAAGCACTCTTGTAGACTTTTAGCACTATAGTTCTACTTGTGACATTCTTTGGCTACTTTATCTTCTAAAAGATTTGTGAATTCCCCCTTAGGTAATTTTGAAGTTTGGTGGTGGTGGTGGTGGCATCCCAAAATAACAGGAGATATCAGAGTGTAATGTGAGGAAAGAGACCACATTATTAAAGTCAAATCAAATGCTGCTGAGTGAATCTCTCTCTAGGATCTTTATAATTTTAAAAATCGCTAAGCTCATGGCAGCATTGTGTAAGCAGTTTTCTCTTAGAGTATAGCAAAATATTAGCATCACTAACAACCTTTTACTTAATTATTGACTAAGGCAGGAAGACAGCTTAGTAAAAATGTATTACCAATGAGCAAAGAAATCTTATTCAAATGGTTCCATTTACCTGGGTACAGTAACCCATTATTTTGCAGAATTAAGATATACCACATACATAGATGAATTTTGTTGGGAAAGACATTTCTTCCACATGTGATCTGGGATGCTCCCCCTCTGCCTCCCCTCCCCACCCCTAGTGCAGCTTTAAAAATCTAGAAATAGTGATTTTGGTGACTCTACAAGATTAAGGATACAGCTCATCTAGTAAGGTGGGTTTTTGTCCCCTGTACCAGAGCCATACACAGAATAGGCAAGGACAGATGGTCTAAGCACAGTCTCAGCTCTGTTTATTAGTTTTACTTTGAGACAGGGTCTCACTAAATTTTCCAGACTGTTTGAACTCATCTCTCTAGTCTAAGCTAGCCTCAGATATGTGATCCTCCTGTCTCAGCCTCCTAAGCAGGCCCAGTTGTTGTGGTATATTCTACATGTGTTTTGCTGTTTAATGTAAGTCAGGGTGGTCCAGGTAGCATGGTATGGGGTGCTACCATAGAAGACCCCTGCGGTAATTCTACTAGGGATCTTGCTTTTCTCTCTACAAAGCGCCCATTTTTGTCAGCATTATTTCAATGTGCAGCGTTTTACAACCTAGTTTAGTGGAGCTGAGATTCTTAAAGTCTTCCCTCTTTCTACATGTATTCTCCCTTCAGTTTTCTTTTTAAGTCTCATTCATTATGGCCTCATCCTGAGACCAACTTTGTTGATTATGTGTTGAGAAAGGCTCCCAGTGTGGCAGACTTTGCTTTTAACTCTGTATCAGTGATTTCACGGGGGAATTTTGGCTCAGTCTTTGCCATAATTTCCTTACTTATAAAATGGAGGTGACAATGTCTGGTATCCCTAACTTAAAGGATAAATAAATATACTACTGTATGTGAAATGCCTTAGCGTGTATAAAATGTGGTATCATTCAGTACTACTTAATTCTAGTGGTATACTTTCTAACACCTATAATGTTACTAAAATAAACCAAATATTATGTCTGGGCTGCACTATGGTGTGTGGATAGTGCAAGAGGCGGGATATGGAAGGCCTGGTATGAATCATAGAAATGATTTCTCCTCAGTCTTGGTTTCCAGCATTACAATAAGGATAATATAACCATCTGCCTTTGTGAGCTGGGACAATGACTTGAGACTAACCGTTCTAAAGGAGGGATGGTTTATTTTGTTTCAGTTTGTGGTCTCTTGCTCTGTGTAGAAGGTTGTGATGGAGCAGAATTGCTCATTATGTCAGACAACTGGAAAAGGCACAAGGAAGGCTAGGGACAAGATGCATCTTTCAATGGCATGAGATGTACATCTCCAATGTGAACCCATATCTTCTTTTTCACCCCACTACGTTATGAATCCAGTATGGAATTAATCCACTAAGTGGGAACCCTGAAGATCCAACCACTTCCCACATACTGACAGCTGACAGTCCAGGTCTCCATACCTGAACTTATTGGGAGATTTCACATTAAAAACAGAATATCATCTCAGGATGAAGGTGAATCAAATTCTATATGAAGCTGAAAGTACTTATCAAATCGAATTTGGTTACACACCCCACCACTGAGGATATTAAGCTGTACCCTTCAAGCCCAGAGTCTTCTCACTAACCTAGAGGCACAAATTCTGTGCTGCGCCCCCTTCTCCCGTCTTGGTGCTCCTCTGCTGGGCGATCTCACTGGGTGTCTTTTCATTAGACTTAATTTCAGGTTCTTCACTCCTACTCAGCCTCCAGATAATGTGCAGACATTTTTCTTCTAAGTTTTATTTTATTACCTCTTTAGTTACACCTTTATTCATGCAGAATAAGGTGGTATGAGCCATTTCACAACCAATTTGTTGCCATTTGTGGCTAGCATTTTAGAGAAGTAATTAATTTGTTGAATTATTGAAAAATGGGTGTCACTAAATGATGACATTCCTTCAGAGAAGACATTGTTTTAACAACGACCTAGAAAAGCAGGTCCCAAAGGATGCTGAATAAAAAAATTCCAGGTCTGTGATAGACTTCCAACAAATATTCAGGACACATGTGTCTTTAATGGTTAATATCAATTGTTAACTTAAATCTAGAATTTCTTAGAGTGGGGCCTCTTAGGCATGCCTGTGTAAGATTATCTTGATTGTGGTAATTGAGGTGGGAACTGTTGTGGGCAGCGTCATTCCCTGGCTGCAATCCTGTACTATATAAATGGAGAAAAGAAATGGGCAGCAGTGTGTGCCCATCACTCTCTGCTCCTAAGTGTCGATGCCATGTGACCAACTGTTTCAAGCTTCTTCAGCCTTTACTTTCCCACCATGATAGACTGTGCTCTTGAACTGTGAGCCAGAATAAATCCTTTCTCTATTAAATTGTTTTCCCAGAGTATTTTATCACAGCAATAGGAAGCTAAAACATCATCAATGTAAATGTTGTAATCAGTGCCTCAAAATGCTAAGCTATAACCATCCCACTGTTTATGAATGGCACATAAACACCATAATGCACTTTTCCTTTTTCAGAGTTCCAACAGAAATTAATTAGTAATATTTTGATTATATTCTAACAACACCGTTTGTTAAGATATATATTACAATTTTGCTGGCCTTTCATCCTAATACAGACGATAAACCTTCGATGACTCTCAGGAGTCTTCTCACACATATTTAGTACCCATGCCCCAAACTCCTTCCCCACTTTAATGGTGTTCTACAATGATTTTATGCAAAACCAAAAGACAAATCTTCAATATCCTGTTGTTTTTAGTAAGCGTTGTTTCTAAATGGCTATCTTAAGTGGAGTCGCAGAAATCAGCCTCTGTCTTGGATATTGGATATACCTAATACTGAACAGTTGAAATAATAGGAAAAACTAAAATCAAATTCAAACAAGCAAAGGCCCAATACCAACAAAGAAACATCTCTAATTGTCTTAGGTATTTTTCCTTCTGGGACTTAACTTTTTCTTTCTTTCAACTATTTTTATTATGTCATAAAATTTGAAAATAAACACCCCCCCCCTTAAAAAAAAACCAACCTAAAGTTGCTTTAGTTGTATAGGTAGTGTCTTTTAGGACATTTTAAATAAAAGCAATGCTTCTTTCCTTTGGGTTAGGTGAATGTTTGGGCTGAAAGGAACAGAAGGACGATTTAGCCCCAACTGCTGTATCTATTTTCAGATGTGGAAACTGACTCCAAGAAGGTGACAGTTTACCTAATTTCACACAGATGAGTCACCTTACTAGAGGCTCTTGAAGAGGAGCACACGTTCCCATATCTAGGTATGAGATGAGAAGTGCCGGGCTGTGCACTAGTTGTTAACAGGCACAGGACACTTCTTCATTCAGATGCTGTTTCTCTGAGCTGCTGTTGGGGAATTCTTGGATGCAGGATCCCTGTTATGTATAATATACATGTTCAAAGCAGGGGTGTAAAGGTAGCTTGTTTGGGGGGATTTGCTCCTTTTCTGGCCTCAATGTTCTTAGTTTATTTACTAACTTAGTTAATTACTAACCTTAGAAGAATGAGATTTAAAGTGTGTGTTGAGCGGCACTTAGTAAGGTGTCACCTGGTGAGTGGTGCCTGCCTTGGCTCTCATGCTTTCAAGCACTCATCATTGCTGGCTCTACAGGTGACTATTCTGCTTAGGTTTTCACTGTATTCAGCTGAAGTCTGCTCCCTGTAATTTCTACTCACCCACTCTAGACCTTTTTGTATAAACTCAGATCCAATGTATTTAGTCTGCTCCTTTCTTTCCCACGAAGTCCTATCTTTTCTGGAATCACTACCCTTTCTCCCTCGGGTTTTCTCATAAGGCATTATTTTCAGATTTCTGATTGCTATTTTCAGAACTCAGTCTTGTTTTAAATTTGTGCCTTTTAGAATGTGAGGCTCAGAACTGATTATCTATCTCTCCAGATATGGTTGTTCATTATAGGATTGCTGTGCCCGCATCGCAAGACCCCCAAGCAAGAACACCACAGAGCCAATGCCCGATGCAAGCACACAGGGTTTTTTTTTTTTTTTTAAATAACAAGCAAGCCCGGGCTTGGCCCATATTCCAAACACCCGTATCCCAAACACTCGACATAGCTGGTGGAGGAGGATGCCCCAGCACTGACTTTAAGGGTTTTATATAGGAAAGGTTTACATTCAGAGAGTCACATATCTTGGGATTGGACGAGGGGGCTAGGGGTGAGGTAGTTCTTTGAAGTTACTGGCTGACCTATAAGCATGAGGTTACTGATGGCTAACAGGATTCAGGGTATATACAGACACATAAATTTTTTACTCCCTATGTCCTGCTTTTGCTGAACCCAGGATATATACATTCAGATTTATTGTTTCAGCCTTATCTTACCATGAGTTCAACTTCTGGTCAGTTCTAAAACTGCTGGTCAGCAAATACCTTTAGAGGAGTGTGGTGATATATTTGTCCCCCAATGTATTGTGCATCCTAATAAACTTATCTGGGGTCAGAGGACAGAACAGCCACTAGATAGACATAGAGGCCAGACAATGGTGGCACACACACCTTTAATCCTATCACTTGGGAGGCAGAGATCCATCCAGATCTCTGTGAGTTCAAAGCCACACTGGAAACAGCCAGGCATGGTGACTCACGCCTTTAATCCCAGGAAGTGATGGCAGAAAGCAGAAAGGTATATAAGGCGTGAAAACCAGGAACTAGAGAAGGTTAAGCTTTTAGGCTTTTGAGCTGAGACCCATTCAGATGAGGACACAGAGGCTTCCAGTCTGAGGAAACAGGATCAGCTGAGTTATTGGCAAGGCAAGGTAGTTGTGGCTTGTTCTGCTTCTCTGATCTTCCAGCGTTCACCCCAATACCCGGCCTTGGGTTTGTTTTTATTAATAAGAACTTTTAAGATTTGTGCTACAGAGGAGGGGTGGGGAGCATCTCTCAAGATGGCTACTGATTTTTCCCTTTCAGGATCTATGCAGAACCATGACCTCTGCTAGTGAAACTATGTTTGTACTAATAGAGACTAAGGTTGTGTTTTCTATCTTGGTAGTTGCCTTATATGTTAAATATTAACCTTGGAAACAACTAACCTTCCTGGATATTTTCTGCATGAAATGTTGTCATATTGGGTTTCCCCTAGTCTATATTTATGTAATTAAATTTTTTGAACCTACATTTATCTATGCTAAATGTTATATTCTGGTTTCATTGTGGCACAAATATAGACATTCTTAACCTTGTTCATAATTGAAATAGGAGAAAGCCAAAAGGTCTTAAGTGTTGAAATTTGACAGGCCTTCTTAGCAGTAATTACAAAGCCTGTTATCTCCTACAGCTTGAAGGCAGAAATTGCTGAAAAACCACATCCTAGATTGAATTATATGAGTTCCATAGCGGAAAAAAAAAAAAAGTTACATTTTGAATCCTGGTGAGTTCTCAATGCCAGCTTAGGAATAAGACTAGGTTGGATAAAGAATGAAACTTTAAAATTTGAGCTGGAAACCTCTGGATGAAATCCTTTTATCCCTCAACTGTTGTTGTTGTTTCCTGTTGTTTCCTGTTAGAGAGGAGTAGCCCACTCTTTACTTGAAGGCAAAGTAGAAACCTTTGTCTTGCAAAACCACACTTGACCTCTTTCTCCTCACACCCTAGGATCTGCTTTCATCTCCTTGCTATCAATCCAACAGGTCAATCCATACACCTGGGTTAGACAAGCCTGAGCTTGCTAGAGAAAGAGAGGAACTAAATTCTATAACTGCAGACCCCAGTAGAACTGAACTTGCAATATGGAAAGAAGAGGTTGAATCCTCAGAAAAAAAGCACCCCGTAATACCATGGCAAAGGATAGTTCTTCCCCGAAGGACTAAAGGTTAATTTCTCATGCAACTATGCACTTCAGCAGTTGGAATACCCAAGCATTTTAAGGGCCTAGAGTCCAAAGATCCAAGTTGAGCTTGATACTTAGAAACCCAAAGCTTTTTCATAGGAAGAATGGGAGTCAGGGAGGGCATTGGTGTGCACAAGTCCATAATGAATGGGTTTCTGGCTCAAGACTGGCCAGCAATGGGTCTGTAGATCCATAATGTGATCTCTTCCTGGCATTCTAGGAATATAACTGGGATGAACATAAAGTGAGTTGGCACAACCACCATATTGGTTCTTTGGCCTATGGGATAAGCACTACCACAGTAAAGAAGGTCAATTTAAAGGTTCTGAAACAGAGCAAATTTAAGCAATACCAAATCCTGAAGATATTGGTAGAGTTTAGTGTCATCCTGAACCTTAAAGGATATAGGCATTCCATAGCTCCATCTAGCTTAGTCTATTCAAAAATCATGTAGGTCCTGAATGATCTAAGAACTCCCCTCCTCCGCTGCCCCTTTTAGATCACCAAGGAACAAAAGTTCATAAATTTCCCCTATCTTGTAAAATTTTCATGCAAAGGAATTCAAATCTTTTCACATGCCTTTCCCTGCTAACTTGTAAAACTTTTACATGCATCTTTTCATCTCCCTCACCTGGCAAAACTCAAAGGCCCTGCTGCATTCTCAGAACTTGATGTCCTCAAGCCACTGACCCCTCCTCTGTACCTTCATTTCTTTTGTGCCAATTCTTTTCAAACTTGCCAATCATGAAAGACTGTGAGGTCCCAGCCGAGGGGAAAGGCTAGAGTATTCCTGCTTAGGACAAACCCCCGGGACCTCCTGCTTCATGTGCTTAGTAGCATGGATTGAGTCATGGTGCACCCCTTTTGAAAAAAAGAAAACAAGTCTTGCTGGGTTGCTTTGTATGTTTCTTTGTGAGATAAGAGAATATTATTTTCCAACATGAGGAGAACATGGACTACCTGCAAATCCCACCAATCATAACCCAATTTTTGCTGCTGTGCCATATGTGGATTTCTTTTTTTCTTTCTTTCTTTCTTTCTTTCTTTCTTTCTTTCTTTCTTTCTTTCTTTCTTTCTTTTTTTTTTCTTATAGACAATATACAATTTGCAGGTGCAATGAGCATGTCTGTATGTGGAGGCCTGGAGGTTGAAGTACAGTGCCTTTTTAATCACTTTCTACCTTATATATTGAGAGGTAGGGTCTCGGTGCGCCTGCAGCTCAGTTTGAGCTAGATAGGCTAACTACCTTACTCTGGGGATTCTGTCTCTCGTCTCAAGTTCTGGGATTATAGGTAGGCTTTCATGCCCACCTGACCTTTCACATGGGCTCCAGGGAGCTGAACTCAGGTCCATGCTTGTGTTGGAAGTGTCTTACCCGCTGAGCCATCTTCCCAGCTTAATGAGGTACTTTTTTGCTAGAACGGTTTTACAACCTCATGTACATATTATATGAGGATTCATTTGGTGTCTGTGTTCTTTATCATCCTTAACATGAAGAAGGGGGAAAATAGTCTGTTGGAAGAGTCAGTAAGATCTATGTGCCGTAGATCATGGCAAATAAACTCTATGAAGGTTCAGGTGACTGCCACAATAGGGATTTTTTTAATCTATTAATTTCAGACATGTGGGGTCATCTCTACAAAATAAATAATACTATTCTTGATTCTGAGTGTCCTGTCACCAGGAGGAAGTGCACCATGCTGTATGCTAGGCCTTTTAAATTTCTAGCAGCACATTTAGGAATATCTGTCCAACCTACTTACCACATTCTATACAAACTGCAGTCTTTAAGTAGAGCCTATTCCAAAAACAGTTCTTGGCTCTAGGTCTAGGTTGTATAAGTAAGTGGCCTTGCTACTGAGGCCATGTGTCTGAGAAGATCCTAGGTATGAGATGTTGGTAGTGGGAAAAGAGCCATATGCAGTTTGTGAAAGCTACTGGTATTGGTGTTCTGGAACTGTCACAACAACACATAGATGATCAAGTGCGTTAGACAGCAGACATCCATTTTCTCACTATGTGGGCTAGAAGTCCCAGATCAAGTCTACATGCAAGAGCTCACTGCATCCTCATGTGCAGCATGAATCTTAAAAGGTCTTATTATTAATAAAAACAAACCCGGAGCCTACACTCATGTGCTGCCATGAATGGTAAAGATACTAGGATACTTCTTACAAGGATTGCCCTCTCTTTTCTTATATGGACACTAATCCTATTAGGTCAGGGTCTCACTCATTCTCAAGACTTCACTTAATTTTAATCAATGCTTTACAAACATATCCATCTCCAAACATACCCACATTGTAAGATAGGGTTTCAACCTGTGAATATTAGAGACACACAAACTTCAGTTCACAATGCCCCCTAATTGGAGTCATAGTGCAGATCCCTGGAATCTACCATCTCTATTGGATGATTATATACCATTCATTAAACATGTTGGGTGCTACTAGGCTATGACTATGGAATACCAATCATGCTGTAGCCAGAATTGCCTATCATGAACTAAATTGAGTCATATTTCCAACATAAAGTTTGGTGAGGCCAGAAATAATGAATTATAAATAAAAGTAGTACATTAATTATGTCCATGCCATCCACAGTTTCTGCTCTGGTGGCTTTTTCTCTTAGTTCATACATAGGACTGCAGAAACAGGGGTCCTTCCTTATAACTAGTTAATAGAGATGAAAAAAGCTGTAGTTTCATTCATAGATTACTAGGGTTCAGATGCAGATACAACTCAAATATAGACTTGGATGTATGATAGAGGCACTCTGAAAAGTGTGAGGAAATTGTCCCATTTGTTGTGGCTGTGGGCGATATCTCTGTCTCTCTGTCTCTGTCTCTGTCTCTCTTTCTCTGTGTGTATGTGTGTAAAGATGTAGCTTAAAGTGAAAATATTTATAAAATCTTTAGCTTTGAAAAATGGTTGGTTTATCTAGTTGATTAGCACCTATAAGGATAATTATTGGAAAGTCTGGATAAGAAATCTGGGGATAATCATCATGTAGGAGTGGGCAAAAAATGAAGGTATTTATATTTCCTGTTGTCTTTATCAGAGAGCATCCATCATGGAAGAGGTACTATGAATGTCTTACCAAGTGGACAGGATGAACTAGAAGGACATCAAGTGATCTCTGTTATTGGCACTCTCAGTGCTGATACAGGAAGCATAAGTGAAACTGCTATGGTGTTAGTGATGGAGTGTAGAATTGTCCTAATAGCATGGACTCTCTCTCCTTATCATCCAGCACATTAATGCTATTGTTAAAATGTCCATAGTGTAGCAACTGACACCAATTCTGAGTTCTCTGTATTACATCACGCCTCTAGAAGAACAATTAGCAACTGGCAATAGTTTGAGTATATTGAACTCTTCATAGTATCAGCATATGTTCTGGGTATGGGTTTGTCTTCTATAGAGAAGTACTATTTGATGCTTTAAAGAGTATGGGAGCTACTAGACATTGTTGGTATAACATTACATCAAACTAAGAAATCCTTTCTTAAACAAAATGAGGTGTGAAAGTAGACATATAATCAGGATCCATTGTTCTTACTGGATATCATCTATCCAGAAGCTGCCCATTTAGTGGAGTGATGGGATGACTTTGTAAAGACATAAATGAGGTGCCAGGTTGGAGATGATAACCTATAAAGATGGTGTGCAAGTGCATCAAATTCCCTATGTACAATGTTGTGTGTCCAAGAAGCAGAATACATGGACCAAGGGAGCATATTTACCAATGTTCCTTGTAGCTCATTTGGAAAATTTGAGCTTTCTATCCTTATGGAACATGAGATCTGTGGTTTTAAAGATCTTACTGCTAGCAAAGGAACATTTCAATCAAGGGGTAACATAGCTATCTTATTAATTTTTTAGCTTCAGCTACCACACCATCACTTAAAATTCCTTAGAACAAGAGACCAATCAAGAAAAAAATTTTCTGTCTTAGGAGGGGATATTGAAGAGAAAACAGTGTCTTCTTCTATATAGTAGGGGCACAAAAAGATCTGGTACTTGGGTGATCCAGTGGGAAATTTCTTAGTAGTCTTTTACCCAATTTTTAGAGTAAATAGAAAAATACAACAATCATGACCTGAGAGGGGCATAAATACTAAAAGACCCTTCCGGAATAACTGCAGGGTCACCCGACCAATTAAGTTACCTATACCTACGAAAGTATTTGCTAAAGATAAGTGTGGCGTGGGGTGGGGTGGGGTCAAGAGTAAGTAATAGAGGAGGGAGGCAATGCATACCTGCTGTGGTGTAGAGACTATCTGTAGAGTTTGTTCCACTAACCCACATACCCATCCATCCATCCTTCAATCTCTCTCTCTCTCTCTCTCTCTCTCTCTCTCTCTCTCTCTCTCTCTCTTCCCTCTCTCTCCCTCTGTCCCCACTTCTTCCCTTCCTCCCCCTGGTTTTCCTTTCATAAGCATTTTGAGATTATAAATAAATAAACCATTCAGAACTGTGGCAGACTTCCATCAGGACTTACAGAAAGCAAAGGGACACAGTGGCACAGGCTGTGCTGATGGTCGGGTGCTAACCTGCTCCTCTTGTCAGGTGTAACACCAAATTTAAATGGTTTTATTAATGAAAAACAAACCCGGAGCCAGATATTGGGATAAATTCTGAAAGATCAGAGAGACAAAACAAGCCACAGCCAACCTCACCTTGCCAACTCCTCAGCTGATCTTGTTTCCTCAAACTGGAAGCCTCTGAATCCTCATCTGAATGGATCTCAGTTGATCTGCTGCTAAAAGTCAAAAAACTTAAAAGCCTCTAGTTCCTGGTCCTCATGCTTTATATACCTTTCTGTTTCCTGCCATCACTTCCTGGGATTAAAGGTGTGTGTATTTCCCAAGCAAGATCTCAAGTGCTGGGATTAAAGGTGTATGTCACCATGCCTGGCTGTTCCCAGTGTGGCCTTGAACTCACCGAGATCCTAATGGATCTCTGCCTCCAGAATGCTAGGATTAAAGGTGTGTATTACCATTGCCTAACCTCTATGTTTAATATAGTGGCTGCTCTGTTCTCTGACCCCCAGATAAGTTTATTGGGGTGCACAATGTATCAACCACAGTCAGGACCCAGGCATGTAATCTATAGTTCTGGTAGTGGTTGAAATTCCCTTTCTGGGAATTTTCTTTAGATGACTCCCATTCATGTTCCTTCCATAGGAACAGGCCACAACAAATGGCTGGTCAGAAATAGTTTCTAAAAATTTAGTTGTTGATTCAGGTGGTATAGCTCAAATAGACCATCCCAGTTTCAGAAGTCTCTGTGGGATTGGCTGAGTCCTTTTCTGTAGTTTAATGTCTCTCCATGTTCATTTCCATTTGTGCATCCCCATAGTTGTTGATGCAGAAAGCAGTTTCCCAAAATCTTCATGCACCCAAGTCTGATCCAAGTTAATGTGTCTGACCCTTTCTTATTCTGGCATGTCAGCAAAGACCAGAGACACTATTCAGGTTCATCACAGAGCCCATCACTGTACTTTAGTATTAAATATGGCTGTGCACTCTTACTCTGTTGATAGCTATCTTATTTAACCACTTCAGCATTGCTAGCAGATATTTACAAGTCATTTCCATTTACATATGAGCAAACTGTGTTACAGAGAAGTTAGATTTATTCCTGAATTCACAGAAGGAGCTAGTGTTTAGGCTGGGATTTGTGGTTCATCATTTTGCCTCCTTCTATGCTATGATTTTATAAACACTTTGAAACCCAAGAAAGTAATCAATCCTTAGCTTGAGCGAGACTGTTGAGTAAGGGCCTCAAATGGCACAGAATTTGTCAATAACCTTACTTGTAGGAAAACTAGTCTAGGAGTCACTGTGGTTTATCAGTAGATGGTAACAGGGTAGCTACTTAGCTTGATTATTTGTTAAAAGTGGGTTCTACTATTAAAGGTTTTTTTTTTTTTTTTTTTTTGGTTTTTCGAGACAGGGTTTCTCTGTGTAGCTTTGCGCCTTTCCTGGAACTCACTATGTAGACCAGGCTGGCCTCAAACTCACAGAGATCCACCTGGCTCTGCCTCCCGAGTGCTGGGATTAAAGGCGTGCGCCACCACTGCCCGGCTTATTAAAGGGGTTTTAAGTGACATAGATTTAAGTGTGGATTGTCTGTGCAAATGAGAATGTAAATGATGACAAGGAGACAGTACTTTTTTCTCACATTGATGCTGTACTTAGAAGGAAATCATGATTCTCTACTAACCACTTGCTGCTTCATATAATAGTGGATGTTGAATAGAGGTTAGGTTAGATAGTGGAGAAAGTTGTAAACCTCATACTCCCAGTGTCTCTAGCTTTTATCTTTGATAGTTTTGTATAGAGCTAACTCTGTTCTTATTCATTTCAGATAAAGTTGGCATTAGAGTTATTACAAAGAGCTGTTGAGTGAAGGGCAATAGTGTGTGGTTGCACTCCTCATAAAGTTTTCATGTTTGCACTCTTGATAAATTAGTGATTCAATTAAATTGTCAGCCTTTATTAATTATAGACAGTGTCACACTCCTGACCATGGAGATAGTGATCTCTGAGTGCTGTCTGTCTGTATCTTATTGTACTTGTGAGACTTCTCTTTATTATTCCCTGATTTTCACAAATGGTACTTATTCTCTGTGGTTTGCATTATGTGTCATACAATATGGAAAAGCCACCTGCTTAACTATTTAAGTAGTCATTAAGTTTCCTGAAATAACCTAGTCTAACTCAGAAAGGTGTGAAATTCTCTTTTCAAAGCAGTTTTTTGCTTCTGATTCTTGCCTTCAGATATTTTACTTCCATGTTAACTGAAATGAAGAAAAAAGTGTATATATATATGTATACACACATACACATATATATGTATGTATATGTATAAAGGTCTTCATAAAAATAGGTCAAATAATCTCTCTTCTCCAGCCTATCTATCTTCTACCCATTGACATACATGTTGGCCAGAACTATATTTGGTTAAATTTCAGAATTTTAAAAAGTTTGAAGGCAAATGTTCTTCCAATACTTGTTTTTGCTTCCAATATTGCTTAGAGATGGGTTTCTTCTAAAAGTTTCTTTGAAAATCCTTGACTAGCCAATGATTTGCTGGCTGTTTTTCTGATTACTGTTTTCTAAAATATTGAAAGCAGCCGGGCGGTGGTGGCGCACGCCTTTAATCCCAGCACTCGGAAGGCAGAGGCAGGCGGATCTCTGTGAGTTCGAGGCCAGCCTGGGCTACCAAGTGAGTTCCAGGAAAGGCGCAAAGCTACACAGAGAAACCTTGTCTCGAAAAACCAAAAAAAAAAAAAAAAAAAAAAACCAAAAAAAAAAAACCCCAAAAAAAATATTGAAAGCAAATCAGTTTCTCCAAATTTCAGTGGAATGAACATTTTTTTTTTACTACTTTTTTAATCAATACTTCCATTTTATTATTTATGATAGTCTCATACATCAGAGACTGAACTGGAACTTCTGATCTTGTCACCAGCTCTTGAGTGTAAGATGAATTGCTGAACAGTCTTATTAATAAAAAACCCAGAACCAGATATTGGGGTGAAAACTGAGAGATCAGAGAAGCAGAAAGAAGCCAGCCATGTTCTTACTGCTAGGAAATGCTCAGCCAAGAGAGAGCTACTTCCTGTGTACTCACACCTATATGCCTTCTGTGTTCTGTCACCTTACTTCCTTTTTCTACCCAGCTCTATCACTTCTTGTCTGTCTGTCCAGACCTCTGTGGTTAACTAGCACTGGGATTAAAGGCATGTGCCACTACACCTGGCTCTGTTCCCAGTGTGGCCTTGAACTCACAGAGATCCGAATGAATCTCTCCTCCCAAATGCTAGGATTAAAGGTGTGTGCTACCACTGCCTGACTTCTATCTTTAATATAGTGGCTGGCTTTTTCCTCTGACCCCCAGATAAGCTTTATTGGGGTGCACAAATAAAATATCACCACACCTGAGTGCTAGGATTACTAGGGTGCACCATAATGCCCTTCAATGGTATAAAGAAAAAAAATATTGAGGGGAGGTACCCAAGAGACCCTTCTAGGGGGCAGGATGCTTTATATCCTGATCTGGCTGTTGGTTAAGCAGGTGTGTGCCTGTGTGCGTGTGTGTGTGTGTGTGTGTGTGTGTGTGTGTGTGTGTGTATATGTGTATGTATGTATGTATGTGTATGCCTGTGTATGTATGTGTATATGTGTATGTGTATGTATGTATGTGTATGCCTGTGTGTGTGCCTGTGTGTGTGTGTGTGTGTGTGTGTGTGTGTGTAGAAGCTGTATGTTTAAGGTTTGTGTTTTACACTAGATGCATAGCACCCTAATATGAAAAATAAGTATTTTCTAGTTTTGAAGGTTGTTTTTGTTTTGAAGCATTGAGAACATGAGACAAAGTAAAACTCTTTTTATATGTGTGAAATGGCATGCAATTAAAAGATAGCATGGTTTATAAACACAGCTAAGATATTAAGTATACAAAGTAGGCTGTCTTCCATTCTTGAGACCTGCCTGGATCATTAAACCCTGAGTAAGCTCCTCTTTTAGCCTAGCCTGGTACCAAAGAACAAGTTCTGCGTCTGCCCGACTAGCTTGCCATGTCTGATTCTGGGCAGTTAAGCTGCAGCTCTTTCTCAGAGCCTGCCACCTTACTGTGACCGTGAAACAGCACGTACTGTCCTGGAATCATCATGAGCAAAGTCCCAACAGCTGGAGGGACTCAGTGGTGTCAGCAGCTGTGCCAAGGCTGTCTGTTATAGGGGAAACCATGAGAAAGCAAAGGGAGGACTGCCTGGAACACTTCCATTCCTACACATGCATCGTTCAGCGTTCTGTGAGTGAAAACTGCTAGTGCTGGCATGTTAGTGGAAAAGACAATCTGCTCTCTGAGTCCCAGGGACATCATTACCACAGGTTTAAAATGTCCCTGGCAAGCTCGCACTATGGACCCTGATGAGTTAAGTACAGCATATCTTTTTAGTGTGAGCGTTACTGAGAGGGTCAGCTACAATGTTGAAAGACAGCTCGGCCTTTCCTCAGTCTGACCTCAGGATTTCTGTTTCCTCCACTGACTCTGTATCCCTTATCATGGCTGTTCTCTGATGGGAGCTTCTGTGGCTGCTTCTGTTTCGGCCTCTATTCACTGGCTGTTCTATGCTAAGTCTTATCCTCCCTCTGACTGTTCACATTTGATCAGGGTTCTCATCTCTCAGGACTTCAAGCACCTATCAGTCTCATTTTCCTGTTCTGCCTACTGCCTATGACTTTTTTTCTTCTGTTATTTTTTTCTCATTAACTTTTTCTTTCCTTTTTTTATTTGAAAATACATTTTTCATATAATATATTCTGATTGTTTTCCCCTTCCTCAACCCCTCCCAGATCTTCCCCAGCTCTTCACCCATCCCAATCCACACCTTTGCTTGATCTGTCTCATTAGAAAGACAAAACAGCCAAAGAAAAAGCACATGAAACACATATAGACATAGAAATACACACACAGAGAAATCTTACAAAACCACAAAATGAGGAACCATAATTTATAAACAAAAGACCTATAAAGGAAAAAATCAAAACAAACAATTATGAGAAAAACAAAACACCCCTAAAATCTCCAAAACTACTGTTGAGTTCATTTTGTGTTGGCCATCTACTGCTGGGCATGGGGCCTGCCCTTAAGTTTATAGTTTGTATATTCTTGGTTGGTAAAAATTTTTCCTTTGGGAGCAGTTACCAATTGGAGATAGCTCTGGGTTAGGGATGGGGGCTTGTGTCTACTGCCTCTCAGTGCTGGGACCCCATCTGGCTTAGACCTGTTCAGGCCCTGTGCATGCTGCCACTGTCTTTGTGAGTTCATTTGTGTATTAGTCCTGTTGTGTCTAGAAGGCCTAAAAAGGCCTTGGTGTCTTCCATCCCCACTGGCTCTTACAATTTTTCTGCCTCCTCTTCTGCTGAGTTCCCTGAGCTGTGAGAGAACAGATTGAATGGAGGCATCCCCTTTAGGACTGAGTGTTCCAGGATAACTCCTTCTCTGTGCATTGTCCATTTGTAGGTCTCTATATTTCTTTCCATCTACTGCAGGAGGAAACTTCTCTTGATGCTGACTGAACATGACCCTGATTTATAGGTATAGCAGAATGTCATTAGGGGTCATTTTATTGCAATGTTCCTTTAGTAGAACATTTAGTAGTATTTGGTTTTCCACTAGCTCCCTGGCCTATCTAGTCTCAGGTTCTTGGCTACCCAAGCAAGCAATGTCAGTCATGGGTTCCATTTCATGGAGTGGGGCCTTAAGTCCAGTCAGATAGTGGTTGATTACTCCCACAACTTTTGTGCTACTGCACCAGCATATCTTGCAGGCAGATCACTATTGTAGATTGAAGTGTTTACAGCTGGGTTGGTATTTACCTTTTTTCACTGGTAGTATGTAGAGTACCTTCCAATACCATGAATACTGGTCACTAGGGATGAAGGTTCTAGGTAAGCACCAGCTTGATTTCTCTATGTTCAATGGGTTATGTGGGTGCTGTCTTCAGCAATAGGGCCATATCATCAGTTTGTAGAGAGCATAACCTTAGCAATAGCCTGTGTTGTTGGAGAGTTTCCATGAGGCTCCTCTTGCCGACAACTCAATTGCTGGTGTCCATATCAGAGGAGCAGCAGGTGGTAATTGAAGTTCAAGGTGTCAGCCCACCAGGAGGCGACTGCTTGGTGGGTGAATCTCGGATAGGCAAGACCTGGAGATCACAGACCCCAGAATGCATTTTACTTTTGCTATGTCTTTACATGTTTGCTGCTGCTATCTTTTTCTACCACACCCACGGTGTGAATGAGTGTGGGGAGATCCCCACTGCCTGTAATGTAGTGTGTTTATCTCTTGGAAACATCCTGTTCTCTGGGCATTTTTACCTGTGGATTATTATAAAGATGACTTCCTACCTAAGGTGTACTATCTAATTGATAATAACAATGTTAGTTTATGCAAAGCTTTTTTTTTTTTTTTTTCAGAGCTGAGGACCGAACCCAGGGCCTTGTGCTTGCTAGGCAAGTGCTCTACCACTGAGCTAAATCCCCAACCCCATTATACAAAGTTTTGATGAATAAAAGTAAACACAAGGAAATGTTACATAGTTAGGGCCTATGAGTTTCACTTAAGGAGCTACATAGATTGTAGCTCAAATCAATGATTAAGAGAAACAATTGAGTCCCAGGAGCCAGGCTGGCTCAAATTCCTTTAATCTTAATGTTAGAAGACCCAGTCACAGGTTTTAGTGTGCATCACTAGCTAAATAAAGGCTTATAATAACTTCAGGTTAAATTAGATGTTTTGATAAGAGCCTTAAGATGAAAAACCCCAGAAAACAATCAAAAGTTCACAAGGACACAAAGCTGGGGTCAAAAATAGAAAGCAGCACAACTGTTACTAGCTGATGTATTTTCTTGCTAGGGTTGGTTTATGATCAAAGATGATGATTAATTCCTTATACCCATTTCTGTCCTCAATCTCCTGATACAAAAAACCATTGATGAATGGGAATGTACCCTAAGGATCTAGAGTACAGCTGACTGATTTCTTTTTTTAATGTATGGAAGTTTAGGTTTGTGATTTCTTTAAGATTCCTTATAAGATTAACTTTCAAGATAAATAGTAAGATGATTGATTTTTTTAATTAAAAGAATTTTTTTTTCATTTTACAAACCAACCCCAGTTCCCCTTCCTTCTCATCTCCCTCCCCTCCAGCTCCTCCCTATCCAACCCCTCTCATCCACTTCTCAGAGAGGGTAAGGCCTCCCTTGGGGAGTCAACAAAGTCTGGCATAACAAGTTAAGGCAGGACCAAGTCCTGCTACATCAAGGCTGAGCAAGGTGTCCCACCATGGAGAAAGGGCTCCAAAAAGATGGTTCATGCACCTGGGATAAATCCTGATCCCACTACCAGGAGACCCACAAACAGATCAAGCCACACCACTGTCACTCACATTAAGAAGGCCTAGTTCAGTCCCATGCAGGTTCCCCAGCTGTCAGTCTAGAGTCCTGTGAGTTCCCACTAGCTTGGGTCAACTGTCTCTGTGGTTTTCCCCATTATGCTCTTGACCCCCCTTGCTCATATGATCCCTTGTTCCTCTTTTCAACTGAACTCCAGGAGCTCAGCCCAGTGCTTGGCTGTGGATCACTGTATCAGCTTCCATCGGTTACCAGATGTAGGTTCTATGATGACAATTAGGGTATTCACCAATCTGATTCAGGGGAAGGCCAGTTTAGGTACCTTCTCCACTATTGGTAGGGGGTCTTAGCTAAGATCATCTTTGTGTATTCATGGGAATTTCCCTAGAACCACGTTTCTTCCTAATCCCATAATGGCTCCCTCTGTTAAGATAATCTCTTTCATTGCTCTCCCTCTCCATCTCTCTCCCAACTCTGCCATCTCAATCCCTCATGTTCCCATCTCCCATCTCCTCCTACCTTCTATCTCCCCTCTCAGTTTACCCAGGAGAGCTCATCTATTTCCCCTTCCTGGGGCAATCCATGTGTGTCCCTCTTAGTGTCCTCCTTTTTACCTAGCTTCTCTGGGGTTGTGGATTGTAACCTGGTGATCCTTTGCTTTGCTTCCAATATTCACTTATGAATGAGTACATACCATGTTTGTCTTTTTGGGTCTGGGTTACTGCACTCAGGATGATATTTTTTTTCTAGTTCCATTCATTTGCCTACAAATTTCATGATGTCATTGATTTTTACCACTGAGTAATACTCCATTGTGTAAATGCTCCATACTTTCTTTAACCATTTTCCAGCTGAGGGGCATTGAGGTTGTTTCCAGGTTCTGGCTATTACAAATATTAATGCTATGAACATAGTTGAGCAAGTGTCCTTGTGGTATGATTGAGCATTCCTTGGGTATGTGCCCAATAGTGGTATCATTGGGTCTTGATATAGGTTGATTCCCAATTTTCTGATAAACCACCATACTGATTTCCAGAGTGGCTGTACAAGTTTGCACTCCTATCAGCAGTGGAGGAGTGTTCCCCTTATTTCACATGCTCTCCAACATAAGCTGTCATCAGTGTTTTTGATCATAGCCATTCTGA
Organism: Peromyscus eremicus; assembly: GCF_949786415.1. Lineage (NCBI taxonomy): Eukaryota > Metazoa > Chordata > Mammalia > Rodentia > Cricetidae > Peromyscus > Peromyscus eremicus. The sequence goes on from NC_081427.1 coordinate 75,075,048, forward strand.
CAGGTGTAAGATGGTATCTCAGTGTCATTTTGATTTGCATTTCTCTGATGACTAAGGATGTTGAACAATTCCTTAAATATCTTTCAGCCATTTGAGATTCTTCTGTTGAGAATTCTCTGTTTAGATCTGTACCTCATTTTTATAATGGATTATTTGGTATTTCGATGTATAGTTTCTTGAGTTATTTATGTATTTTGGACATCAGCCCTTTGTCAGATGTAGGGTTGGTGAAGATCTTTTTCCATTCTGTAGGCTGCTGTTTTGTCTTATTGACTATGTCCTTTGCCTTACAGAAGCTTCTCAGGAATTCCCATTTATTAATTGTTGCTCTCAGTGTCTGTGCTACTGGTGTTATATTTAAGAAGTGGTCTCCTGTGCCAATACATTCAAGGCTACTTCCCACTTTCTCTTCTATCAGGTTCAGTGTAACTGGATTTATGTTGAGGTCTTTGATCCATTTGGACTTAAGTTTTGTGAATGGTGATAGATATGGATCTATTTGCACTCTTCTACATGTCAACATCTATATATGACAGCATCATTTGTTGAAGATGCTTTCTTCTTTCCATTGTACAATTTTGACTTCCTTGTCAAAATCAGGTGTGTGTGTGTGTGTGTGTGTGTGTGTGTGTGTGTGTGGATTAATGTCAGGATCTTCAATTTGCTTCCATGATCCACATGTCTGTTTTTGTGCCAATACTAAACTATTTTTATTACTACAGCTCTATAGTAGAGCATAAAGTTCCTTTATTGTACAGGATTGCTTTAGCTATTCTGTTGTTTTTGTTTTTTCATATGAAGTTGAGTATTGTTCTTTCGAGGTCTGTGAAGAATTGTGTTGTGATTTTGATGGAGATTGTATTGAATCTGTAGATTGCTTTTGGTAAGATGGCCATTTTTACTATGTTGATCCTATCTATCCAAGAGCATGGAAGATCTTTCCATTTTCTGATATATTCTTCAATTTCTTTCTTCAAAGACTTAAAGTTCTTGTCATACAGGTCTTTCACTAGTTTGATTAGAGCTACCCCACGATTTTTATATTATTTGTGGTTATTGTAAAGGTTTCTCTGATTTCTTTCTCAGCCCATGTATCATTTGTATATAGGAGGCCTACTGAGTTTTTTGAGTTAATCTTGTATCTTGCCACATTACTGAAGGTGTTTATCAGGAGTTCCCTGGTAGAATTCTTAGGGTCACTTATATATACTATCATATCATCTAGCTAAAGTTTGACTTCTTCCTTTCTGATTCATATCCCCTTGATTTCCTTTGGTTGTCTTATTGCTCTAGCTAGAACTTCAAGTACTATGTTGAATAGATATGGAGAGAGTGGATAGTCTTGTCTTGTTCCTGATTTTAATGGAATTGCTTTGAGTTTCTCTCCATTTAGTTTGATGTTGGCTGTTGGCTTGCTGTAAATTGCTTTTATTATGTTTAGGAATGTTCCTTATATCTCTGATCTCTCCAAGACCTTTATCCTGAAAGGGTGTTGGATTTTGTCAAAGGCTTTTTCAGTATCTAATGAAATGATCATGTGTTTTTTTCTCTCAGTTTTTTTATATGGTGGATTACATTGACAGATTTTCATAGGTTGAACCATCCCTGAATCTCTGGGATGAAGCCTACTTGATCATCGTGGATGATTTTTTTATGTGTTCTTGGATTTGGTTTGCCAGAATTTTATTGAGTATTTTTGCATCAATGTTCATGAGGGAGCTTGGTCTGTAATTCTCTTTCTTTGTTGCATTTTTGTGTGGTTTGGGTATTAGGGTAACTGTAGCCTCATAAAGAGTTTGGCCATGTTTGTTCTGTTTCTATTGTATGGAACAATTTGAAGAGTATTGGAGTTAGCTCTTCTTTGAAATTCTGGTAGAATTCTGCACTGAAACCATCTGGCCCTGGGCTTTTTTTGGTTGGAAGATTTTTGATGACTGTTTCTATTTCTTTAGGGGTTGTAGGTCTATTTAAATTGTTTATCTGGTCTTGATTTAATTTTGGTATGTGTTACCTATCCAGAAAATTGTCCATTTCCTTTAAATTTTCCAATTTTGTGGAGTACAGGTTTTCAAAGTATGACCTAACGATTCTCTGGATTCCTCAGTGTCTGTTGTTATGTCCTTCTTTTCATTTCTAATTTTGTTAATTTGAATATTCTCTCTCTGCCTTTTGGTTAGTTTGAATAAAGGTTTGTCTATCTTGTTGATTTTCTTGAAGAACCAATTCTTTGTTTCATTGATTTTTTGTACTGTTTTTTTGTTTCTATTTTATTGATTTCAGCCTTCAATTTGATGATTTCCTGTCATCTATTCCTCCTGGGTGAGTTTGCCTCTTTTGTTCTAGATCTTTCAGGTGTGCTATTAGGTCACTACTGTGAGATTTCTCCACATTCTTTATGTAGGCACTTAGTTCTATGACCTTTCCTCTTAGCACTGCATTCATAGTGTCCCATAAGTTTGGGTATGTTATGCATTCATTTTCATTGAATTCTAGGAAGTCTTTAATTTTTTTCCTTATTTCTTCCTTGACCCAGTGGTGATTCAGTTGATCACTGTTCAGTTTCCTTGAGTTTGTAGGCTTTCTGCAATTTGTGTTGTTGTTGAATTCTAACTTTAAGCCATGGTGATCTGATCAGATATGGGGGCGTGGGGGGGTGGGGTTATTCCATTTTTTTTTATCTGTTGAGGTTTGCTTTGTTACCAAGTATGTGGTCAAATTTAGAGAAGGTTTCATGAGGTAATGAAATGAAGGTATATTCTTTTGTGTTTGGGTGAAATGTTCAATAGATGTCTGTTAAGTCCATTTGAGTTATAACATCTGTTAGTTCCCTTATTTCTCTGTTAAGTTTCTATCTGGCAGACCTGGCAGACCTGTCTATTGATGAGAGTGGGGTGTTAAAGTCTTCTCCTATTAGTGTGTGTGGTTTGACATGTGAGTTAAGTTTTAGTAATATTTCTTTTACAAATGTGGGTGCCCTTGTATTTGGGGCATAGATGTTCAGAATTGAGACTTCATCTGGTGAATTTTTCTTGTGATGAATATGAAATGCCCTTTTCCATCTCTTTTGATTAATTTTGGTTTGAAGTCTATTTTGTTAGATATTAGGATAGCTACATCACCTTGTTTCTTAGGTCTATTTACTCTGAGTGTCTGTCTTTGAAGTTGAGGTGTGTTTCTTGTGTGCAGAAGAAGGATAGATACTGTTTTTGTATCCATTCTGTTAGCCTTTGTCTTTTTGTAGGTGAATTGAGTACTTGCATTCAGGGATATTAATGACCAGTGATTGTTAATTCCTGTCATTTTTGTGGTGGTAGTATATGTGTGTTTCCCTTCTTTGGGATTTGCTGGTGTGGGATTATCTGTTGGCTGTGTTTTCGTGGGTACATCTGACTTCCTTAGGTTGAATTTTTTTTTCCTTCTAGAGCTTTCTGTAGGTCTGGATTTGTGGATACATATTGTTTAAATCTGGCTTTGTCAAGGAATATCTTATTTATTCTATCTGTGGTGATTGAAAGTTTTTCTGGGTATAGTAGTCTGGGCTGGCATCTGTGGTCTCTTAATGTCTGCATAATGTCTGTCCTGAACCTTCTGGCTTTCAGAGTCTCCATTGAGAAGCTGTGTGTTATTCTGATGGGTCTGCCTTTATAAGATACTTGATGCTTTTCCTTTGCAGCTCTTAATAGTCTTTCTTTGTTCTATATGTTTAATGTTTTGATTATTATGTGGCAAGGTGACTTTTTTTTGGGGGGGAGTCCAGTCTATTTGATGTTCTGTATGCTTCTTGTATCTTGATAGGCATGTCCTTCTTTGGGTTGAGAAAGTTTTCTTCTCTCATTTTGTTGAATATATTTTCTGTGCCTCTGAGCTGGAATTATTCTCCTTCTTCTATCCCTATTATTCTTAGGTTTGGTCTTTTCATGGTGTCCCAGACTTCCTGGAAGTTTTGTGTTAAAAATTTGCTTGATTAACATTTTCTTTGACCTATAAATCTACTTTCTCTATTGTATCTTCAACTCCTGAGATCCTTTCTTCCTTCTCTTATATTCTGTTGGTTATGCTTGCAGTTCCTGTTAACCTTGCAGTTCCTGTTCATTTATCCAGATTTTCCATTTCCAGAATTCCTTTGGGTTGTGTTTTCTTTATTGCCTCTATTTTAATTTTCAGGTCTTGAATTGTTTCCTTCAACCATTTGATTGTTTTTTTTTCTTGACTTTTTTTAAAAAAGGGATTTATTGTTTTCTTCTAATTTTTTGTTTGTCTTTTCTTCCATTTCTTTAAGGGAATTTTAAATTTCTTCTCTAAGGGCCTCTATCATCTTCATAAATTTATTTTCAAGGTTGTTTTCTTCTGCTACATCTGTGTTGGAATGTTCAGGTCTTGCTGTTGTAGAACCACTAGTTTTTGGTGCTGCCATATTGCTCTTCATGTTGTTGAATGTATTCTTACACTGCTGTCTGCATATCTCTTCCTTCAATTGGTGCAGGTGGGGCCTGTGGCTCCAGTGGTCACTGATTCAGCTGGGGAATGGTTGGCCTGATTCTTTCTTTGTGACCACAATACAAAGCCTGCCAACAAAAGAGTTGGCTGTGAAATAAATACATGTTTTTATTTGTACTCTGTAGGAATTTTGCAGGATCACTGTATAAGATAAATATTAGAATGAAAAGCTGTTTTTTTCAGAAGTACTTTGACCTTGAAGAATCCTTATGGAAAACAGTGATTGTTTTGCTGAAGAGGCTTTGGAGCCATCCTATGACTTTGGTCACAGGATGCCTCAGGTACCCCTGAGGCTCTTGTATTATGTGTATTGCACATGATATATAATAAAGGATTAGAGTCTTGGAGGCATGTGATGCTCTCCTTCAGTAAGACATGTAAATTAAGATTAAGGACCTTATAGGAGACCATGGTAAATGAAGACCACATGAGAATAGGAAGAAGCAAAGTGCTAGAGAGGCCCACAGAAATCCACAAAGATACCCCCACAACAGACTGCTGGCAATGGTTGAGAGACAGCCCGAACTGACCTACTCTGGTGATGGGATGGCCAAACACCCTAATTGACGTGCTAGAAACCCCATCCAATGTCTGAGGGAACTGGATGCAGAGATCCACGGCCAGGCCCCGCGTGGAGCTCTGGGAGTCCAATTGGCGAGAAAGAGGAGGGTTTATGTGAGCGAGAATTGTTGAGACCAAGGTTGGATAAAGCACAGGGACAAACAGCCAAACGAACGGAAACACATGAACTATGAACCAATGGCTGAGGGGCCCCCAAATGGATCAGGCCCTCTGAATAGGTGAGACAGTTGATTGGCTTGATCTGTTTGGGAGGCATCCAGGCAGTGGGACCGGGTCCTGTGCTCATTGCATGAGTTGGCTGTTTGAAACCTGGGGCTTATGCAAGGACACTTGGCTCAGCCTGGGAGGAGGAGACTGGACCTGCCTGGACTGAGTCTACCAGGTTGATCTCAGTCCTCAGGGGAGTCTTTGCCCTGGAGGAGATGGGAATGGGGGGTGGGCTGGGGGGAAGGGGAGGGGGGCGGGAGGGGGGAGAACAAGGGAATCTGTGCCTGATATGTAGAATTAAATTATATTGTAAAATAAAATAAAATTTAAAAAAAGATTAGGGACCTTGGTATGAGGAAATACTTTGTGTAACAATCAATAAATATACCTTTATATGACTGTTCAGGGTCCAGTCCAGTTTAGTCCATCAGAGAGGTTGGACCTTTCCTGCTGGCACATAAGAATTTCATCTTGGAGCGCCTTTTTTCTTTACTCAACAATAAAAGAACATAAAAAGAATATGGAAGAATAGAGAATAAAGAAGGAAATAATTAAGAGAGAGTGAGTGTCTTTTTTCCCAACCCCCTCATATTTTAACTTGCCCCCTTGAAATCCTGCCCCTTGGGGCCACCCTGCATCCTGATGTAGAAGGCTCTTCTTAAGGAAAACTCTGCCCCTTTCTCTCTCTCTCTCTCTCTCTCTCTCTCTCTCTCTCTCTCTCTCTCTCTCTCTCTCTCCTTCCATGAGGTGTGCACCCCTCAACCTCTCTTTCTTTCCCTCTTCTCCCTCTTTCCTATCATCTCTCCATCTCTCTATTATAGTAAACCATTTCTGCACAGAAATAGCATCTGGGTTGTGAATGTCCACCCCCACCCCTACTGCCATGCTTGCATGCAGTGGGCCACCCACCAGTCCACCACTGCATCTGCCCACCAGCCTGCCACTGCATCTGCCCAGCATGCCAGCATGTTTCCCTGCACACACAGGGTACCCTTGGGGTCCCCGTCTAATATACTATGTATCATAACAGTACATGCCAACACCATGGACTCCTTTCAAGCCCTGTGCTCTGGAGGCAGCAATACTCAATTAAGTGTAACCCATCCCAGATCTGGAGGTTTTATTTGGTGGTGAAAGTTGTCTGGTTGGGTCTTTCTCTCCCCCATTATTAGGTGACTTCATTTAGATTTCTTTTATATGTGTATATATTTTTAAAACTCCACTGTAGTAGGTTTCCACATGACTCTTCAAATGGCCCTTGGTGTTAAGTGTCCCTCCCTTTACTCCCTCCCTTACCCCCTTTTTTGTCCTCCTCCCCGTTTGATCCTCCTGTACCAGTCCACTTCCCTTCCCATCCATAACTGTGTATTGTAGTTTCCCTTCCTAGGGTACTCTAGCCCTACCCTCACTCCCTTTCTCTATACCTAACTTCTAAGGTTATATGGATTGTAGCCTGTTTATCAAGACTTAATAACCAATGTCCACATATAAGTGAGTATATACCATATTTGTCTTTTAGGGTCTGGGTTACCTCATTTGGGATATTTTTTTCTAGTTCTATCCTTTTGCCTGTGGATTTCATTATTTCTTTCTTTCTCTTTTTAAAAATAGCTGAATAATAGTCCATCATGTAACTGTACCACATTTTCTCGATCCATTTGCCTGTTGGTAGGCATCTATGCTGTTTCTCTTTACTAGCTATTATGAATAGGGCAATAGCGAACACGGAACACGTTTCTCTATAGCTGGATGTACAACCTATTGGGTATACACTCAAGAGTGGTACGGCTGGATCTTGAGGGAGATCTATTCTCAGCCTCCTGAGGAATGCCACACTGATTTCTATAGTGACTTACAAGTTTCCACTCCCACAAGCAATGAATGAATATTTCTCTTACCCCACTGCCTTGACAGCAGAAGCTGTTATTTGTTTCACTGATCTGCCTATGATTTTCAGTGTGGCACTTAAGTCGTAAAATTTCTGTTTCTCAACTAAGCTGCAATCATAGGAACTCACAGATTCTTGACTGACAGCCAGGGAACCTGTATGTGACCAGAGTGGCAGTTATGTAGCTTGGCCTGCGTACGAGACTCCTAGCAGAGGGAGCAGGGGCTTTCCCTAACACTTTGGTTGGTTCTTGGGAACCTATTCCTCATACTGGGTTGCATTGCCCAGCCTTAATACAAGGGGAGGAGCTTAGTCCTACCTCAACTTGATAGGCCATGCTTTGTTGATACCCATGGGAGGCCTGCCCTCTTCTGAACAGACATAGAGAAGGAGGTGAGATGGGGGAGGAGATGAGGCAGGGGAAACTGGTTGGTATGTAAAATACATGAATAAATTTAATGAATAAAAAATTGTTTCTTAGATGGTCCATATTGGTTGATTATGTCTCCAGTTTTTCATAGGGAAAATCATCACTGCTATTCTGTACTCATTTTATGCTTAATGCTTTATATACATTACATAATAAAAATCTTCCTGAGGGATAGAAAATTATATTTAAGGTCCCTGTAACATTGAGTATTTAATCTTTTATATATTTTTAATTATAATTTATTTTTATTTTATGTGTGTGAGTGTCTTGCCTGCATGTATGCCTGTGCACGAAGTGCATGTCTGGTGCTCAAGGGGGCCAAAGAGGGCATTGGCTCCCCTGGAACTGGAGATACAGACCACTGCAATCCACTGTGTGGGTGCTGAGAATCAAATCCTGGTGCTCTGGGAGAATAGCCAGTATTCTTAACCATGAAGCCACCTCTTCAGCCTTTAATGTTTTATTTTTAAAGTTAATACCATGTAAAAATGGGTACAAAGATTATCTTAAATCTTAAAGGAAACTTATTCTTAAAGTTATATTTCTTGTTTTCTTTCATTTTCCTTTTACACCTCTAAGTGAGAAGAGGGGCCAATTATGTGTATGTAGTAAATCCTTTGCCCAATATAGATTTCTAGTAAGTAGATTTTTTAAATAATGCAATGTGGATATGGCTTAGTGAAGTCTCTGGATAATTATCACGACTCTTCAATAAGGAAAATGCTTTTTTAATGGATCACTAGATGGCTTTATCATTTGTGGTAGAGTTTTAAGCTATTAATGATCATGGAGATTATCTTAACTGATTTTGAAGTAAGGAGTTGTTTGTGATGTGAAGAAGTACTTTCTTTTCTTTCTTTCTTCCTTCCTTTCTTTCTTTTTTAATTTGAAGGAGGGCGGTAGGAGGGATGCATGGATCTCCCTGGGAAGGGGAAATAGAATAGGTTTTGTGCTTGGGCTGGTGGCTGCTGGGGGTGGGACAGGAGGGATTGAGAGTACAGGGAGAGATGACTGGAATTGGGAAGCACTTAGGGGTGCAGTGGATACTTCCTGGAACCTATGAGGGTGACCCTAGTGAGAACTCCTAGTAATGGAGGGTATGGAGGCTGAACCAGCCATCCTCTGTAACCAGGCTAGACTTCCAGTGAAGGATTACTTTCTAGTCATCTGTATTGCTAGCCTGAGTTTTTCTAGGTTGTCCCACTTGAAAATGGGAATACCTGTGCTTAAAAGCTCTAGGAAACCTTGGCCTATCTGCAAATATATAAATAGCAATAGCAACTGACAGCCAGCCACTTTACCCCTATCATTTATGGGACTATTTAAAGTTATATTTTTTTCATGCTCTTAGAGTAATGTGAGGTTTAGATTTGACTCCCTTTAATCTGAAACACTGAGTAAGCCTCAAACCACTTATCAGCCTGCCATTTTTCACTGGGAGGGGAAAAACAGCGATGTAATTTACTATCCACATTTTATAGTTTTCCATTTGAAAAAAAAAAAAAACAAACCTTGCTTATAAAGTTCCTGTATTTGCACAGAGTAGAAAGGGAAATGGCTTTTAAATACAACTCTGCCTAGGCTGTACTGGAAACCCAAAGCAAGTGACACACTAACCTACCTGGTTATGGAGATGACAGACCTCTTTTCTGAAAAAAAGAGGAGTTGGAAGAGTGTGAGGAAAGACTAGGCAGGGCAAGCAGATTCTGTGAGCCCAGGGGAGCTCAGGGTGGGAAGAGGGTCACTACTAGCCTGAGATGCTGAACTTAAGGCACAGCTAGATAACAATCCCGTCATTCTCTCAGCCAAGCTCAGCACTGCCTGGGCACTGACCCTCTGGATAGTCTCCACTGTTACTTTGTCTGAATCCCAGGCCTCATATATCAGGCCTCATGAAGTAGTTTTGCTACTTAATGGGCAGTGTCTGTATTGATCCTTGCTTAAGAAAATGGAAAGGTTTGGGGTTCCTAAAGCTACACTCCACCTCTCTCCAGTGCACTATGCCCTTGATCTCAGTGCTCAATCACCCCACATTCTTTGTCCTTTTCATATACTTAATGTTCACTTCTCTCTCTCTGTTCATGAAGCATTACTGAGCATCTGCTGTGAGAAGTCAAGTCCTGACCTAGGCAGACCTCTCCAGAAAAACAGAAGCCCTGGGACTGTGTATGTGACCACATATTTGATGAGAAGTAACTCAGGGGAGGAGAGGTTTATTTCAGCTTACTGATTTAAGGGATGTAGTTCTTATAGTAGGGAAGATATGGTGGACAGGGGTGTGAAGTTATTGATCCATTGTGTTTGCAGTCAGGAAGCAGAGAAAGAATGCTGGTGATCATCTCACTTTCTCTTTTTTATTCAGTCTGGAATCCTAACCCATGGGATGGGATGACTTGTATTCAGAGTGGGTCTTCCTACTTCAGTTAAACCTCTTTGGAAATGCTTTCAATGGACACATCCATTGAAAAGATTTCCATGGTGATTTAGGATTTCATCAAGTTGACAACCAGGCTTGATATTCACAACACACACACACACACACACACACACACACACACACACACGCATGTACACATTTAACATACACACATATATGCATATATATGTATACTTGTGTACATACTTGCACAATACCATTATACATACAGACACAATATTGAATCAGTAGAATGTGTATGTGCATGTATATACACATGTTCCAAAAATATTTGTGTGTGTGTCTAAATTTATTAATGGAATTGGCTTATGAAATTGCAGAGGCTGACAAGTCTCAAATGTACATTGTAGGCAGGTTTGAGACACAAAAAGGAGTTGATGCTGAAGTATAAATCCTAAGAAGTTAAGAATCTTTGAGGAATGTCAGTGTTTTCTGTTAGGCTCTTTAACCAAGTGGATGAGACTACCAATATTATGAACAATAGCCTTCTTCATTTCAGGTCTACTGACACAAACGCTAATATTTTCTAAAAATACATAATTTGAATAATTACACGAATGCCATGGCCTAGCCAGATTGCCACATAAAATCAGTCATCACTGACACTATGATATTTGTGGAGGAAAATGGTGTGAGCCCTGTTCACAATCTGTAGATAGTTAGGTAGATGTCCACATATGTAAATATCTATAAATCAATTTGTGAGCCTTGGGGTAGGTGTCATAACAGCTGTAAGTGAACAGCTCTGAGAATCCAGTGTGGGTAGTGATTTTTGGACTTGGGATAGTAAGGAAAGCTTTATAAAATTGGAGGCAGGGGCTGGTGAGATGGCTCAGAGGTTAAGAGCACTGACTGTTCTTCCAAAGGTCCTGAGTTCAATTCCCAGCAACCACATGGTGGCTGAAAACCATCTGTAATGAGATCTGGTTCCCTCTTTGGGCCTGCAGGGATACATGCAGGCAGAATACTGTATACATAATAAATAAATCTTTAAAAAAATTAAAAAATAAAATAAAATAAAATAAAATTGGAGGCAGATATTGAGAGCTAATTATGCAGAATTATCTAGTGGTGTAAGGGCTGAGGGAAGAAAAGCATCACACGTTCAATTAAAATAGAATTGCCTGCTTGTTCTCATCTCACGCACTTTGCTGCTTCAGGGGCTGTTGGAATGCAAAGGTGATGCATGAGCTGTCCTGAATGAATGGTAATGGTTGCAGGATGCTGTCTGCCATGTGACAAGCACTGTTCTTAGTGTTTACACTCATCACAATAATTACCCCATCATTCTGTGAGAAAAGTTACCACATTCCATACTGGTGATGTTCAACCAGGATTGAATCATACCCAAGCACGGAGAAGGCTCTCTTGAGCTAATTCCTGGGCCAGAGGAGAGACTATTTCTCAGGTGGAGAAGCTAGTAAAAAGAGCTCTGTCATTACTAAGCTGTGTCTGGATCAGGCAAGACTTGGTCTTTGGCTTAATGTTCACCCAAGTGCTTCTGCAGCCTTTCTGGTATAGGGAGAAGCTTTCATGGTACTTAAGAGAATGGACCCTATAATAGTCTTATCTCTAATTACTTTGTATGTGTGTACATACTTGTGTCTGTATGTATACATATATGTGCAAGTGTATATGAACCTGTATCTTGCATTTGAAGGCCAGGGTGTGGTAATATTTTGTTTGTGCTCTAACAAATAAAGCTTGCCTGAAAATCAGAAGGAGGAACTAGCCACTAGTTAACAATAGAGGTCTGGAGGTCTGTACAGACAGACAGGAAGTGATAGAGCTAGGCAGAGAGAGGAAATTATAAGGCGGGGTGGAGAGAGGAGCTAGCTCTCTTTTGGTGGAGGATTTTGTAGGGGTAAGAATTAGTGGTTTGCTGCTCTGACTCTCTGGTCTTTCAGCTTTTACCCCAATATCTGGCTCTGTTTTTTTAAATTAATAAATAAGACCATTTAGCAATTCGTGTTATACCAGGGACTAATGTGAGATCTCATCTTCTATGGCTGTCTACCTTGCCTTTTGAGACAAGTCTATTATTGAATCTGGAACTCACTGTTTGGTGAGATTAGCTAGCTAGAAAGCCCTTGGGGAATTCTCCTGTCTCTAACTCCCTCCTCTTTAATTTTCCACTGACATTTCCACCAACGTAACCACTTTTATCCAAAAGAAACAGAATTAAAGAGGTTTGGAAATGGTTCAAAAATCTTGCAGCAAGTTGAGGTTCAACCTGCAGATGCCTTATGTCAAAACCTGTGCACTTTCTAGTAAGCCACACCGCCTGAACTCCCAGACTAATGGACAAAACAGTGATGTAAACAAATAACAACAACAACAACAAAGCAGTGCTTCAGTTTAGTTATTTGTGAGGCACATATGGGGAGATAAGTTCCAAAAGAAGGTATGAACAAAAGAATATAAACTGTACAGTGAGCTAAAGCAAAGGAGCCTGGGAGCAAAAGCAGGCAATGAAGCTAAAACCAAGGCAATGAGAATGAGAAGAGGAACTGTTGGACTGTTCTACATATCTAGAGGACAGGGATTAGTGTCTGAGTTTGGGAAAGTGAGACAACTTAGGCATCAAGGCTCTTAGTTAAAAGCAAAGAATCACTCGAAGCTAATTGAAGCAGAAAAGGAACTAAGGAAGGACACTTCACAGGTCATGTTCTTCCTAGGAGCATCAGAAAGTCTTGGAGGTCATAATCCAGGAGCTGTGTTCAAACTATACCAGAGAATCCTTCCCACAGAAATTGAAATACTGAGGCAATGCACATCACATCAAAGATGACCACTGATAGCTGGGCAGCCTACTCCAAACTACACACCTAGTTCTCCAACCCTGAAGAAAAGCAAACCTAAAGCCCTGAGTCCTCACTGACTTCACTTTAGAGAAGAATGACTCAGTATGAGAACATCTTTGAATATGCAACACATGTTCTGTAGATTCTGGGTAGCCACAAACATGCCTATTCCAGATGGTGAGAGAAAGTTTAGAACCAAAACTGATTCCAAAGTTTCTTATTTAGCAAGTGGATTCTTTGAGATGCTCTGGGACAAGATATAAAGAAAATAGAAACAGGACTAGATATGTGGAACTAAAAAAAAATATCAGTTTTGAATACATTGAATTTAAAATATATGGAAACAGTGTGCAGGTAGTTGTACAATCAGACACTAGAAATGTGGGTCCTGGGTTCAGGATAAGAAGTAAGACAAATGGTAGAGATTTAGGGACCACTATTAAAGAGTCACAGCATTAGGAATGTTGAGAACTACTGACCTAGGAGGCAAGCCACAGAGCACACAGGTAAGGGAATACCTAGATTAAGTCAGCTTTGGGCACACCTGTTATAGACTATCTAGATTCACTTAATTGAGGGGGGAAGACCTTAACTGTGAGTGGCACCATTCTGTGGGGTGGGATCGTGGACTGAATAAAAAGGAATAAGTGAGCCAAACATGGCTTCCTGACTATGGATGCAATGCCACCAGCTACCACAAGCTCCTGTTGCCATGGCTTGCATGTAAAGATGGACCATATTCAAACTGTGAGCCAAAATATACTCTTGTTTCCTTAAGTTTGCTTTTTGTTAAGTATTTTGTTACTGCAATGAGGCAAATACAACACACCGGAACTATGTTCCTTTCTTTTTCTACGCTCCTTTATCTTAAATGTTAATTAGAAATTACATCTAAAATTCTCCTAGGGCTATACACTGAAATACTTGAAACATTAGTGCAATGTTGTGACTAAGATTTGGTCCATCTATTTGGTGATGGAGGTGAGTGAATGGGTATAAATAAAAAGCAGTGATCTTGAGTTTATAATTATTAAGCTTGATGGGCATATGTACTTCCTTATCACTGCTTTTATGTGTATCTAAAATTCTCCACAAAAAGTTTTAACTTAAAAATAAATAAAACTATGAAGTGTATTATACATACATGACAAAAATATATGCCAAAAATTATGTTGAAAGTTGTGTGAACTTTACCTTAGGGGAAAAAGAAATATTTGTCTATTCATCCCAAATAATGCACCTGTAACAGACTTAAGAAGCAATTATACCCAAGTCTAACTTGGTGAACTAATGAATTTAATTAATGGTACAGGGGCATGGGTAATTTATGAGTAGCTACCCCACTGAAGAAGCATGTCTTCTGTAGGAATCATGAAGTGCTCACACATCCTTAGGAAGGATGGGACCCTGTAAGCCTTCCCCACTCTCTCTTCATGATTTACAGTTCATCCAAGCTTGTGAATAGAGGCTGAAAGTTGAAAATGGTAAGGTGGTGTCATGCCCAGAGGATAGTGTTCCATAACAAATATTTGAGTGTCCAAAGTGGGGACAATACTGACTGTAAAAGAGGAGCTTAGAATAAGTGGGGGTATAGGACATTAGAGCAAGCTTGAGGAGAAAGGAGAGAATTCTTGGTGATTATATTTTATGGGCTTGACCTTGTAAGTTGAAAGCATAATCCTCAGTGTGATGATGGTTGGAAACAGGTCCTTTGGGAGGTGATAATGTTTAGATAAGGTCATAAAAGTAGGACCTCATGAGAGGTAAGTTTCCTTAAAGAAGGGACACCTGAGAGATTGCTGTTGTTTTTTCTTCAGCCTTGTGAAAACACAGGTCATGTGTAAGATGAATCAGTTGCTATCGTGACTTGGGATGTGTGTTCTCCAAAGTGTAAGAAAATAAATTGATGTTTAAGGGTCCCAGTGTAAGACATTGTGATGATAGCCTGAACTGACTAGTACAGGAAGTTTGTGTCCATTTTGTTTCAGACAAAAGAATATTATTATTCTATATAATGGCAGGTGAAGAGACATATCCTAAGTTTTAGGGCTTTGGCTCTGAGGTGGGAAAGCAAAGGATCGAAGAATAAATTTGTAGACTTAGTGAAAAGTTTGACAAGTAAAAGGAGGGTTCAAACATTTTGTCATGAGAAAGCTGAGGAATTATTTATGGACTATACTTAACCCTTACTCGCGTGTATCTTGTTCACATATTCTTATTTCTTAACTTGGTCATTGTTTAGCTCAGCATGGTGCATAAACCAGCGGAGAGTTAGAGAATAAACTGGCCCAGATGCCTTTTCGAGAGGCTTCAGAGAAGATGAAATGGAAGTTTGCCCTCAGAATATGGCCTGCCAGGAAGAAAAGCTTCACTGAGATGAGCACGTGGATTTTCCCTTCCTACTTGTTTGCTTTGGTCTTAAAGAATGTAAGAAATTCCTTGTGTAGAAGTTTCTTCACTGGCTCCCCTTTACCTTTTCCTAATATAGGCTCATCTTTTATTTTTAGTTCTATGTTTTGATCTTTATGCCTTTAACTCTAAGACTGGTACATTCCATCAGATGACTCATTTCTGAGACATCAAGCCAGGTAAAAATGAAATGTCAGTTTTATAAACTCCTCGATAGTTTCATCTGCTTTTAAAGATGTATATCTTCCCACCAGTATTTCTTGGCACCACTGATTCTTTTTTCTGTTGAATATAGAATATTTTAAGGTAGATGACATGCTGGCAATCATGTGGTTCACTGCTCTTAGAGATGGAGAAAGAACCTCAGAGAAGTGTTAGCTTGTCATTAATATATTTAATTGTCCTCTTTTCTCTCTGTCTATCCCTCTCGCCCCCTTGTGTGTGTGTGTGTGTGTGTGTGTGTGTGTGTGTGTGTGTGTGTGTTATGTGTATGAGTGTGCCAGTGGAGACTAGTGCAAGATTCCAGATGTCTTTTTCTGTGGCTCTGCATCTTATAGCCTTGAAATAGGATCTCTCACTGAATCATAAACAGACCATTTTGGCTAGGCTGGCTGCCCAGCAAGATCTTGTGATAAGCTTTTGTGCTTCCCCCAACACACCTACACAGGCCACAATGTTAGGATTATAGGCATGCTCAGCCATACCCTTTTTTTTCCACATGGGTGGTGGGGATTTGAACTCAAGTCCTCATGCTTGTCCTCAGAGCCATGTTTCCAGTCCTATACAGTTAATATTTTGAGTGAGGGATTCAACTCAGTTTTACAGTTTTGCTTTTATTTTACGTGCACAAACTGCCAACCAATTGGCTAAGCCAAGAGAATAAAATCAACTCCCTTCCAATTGAACTAAAGAAAAAGAATGTGGAAAATAAGAGGAAAGTTTTTTCAAAGTATTGAATTTCACTGAGCGAAAGGGGAGGACTTGGAACTATGTGAAGCAAGGAAGTAGAAGAATATGGCTTTCTGGAAGGACTGCTTTTGAGCCTGTTCTTTCCCTGGGCATGTGCCTGCATGTTATTCCATGGGCTAAACGATTCCTTTAAGGTAAATGAAATGCTGTTTCATTTCCCTGTCAATAAGTTTTTAAAAGAGTTTTTTCCCACTTTAGGAGTCTCTCATATTTACTCCATTTGCTTAGACATAAAGTAAGTGTTGGAACTAGGCCACGAGGCCTTGACATTTGTCTTATTTCTCCAGTTGGTGCTTGTGTCCTCTTATCTTTGGAGAGTGGACAGATCTTGTCTCCTCTCCTGTTCCAGCTCTAGAATAAATGCTTGGGAAGTCATGCTCTATGTCAAGATGTTTCTCAGCATAAGGCAGCTGTCCCCAGATTTCCTCTTCAGAGTTGGAACCCACAGTTTTAGACCCAAAGGCAAAACCCAAGGATAATGTTTTAAGGGGAAAGATCAAGTTATGCTGTGTTATGTACTTTCTGTTTGAAAACTGAGTGTATCTCCCAGCGTTTTTCATATCCTGACTCAAAGCACGTTGCTCTCAACAATGTCTGATTAAGTCCTAAATGTCAGGTAAAAGCACAAATACATGCTTCTTCCAGGCAGCAAAAGCAAATATCAAAAATCAGGAGATTTATAACAGAACATTTATGACACTTCTGTTTATAACAGGAGATTTATAATCTGCCTTTCAAATTAAGACATTTCTTGATAACCCTAAGGGCTGAAGTTGGGAGCCTAGGCTTTTAGGTCCCTTTGTGAGTAAATAACAGACAATAATCAAAGTGAACATTTTAGTCAGGAAAACAACTTTGGCACTGTTCTTACCATAATGGGCTGCTGCAGTTAAGTAATTAGTAGCTACAGGGTTTAGGGCAGGGATTTATAAAGCCAGCCTCTTAGTCAGAAGCTAGACCAGGGCGTGAAACTCTGCTGTTATAGAGTATTCAGTGAGTTTCTTAGACAGAAAACAAACTAATATATATCCAGCCTGATAACTGCCATGTTTTGGAGAGCTTGTTACTATTTAGATTAGACTTATAAATCTTTAAGTCCCAAATACCCATTGACTTCAGTGAAGGGTAATCATGATAAAATACTATAGGTATATGTTAATTAAAATGAATTCATAATTGAATTCCTTTAGTTAAGGATGAACATTTTTATACAATAACTTCTAGTTGTTTTGATGTGTGTACGTGTTTAATCATACTTAAAAGCAAAAACATTTTTATATCATACTATTTTCACATAGCATTCTCTCTCAGTATTAAATTTTCTCATGTTTACGTTATATTAACAACTGTTGTTTCAAATGATTAGTGGTACTTCATAGCATTTATTTTAACTTGCTGCCCTCCACTTTTGGTCACTTAGCTTTCAATTTGCTAAGTTTTGTTACAGAAATATAGATGTATGCTGCACATAACATTGCATTGTTATCTTCACATAAATAGATAGCTTTGTATTGTTAATTGAACCATTTCCTCACAAGTAAATCCCCAGAAGTGGCATAAAGATTAAAGATTATGAACATCCTTATGATTCTTGCTATACATTGACATATGTCCCAAATCCCTGCCCTAATTAGTGCAAATTACTTAACCGCAGAAGCTTTTCTTTCTTTAACTTCTTTGTGGTGAGATTTGTTTGTTCACTTGCTTGCTTGCTTGAGACAGGGTTTCTCTGTTCAGCTCTGGATGTTCTGGAACTCACTCTGTACACCTGGGTGACCTCAAAGTCACAGATCTGCCTGCCTTTTCTGTGCACTGGGACTAAAGGTGTTTGCCACCATGCCTGACTCTAAATTTACATCTATTTATTTTGTGTGTGCATGTATGTGGGGGGGTGGGAAGATTCATCCCAGGTTGGCAAGTGTGGCAGCAAACACTTTTTATCTGTTGAGCCATTTCCTCAGCCCCAACATACAGCTTTTCTAAAATTCCATCATGTTAACACCTTCAGTTATGCTACGATTATATCCCATTAAGTCCATTGCAAACTAAACACATATTATGAGTTGAAAATTCATTTAATAGGCATATTTTCCCAAACACTACAGCTTAACAGCCCCATACATTGGCAGGCATGTCCAACATTTTGACACTGAAACATGATGCTATCATCTGTATAGTTCACATTTGAGAACCCACCCATCCACCCAAAGTTCACAAAACTTCCCTAATGCTGAAGTAAGTTTATAACTTATGTTGGGCTGCACTCATCCCTATGGCTGTGATTTGGACATGGTTGCTGGAATGTGTCCATTTAACCTCATGACTATATGACAGACTGAGAATAGTGACTTACTGTTGCTACCCTGTATCTTGAGAGAGGGTTTGCCAGATATTGCTACCCAGGCAAACATTAAAACAACAAACTAGAACTGTAATTTCTGTTGAATGCATATTGTTTTTGTGCCAATGTGAAATTTAAAAAAAATTGTAAGTAGAACCATCAGAAATTGGAACCTTCTGTTTAAGTTCCTTCAGAATATTATGTATATTGGATATCACTGTTTGGTTTAATTTGCATTTCTTTGTTATCAGAATAAACATCTTATTGTGCATTTTGTCTTATTGATTTTACTAGTTATATTTGTCTGAGCTCCTGGACGTTAGACAGTAGCTTGTTCTATAGTGATCTTTGGGCCAGGAACATTGGAAGAATTCTTTCTCAGATGTGATTTTTCTGAAACCTTATCATTACATTTAAACTGGTATAACTATTAAATTAATAACATGGGGAAACCACCCTGCCTCTTGCTATGCCCTCATGTAGCCAGCATGAGAGGAAAAGGAGAGGGGAAGTACAGAGAACGCTTTCTGCTGTTCTTATACGGCACCCACTAGTCATGGAAGGTCGCATCGTTTTGGTCCCATAGAACCCCAGAAGTCCCATTTCCAAATAGAGTCACATGGGAGGTGACAGTGGGGGTCAGAGTTAAAGCACCAAAACTCAGCTGAAGGAACAGCAGCATAGACTTTCAATCTGTAACAAGGTCCCTTTTCTTGGATGACTCCAGCTTTACTACAGAAATCATCCTTCTAATAGGGAATTTAGCTCTAATTAGTAGGTATGGATCAAAGTGAAATAAAAGTGGTGGAGTGAAAGTAGTTGCAGAATTTAATATCAAATCAATCATTGTCATGATTTGTCTTGTGAATGTAGATGAAGCATGAAGTGTGTGTTGGGACTCGAGAATTCAATTCACTTATAGGAATGGTATTGTTTAGAACTCATGCATTCTAAGTTTTGAGTCCCTCTCTTGAAGGATAGATGAGAATTAGGGGATAGACTTTTAGCAGCACTAGGAACTACCTCTTAAGTAACTCAGGTCCTTCCTATCACCCCCCACCCACATTCCCTCCCTGGAGCTCCCTGTACAACTGGCAGCAGGCCAGTTACTCATCGAGCTATTTATTTATTTCCCCTGATGAGTCAGGAATGAATCAATATCTTGGCAGGGACTTAAGAAGATTGGTTTTTCAAAGAGCTCCTTTGAAGGTAAAACACAAGCAATAATTTGAATATTTAAAACACTTGTTTACTTCATACAAGTAAATACATTATTTATATAATTTTTAAAGTTGAAAATTTCTTTTAGGTTTAAAAAATATTTAGTTGATGATTTTAAAGAAACATAACTAGTTGTTAAGTCTTAATAACCTTATTTTCACATGTGTAAATGTAAACATTTTGAAACAGTGTATAGTATCAAAGAATTTTATTCCCACCTCAATCTCTAGTCCCCAATCTATCTTCTTCACTTCAGAGACAACTAGCACTAATTTCTTTTTGATAACCTTCCCAAAACACTCTTACATAGATTAATTGACATATATATATATATATATATATATATATATCTTTGCTATTATTTTCATTTTTATCTTAACTGTGTTCTTTTTTTTTGGCATTTGTCCCATACTAGTACCAAGAGCTTTTACCCCATTATTTTTACAGGTGGGTAATTGGAAAATGTCCTAATTTAGTAAAGTAGCTCTCTATTAATATATATCTATGTTTTTTTCTTTTAAA
Source organism: Peromyscus eremicus (assembly GCF_949786415.1). Lineage (NCBI taxonomy): Eukaryota > Metazoa > Chordata > Mammalia > Rodentia > Cricetidae > Peromyscus > Peromyscus eremicus. The sequence goes on from NC_081427.1 coordinate 75,095,355, forward strand.
AGGCAAATTATACCACATGAAAACCCTAAACTGTGTATGTACACTTTTACAATTTATTTGGCAACATTTATATATGTATATTCCTAACAGCATGTAAAGGAATACGGGCTTGAACTGATTGAAAACAAGTGGCTGTTATTGACTACCCACTACTCACCTTCTATTTCATAGCCAGGTAATCTAGAGTCATTTACTTAACAGCTTATAATGAATTGTCCTCATCTATTAAATGGATATGAACAATAGGACATCCCTTAAAGAGATGTTCTGAGCATTAAAGAAGCTAACCTGTGCATAGCATTCTACCATCCATATATAATAGATTCTTCATAAAGTCTGTTATTAGGATAATTGTCCAGAAGCTCAACCTTTTAAGTTTCTTAAAAACATTAATGCCACTATCAAGAGAGTGGCTGGTTTTTTCCTATCCTTTGGGAAGAACTCTAAGAACACTTGTTGCAAATATTGACATAGTTCCTGCTGTTTCTCAGCTCAGTGCAGATTTATTTAGCAGGGTCAGTTGAAAGTAGGACTTCCAGCATGTAGGTAGAAGTGGTCAGCTGAGTTGAGTCCCTTGTCTGAACTAATGATAACTTAAAGATGATGATGTTGGGCTTTACTGTCCTTACCTGTTAATACAGATATTAGATTAATTGATCTCCAGGTCTCTCACCTACTCCAATAATTACATTTGTGTTTATTCAGTATCAAAATGCCTAGATTATATTGCCTAGACAATTTATGGCAATCTGTTTAAATTTCAACTCATCTAACAGAGTGACTTTTCATGTGCTGTCTCCCTGTGTGGAATTACTTCCCTCTCTGGCTTCTTGTTGACTGGAGTTCTGAGCTATTCTAGAGTCTCAGTTGAGCCTCCAGAATGGCCCTTCTCTGTTGCTCTGTCTTAGACACTTGTTCCCTGTCAGCTGCATTGGCCCCTGCCCTGAGAGGCAGGATAAGTTTTCAGACCTCACGGATAATTTTTAATCTGTTACCATAGGTTCAGCCTCAGTGTTGTAGACTCTTCTTTTTAATGCACTAAGCAAAAAAAAAAAAAAAAAAGACATGGTCTTTTTTGGTTTCTAAGTTTCATGTCAAGATTCTGAAGGAAAAAGAGAAATATGTGCCTAGATAAGGCAGTTCGTGAGAGAAATCATGTTCTGTGGAACCGCATGCTCCAGAAGAGAGCACATTCTCTAGACAGGAGTAAGCAAGCAGTGAGCAGACACCATGGGCCTCTGACAAAAGAGAAAGGATCTATGTCTTGATCCCTCATCCTGCTGAGAGGGATATGGAATCTGAGCGCCCAGAGAATACAGGTTTCCAGAAAGTTAGGAGGAGGGCAGCCAAGTTGATAGGCCTGAGGAACTTTGCAGAAGTCCTGTAGAACCTCACATGGCACAACATAGGAGAAGATGATATGCTTGAGCTGGAGGGGAGCCTGGAAATAGAGAAAATCTGAAAATCCTTCTGCTTATGTGGACTTATGTAGATGTATGAGAACAACAGAATGAAACCATGTGTGCTGGATGGTCTTATGTCAACTTGACACAAGCTAGAGTCATCTGAGAGGAGGGACCTCAGTTGAGAAAACGGCTCCATAAAATCAGGCTGTAGTAGACCTATAGGGCATTTTCTTAATTAATGATTGGGAGAGGGACCAGCCCATTATGGGTGGTGCCACTACTGGGCTGGTGGTCCTAGGTTCTATAAGAAAGAAGTCTGAGCAAGCCATGAAAAGCAAGTCAGTAAGCAGCACTCCTTCAGGGCCTCTGCCTCAGCTCCTGACTCCAGGTTTTCACTCAGTTTGAGTTCCTGCCCTGACTTCTCTCATGGATTGTGACTTGGGGTATGAAAGCCAAGCAAACCTTTTCTTCCCCAAGTTGTTTTTAGTCATTGTGTTTCAACACAGCAGTAGTGATCCTTACTGTTCTATATGCATGCATTTTATCTATGTGTATACATTATCTATATGTATAATACACAGCTATTGCATACATACATGTATCTTGCTCTACTGATTTCAAAAGGAGAATCATTTGATATTTTAATTAATTAGAAAAATTTTAAATATGATTATGGTCTTCTAAGTACAATAAAAGCATAGATACAGCCTCCTTATATAATACTGTCTTGCCTATTTTTGTGAAAGCAGCATGCTCTTTCAAAATTTGTAAAATAAGACAAGGAAAGTTAAATTACTTATAATTGTACTTCCTACCACTGTCCATTATTAATCTTCAGTTGTAATTAACCTTTATCTTAGAAACAGAACATTGATGTAAAGTTGTGTCTGTGTGTAACTACACCACAAGTGTGCTGCATACGCACAGGGTGTTATGTGCTCATGGACTCAAGAGCCATCTGTTTCCATTGCTGGGCTCAGTGGGAGAAGTTATTTTACAATAACATGTAAATTGAGATATTTAAAATGCAAATTGTGACTTTATATATTTTTTAAAGGAAATTTAAAATGTTCATTATAATGTTCATCATGATGACAGCAATTTTAATTAAAATTTGAAACCCCCAAGGGACAATAAGTAGCCCAAAATGTGGTTTATAGCCAATAGCTGGACCATAGAGAGAAGGACATTGAATCTAGAGGGATTCGGCCATGTGACCTCAGTGCATCACCCACTCACAAGGGCAGATGCACGTTTTTCTGTTTCTTTGACAAAAAGTCAGCATGGAGCACAGCGCTTCAAAAGTGCCACTGTTTCTTCTTTTCGTTCACAGTGGTGTTGGAACAGTCAGCTCAGACCAGGGAACAAGGTTTAGCACTAGATTTACAGTTTAAACTTTCTAGAAAATTGGCATGTCTATTTCGATCACTTAAGGAAGAAAGGTGCCTTCCACCCAGGACATTAGAAATGTCTCAGTGTGGGAACCACAGTTGAATCGTTTTGGCTTGTTTCCATGGTGTTTAAGAAACTAGAAGGCCTGGAGGGCCTGTTAAATTGACTTGATGTTTTTAGATTTTTGACATGTGGGGACTAATCTTATTTCCATGTCAGTGTACCCTGTCAGCTGCTGAAGATTAAAATAATTAGCTCACTCCTGTAATTGGCCTCGTAATAAACCCATCGCCTGAAAGCCATGGGGGTAGTTCAGAGCACTTAGGGCCAGACTGATCTATCTGAGTCCTGATTGTGCCGTTTATAGGCAGTGAGTCTTGGAGCAGCATATCACACATCTTTAGGCCCAATCATCCTTATCTGTACCTATTTCATGGAAGTTTCAGAAGAATAAACTGTATTTAAACTTGTAAAGGATTTAAAACAAGGCTTGGTACATAGTAAGAAGTGTAAATGTGTTAAATAAAGCATTATCATTAAGGAATCCATTGAAGGATGCTGGTAAACCAGAGGTAAAACTAAGTGGCTGGGAGCAAGCTAGTGACAGATGGCAGACTGAACATCTCATAATGGCATTAAAAATTGCCAATGCTTTTATGGAGAAGTGGGTGAGTGGTACAGTGAGAAACAGCCAGGTGAGGGCTAATACTGCAGGACACTAAACACACAGGATTGCGTCAGGAGGCAGAGTACGTTGGGGCTGGTTAGGGGATGGATTTAGAAAACTAAATTACGTTAGGAGTAAGATGAATATTTAGAGAGGAGACTAGAATTCTTTGGATTATTTATCTGTGTTATAGGATTTACATCATGAAGAACCCCAAGGCTCTGCTAGATCCTAATGAATTCAATGAAAAACAGTTGAAAAGTGTTTGACTTTTCGAACAGTTGCATGAATTTTTATCAAAGTGGTACTTATTCTATCAGCTACTTATTGGGTGTCTAAGTAGTAATCAATAAATGAAAAAATAAAAGCAAGGAACCAGAACAAAACAAAACCATGTCTCAAGGCTCCTGAAACCTGTCACAGAAAAGCTTTGCCTTACTGTCTGCTTCTCAGAAGTTTACAGTCGGAGAAGTAAGACGGGTCTGTAAACAGATACTTTGCACAAAGACGGGGACTCTGGAAACAATGTAATGAGAAGGAATAAAACAAAGTGGGTAGCAACCCTGCCTGAGCCGCTGTGTGGCTGTAGCTTTAAAGAGTTCTTGAAAAATGGACGAGCCTTATAATTTCAAATTGAGACATTTATTATCAAGACAAAATGGTAACCTCAGATTCTCAACCTTTACACAACTGTAAGCAGATCCAGTTCTGGCCTCTGGAAGCAGAAATACTGTTCTGCTGTCTCTCAGGGCTGAAAAGTGAGTGGGTAAATAGTACTTTTAAGTTAAAACGGGAGAAATGAACCAATTGTCACATTCCTAAATTAAGAGCAATTTTAAGCCATTCATGATCTGTCATTATTATAGTTTCATGGACTTAATTAGGTGGAGAATGTACAAGGTCCTTTCAGGGCTTGGCGAGCTTGAATGTTATTCTTGGCTGGACTGTACAGGGATCTGGGGACAGCTATTGGCTCCTTAATACAGGGGCTAGTTATGCATGCAAAATTCACATCTTAGCAGAGATTAATCTATACCATGTGTTTGTTAAGAGTGTGTTTGGATTTCAAGCATCTCTAGAAACTATGACAAAAGAGGAAAAAGGAGTATAATAATAAAAAACTATGTAAAATTAATATAAATAAGAAAATTTATTTATGAAGAATGTAAAGCCCAGTCAGTTGGCATTTATTATTAATTGTTCAACGTACTATCAGAAGTTATTATATTAAGTATATTTCCTGTAGTGTATGGATAATCTTAGTATTGGGAAATATGTTTTTATATAGGAATTCTTTACCTACTGCATTATACGTGTCTATAAACTACCACAGACCAGTTTTTAGACCAAGCTGAGAAAGCAAAGAAAAAATCCTTAATGAATGAATGAATTGAAGAAACTCTAAAATAAAATCTATTTAAAGTATGCACTAATTATCTAATTAGAGTTAGTGAAAATTACACAGAAGTCCACAAATAGTTCTGTTGGCACATTCTTTGTCCCAGATAAAACCCCAGTCAGAAGACCTCACCTCACTTGGTTCTGCTCCGTGTACACCAAGGTGAAACACTAGTGGGGCCCGAGATCACAGTAAACCTATGAGCACACTGGATGAGCTAGCTAGCCTTGCTCTTCCAAATGTGTTTCAAATGACTTATTAACAAAGAGAAGAGTTTTTACTACTTAAACTGAATTAATAATATAGGTGTTGAGATGTTCATGCAGACATATTTAGTTATGCTCTGTACAAACCTGTCAGGCAAAAAAATATAGCTCTTAACCTATTGCTAGGAAGAAATGGATACTATATTGCCTATACATTTCTCATTTGTTCAATAGTTATATAACTAGCTGTCATTTATTCTGTAATGAATGATATTACTCAAGTGTTGGTGGGGAGAATTGCTTTAGCATAGTATTTTGATAAATTTAATACATATACTACATTATTGTTGGTGATTTTATTCACATTTCTTCCTGATTAATAATAAATGATAAATAATAAATGATAGAGTATATTACAAAAGAGAGAAAAGATTGTTTATGTTTTTATTTTATTTACTTGGGTATTTTATTTGAGACTGGGTCTCACTGTGTAGCCCTTGTTGGCTTGGGACTCCCTGTGTAGACCAGGCTAGTTTGGAACTCACAGAGACCCACCCACCTCTGCCTCTGCCTCTTAAGGGCTAGGATTTATGCCATCACACCTGACCAATTATTTTATTTTATTTTACTTTATTTTAATCATTCCATTTAGAGCATGGGAAACTGGTCATCTTACCCAAAGTTTGAATTTCAGTTTAATTATTTCCAGTTATTAGAATGCTAATATTTTGTCATCCCATTGTTCATAGATTGGTGTTTATGCTTGCTCATGAAATTTCCCTGTAAAGTCACTGGCATGGACGAAGGAAGTCTAGCCAGAAGTCACACTGACAAATGACCGCTGGGATGCAATTGGAAGATGTGTATTCCAAGTTAGTTTTTCCTCTATCCAAACGATAATCAATCAATTGCCCAATCAAACTCAATCAATGAGAATGAAACAAAAATCATCTACATGGTGATGGATGGCACTTGAAAGGAGCAGTGACTGGTCTGGAAGTATTTCAGAGGCACAGAGGAAACCATGACAAGTCTGATCAATTTGTATATATAGCTGATGATACGTGGGTTGGGAAATAACACATGCTATCCAAGAGCTGCCAACAACCTGTGAAGTGATTGAGGTGCTGTTTCAGACCTGATGGGTTAAAACAGGCCTTTCTTAAGTCATGCTATAGCTCTGTAAATTTTGTTTTGTTTTGTTTTGTTTTGAGATAGGATCTCTCTATATAGCCCCGGCATTCTTGGAATTCACATGTAGACCAGGCTGGCCTTGAACTCACAGAGAGCCTCATGTCTCTGCTTCTTGAATACTGGAAATAAAGTTTTGCACCACCATGCCTGGCAGAGCTCTGTAATTTTTATAACAACATACCAAGCCTGAAACGTATACTTGAGTCTCTGATTTCATCTACATAGAGGCAAATAGCTTCCAGTAATGCCCATAGGACAACATGCTATTGGTTGCCAGTTGGGAAAATTAGAAAGAAAAACCCATATATACTTAGGAGTTCTGTTGGTTTTTGGAGGGTTCCTTCACTAAATGGTTAAAATATTCAACTCTATAGGGCAACCACTAGACAATCACGTGCTGTTTTAATCATGTAATATCTGTTTATCATTAATAACAGATGATCATTAATGTGACCACTACTGGGACCTCTGGATCCCTCTGCTGGGTAACCCTAGTGGTACCCATGCCATTGCTCTTCCTCTTTGTACTTTACAGATCAGGACTCCCAGCTTGCTCATTTTCCCAGATGTTAAAAATCAACACTTCTGCAAAGGTAATTGACAGATAGAAGAGAAACATTTTCTAAATGTCCTCAGACTGAGTAGATTCAAGTAAGCACTGCTAAGACAGTTTTTGAAGCCCAGGATTCCTGCTTGGATCCTGCAGTTTTGATTAGATTGCATCAATGTATAAAAATATTGGTGTGTGATTCCAGTAAGGATTTTTTATACTAGAACATATAGTGTTTCATTTTCTGTTGTATTTTCTCAGTTCCTTTTGGTACAGCTGGAAAATTTTGCCCAATTCTTTTTAACTTTTCTTTAGTCTGATGTTTCTAACATTTTGTCCCTCTCCTGTGGTATCTTTTCTCAACAAACAGAGGCAGATGGTAGATCCTAGCTAGTTGTGTTTGGAGCAGGTGTCCCCTTCCTGGCTTACAGCCTGCTCTGGTCATGTTGTACAGTGGTCTGGTAGGGTTACCAGGATGCCTGCGGTGACTCTGACAATACTCTTGGAGGCTGAGTCATTAACTACTGCCAACTGCTTATTCTGTGGAGATTTATTCCATCTTCTTCCCATGCCAGCATCATCTAATTGACAATCAGATGCTTTAGTCAGCATCTTCTGGAGTTTAAGGAACTCCCAAAACCTTTATGCCAGGAGTAGGACCATAACGTCCAGGCCTGCATAAGTAAGATTTCCCTTGTCTACGCTGAAGGAAGTTTGGAACTTTCAAAGGAGCCTGTGAACACAAGGTGTTTTTTTCTTAAAGACAGCGTAGAGTGCAGTTTTGAAAACAATGGGAAATAAAAGTGTAAAGTCTATATTTTAAGGTGTGTAAACTAGTGCATACTCTTTCCTTCAGGTATTTTTGTTTTAGCTATTGTTACCAAAGAAGTTGGGGTACCCTCCTGGGGTTCTTTAGTTTAGCTAATAAATTTTAAGAATGGATTAAAAAGTAAGTCAGAGGATAATTTTAGATTTTAAAAGAAAAACAAACAAACAAACAAAAGCAAAATAGGGTGGCAACTGTAAATCTCAGTAGCCACCTAGAAGAAGATGGAGAAGAGAAAGAAAAGGCCGCAACATCTGAGTCAAGCCAGAATGGAAGTCAGCCACATAGTGGAGAGAAAGACTGGAGCCCACAGTGTTAGAGACGAGGTGGAAGGTCAAAAAGAAGCTATGTTCTTCTGAGTATTCAGAAAAGTAGATACATTTGCAAAGCTAGATGTCTGCTGCTCTGTAAGGTACTGCAGGAGGGTCAGCAATTCTGGGATGGAAAAGCACATCATCTCATTAAAAAATAATTATTCCTCTGGTGTCGTTAGCATGACACAAGGGTCAGTATTCCTGAAGAATGGTCCTTTAGCCAGATGACTGACCAACCCAACTGGGACGTTAGGTGTCTACCCATGGCCAGAGATTTCCTTCGCTTCACAAAAGGAGATTTTTTTTTTGTAATGGTCTTTAATGCCTCTGTGGCACTATCAAGGCTTTAAATTCACACAGTCCAGTGCTCTTGAACAAGGAATTTTACTGCCAAGACTGTCCCCCAAAGTACACTGGCATGAGTCTTCAATGAAATTGTACAAGAAAGAATATTTATAAAGCATTGTTTGTAAAGCAAAAGATTGGACACAATTTTAAGTAAACTTTCTTAGAAAGCTAGTTAAATAAGTTAACATCCATAAAGGAGATTTTTTAAAATCACTTGTTTAAATGAAATACACACTGAAGCAGAAGACCACTGTGGTCATTTGTATCCAGAAAGAAAGAAGTTCGTATGCACACATGTGATTTTTTACATCTTTATATGTAGAGCCTTTTGACACTCAAAGATGTTTCACTTTTTAAAAATAAAGCTTACGTGCAAATGATTCTGGTGAAATAGATAGGTGAAAATTAGATGAATACATGATGCTCTACCTTTTCGTCTTCCCACCAGGATTTCTTACAGCTTGCTTTACACAGGAAGAAGAGTGATTCTCAGGACAGACCTGTAGTTCTGCCTCTGTAGACTGGCCGTGTGATTAGCTAAAGTACTCAATGGCTCCCAGATTTATTTATAGTTTTGTTCCTGTAAAAGAAGTCAGTACTAAGAAGTTAAGCGCTATTGTGAGGATTAGGTAGTAAAGTCCCTAGTACAAAGCCTGTGACATAATCCTTAATGAGATCTAATTCTCTTTCCAACTTCAGGAGGTAATGATGACTTCTTTTCCAAACCTTTTGTTTGTTTGTTTTTCCTTCACCGAGGGCGTGCCATTCCCTGAGAGTCTGCTAAAGGTTTTATGGGTTACTAGGATGAAACCAATCTGATTCTGCAGACATAGAGGAAAAGCTTCCCTGCAGGTGCCCTGATTCAGAGCAGGTCTCCAGGAGGCCTCAGAGTTGGGCTTAGAGCAAGCAGGCAGGGCTGGTTCCTACTGAGCTCAGCATCCTCTCAAGGGCCTGGAAGCTTCACACTTCTTTGTGGCTGTGGCCCTTAGACCCCTCTGTGCTTCTCTTGATTCTGTGAGCTGCTCAGCCCAGGAGAACCAAACAGCCAAGAGCTACCAGAGTTTCAACCACCCCAGACCAAGCCTCCTGGGGCTTTTCTTTTCTGGAAGAGGACTTCTTCTTCTTCTTCTTCTTCTTCTTCTTCTTCTTCTTCTTCTTCTTCTTCTTCTTCTTCTTCTTCTTCTTCTTCTTCTCCTTCTCCTCCTTCTCCTTCTCCTTCTCCTTCTCCTCCTCCTTCTCTTCCTCCTCCTCCTCCTCCTTTCCCTCCTCCCCCTCCTCCTTCTCCCCCTCCTCCTCCCCCTCATCGTCCTCCTCCTCCCCCTTCTCCTGCTCCTTCCCCTCTTCCTGCTTCCCCTTCTTCCTCATCATGGTGGCTGTTGCTTTTGTCATCATCCTCCTCTTCCTCCTTTACCTCCTCTTCTTTTTTTTTTTTTGTTTTTGTTTGTTTGTTTTGAGACAGGGTCTCTCTCTTTGTGTAGTCCTGGCTGTCTTGAAGCTCACTATGTAGATCAAGCTGGCTTCAAACTCATGGAGATCCACTTGCCTCTGCCTCAAAAATGCTGGGTTTAAATATGTGTAAACCACAACACCTGGCCTGGTGGTTAGTTATTCAAGTTTTGGACACTCTCTTTTCCTCTATTAGGTCTTAAGTGGCCAGCCTCCTACTGAAGCACTGGAAAAATAAAGAAAACAAATGGATGAAGGAAGTCTCCAAAGGAAAAGCACAGTGAGCCAGCTTTTTGGCACATTTATCTTGCTCCTGTGACTGCCATCTTTGAAGACCCTCTTTTGACACCATTTATCCTTGTCTACTGGTCTCCTGCAGAAGGCTTTCCTGTGTCCACTCTTTACAAAGTATTGTTCACAAGTGTTTTATCATAGCGCACACTTTCTCTGTCCTCCCAGGAATCAAGAATTCATCCTTAGGACCCATAGAAAATAAAAGGAAAAGAACAAAGATCCTGGAGATTCCTGGCAGACTTGGGTAGGATTTCTTGATAAAAGTATACATTTGGTTAGAAAGTAGGAGAAATATTTGTGTTTTTGTGATTTATTTATAAAGGCCTCTTTATGCATCCTTAGATTTCTTTTTACCTAATCTTGAGTTGAGCTTACTTAAAATTTTTATATAGCTTCATGATGTCCAAATTCAAGAGAGTCCAATTATAAGGCAGTTCAAAAGATATTTTGAGTTGGAATTAATCAATTGTACCTTTTGTATTAGACATAGATTAATATAACACATTATCTAATAAATGAGAATATTTGATAATGGCTTCACTTATTAATATTGTGATTATAAATGGAAGGCTCTATAACCTATTTCCTACAGAGAAACCCCTCTACTCTCTATAGAGGACCAGCTTAGACTTTGGTGTCCTACCAGCAAATTTAGAATTAAAGAAAGAATTAAGTAGCAGAGATCATAGAGGCCACACAGTTCAGCCCTTTTATTTTACATGGACATATGTGGCCTGCCTGGAATCTCAGAGCTTGATTAGCAGTGGCCTGGGATCTAGAAGCCAGATCTCCATGATCACTGTTTAGTGATTCACCTCACTTTTCTAATGCCTTTTCGTGGTTAGGCTATATGGAGGCTTTACTAAAATGTAGTTCTAAGTTGGCATTCTAAATTGAATATTGGTGACAAAGGTTGGTTTCATCAAGAAAATTCCATAGACACAGTAGGGACATGCAAAATTACTCAAAGGAAAAAAACTAAATATGCCTAAAATTGTATTTGGCATGGGGAATCAACATCTTGTGAGTTGATTTATGATCTAGTTATGGAGGCAAGTCCAGTGCATATGTGAAATGGCACTCTTCTTTTAAAGCATAGAGGGAGGCTTCTCAAGCAGTCAGGTGTGAGATAATGCCGGCTCTCAGTCCTAAAGAGTGAACAATTTGCTTTGAATTTAGAGATGTAGGCTATTCCACACAGGGCCAATAACCTATGTAAAGAAGAAGGGCAGCCAGGCCGTGAGGGGTGTGTCTTGCATATCCAGGAAACCTGAGAGGAAGCCAGTCTAACTGGAATACAAGGCCAAGATCATAGGGTGTGGTCAGATGATGCAGGGCCTTAAAAACAGGGTAGAAAAGTGAGACTTAAAGACCACATAGAGTTTGTCTTACATTTTAAGTTGAAGTGTAACTTCAGAAGACCATGTTTGAGAACGTCACTTGGATACTTATTGGTAATAGGGACTTGAGGAGTCTAAAAGACTACTATGGGACCCTTGAGAATCTAGGCAGGAGATGGTAAAAAAGGCAGAGACACCTACAAATGGGAAAGAAGGGGAGAAAAGATATTTCAAAGGAATTAATCACTTGAGTGGTTGTTTAGATTTTACAGACAGCAAAGAACTTACTCAAAGTTGAGGCCAAGGATATTAGCCTGGGTGGTCAAGCCAAAGGAGCTGGTGTCTTAAACTCCATTTTTACAGAGATCAGAGTTTAAGCTGATTGCTCATGAGAACCGCCTCCTGGTTTGCAGTCTTCTCCCGATGGTGCAGTTCACACAGCTCTGGTATTAAAGGTGTGTCTTATTTCCCTTAAGGAAAAATAACATTTGTAAGAAAGTTGCTTGGTTCCTTGCACCTGCCTTCTGATTGTTGTTGACTTAGCCACTTAGTTATCTCCTTGTTAAATATATAGAGAAAGATCCCCAGGGCCCATTAGTCTCCACAGCTGGGAATGAATTTAATCTTTGGGAGAAAACAAAACTGCTTACCTGGAATGTTTGTTCCCTGACTAATCTTGTAGTCACGTTGATCCACCCTTATATTCCATGAGTTCCCAAAGGTCTTGGCTTTGTGAAAAGGATGTTAGAAATGGTTTAACTCATTGGGGGACCTTGGTAATAGGAGAATAACTAACTTTGAAATGTCCAAGGCACAGAGACCTGTTCATCTTGTATTCTGTTAAAAAAAATGAGCTCTTGGTGTATCAAAGGCATTCTGTTTCGTTGTTATAGCTCCTTCATCCTGAAAGAGGCGTGTGTGTGTGTGTGTGTGTGTGTGTGTGTGTGTGTGTGTGTAACAAAAGGTGTGTGCTGAAGGCCTTCTTATGTTGGCAAACATTTGTGTAGTATAAGTGTGATTGATGTCATTGAGTTTTTCCAGCAGCCCTTCGAGAAAGATAGCATTGCTGCTCCATTTACAGACAAAGATGCACAAATGGCTTTGAGAGGCACAGTGAGAGAAGTGAGCTGAAAGTGGAGACCTAGCCACCCGACTTTCAACCCTGACTTTTCCTTCACTCTGTAGTATAGAGTTTGGGCCAGAGTCAAGCTCAGAGAGGCAGCCAACTTGTTTACATGTTTTATTTTTAAATTATCTGACATTGGTCTCTATAGATTATTTAGAATTGTCTATCACAATAAGTAATTCAAGGGTACATATTGTTCTCCTTGGCTATAGCTTTTGTGATATAATTATGTTACAAAAGTCACCATTTCACTATTGCAAAGTGAAGTTTTTGTTTAACTCCTTGCAAAGTCCTGCTTGTCTTAAAAAAAAAAAAGTGTTCCATTCCCCTCACTATATTCAGATGACTCGGATAGCAACTTCAGCCTGCTTTTTGGCATGAAACTAAGGCTGTTGTGCAAGAGGAGGGTAAAGTGGATAGATTCAGGTGTATCTTGTGTCAGGTGTTTTAATAAGGGCAGTGTTTTTGAGGAAATGATAGCCACACCACTGCAGGAAATGCAGGCTTGGGAAAGCAGGTGCTATGTTTGTGCTGATTCCCTATTAAGGTCTGTCTTTGGGCCATCTGTTGCTCTAAACACCAGTTCTTTGAAAAATGGCTGCTTCTCCGAGCTTAACTGTCGGCTTGTGAGAAATTATCAGCAGCACTTCTTTTAAGTTCTAAGAAGTTACACTTTGCACCAAAATAACATTGTTTACCCTTTCTCCTATGTTTGATATTGCCATCACATTCCTTTGTCAGAAGGAGTCTTAATTCTTTCTACCATTCCCCCATCTTCTTGGCATTGACTCATTTAACACACTCTCAGAAAAGCCATTATATTTTTAAGTCTCCAAAGAGAGTCTAGTTTTTCTTTGTGGCTAATTTCTGGTTGTGTTTAAATAGCAGAAAAAGCAAGCAATAGCCAGGTCAATCCATGTTAGTAGACAACTTCCTGCTTATTTTGGCCAACACCTAGCCAGTTAAACCGATAATGTGCACATGAGGAGGAAGACATCAAAGTATGTATGAGCAGGTGACAGTGAAAAACACAACCCCTTATCAGCAACTTAATCCCTTACCTAATCTCAATCCAAGCCATAATTGAAGCAAATCCATAAATGGAGGCAGAAATTACTTCCTGCCATTTACTGCGTAAGACCCCTCCATCAATAATAAGAAATAAGGACAGGAAACTTTGAATCCTTAGGATAAATGATAAAAGATTCCTTAGTTGCTCAAGTCGACCCAAGGCACTGATTGCTCATCAAATGAAATAAGCACACTGAACAATTTAACTCAAACTCTAATAGTTCCAAGGGATTTAATAAAAAAAATTATAATTTTTCTTAAGATAAGCCAGTTGGAGATCTCGAAGCCAGTGTTCTTCTGCCTCAAATCTATCACACAGAAAAGAAAAAAGGAAGCCAAAAAACCAAGTTCCAGAAGATGGGAGCAAAGTAAGCCATTGTCCTAACTATTACCCCTGCACAGCTGCCATTGCTTTAGGGAAGCAGACTCACAGTCACTGTCCACATGATCTCTGTGTAATGGAGCAGTGCTGTTTCCAGTTCATTTAACCACTTAGCAAACTGTTTTCTTCTTATCCACAACTGACTGCACCATTCTCAAACCCCCCTGTGTGAAGACCTCAGTTTGAGATCTTACTCCATTACTTTCTACAGTGGAAATGTCTAAATCCAGATGACCTTTACTGTCTGGCTGAACGACTGGAACTGGTTGGGCCCCTAAAGTACCAGGTCATATGAAATGAGGTGTCAACCTCACACTGGTATTCTGAACAGGGAAGTAGCAATATATTCATCAGAGCTAACACACAGGTACAGGCTTGGAGAATATTCCTGTCCGTGGACTCCTGATCACCGCCTTTAGATTTATCATGCAGATAAGTCACACAGATCATCAAAGTTCTTCACAATGCTTTGAAAACAACAACAACAACAACAATTTTCTGTGCCCTACCATCTGATATTCTGATGCTGTAGGTTTGACTCGGGACATGGAAATATTTTTAAAAGTTTGGTGAATGATTCTAGAAGAATAATTTATCCTGAATAAATGGGGAAGTTAGTTCATCATTTGTTCACCTGCCTAAAAATGAAGGCTCTGACGAGACTTCGGAGGGCTTTGGATTTTACTATTAGTCTTCATTGAATTAACTGCAGTGGGTATCAAGTTTATGGACATCAACATCCACATTTTTGTGGGGATTTAGAGCTAGGACAGGGTCTTTGTAAGTAATTTTCAGTTTCTGAGTCCTGGGCTTTGTAAGCTGCGTGGGTCACAGCAGTATCTGTCCAGCCCACAACCACATAATCCCCTCAAGAATAGACTCTCCTTTGCTAGAGTCCCACTCAAGCCTGGGATGATGATGAAGATGACTTTTGTCTCCATTTCTTGTGCTTGACAGTCCTCTGCATACAGGTTGTATTTGGGTAATATATATGAGTGCTATGTGACATGTATCAAGGACCTCTCCTTTCTTTCTGAAACATGTTAGGTTCTGCCTCAGTTTCCCAACCTAACACTCTAGTTCTTCATGAAATCTGCAGTGTACTTGAATTATTATCCCACTGTTCCAAAACTCTGACCATCTGCCCTGGTTCTTGCCCTTCCCTCCTATGCCCTGGACTCTTTGCCGCTGACTGAGCTTGAGGCATATGGAGTGGGGTGTTCTGTGTGGCCAGCTCTAGACAAATTGCCTGGGTTGGAAGCTGGCTAGATAATGTACAGCTAGATGAACTTAGGTAACAAAAGCTTAAGTACCTTCTAATTTCCCCATCTTACCTTCTTTGCCTTCCATACTTTCAAAAACTTGAAAAACAAGAAACAGAGATATTTTATATTGTAGGATTTTAGAAATTTGAGACAACATATAAAATATATATAACATGCTCACAAAGTGTAGGCTGCTCTGCTGTAATTGTTACTGCTCAAAACTGTAGAACCAGGTCCTGATGGATGGTTATGTATTGTCTGCTCTATGGAGTTGGTTTATCATATTTGTTGGACATTAGTTCCCAGCTGCCTCATTTCTTCTCAACTCCCACTAACTGCATTTCACTATTTTCTGATGACTGTATCTATCACCCAACCCTATTCATTTATGATAATTTATTATTTTCAGTATGTTCCTGGTTGAGTTTTCTCAGTTACTTCAACTCTGTAGACTGTGATGTTCAGTCACTCTGTCACCTTTTATTTATATATAGTTTAAACCTTGTCTGAATTTTTCTTTACATTTGGTTGCTTAAGTCTAGCACAGATTAAGAAGGACAGTTAGGGTGACTGAGAAGATAATTTGGGTTTCTGCCTGTTCTTTCCTCTCTCTGCTCAGGATCATCCTTACATGATGCACGTCTGAAGGCAGCTGCTCTCATACACTTAGGTGGCTAATCTGTTAATGCTTAAATATTTCATGTGTTTTGTTAGATTATTTTACAAAAATGAAAACAAGTCTCCTAGGAAGCTGTCAATCTGTATCAATCTGTAGTGAATGGACTGATGGCAGGCTGCTCTGTTGGTGAAGGTGCAGATGTAATGATGGGGCAAGAAGAGAAAGAGTCTTGCTTTTTGTTTGGAAAATATTTATTACCTGTTTCATGACAAGCATATGTACAGGTTATTAACAGGAGATGGATAAAGAAAACAAAGTTTAAACATAGTTACTTTAATATATTTTATTACTCTGTGTGTGTGTGTGTGTGTGTGTGTGTGTGTGTGTGTGTGTGTGTGTGTTGTATGCACACATTCCATGGCATGTTCATGGGAGGCAGAAGACAACCAATCATGAGTCAGTTCTCTCCTCCCATCTTATGAGTCCCAGGGACTGAAGTCAGATTGTCAGCTTTGGCAGCAAGCATCTTCAACTCAATAGTAATTTTTTGGTAAGGAACATTTTGGTTCAAATTTGGAAGGTGGAAAGATTTAAAGATGTTTTGAAGATTAAACAAGCCATAGATTAGAATATTACATTTTATAACATGTAATATTTGAAATAAAGATTAATAAATATAACCTTAGCTTTTGCATTGATAACAAGCTTGTATTTTCAAAAGACAAAGTATTGATTACAGGCATGAAGATTTTTTTCTTTTAGTGGAGAATATTCTAGAAAACAATGAGGAGGTCATGAGGTTCTAAGATAAATAGCATTGATACAATTTTAAAATGATGGTTAATAGTGACCAGTAATCCTCTAAAAAGGATTGGCAGTGGAATGTTAAATTTCCCTCTATTAACACCTCTGTGTAGGGACAGGAGTGATGAACAGAAGCCATGAGAATGGCAGGAAGGGGTTAAGAAATGGGCAGGCTGAAAAATTTCTTTACACTCCCACCATTTCAGTTTAGTTGGTGGGTAAAGGAGTTGTTTGAGAACACTCTGGATAGAAAAATCAACAGAGGGTATAGAAAAGAGTACTTCTTTCATTGACTTTGAAAATGCAAAATGATAGGAACTTAGGAGATAGCTCAGTAAATAAAATACTTGTCACAGACTCGCAAGGACCAGAGTTTGGGGCCCTAGAACCTCTGTAAAAGTTGGTCAGGTGTAGTGGCCCACCTACAATCCAAGCGTTAGAAAGACAGGTGGCCAACTGGACCATCTGAATTGCTGAGTTCCAGTTTCAGCAAGAGACTGCCTCAGTAAATAAAGTGGAGTGAGATCAAGGAAGACATTTGATATCAACCTCTGGCTTCTACATGCATGTGCACACACAAGCACATACTCTAGTGCACGTTTATCTAACACATATGAAGAGCCATGCGTACATAATGCATAAACAAATAAATGCATGTGTCTTAGTTAGGGCTCTCATTACTGTGATGAAAGCACCATAACCAAAGAAACTTGAGGAGGAAAGTGTTTATTTGGCTTACACTTCCACAGCACTATTCATCACTGAAGGAAGTCAGGACAGGAATTCAAACAGGGCAGGAATCTGGAGGTGGGAGCTGATGCAGAGGCCATGGAGGAGTGCTGCTTACTGGCTTGCTCAGCCTGCTTTCTTACAGAACCTAGGACTGCCATAGCAGGGGTAGCACCATGCATAATGGGCTAGGCCCTTCCCCTCATCAGTCACTAATTAAGAAAAGTCCTTTTAACCAGATCTTATGAAGCATTTTTCAAATTGAGGTTCCCTCCTTTCAGGTGATTCTAGCTTATGTCAAGTTGACATAAAACTAGCCAGGATAGCATGCAAAATAAAATAAAATAAAATAAACAAATAAAAATCACTTGATGAATGATCATATCCTAGCTCTTTGTAAACATTTTAACATTATATTAAACAGAAAGCCATGTAGATAGGTTCTACCTTAATATACTGAAATTACATGTTCCAATACTAAAATGAAGACATAGCTCTTGAAAGGTGTTGGAACGTAGAAACTGAGAAGCGAATTCAGTAAATGGGGACTGAAAACTCAGATTTCACTCTCTGCTCTGCTCTTGCTTCTCTTGCTATGGTTTCTCTATTCTCTATCCCCTGCTACTCTCCCTCTCTCCGAGACAGCCCTGGCCAAGTCCAATCTGCTGGCCATATTCAGTCCACTCTTTCTTTTTTTCTGCTCTGGTTTATCTCTCTCATATCTCTGGTTTTCTCTCTCATATCTATAATAAAAACCTTCCCGTTAACCATGAAAAAAAGAAGGAAAGAAAAAAAAACTTAGCTTGCATCTGGCAATTTGCCAAACCTCCTTGACTAAAATGTTGACTAAAACATGGCTCTACCTCTCAAAGAACTTACAATGCAGTAGAGGGTGTGGGTGTCACATACAATGTCGAATAAATATTGTTCAAGGTGGCAGATGGCCTAGCAGGCTAGATTTAAATGGGGGGTAGTGCTAATGTCTGCCTTCTTGGTATTTTAGGTTTTCTTTCTAATTTTCTCCTTTTACCATGTTGCGGGGTGAGGGAAACTTACAGATAAATTTCATGAGTAGCTTTTTGTGGAAACTATTTCAAATCCTTTTGGGGAACAGAAGATTTAGTCTACAAATCAATCAATAAAGATAATTCTCTAATAAAGCAAGACTTGAATTTTAAAAAAATTGGTCACAGTAATCTTACCATTATTGAATGATTGCCCAGCATCCACAAAACTCTGAGTTTCAGCCTGAAAACTTCATAAACTGGACACTTCATAAACTGGACGTAGTGATGCAACCCTGTAACCCAAGCACTCAGGAGGTGCAGTAAGGAGGGTGGTAAATCCAAGGTCACCCTTGGCTGTGTACCAAGCTTGAGGCCAGCCTAGGCCATGAGACCCTTTCTCAACACACATGCACATGCACACTTACTACCTCTTAAACAAATGGGTTATAGAAGAGATGTCTAGGAAAGAATTTTCTGGACATTTCGGTCATACATCTTTGTAGTACCTTTTATGCTCTTATAACTTGAGTTTTCTTGTTAGTATAGCTGAGGTACAAAGAATCTGGGGAGATTGAGCAAATGTGAAGATGGAACATTCTCTAGGTGGCAAGAGCAGTTCTGAGCGCTTACAGATGGAGAGACCAACCAGTGGTCAGAAGTGATTGAGCATATGTCTGGCCCCAGGTGCAGATTCCCGAGGTAAGCAGACCCTAGCTCTGAAGTACAGTCAGATGAGGGATGCCTGATTGTTTTCAGTTTTAGTTTTCAGAGTCCCAAGCAACGGGTCCCCAGTTTACCCATCTTTTTGTCTACTTGGTCCATGACCTCTTGTCTGCTTCAGAAACATTTCTGCTAAGTTCATCTGCTCAAAGAACTCAGTGAAACACGATTACTGGTTAATCATAAAAGTTAACAGCAGATTAACAGGTGATGCAGGAGGGAAAGAGGAATTGTGTTTGAATTGAACTGTGTTTGAATTTGAACTGAATTTGCATGTTTGAGTTGCTAGCATCACTACTCTTAAATTTGAGGGCCCTTATTAAGTAAAACAAGGTTTGCTTGAATTAAGGCACCACGGTACAGGGAAAGGTGTGGTGTGGTGTGTGTGTGTGTGTGTGTGTGTGTGTGTGTGTGTGAGTGAGTGAGAAGGATACTGTACTTTACACACATCCAATACACCATTGTATTCCCTATTGACAGTTATATCAATTGTGGGCATAGTGATTCTGCCCACGGGGAAATAAACAGCTTTGCTAATTCAAACATTCTGAGTTAAATCCTGGAACATATTATCTCGTTATTGCTTATTTCTGTCTCCTCCATCAGCCAGTAAATTTTGTGAGAACAGGAACTATATTTAACTTCTTTAAAGTTATCTATTTAAAACTTAACACTGTGTGTGGATTATTACCCATACAGTAGGTATTCAATAAAAGGTATTAGGATGAATTACCTATGGTGAGCAGGGAGGAAACAAAATAGAGAAAAACTGAATCACAATTATTTCCCAAATGTGTACAATCCCCCCTGGCCTAGCTGACCCAATCTGGAAGGACTGAGTACCAAAAAGTATCACCTAAAATACACCAAATAAAACAAGACTGTTGCCTCTGGGGAGCCCTCGGCATTCAGTTCTGTTCATTTGATAGAGAACATAATGGAGCCCCTTTATAAAAATGCCTATTCAATTCATTTAAATTAAATATAAACAACAGAAGTGTTTTAACCACAGAGATAAAGTAACTGTTTAGACTGAAAAGCCAAGAATGAGTCCAGGTTAATGGACATCTATTAAGAAAGGCACTGCAGAAATGCAAAGGACTGAGAATTGATGCTCTAAGAGTATGATAGCACAGAGTAACAAACATCAGGAGCTGAAAGTAATTTTCTAAGCAACCCTTCTCATCTGGAGTGCAAAGGCTGCCTTTCAGCTGGAGTGGCTCTGGCTGTTGCTTGGTGCCAGGGAGCTGAAGCCTTGGCAGCCAATTGCACCCAGCTCTTTGCCTGCCAGGATACCAGCAAGGACAGGCTTCCAGAGCATGTCTGCACAGGAGACTAGCATTCTCACATTCACCAAGTTCTCAATAAGGAGATTCATCCTGAGACACCTCCTTAGTCAGTCCTGGATGACTTCTGAGACGGCAGTCTTGCTGGTTTCATTGTGTTTTTAAAAACATTGTGTTGAAGAAATTGTTTATAACTCTATAGCTGCATACTATGCATCATTCTTTAAGAAAACCCAATTTGTTGTTATTATCAGTCTATTTTATGTATTACTAACCTCACATCTTAGATTCCCCTAGAACTTCAGAGAGCATTCCTGATATCAAAGAAATATTTTTTTAAAGATACTACTCTTTAAATATATGAAAATAAATAAAGAAAACAGCTTGACCAATGCTTCTCAGTAAAGTTTCCAAGGTTTTCAGTGCAGACAAGTAGTATGGAGGTAAACGCTAGAGCAGGGGGGGCACTAGAAGGAGAGCAGAAACCTGGCTGGGACGTTCTATAGCCCTGTGGCTCCAGACTTGGTCTTTGCAACAAGCTGTCCACAATACGAAGCAAAGTTCAATACATATCATTCTCCCAACTGACTGAACCATAATCTTATTGTTGAAAGGATTCCTAGATGATCAGTATACACACTGAGGTGTGAGAGACTGGAAGGGCAGGGACTGAATAAATCTGCAATAGATGGGGCTTTCAAACTTCAGTAAGTATGTGTAATGCCGGGAGAGGTTATTATAAAGGCAAGTGCCAGGTCCAGATCCAAGAGGTTCTGGTCCCACAGGTATGTATGGTGCCTGTGAAGTCAGTATCTCTAACACATATCCCAGGGCTTTGGTTCCATGTGGTCACTGGACACCTCTTTACAAACCTCTGCCACTGATGCGAACATCTGTCAAAGGAAGGCTACACCTAGGGAACACTGCTATGACCGCAGGCTGTGAGTGCTTTCTGGGGGTTAATATTGTGAGCCTAGAATAACCTTTCAGGAATCTCTGGGCATGTCCATGAGGGAATTTATAGATTAGGTTCATTGAGATGGTAAGACCCAGCCTAAATGTGGGCAGCATCATTCCACAGGCTACACTGGGGGTGTGGTGGTGGTAGTCCCAGACTGAATAAAAAGGAGAAAGCAAGCTGAACACCAGCATTCAGCTCTCTCTGATCCTTGCCTCTCAATGTCATGTGACCAGCCACCTCCTGCTGCTCTGCCTTCTGCATCATGATTGTGCAAGTCCAAACAAATTCTCCCTCCCTTAAATTGTGTCTGGTCAGAGCGATGAGAAAAGCAATTAATACTGACTTCCTGCATGGAAATAATGGATCCTTTGTCTGAGATAGGATTCATGCTTATAGGATCCCTGAGGCTGGTCTTCCTAACTTTATCCATGGTCTAGTCACACTGAGCTCTGAGTTCTGCCCCCAAACTTACTAGTTCCTTTGCTCTGCTGTTTTTTTGTTTGTTGGCACCGTAGGTTTCAGAGTAAGAACGACTGAGTTTGTCTGTTGGTTTAAGGCATGTAGAATTCTAGTTTTGTGACCAGACAAGGGCATTACTGTCTTCAACTGTCTGTTACTGTATAAAATAAGTTACAGCAGTACCTGTCCCAGAAAACTGTTGGAACAATTGCAAGAGAAATGGCCGTTGGAAAATACATATCACAATACACATCATTTAGCAGAGATTTGGTATGTGATCACAATGGTTGTTTATGCTCTTTTCCTGCCTGTAGAATTACTATTTCCTCTGAGCCTTAATTATTCTTTACAGGGTTGCTGACGAGTCTCTCTTCTCCCTCTGTATTGATCACCATCTGTGCCCTCACATTATGTAAACATTTCTTTCTTGTGTTCTGTCTGACATACTGTTACTAGTTTGTTCTCAGCCTCTATGCTAAACTGTAAGCCCGTCAAAACAAACAAGAGAAATAAACCCTGTTTTACCCTCCTTTGTAGTTTTAGCACCTCCCCCGGACCATCAAGGAGAGCCGATTACACACCAAGCGCTGTTCTCAGCGTTTTTTAATAGATTGTCTCACTGAATCCTCAGAACAACCCTATAAGACAGGCACTGCTGTCATTTCCACTGCACACACTGGGATGGTAAAGGTTCAGTAGTTGTGCTGACTAGATTTATTTCAACTTGACACAAACTATAGTCATCTGAGAGGAGGAAACCTCAATTGAGAAAATGCCTCCCTGAAATCAGGCTGTAGGCAAGCCTGTAGGGTATTTTCTTATTAAGAGATTGATGGGGGAGGGTCCAACCCATTGTGGGTGGCCCCATGCCTGGGCTGATGGTCCTGGGTTCTATAACAAAGCAGGCTGAGCAAGCCATGAGGAGCAAGCCAGAAAACAACACCTCTCCATGGCCTTTGCACCAGCTCCCAATTCCAGGTTCCTTCTCTGCTTGAGTTCCTGCCGTCACTGCTCTTGATGATAAACTGTTATGTGGAACTGTGAGTGAAATAAACCCCTGTCCTCTCCATGTTGCTTTTGGTCTTGGTGTTTCATCACAGCAACAGAAGCCCTAACTAAGATGGCAGTGCTGGCCAGTTTTAATTGTCAACTTGACACAACCTTGAACAACCAGGAAAGGAGGAGGCCTTAATGATGAATTATCTAGATCAGTTTGGCTGTGGGTATGTATGTGTGCCATCATTCTCTAGACAGGAAACAGTATAAGCAAGGAGAAAGTTAACTGAGAACAAGCAAAACAGGATATTTTGTTAGGGCATCAGAAATGAAACCATAACAAGTGCTTTGTTCATGGTTACACCACTAAATAACTGAATGACAAAAAGAAATGAAAAGGAAAGGACCTGACTGCTCCTAGGTATGGTGGAAGAGAAAATTTATTGCAGTTAAAAGGGAGAGCATAGTCAGAGGCAGGGACATCTGGGAGAGTCCAGAATGGACATGACCAGGCTGAACTCGGCCATGTGGGGAGAGTGGGAGGGGAAGAGGGAAGGGAGAACCAGGTGCAGCAGCCAGGAGGCCAAAGGTCCAAACAGGGTGGGTAACCAAAATGTCTGTTATGTAGGGAAGAACCTCTGGGCGAAGGGCAGCCCAGGCTCTGGGCTGGAGAGTTTAGGGTAGAGGGCATGGGGGTGGAGGTATGTAAGCCATATCCTGTAACAGGTAGGAACTGAGGGATGCTGGGAGAACCAGGCAGCCAGGTCCAGCTTTGATGTGTTAAATAGACACCTCAGCGGTTTGTCCCTGTTTGAAACTTAACAGCAATAGACTTGAATGTTAACGGAACATTCTAGTTCTTACATTCAAGACAACAGTTGACTCAATGACTGCTTGGTGAATTCCTGTAGCTGGAGAATTTCTCTCCAGCTCCCGCCACCAAGTCCCGCCAGTCCCAGAGCCCACTTATAAAATAAACACACAGACTCTTACATTATTTAAACTGCTTGGCCATTAGCTCAGGCCTGTTATTGTCTAGCTCTTACTCTTATATTTAGCCCATTTCTATTAATCTTTACTTTGCCACATGGCTCATGGCTTACTGGTACCTTACATCTTCCTTCTCCTGGCGGCGGCTCCAGGCAGTCTCTCTCTTCCCTTCCTGTTCCCTCAATTCTCTTCTCTGTTAGTCCCGCCTATACTTCCTGTCTGGCTATTGGCCAATCAGAGTTTATTTACATATAGCGATATCCACAGCAAATTCCATTACCTAGTGAGAAATATTGACTTGAGGTGAGGCCTTCCCTTGTAGTGGGTAGCCATTCCAGCTTTGATCTGGAAGTTCCAACCCCCATTGAGACTTCGGCAACTGTCATGCCTACAAGGCGGGGCCAAGGGAGGCGCCTGGAGACCTGAGATCTGGGTGGGCAGTGCTCTGATTCGGTTCCGGGACCTTGGACAGTGAAGGTGGGCCAAGCAGAGCTCCAGAGAACACTGCTGGACTTCCATACACCTTCCCCAGACCCCGCGCGCGACCTACCTATCCCTTAACTTGTAAGTTACGCCATTAAATAAATCTCCTTTTAACTACGTGGAGTGGCCTTAATAATTTCACCAACATTTGGTGCCCAATGTGGTGGCAAGAGTTTCCACCTAAAAACTGAGAAAAAAGATTCTAAAACGGAGCTAAAAACAGCTTCCTAATTGTCTCTCTCAAATGAGCGGCAGCTGCTGGTTTGAGCTACTTGTGGGTTCCTAGCTGTGCGCTCGACCTACAGTATGGCGGGAATGAGGCCTCTGCAAGTGGCACATTAAGCTGCGTGGTGGATTTAGCCTTTGCTAGTACAAAACAAAAAAAGAGGTTTCTGGGCTACACACTGCTTGAATAAAAGCATAGACCCACGATAGCTCCCAGAGCTGGTGGTAAACCTACCACCGCCATGTTGGGAAGCTGAGGTGGGTGGAGCCAGCAGCCACAGCTGCTGCAGTTTAAAGCAATAGATTCACAATAAGACAGATTCAGATGTAATAGTTTGCAATGTATGTAAAATAT
The DNA here is from genome assembly GCF_949786415.1 of Peromyscus eremicus. Taxonomy (NCBI): domain Eukaryota; kingdom Metazoa; phylum Chordata; class Mammalia; order Rodentia; family Cricetidae; genus Peromyscus; species Peromyscus eremicus. The sequence goes on from NC_081427.1 coordinate 75,120,215, forward strand.
ACGTAGGCTTGAAAGAGACAAAAAAGGTGATATATACAGTTATATAAACAAATACATAGTTTTAAAAAATAAAGTCTTTAAAGAGACAGTAAAATTAATATAAAAATAAGCCACATGAAGATGAATATTACACAGAGAATCTGGATTGTGTTGTCTTTGGGATTTTTAATTGCAGAAAAATATTTGATTGTAAAAGCTGTTGAGTTATGCCAAAATGTATATTTTAAAGGTACCTTGACTTCAAAATTTGGATATAAGGATATGTTGCTTTGGAAAGGAGACTCTGCTTTTGTTCCCACAGAAAGCCAAAGGCTATGGATTTGTTCCAGATTAAGATACATCAGGTTTTACCAGCCAAGACCTCCTGAAAAGTCTCTGATGACACCATGGCCCAGATGATCCAACATCCAGAATGATTTGAAGGCAACTGGCTCAGACAATACAGCCTCATGGACTATTCCATAATCCTAAAATTTTCTTTGCGTCCCCATAAGATACAGTGCCCCCCTCCAGCAGGAAGTAGTAAGAGAAGCTATGCCCAAATTCCCAAATTATATGTAATTTTACTTTGTTAAGGTTAAAACCTTCCTGTTTGAAAAAAAAGGGGGGGGGGAAGTGCTGTGGGATGTTCTGTATGGCAAATGTGTTGCTCTGATTTGTCAATAAATAAAACACTGATTGGCCATTGGCTAGGCAGGAAGTATAGGCGGGACAAGGAGCAGAATAAATCTGGGAAGAGGAAGGCTGAGTCAGAGACACTGCCAGCCGCCACGATGTCAAACAGCATGTGAAGATGCCGGGAAGCCACTAGCCACGTGGCAAGGTATAGATTTATAGAAATGGATTAATTTAAGCTGTAAGAAAAGTTAGCAAGAAGCCTGCCACGGCCATACAATTTGTAACCAATATAAGTCTCTGTGTTTACTTGGTCGGGTCTGAGCGGCTGGGGGACTGGAAGGTGAGAGAGATTTGTCCTGACTGTGGGCCTGGCAGGAAAACTCTAGCTACATTCCCTCTCCCAAAAATGATGTTCTAGAAGTGACAAAGGAGCAAGTCAAATCATTTTTCAGTTTTCTGATGTCTTATTAATGCCAAATAATAACAAAACAAATCAAATGTAAATGTTTAATGTGTTACATTTGGAAATAAAACCTCAAACCTATTATGAAATCACAAAAATAAATATTTCAAAGAGCAAAATTTTGTAAAAGAATGAGAGCAAATGTAGACTCCCCAACACAGAGATCTCTCTTTTATTTATTATTTTTATTTATTGGAAGTATAATGTTCAGACAATAAATTTGACTCTTATGCAGTATGAGTTTCAATAATTCACCACAATCAGCTCTTCCCTAGTAAACTCTGCCCCCCAACAGCACTCTGTGTCTTTTGCAGCCCACTCTTCCCTTGCCCACCCCACCTGGTGCTGGGAAGCTGTCACTCTGATTTCTGACATCATGGCTTCGCCTTCTGCGGAAGTTCAGCAAATGTAATAGAATATGGTAGTCTTTCGGATATAGGTTATTTTGTTTACACAAAGTTTTTGAGATTTATCTATATGGTTACTTTGATAATAGTATTTTGTATCTTACTGAAAAGTACATTTCACACTATGAATTTCCTTAGCTTGGGAATTTAGCAGCCAATGAGCATTTGAGTTACTTCTTGCTTTGTTTTGGATTCTCTCGGCAATTCTTTCTGTGGAAGTATGTTTTAATTTTTCTTGCTAAACACGTGGAACTTGTTGGCCCATATGATAAATCTGTATTTAGCACTTTGTATGACATTGCCACACTGGTTTCCTTTTTCTTTTTCAATCAATTTGTGAATTAAATTTAAAGGTTTATACCTATATGTATGTTAAACTTACTTGCCCTCATATCCCCAACTCCTCTTTTCTTTCCCCTCCTCCTCCACTCAGCCCCTCCCCCAGCTACACTTCTCACTCTCCCTCCCATCAGCACCCAACAGTTACACTTCTGCTTTTCATAATTATATAATACAATTTTACGTATCTGTATAAAATCTAGGGACCACAAATTAGAGGAAAACACACAATACCTGTTTTTCCGAGGTTGGCTTATTTTACTTAATATGATGATCTCCACTTGTACCCATTTTCTTGTAAACAATATGGCTTCATTACTCTTAATGATTGAAAAAATATTCTCTCTCTCTCTCTCTCTCTCTCTCTCTCTCTCTCACACACACACACACACACACACACACAATCATTTTCTTTACCCATCCCTACGTTGTTAATAATGATTATATGCATAATTTAGCTAATTCAAATAGTGCACCAATAAAAATTACTGTGCAAGTGTTTATGTGTCGAGTTGATTCTGAAGTCACTTGAGTAGATACTTGAGAGAAACAGAGCCGAGTCATACAGAAGATCAAGTTTCAGGTTTTTGAGGCACATCCACACTGACTTCCATTGTAGCTGCCCTAGTTTTTCCTCACCAGCAGTGCAGGAAGGTTTTCTTTTGCCTGAGTTCTTGCCAACATTTGTTACTTGTTTTCTTAATGACTGTCATTTGGATTATGGTAAGATAGAATCTCGATGTAATTTGAATTTGCATTTCTCTGATGACTAATGAAATTCAACTTTTTTATTTCCATAGGTTTATTGGCCATCTATACTTTATCATTTGAGAAATGTCTTTTTATTTCATTAGCCCATTTATTGATTGGTTGCTTGATTTCTTGTTTCTTTTCTTTTTTTTTTTTTTAGTTCTTTGTATATTCTAGATATTAATCCTTTGTCAGACGGATTGTATTGTGTAGCTTGTATTTTGTAGGCTGTCTGTTCACTCAATAAACTTTTGTTATCCAGAATCATTTAGTTTTATGATGTCCCCTTCCTTGATTTTGGGCTTTGTTTTCTGAGTGGCTGCAGGGCCATTGAAGATGTCCTCTCTCCCTGGACCTATATATTAAAGGACTTATGGAGTTTCCTTTCTAACAGTTTCAGAGTTTCAGGTCTTAAATTACTGTCTTTATACATTTGGAGTTGATTTTGTTCGAGGTAAAAGATGAGAATTTACTTCCATTCTCCTCCATGTGCAGAGCCGCTCTTGCCACCCCCACTGGCTGGCGATCTGTCTCTTCTCTCATGTGTAGTTTTGGCATTTTCAGAAAACTCAGGTGTCTGTGTCTGTGTGCACTTACACCCCACACTGGCCAGCAGCTGTAGTGTGCACCGTTCTTCCAGCAGTGACTAGAGTTGCCTCTGTCCTCAGCAGCACTTGATATTGTAAATCCGTTTAACTTTATTCTATTTGATGTTTGGTAGAAACTTTTTTGTGGTTTCAATTTTAATTTTCTTTAAATTTTTTCATTGCATATAATCATTATAAATGGTATTGTGTTGGATAAGTACATTTTCCAGCAAGTATTTTTTTATATTGTCAACTTATATTTTCTTGATGATTGGTGATGCCAAACATCTTTCCTATGCCTATTGATCATTTGTATCTCTTCTGACTGCCTATTGAAATTTTGATGACTTTAAAAAAAATGGTTGTGGTGGTGGTGCACACCTTTAATCCCAGCACTGGGGAGGCAGAGGCAGGCAGATCTCTGAGTTCAAGGCCAGCCTGGACTACAGAGTGAGTTCCAGGAAAGGCACAAAGCTATACAGAGAGACCCTGTCTCAAAAAACAAACAAACAAATAAACAAACAAACAAAAATCGTTGTGTATTTTCTTATTGAATTTTATGTGCTCTTTGACAAATATGTTTCACAAATATTTCTCAGTTTATGACTTGCATTTTCATTATCTTAATTGTGTCTTTCGGAGATCAAAAATGTTGTATTTTATTAACTTTGATTTGTCCATTGTGTATGTGTGTGCATGTATTTATGTGTATCTTTTGTATCTTTCTTGAGAAAATTTTGCCTAACTCAATGCCACAATGATTTTCTTCTCTCTGGTTTGTTGTTTCTCCACGTTTATGTCTACCATTCATGTCAAGTAAAGCTTGTGTATGAAATAGAGGTTTAAATCCTGTTAGAGTTCTGTCTTTTTTCTTATGTATCACACGGCCCATCATGCAACTCTGTCAGGTAAAACGTGGCCATGTAGAGTCTAGTCTTAGAGAGTGTGTGGGTGTGAGACTTGGAAAGTGCTAAAGGTGATAACCTCTCTGTTCTCAACTCCTACACTAGGTGCTGTTGTTTGAATTAGGCTTACAGGGTTGTTTGTTTTTTAAATGTAGAATATGCAGAAAGAATGTGAGGGGGAAATTCAATATAGAGAAAGAGCTCAGGCATTTTTTTTTTTTAAATTCATTGTGCTTTGAGCAGATAGATAGGTTTAAACCAAAGCTAACTCACTGGAATACTAAACAGCCTATTTTATGAATCCACTTTTAAAATTCTTTTCATTATTAGGCCAGAGATACTACTTTGCTTAGCTTTTACTTTTTGCCCGTTTCTGGAGAAGGCAAAGTCTTTTTTTGATGAGGATAAGCTGTTTTCTGTTTGTTTGTTTGTTTTGTTTTGTTTTTTACTCCTGCAAACCTGTTTGAACAGGGAATGAAAAATCTTGGGATAACTCTGAGCCTGATGTCTTTTTTTCCTAGCTTGCCTTTTTCCCATTCCCATTCCGACATGCTCTGATCCTCAGATAGTCTGAAGCTTTAACGTGCCAACAACAAATTCTCTGTATTTGGGTTGTTTTGGATTGTTAATTATTGGTGGCAACGGATGAGGGTTCAGCACCTTGGAACTTTTGCAAAAGAAACTCAATAAGGATACGTTTGCTGTAGTTGGAAAAGTATTTGATGAGCAGCTGACCTTTCCAATGTTTACACGAGCGGAATCTCTGAACTGCCGGTAACAAGTCCAAGTTCTAATTCAGACTCAGACACTGGATCTCTTTGTAGAGAAAGCTTTTAGAATATATTCTGCTTCAATTTTCACATATTTTAAAAGATTGACTTCACCTATTGGTTAATTGGTTAATGTCAGTAAAAGTTTGGAGGATGAAAAGCATTTCCCTAAGGGAATTCCCTGTTGTTTCCTCTGATGACTGCGGTTTCCCATTTACCTGAAGAAAGAAGATTTCTATTGTAGAAAGAAATGATTTTATAGATCCTTCACCATGGGCTATAGTAACATATTTCTTTCACATAGAGTTTGTGAATAAAGTTTCCACTGTTAAGAGGGAAAAGTGTGGAAGGAAACCCAGTTGTCTGGATTAGGTCACTTATAAATACTTCAAAAATATTTACACAAATCTCCACTGACTAAGTAATTCTCTGAGCATATTCCATAAGAATTTCTTCTCAGCTGTTTTTGGAAATTCACACATAAATAATTTAACCATCCATGTACCCAAAAGAAGCAGAAGGTGGGCTGGAGAAGGTTGGATTGGGAAATTACCAAGACTTTCTTTCTAATGGTGGCTGCCCCACCCCCCAACTTTGCTGAGTCAATTACTTTATTGCTTAAATGTCTCGTTTAGATGAGGGCATGTGACCCTCATCAGCTGTCCCAGACTGTGTAGTAGAAATACCATAGCCAGTTTCACAATGCTCTCCTTGTAGTTCTGAACATTTCATAGGTGGTAGCAGCAACATAGGATACTCTCATATCTTCACTGGAAAATATCATGTCGAAATAATCCTAAAAAATACCCTTTTGCTTGCAGTTGAAGTATGAAGGGAACTTTCTGAGAATCATCAACTATCTGGCCACAAGAGAAAGAAAGAGTTGTCACTTTGTTATTGGATATTAAAAAATGAAATAAAATAATAAGAGGTCAAAGTTGTCTGTATGGATGTCTAGTCAAACCTTGAAGTTTCCATCTGTATTGGTTAGTTTTGTGGGTCAACTTGACACAAGCTAGAGGCATCAGAGGAAGGATCCTCAGCTGAGGAAATGCCTCTTTGAGATCTAGCTGTAAGGCATTTTCTAATTTAGTGATCAACAGAGGAGGGCCCAGCTCATGGTGGGTGGTGCCATCCCTGAGCTACTGGTCCTGGGTTCCATAAGAAAGCAGGCTGAGCAAGCCATAATGAACAAGCCAGTATGCAATACCTTCTATGGCCTCTATATGCTGTGGGATGTTCTATATGGCAAATGTGTTGCTGATTGGTCAATAAATAAATCACTGATTGGCCAGTGGCCAGGCAGGAAGTATAGGCGGGACAAGGAGGAGAATAAAGCTGGGAAGTGAAGGCTGAGTCAGGGAGACACTGCCAGCCGCCATGATGACAAGCCACATGTGAAGATGCCGGTAAGCCACGAGCCGTGTGGCAAGGTATAGATTTATAGAAATGGATTAATTTAAGCTGTAAGAAGAGTTAGCAAGAAGCCTGCCATGGCCATACAGTTTGTAAGCAATATAAGTCTCTGTGTTTACTTGGTCGGGTCTGAGCAGCTGTGGGACTGGTGGGTGACAAAGATTTGCCCTGACTGTGGGCCAGGCAGGAAAACTCTAGCTACATCTATATCAGCTCCTGTCTCCTGGATCCTGCCCTGTTTGAGTTCCTGTCCCGACTTCTTTCAGTGATGAACAGTAATGCTGAAGTGTAAGCCTAATAAACCCTTTCCTCCCCAACTTGCTTTTTGGCCATGGTGTTCCATCGAAGCAATAGAAATTCTAACTAATGCACCATCATAGTGATTAGTTAAAAGAGAAACAAAACTGAAAACAATTCTATTCTAAATCTCAGTTACCAGTATTTAGAATCCAGAGATTTTGTGTGAAGATCTGGACTTTCAATTTCTTTGAAACATTTGAGGATGCAGCATGCATCTCCACATCTTTATCTAAGTGTAACACAATTAGATCAGTAACTCCTTTGGAAGTTCCTCTCACCATGGTGCCTTAGAGAGGATCTGTAGGATTATTAAAAGGAGTCCTTATCATGCTGACTATTTTTACTCCAAGGAAAGGAAATACCTACAGAGATTGGAAAGAATGAGTTAAAATGAAACATCTGTGATTTTATTTGGTGTTTAGAGTAAAAAATCCACAAGGTTATCCACACATGACTAGTGAGAGAGCTTACATCCGTGTTGATTCTTCTGGAGGTGGGTGTGATAGAATGGCGCTGTTCTCTCCCTTAAAATCTGTTGTGGATCCTGCACATTTTTCTCCTGGCTTGTTCCTCTGTCTCAGTTACTATTCAAAGACAGCAAGCATCCCTGTGACCTCATCTCACAGCTGACAGCCACACATGTTTTTGTTTGTTTATTATCTTCTTTGTTATTTAAGAAAGAATCCTGCTGGAAAGCCAAGGACGGCTTCAAATTTGCCATCCTTTTGCAGTAGCCTCCTGAGTGCTAGATTCCAGGTGTGTGTCTCCAACCAGGTCTTTCCTTTTCTTAGTATCATCTATGTGGTGAGACTGTCCATGCTTCCCCTGTTTAAAAAATGTCAAGACATTCCCATAGCAGGAATTTCCTACCCACTTGTTGACTTATTTTAAAACTTACTGTATAGAACTTTATCATCATCTAAAATACATTTTTCCTCATATCACATTTTCTGTGGTACTAGGAGTTGAACCGAGGGCCTTGTATATTCAAGGCAAACATTCACCCACTTAGTTATACTCCACCCTTTCCTTGTGGACTTATCTGTATCTATAGAAGGACATTTAGTGTTCACTATTCTTTACCTAGCATGTAGAATAGTGTTTGGCACAGTAATTTTCTCAGTATGTGGTTTGTCTTAAAGGAGCAGTCGTATTTCCTTTGGCTTTATCTTTACAGTCTAGCACAGTGTAGGAAAGGGAACGGGCACACTAGAAATTTTAGTTTTGATATTGTCTGTAGCTGTTAAAGAGGATCTATCCTTTGCATGTTTCATTCTAGTTTAAAAGGTTGTGAATACCAGAGGGACTAACTACACCTAGTATTTGAATTTTTATTCATTTTGGTGCATATGCGGTGGGGTGGGGAGCAAACTGGTTAGGGCAGGACTTACTTAAAGAAATGTTCTGGTTTATTCAGGAAGTTTCCCCAGTCAGCACTTTGGAGGTGAAGCTCTGACTTTGATCCAAGCCAAGAAATACAATGGATTGTCCTAGTCTGCAAATTTCATTTGCAAGTTCAACTGAAGTGTGAGTGCATGGGATTCTGTCACTGGCTCTCTTAGAAGCAAAGATTTCCAGCATAGGAAAATGTGTGTGTGCTTGTCTGGCCAGTGAGAGACAGGCCGTCAAATGGTGTGTTCCCAGGGACACCCCCTCTCTTTCCCACTATGCCCCCTCCCCCCCCCCCCCCGCCACCAGTTAAACCAATTGATATAATATGATATTGTGATGGAAAGATAGAATTTTATTCCAGATTTACTCTGTTCTTTCAATAAGAATATTGCTTTTTTCTCTTTCTCACTCTCTCTCCTTTTCTTTTTTGCTTCGACAACTAAACACTCTAATTTTCTTTTTCTGAGGCAAGATTGTGTCTTTTAGGCTGGCAGGGCTTCAAATGGGACTAATTTCTAACTGTGTAAGCTGTTTCAGTGGTCAGTGAGGGCTTCTGTGATTGTAGGATGCTGATGTTCACGCCGCTTTTGTCAGTTTCAATTTTGTTAGGAGAAGGATTAGGTAAAAGTGTTTTGAGAAACGACCTTTCCTAAACTCCAGATCCTGTTTTTATCAGAGATGGAAGGAAAATTTTGCTACAAATGAAAGAGTACTGCTCTATTGAATTTCTTCAGAACGTGAGGAGAGCTGCTCGCGTTCAAACGTTAGCAATTTCGAAGTGCCAAGATGCTGAGTTTTCTGCTATAATTTAATTCTGGAACTAGGAATTTCTTCCTTACTTTGTGGATTCCTAAATGCCAAGAACACATCCCAAGTTCATTGAAACTTTTCTCCTTACTCTCTTCTCTTCTTCTTCTTCCTTCTCCTACCTGCTCCTTCTATCCTTTTTTTAAACCCCTTTTCTCTTCTTGAGACAGACTCCTGCTATGTAGTCCAAACTGGCCTCAAACATACTACATAGACCAGGATGGCCTTGAACTCACAGCAGTCCCTTACCTCAGCCCTCCTGAGTGTCAGAATTACAGGTGTGTGCCACTACAAATCATTTTTGGTTTTCTTCAAGCAGCACTGGTAATACTTGAGTTAGATAAACCTTAGTTAAGATAAGTTCCAACCTGTTTGATACCAGATATTTAAACCAAAACTTTGTGAGTCCGGAAATGATTCTGCCTGTCTACATATCCAAAGAAACATGCAAAAGGTCCCCTTCATAAATTCAATGAATGGTTTAACTTCAGTACGCACATACCTCTGAAGAAATAAGATAACTATCTAGGAACTCCAAACAAGAGCTTTTGTTTGTTTGTTTTTATTACTGGCTTTATTTACACTTATTTATGGAATTGGAATTTGTTATATGGGTTTTAATGGGTATTCACATGGGAATATCAAGCTTCCATTTTGCTTTATATACTTACTTTGATAAGCACTTTTGCACATAGGAAGTAGAATAAAGTAAGTATTTGGCTTAGTCATTTTCATCATTCATTAGATAATATACATTTGTGGTCAACGGAACAAAGCTAACTTCTGTGTAGCAGTGACTTTCTACTTTCACAATCTAGCACCGTTCTCAGGATACAGTAAGTATTCTATACATGTTTACTGTGAGTTAGTAAACTAATGGGACACACACACACCACAAACACACACACCACACACAAACACACACACCACACACACATCACATACCCACTACACACACACACACACACACACACACACATCACACATCACACACTCACTACACACACACCACACATACACATCATATACCCACCACAACACACATCACACACTCAGTACACACACACACACCACACACAAACACACACCACACATACACATACACACCACACATACATATCACACACCCACCACACATACACACACATACACATCACACACACACACACATTCAAACACACACACACACACACAACACACACACACACACACACACACACACACACACACACTTTACTGTAATCCAGTTATTTGACTTTCAGAAGTGAAATCAGTGATCTTCTTTCCCCCCTACTTTTTCTTTTTTTTTTTTAATTTTTATTTTGCAATACAATTCAGTTCTACACATCAGCCACAGATTCCCCTGTTCTCCCCCCTCCCGTCCCCCTCACCTTCTCCCCAGCCCACCCCCCATTCCAATCTCCTCCAGGGCAAAGCCTTCCCCACAGACTGAGATCAACCTGGTAGACTCAGTCCAGGTAGGTCCAGTCCCCTCCTCCCAGGCCGAGCCAAGGGACCCTGCATAGGCCCCAGGTTTCAAACAGCCGACTCATGCAATGAGCACAGGACCCGGTGCCACTGCATGGATGCCTCCCAAACAGATCAGGCCAATCAACTGTCTCACCCACTCAGAGGGCCTGATCCAGTTGGTGACCCCTCAGCCATTGGTTCATATTTCACGTGTTTCCGTTCGTTTGGCTATTTGTCTCTGTGCTTTATCCAACCTTGGTCTCAACAATTCTCGCTCATATAAACCCTCCTCATTCTCGCTAATTGGACTCCCAGAGATCCACCCGGGGCCTAGTCATGGATCTCTGCATCCAGATCCCTCAGTAGTTGGATGAGGTTTCTAGCACGACAATTAGGGTGTTTGGCCATCCCATCACCAGAGTAGGTCAGTTCGGACTGTCTCTCGACCATTGCCAGCAGTCTGTTGTGACCCCCCTACTTTTTCTAAGTGATGTTTTTGGTATGTTCTTTTCTTATTACATTTAGAGGTTCTTAAAAATATATATGGATAATATATACATATTATATATGACATATATTTGGATAATTTATATATTTGAATAATATGTATGGATAAAAATCTGATATATATGTGGTTCTTTGCCTTTGATTAATTTTATGAGCAACTCTAATCTCTCATCGTTTTATCTCTGTGAAGTCTGGGGTGTGGACACCTCCAGGTAAAGCAGCTGTCTTCTCATTTTTTATTTGGACACTTAGGCTGGCTTTCTCTGGTTTCTTCACCATATAATGGATCTAATAAACACTGTGTTCAATGCTTGAAAGAAATTCTGTTTCCAAGGTCTTGTTGCTCAGGAGGGTGTACATAATGATGGAGAGAGCACAGTGCCAAGGCACATGAGACTTTCAAATTGCTGACATGGGTTTTAAGTCTGTTGCTTTCCAAATTCAAGTTCAACACTGTTGGAAAGTCAGTTCTCATTCTCTTCTGAGACTTGTGAGGACTCAAGTTTGATTCTATTGTCTCCTCTTTCCACAGAAGATTTTATAGTTGGTTCAATAAATAAATTTGTCAATATTTTTCTCATTGATTGAGTTGGAATATTTTATCTAGAAAGTGATTGCTTTCTTACCCAAATCCTGATCACTTTAGTTTTCTAAAACTAAATCCTGCTTTCTCAGACCAAATGTCCCTTATTTCATTAATTTTGCTGTAAAGAGCTTGCTAATATACCCAAAATTCTTATTAAGTTAGTTAAGTGAATCTAGTCATCAGTTTTCCTCTAAGTAATAACTCAAAATCTTATTTTTAAACTTCTTTCTTTTTAATACCTTCTGATTGTAAACATCTTGAAACACACACTTAACTATGTGGTTAACTGAAATTTTATTATTTATTTTATATTATTTCTATCAGATGTACAATTTTAATCCAAATGCTTGAGCCTCTTTAAGGTGGGGACTTTTCATATTTCTCTTTCTGTTCTTGTCCTATAGGGAGCATGTGGTGCTCACGGGAAGACCGTGATGGTCGGTTTGCTTACTGGGTAAGGCAATGATAGTTCATACCTGTGTTTCACAATAGGAACAGCATGTTAGCATTGATACTGTGTAAATGAGAGGTGGGTAAGTCAGTAAGAAGTCCCAAAACAAAGCAAAAGTGTTACAAAACTGAGGGTCACAGCAGCTGCTGATTTCATAATAAGGGTTGAAAGGTAAGAGTAATACCAGCACCATTATATTCAACCCCCCGTTGCCTTGTTTACCCTGTATTTGATATTTAACTAGGATATCAACTGACTTTAATGACCATTGCTGCATAGTCATCATTTTCCTTAATTAAATTTTTCATTACTATCCTTATTCATAGAACAAAGTGTCAGTGTTTAATTATCTATATATAGATGTGTCTATATATAGAATATAGAAACAAAATTATCTATATTCAGGGAGGCAGTTTATGTATATCACAAGTGTCCCATATTTACCAAAAATCAGGCTTTGCTTCAGCACATATTATTCCAAGTCTACTATTTAGGACCCTGGGACCTTAAAGAACACAGCAATCATGGAATGTATTCTCTGTAGCTGATGATAGATTTTAGCAGCATTTAAAATGGTATCTGAAGTGCCCTCACATTTGAATAGTGAGCCTTTGGATTGCTAGCCCAATGATTAAGAACTCTGTGAATGTCATTTCATGATGGGTGTGAATAACTGTAACTTCATATTTTTAATGACCCCAGTGATTTTCTCAGCATGTAAAAGTTGGCTTTTCAAAGTTCAAAGCTGATCTCGATGTTGAGAGCCTGGATCTGATATATAATTAGATTCTTCATCTTATGTGAATGACATACACAGGCTTTTAAATGGCCAACTTTTGAATCCTGGCTCAGCTACTTGTCCATCCTGTGGTAGTGTAAGCAAGTGATTTCAAAAGTTTGGGGTCTGTTCCCTCATTTGTAAAAAGGAAACTGTAGTATACCCCTCATAAGGTCTTTGTGAACTTGAAATGAGATACTCAGCTCAAAGCACTTAGTCAGTAAAAGCTGAATATTATTTTTTTCCTATAGCACATCTCTACATCTTTACTTTTAGTCATATGATGGCCTTTGCCAGGAAGGCCCTGGGGTGAGCTCATTCAGAGTTGGTTCTGAACAAGTTCTCTTCTGTCTTCCCAGGTCTGTAGTGCTGTAATACAACCTCCCTAGTTTGCCCATCTTTTTATTTTCAGAGTTCTGACATTACTTACTAAGGTATAAAAGATCTTATCAGCCACAGAGAGGTGATCAAACTTCATTCAGCTCCACAGAATTCTTGTAGAATGACCTCTGCTAAGGTGTTTGGTTTATTTTGTCCATTCACAGAGAGCTGGCTTTCTCTTTTCTCCAAGAAGGACCAGAGCAGAGGCTGGAGGACTCATTTGATGGAGTGATTTTTATAGATTTCTGTTTCATGCCAGAGAGATCCCTTCAGGAATCTTTTGCAAACTCAACACAAAGTCTGTAAAATTATTGTATTCTCAGATTCTGCAGTTGCTGTGTTTTATCTTAGGGATCACATGGGTTAAGCACATCTTTTTTGATCTTTTGGCCTTTTAGCTTGCTTTTTCTTTTTTAAAAAATGTTTTAATTTATTTTGTACTTTAAATATATTTGTATATAATTTAAATATTTACTGAAATAATGGTAGTCTATAAAAAGCTTTTGTATTTATGAATAAAGAAATGAGGCATTCAAAAATCCTTCATTTTCTCGCAAAAATGGCAGCTGTCATTCATTCATGTCTGGGTACTATAAGCTGCAGAGGTCTTGTAAATCATCTCTTTTAATCCTCCTGTCCCCATAGCAGTGCTAATGAAGAGGCTTAGGCCATAATCTTAATAAATTAGTTTTTTTAAATCCATTTTATTTTTTATTTATTTTAGAAAACTGTATACAAGTATATAATGTTTTTTGATCATATTCACCTGCCCCGGCCAGCGGGGTGTCAACGGGGGCAACCCACCTGTGGGAGAGAATGAGAGGGACGGGGGAGACACGAAAGGACGACAGCAAGACAGTGTGTTCTGATCAAGCTGCAAATTTTATTCTCCTCAGCAAGGCTTATATAGTATGGGAGGGGGAGGGAAGGAGAGAAGGGGTGCACGACGTGCCATACGTGCAGGTGAAGGGGGACGTGCAAGTCGTGAGGCTGCTAGGTGGTAAGGTCACTCACTGGTCAGGGCCCATTGTTTTGTTGCTATGCTACCTGACCTGCCTGACCTGTTCCTTATCTTTGGTTTAGGGTAGGGGCTTGTTCTCTGGCCTAGCTAGTACTTTTCCATGGTCCATGTTTGGTCTCTGACATTCACCTCCATTATCTTTTCTCATTCCTTCCCACTCTCTCTAACCTCTTTCTCCCAGAAGTCTTCTCTTTACCTTCATCCCTCCTCCCTCCTTCTTTAATTACCTGCTGGGTTTAATTAGCATTGCCTACAAAGAGGATGGTCGTAGAAATCTTTACTGGCGCACCATGGGGCAACACCACTGAAGAATATGACTCTCCTCTCCCAATAGTCATTGACAGAGTGGCTTCTCAGTTAGGGACGTGGCCTCTTATTTCCTTCCTTTGCTACTCTTGGTGGATTGTGGATAGACTTGATTTTGTGCAGGTCTTGTGTAGGTAACCACAGCTGATTTGAGTTCTTGGTCGTGATAGCCATGCCATTTCCTCAAGACAACATTTTAAACACTCCTTCCTGTCCTTTGATTCTTAAATTCTTTCTTCCTCTTCTACTATGTTTCCTGCACCTTGAGAGGGAGTGATATGAGTGTTTCACTTAAGGCTGAACATTCAAAAGCCACTTATTCTCAGCACTGACTGCTACCCACTGCAGAAAGAAGCTTCTATGATTAAGATCGACAGAAGCACCAGTCTACGGGTACAAACACAGGTATTTTGAAGGCACTTTGACATCCATTTAGCTAAATAATAGTAGTAGGTTTCCTACCTTATGACTTCCCAAACAAGGACTGTTGACCAGGTTTACAGTACCAGACATGAGTTCCCTTCTGTGGACTAGGCCTTGAATCCAATCAGAAAGTAGTTGGTTACCCCCACAACAGTTATGCTACTGTTATAGCAATGGGCATACCTTACTTGGCAGGTCAGTATTGTGGCATGCACAGTCTACTGCTGGGTAAGAACACTGGTGACTTTTCTTCCCCAGTGGCGTAGCACCTTCTCATACTGTGAAAGCTGGCCAGCAGGAAGGAAGCTTCCAGGTCTGTCCCACCTTGATTTCTCTATGTCCTACAGCCAAAATATGTGGTATCCTATGTAATAGGGTCTCCCATCTAGTTTTAGTGAGGAACCAAGAACAGTGTCAACAGTTAAGGGCCTCTGGAGCCTTCTGAACAACAACTAAGAGGAGGTATCCCATGCTTGGGACTGTGTTTTGTTTGTTAAGTTTATGTTGTTTATTATTATTATTATTATTATTATTATTATTATTATTATTCCCCAGTGTGTGTGTGTGTGTGTGTGTGTGTGTGTGTGTGTGTGTGTGTGTGAATGTGGGGGCATGGGGAGGCCAGAAGAGACATCAGATCCCCTAGAGCTAGAGTTACAGGTGGTTATGAGCCACTCACATGGGTGCTGGGAACTGAACTAAGGTCTTCTGCAATTGGCAGCAAGTCATCTCTCCAGGTCCTGACACTAGGGTTTTTGTTTAATAACCCGTGGCTTTGGAGTGTAGTGTTATTCATCCTTGTGGAATACCTCCATTCAAACTCCTGTTTTAAAAATTGCGTTAAAAATTAGCCTACAATGTAGAGGCTTCTATACGGCTTTTCATGCATCTTTATTGTTAGTTTCTGCCCCGGCAGCAGCCTGTATTGGCCACTGAGAGTTAGGTGCCTTTCCACTGTCTGCTATGTGCGCCCCTTAAAAGTGTCCACCAGGCACAGCTCTTGCCTCTTGCTCCTCTTCTCTGGTCTCTCTCTCTCCTGGGTCCTTTCTAGTGTGTTGGCTTCTACAGACACTCCAAATTAAAAACACCAATCTGTAAATTTGAAGCTAGGATCCACAGATGAAAAGTCAAAATTTGAACTCAGTTGGATGCAAAGCTTGGATTCTAGTCTTTACTTACTTTGAAAAAGCGATGAAGTGGGTTTGCTTCCTAGTTTTGAAGGTTGATTGACATACATATTTTGATGTTAAAGTTGTAAACAGTCCCAAACTTCATTTGCATAGGCATTTAAACAGGTCAATCAATGACCTAAGCCTTTAAAACAGGTTAGAATAATTTAGCATCACTATCAAATGTCAAATTACAGATCAAGGAGAGCATAATAAGCAAAATTTGCAATCATTTCCAAGATAATTCACCTTAATTTATTTAACCCTTCTAGAGGGTGTAACTCACTTGTTAGCAAAACACTTACTTAGCATATATGAGATCCTTGGGTTTGATCCTCAGCACGAAAACATGTAAAGAATGTAGGCAGAGAGATTATTAAATGCATTATTAAAAATAATGATTTTTTTTCAGAAACTGTAAAATTCAGTAATTGCTGGTACACAGAAATATATTCAGAATTAACATTTATTGGTCACGTTCAGAGTAAAACACACATTTTTCTTGAAATGAGATTGTGTGTGTTTGTTCCAGCCACGCCTTCTGGTTGTACTGATGGATTGTAAAAGAGGAGGAAATGGCAGCTTTCTTTTCTCTGCCCTTGGGTTTCCTTTACATTAGAATAGGCTTTAGGATCTCTTTATAAAATACAGAAGAGCAGGAAGAAAACTCTACCTCCTTCTTGTCTCCTCCCTCCCTCCCTTGTCCCTTCTTTCCTTTCCTCCCTCCCCCCCTCCTTCCCTCCTTCCTTCCTTTCCTTCCTCCCTCTCACGCTCCCTTTCCCCCTCTTTTTCTTCCTCAGCTCTCTTGAACATTTCCCCTGGTAGTGTTGGAAAGCATGCTTCCTCCAGGTATTTAAAAGCTTTTTTGGCATGCAGTGCAGCCAGTGTTAACACTGGCAATTGGTGTAATTTACAAGGAGGGTGCATTAAATATAAATATGAATTTTTACATCACTTGTTTAAAGTCAATTTGTGATAAACCTGTTTGGCAATGGGGTATGTGTTAGTGTTTATTGCATATGTAGTCCATGTGATTGAACTGTACAGAAGTTGTAGTGAGTTCTTAAAAATTAATTTTATGTGTCTTTATTAGTTTTGAATAAGGATAAAATGAGTTTCTGCATCTGTGAATTAGGCAATTCCTCGTCTGGGAAAGATACAGTGAGAAAATAAACTATTTCAAGCACTTTTTGGAATTTCAAATTAAATTCTGTCATATCTGACTTCTCAGCCTTAAGATTATGAGGGGCCTTCTATTCCCTTTGTATGACTAGAACTTGGTAGAGTATGTGAGCATATAGCAGTTGATCTCAAGTCCTTTAGGGTTTCCTGAGGCATGCAGAGGATCGTAACAATGTCTAGTTTCTCTGCCCATCACCTTCTGGGAGTGGGGGCATTTTGGTTTCAGCTGTACTGCATTTGATTGGAGTCTTGACTAGTGTTTCTTTGGTCCCGGCTTTTATGCAGTTGTTTTGCTTAGAGCATTCAGCCTCCAAGCCTGGCTTCTCTCTGCTTTCTTAGTTCTCTAAAGACTTCTGGCTTCTGATTTTTCAAAATTGTTTTTTTGTCTTTTAATTGTTGTGCCTTTACCAATTGAATTTCCTCCC
The DNA here is from genome assembly GCF_949786415.1 of Peromyscus eremicus. Taxonomy (NCBI): domain Eukaryota; kingdom Metazoa; phylum Chordata; class Mammalia; order Rodentia; family Cricetidae; genus Peromyscus; species Peromyscus eremicus. Next base: position 75,137,668 of record NC_081427.1, read on the forward strand.
CAGCTTAACATTCTTTTAAAAAATAAATGGTGAATGTGACCTTGTCCCCAAATTGTACCAGCTTCACCTGAGATGAGCGATATGAGCTCACAGAAATGATCTGAAAACAACTGGAGAAGCTGTTTCTACAGCTTCTTAGATTCACTTATAGACAGTAACCTTCTGATGCACAAAAGCGAAATTAGTTCATTGTATTCACTGACGTCTTTGGGTATTAGACCTTAATTCTCTTGTAGGATTCTGTCTTAGAAAGATAGTAACAGGAAAGACCAGGATGAAAAAATGCCTTCTCAGTGTCCTCAGAGTAGTAGGTAATACACAGGTACCTAAATACACCTTTAGATAGATTATCTTATTAATATGCACATTCACTTAAAAATCTGAAAATAGTTAGGACCACTGTTAGTACTTCTGTGATTGTGTTTTTAGTGTTCCCCAATAGTCCACTATGAGTAAGGTCTTGGACCTCAGAGTGACACTTATGAGACCTGTACTGTATAGAGAGAGATCCTAACATTATAGGGGTGTAGGGAAGTTTCTTGGGTGACTCCTTTAGTAGTTCTCTCAAGGGAAATGCCATAAAAAGAACAAACCTGATCCCACGTATTCACTTTCAGCTCCTGTTCAAGGTGTTGCCATTTGACCCTACACACGCTCTCACCATGCTGTGCCATCACCCTTATCACAGGCCAGACCAATGGGGCCCTCAACTGACTTTGGGTTTTGAACTTTTGAAACTGTTAACTAAATGAATCTTTTCTCTTTCTACAGTTAGCCACCTTAAATACTCTATTATTCTACTGTAAAGAGACTAATACAGCCTTTCATTATCCTTTACTTAATTACTTGGAGTGCTACCAGGAGATCCAAGTTGGATCAAGTGTACTGATCATATTTCAGTAGAATGATAAGACAGTGACTCAGTGACCTTTGACCTCTCTAAGGGTAAGGACCTTATCCTTCGTTTCTATTAGTCTTAATACCTACAGTTTCCAATTTATTATTCATAATTTGACAAACACTTTTCATAATAGTAAGATATAGCAAGATATACAGATATATTGCATGTATTCATTTTTAATCTCCTCCAAGATGGCTTTACATATTTTTATTCACAAATTGAAGAGATTATATAGAAAATGTGAGACTGGTCATAATCTTGTTGAGGTTCCAAACCTTCATAAAATGAGCAGACTTTCAGAGAATGTTAAGGTTGAATGGATTTGTTCTATGCATGTGCTGGGTGGGAGAGGCAGTCATGAGCTGGGGAACATGGTGTTCACCGGAAGTCAGCTGTAAGATATGATGTCCTGATTCCTCGGTCTCTGCACTTAGTGAGATGAAGGGTGATTACGGGAGGATATGATCCTGTCAGGAACTGTTGTGAATCACTTATTATTGGGAAGAAATTGTCCAGTAATATGAAGATTCTGACACTAAAGTGACCATCACTGAGAAATGTGAAAATCTGGGAATCATTTCAAGATTCATTTAGAAACAATTTTGCTGAAAACGGCATCGCGGATGCTTCTCTCCATTATTGGACCAAGAACAGTGTGACTTTGGTGACAGTGACTCAGATGAAAACTGACATCTTTCAGAAAATGGAACAAGCCTTCGGTAGGCAGAAGAATTTACACAAATTCAAATATTGTGAAGCTTTTTCTAAGCAGTATTAATTATAACAGTTATGTCTTGATTACCTTTGATTAAAAAGTCAGAGCATGATATAATAAGATTTCCTTTAAAACCTGCTATGCTATGTCTGAATTAGTGTACTAGTCCTGTGACATTACATACAGGGCCATTAGTCTTATTTCTGGGTTTTTTCTTTGTTTGTTTTTAACAAGGGAGATAAAATATCCACATTTACTACCATTAGAGATGTAGCATCAATAAAAAAGATTTAAATCTCTCTTCAAAGGAAGAGTGAAGTAGAGGTGTGGGCAAACTTAGAGAGAGAGTAAATGATTTTTGTTTTTTATGGCTGGAAGAACAGACCATGGCCTGGGACAAGTTCCTCTACACATTTGTCTTTTAGATACCTTTCCTGTAATCTTAGTCTTCCTTGTTGAATAAAATTTCAGAAAAAGGACTTAAGACCACAGCTGGGGATATACCTCAGCTGCTACATCATAGGCCGCTTGCCTATCATGCATGAAGCCCTGTGTTTGATCCCCATCACTGTATAAACTAGGCATGATAATTTAGGTCTACAGGAAGATAGAAGATCAGAAGTTCAAAGCCATCCTCAGCTGCATAGTGAGTTCCAGGCCAGCCAGGGCTACATGTCACCCTTTCTTAAAAACAAAACATTTCTTTTAAAAGCCATTGTGTTGCTTGGCAGATCCAGTCAGATAGAGAAGGCAACTTGGCAAAAAACCTCTCCCTGGGCTGACAGGGAACAAGGGAATGTTACCAACAGTGAGAAATGTAACTGGAGTTGTGAATTGTGCAGCCTGAGGCATCCCACAAAGAGGAGCTATAGGTACTTTTACTCTTTTACTCTCTCTCTCTCTCTCTCTCTCTCTCTCTCTCTCTCTCTCTCTCTCTCTCTCTCTCTCTCTCTGTGTGTGTGTGTGTGGGGAGTTACCTTGGCAGTCAGAGGACAACATTAAAGGGTCAGTTCTTTTCTTCCATGTAGGTAACTGAGCTCAGACTTGAGGTTTTCAGGCTTGTCAGGAAGTACCTTTACATATTCAGCCATCTCAGAGGCCTTAAAAATGCATTATTAATTTTTTTCACTGACAATTTCACATGTATACATACTGACCACTCTTTCATCTTTCTATTACCCTAACTCCTTCTTATCTATATGTCTTTTTCTCCCTTTCACGTCTTCTAGTTTTGTGACCCACTGAATTTAACCAGGGCCCTCTGTGTGACGATGGCTTTGAAGCTATGGATGTGTTAGAGTCTAGTGGGTTCAGCAGTGGGCACACAGCTAAAGACAATGACTCCCCCCTCTCAGAATCTATCAATAGCCAATAGTTTCAGCAGTAAGTGGTAAAGCCCCATGAGCCCCGACCCCTTCCATGACTGATTGTTGGCAGGGTTAGACTTGTGCAGGGCCAGAGCAGATATCCACAGTTGGGAGTTCATGACTGGATGGCTGTGTCATCTTTTCACAGCCTTTCACCTTATCTTCTGACTGTTATATACTTCCCACACACCCCTTAGCAACATGCCTTGAGTGTCAGAGAGGGTGGTGTAAACGTCTTGTTTAGGGCAGAACTCCCAAGGTCACTTTTCTCAGCATCTTCAGCATCTATGAGTCTATGCATTTATCACCATTCACTGCAAAGAGAGACTTCTCCGATTAAGATTGAGATTAAGGTTTTGCCTATGGATGTAAATATAAACATTTAGAAGGCAATGTGACACTCTGCAAACTTAGCTAAGCAATAGTATTTTAACCAGGCTTATAGTAGCAAGCAAGGGTTCACTTCTGCGGAGTAGGCCTCAAATAACAAGGAGGGTGATTGGTTGCCCTCGCAACAGTCATGCCATTGTTATGCTGCTGGGCCTGTCTTACCTAACAGCTCAGATTTGTAATTTGGAGGTTCTCAGTTACATAGGACCATTGAGAGAGAGAGAGACAGAGAGAGAGAGAGAGAGAGAGAGAGAGAGACAGAGAGAGAGACACAGAGAGAGACAGAGAGAGACAGAGAGAGAGACAGAAAGAGAGAGAGAGAGGAGAGAGAGAGAAGGAGAGAGAGACAGAGAGAGAGAAGGAGAGAGAGAGAAGGGGAGAGAGAGACAGAGAGAGAAGGAGAGAGACAGAGAGAGAAGGAGAGAGAGACAGAGAGAGAGAGAGAGAGAGAGAGAGAGAGAGAGAGAGAGAGAGAGATCTAAATAAACCTTTAAAGTCTTCTCACTGTCACTTCTTCGTCACAAGACACCATCATTTCTTTGCTGGCCCACAGCAGAGAATTCTAATCTCAATTCTAGTTATCTTTTCAAACTCTTGTTGATCACAATTCTTTCTTTAATAAAACAGTGGTATTTATTTGTTTGTTTTAAATTTTAAAAAATTTTATTGAGAGTAATTTTTTCATGCAGTGTATTTTGGTTATGGTTTCCCCTTGCTCATTGCTTCCCAGATCCTCCTAACCTACCCAACTATCTGAACCCAAGTCTTCTTTCTCCAGAAAACAAACAGGATAGTAAAAAACAAACAAACCAGAATAAAACAAAGCAAACAGAAAAAAGAAGAAAACAAAACCCCAAATAAAGAAAAAACACACATACATTTACACACACACACACACACACACACACACACACACACACACACCAAAACAAAACACCATAAAAAATAAAATCCAAAACCATAACAGATAAGGTAAGGTAAAAAAATCCCAAACAAAGCATTTTGAGACAAAACATCTCCTAAAATACCATTGAGTTCATTTTGTGTTGGCTGTCTGCTGCTGGGCATGGAGCTTCCCTTAGGTATGGTTTGTATACCCAGCAAGACTCCATTGGAGAAAACTTACTCTTTTCTTTGTGACTGGCTGTCAATTGGATTAGTGATGGCAGCTCCTGTCCAGTTCCCCCCTCAGCACTGGGGTCCCTTCTGGCTTAGATCTGTTCAGATCCTGTGTATGCTGCCTTTATCTCTGTGAGTTTATGTGTATATCAGTCCCGTGTATCTAGAAGGCCTTGTTTCCTTGGTGTCCTTCGTCCCCACTGTCTCTTACAATCTCTCCACCTCCTCTTCTGCAAAGTTCCCTGAACCCTGATATGGAAGGGTTTGATGAAGACACCTACTTTAGGATTGAGTGTTCCAAAGTCTCTCACTGTGCATTGTCTAGTTATGAGTCTGTATTTGTTCCCATCTACTGTAGGAGGGAGCTCCTCTGATGCTGGCTGAGTATGACCCTGATCTGTAGGTATAGCAGAATGTCATTAGGAGTCATTTTATTGCAATGTTCCTTTAGTAGAGCAGTAGTATTTGGTTTTCCCCTTAGGTCCCCAGCCTATTTAGTCTCAGGTTCTTGGCTACTCAAGCAATGTCAGTCATGGGTTCCATTTCATGGAGTGGGGCCTTAAATCTAGTCAGATAGTGGTTGATTACTCCCACAACTTTTGTGCTACTGCACCAGCATATCTTGCAGACAGATCACCATTGTAGATTGAAGAGTTTATAGCTGGGTTGATGTTTACTTTTTTCCTCTGGTAGTATGCAGAGTACCTTCCAAGACCATGAATAAAAGTCAGTAGGGGTGAAGGCTCTAGATAGGTACCAGAATGACTTCTCTGTGTTCAATGAGTTAAGGTGCTGTCTTCAGCAACAGGATCTTACCATCAGTTTGTGGAGAGAAACAAAAGCCCAGGCAATACCCTGGCTTATTTGTCGGCTTCCATGGGGTCCACTTGCCTAACAACTCAATTAGCTATATCATAATCCCAGCACTGGAGGTTTCACTTGGTGTCATGAGAGGCTTAGTTGGAATTTTGTTTCCCTAATTATTTGGTGACTCCATTTGAATTTCCTCCACATATGTATATATTTAAAGAAACTTCTACAGCCATAGGTTTTGTATGCCTCCTCAAATAACTCCTTTGTTTTAGTTATCACTCCTCTTATTCCACACCTTAACCCCTTATCCCTGCCTCTCTCCATTTAATCCTACCATTCTAGTCCCCTTTCCCTGTCCTTCTATAAGTATATATTCTATTTCCCCTTTCTTTGGAGTTTCTTCCCTCAACCCTAGGGACTTGTTTTTTTAGCAGCTGAGTAATATTCCATGATTTAAATGTATCACATTTTTATTTTTCGTTCTTCTGTATACAGACATCCAGGCTGTCCTACTTTTGACTATTACAAATAGAAGAGCAATGAACATGGATAAGCAAGTATCTCAGCAGTAGGATGTAGAGTCCTTTGGGTACCTGCCCAGGAGTGATATAACTGGATCTTGAGGTAGATCTGCTCCCATCTTCCAGAGGAACTGCCACACTGATTTCCATAGTGGCTGTGTAAGTTTGCACTGCCAGCATCAATGAGTGTCCGTTACTCCACATCCTTGCCAACGTATGCTCCTATTGTTTTATTGATCTTTGATGTTCTGACTGGTATAAGATGAAATCTCAGCATCATTTTGATTTGTATTTTTTTGATGGTTAAGGATGTTGAACATGGTGTTTCTCAGCCGTTTGTTTGATCTTTTGAGAACTCTCTGTTTAGTTCCATATCTCATCTTTAATTGAGTTGTTTTCTTGATGTTTAGTTTCTTTTTGTTCTTTATGTTTTAGGTTGTAGCCCTTTATCAGATGTATAATTAGTAAAGAACTTTCCCCATTCTGTAGCCTGCCAGTTTGACTAAAAGACAGTGCAGAAGCTTTTCAGTTTCATAAGGTCCTATTTGTTAATGAACTATTCTTAGTGTTTGTGTTATTGGAGTCATCTACAGAATGTCATCTCCTGTGCCAATGAGTTCAGATATGTTCTCCACTTTCTCTTATATCAGATTGAGGACATCTGGCTACATATTGAGGTCCTTCATCCATTTGGAGCTGAGTTTTGTCTAGGGTGATAAGTATGGATCTATTTGCATTCTTCTATATGTACCCATCCATTTTGACTAGCACCATTTATTGAAGATGCTGTCTTTTTCTCCCTTGTATATTTCCAGCTTCTTTGTCAAAACTTGGGTGTGCATAGGTGTGTGGACTTATGTCTGGATATTTAATTCTATTCCATTGATCAATGCATTTTTTTTTGTGTATGTGTGTGTGTGTGTGTGTGTGTGTGTGTGTGTGTGTGCCAATGCCATGCTGTTCTTATTACTATAGCTCTGTAGTACAATTTGAGGTCAGAGATAGTTCTTTTATTATTTAGGATTGTTTTAGCTATCCTGTTTTTCTGTTTTTCTATTTCTATAGGAAATGTAAAATTGTCCTTTCAATGTTTTTGGATAATTGTGTTTGAATTTTGATGGAGATTTCACTGAATCTGTAGGTTGCTTTTAGAGGATAGGAATTTTTACTATTTTAATTCTATCAATCCATGAGCATGGGAGATTTTTTTCATCTTCTGATCACTTCTTCAATATTTCTTCGATGACTTAAGGTTTTTATTATATAATTCTTTTACTATCTTGGTTAGAGTTACCCCAAGATATTTTAATTTAGTTTTACATTATGGTGAAAGGTATTATTTTTCTGATTTCTTACCAGTCTGTCATTTGCATATAGGAAAACTACTAGTTTTTGCATGTTAATGTGTTAATTTTGTATCTGGATACTTTGCTGAAGGTGTTGATCAGCTATAGAAGTTTTCTAGTGGAATTTTTAGGGTCATTTATGTATAAAACTGTATCATTTGCAAATAAAGGTACCTTGACATGTCCCCTTCCTATTTGTATCCCTTTGATCTCTTTCAGTTGTTTTATTACTCTATAACTGAAACTTTAGTGCTATATTAAATAGATATATAGAGAGTGGACAACACTGTCTTGTTCCTGATTTTGGTGGAAAAGCTCTGCATTTAGATTGCTCTGTTAGAAAAGCTCTGTTAGATGGATGTTGGCTATGGACTTGATGTGAATCACCTCAAATGGTGAGGTATGTCCCTTGTGTCCCTAATCTCTCGAGGACTTTCAACAGGAAGTTTTTTAAAAGGTGTTTTGTAAAAGATGTTTTCTGCATTTAGAAGATAATCATGTAGTTTTTGTCTTTCAGTCTGTTTATGTGTTGGATTATATTTATCAATTTATGTACATTGAACCATCCCTTTGGCATGAAACCTATTTGTTTATGGTGGATGATCTTTTTGATATATTCTTGGATTCGGTTTGCAAGTATTTTATTGAGTATTTTTGCATCTAGATTCATAAGGGAAACTGGTCTGTTATTTTCTTTCTTGTTGGATCTTTGTCTTTGTGTGGGTTAGAAATTAGAGTAATTATAGCCTCATTAAAAAAATTAAGCAATGGCCTGGCAGTGGTGGCGCACGCCTTTAATCCCAGCACTCGGGAGGCAGAGGCAGGCGGATCTCTGTGAGTTCGAGGCCAGCCTGGTCTCCAAAGCGAGTTCCAGGAAAGGCGTAAAGCTACACAGAGAAACCTTGTCTCGAAAAACCAAAAAAAAAAAAAAAAAAAAAAACCAAAAAAAAAAAAAAAAAGCAATGTTCCTTCTGTTTCTATTTTGTTGAATAATTTGAGGAGTATTGGTGTTAATTCTTCTTAGAAAGTCTGGTAGAATTCTGTGGTGAATCCATCTGGCCCTGGCATTTTCTTGGTTGAGAGTCTTAATCAATACTTCTATTTCACTAGAGATTATAGGTCTGTTTAAATTGCTTATCTGATCTTGATTTAACTTTGGTAGGTCATATATATCAAAAAATTTATTCATTTCTTTTAGATTTTCCAATTTGATAGAATACAGGTTTTGATGCCTGCACTTTTCTGAATAGAAATGGAGGAGAAGTGGATAAGGGGCAGAGGGGAGTTAGAGGGGGGACTGGGAGCAGAGGAGGGAGAGGAAATTGCATTTGGGATAGAAAATAAAACTTTGCCTTTATGATTCCTTGGAATTCCATGGTGTTGTAATGTCCTCATTTCATTTTTAATTTTTAAAATTTGGATCTCTCTCTGTCTTTTAGTTAATTTGACTGAGGGTTTATGAATCTCAAAGAATCAACTCTGTTTCATTGATTCTTTATATTTTTTATTTGTGTTTGTTTCTATTTTGTTGACTTTAGGCCTGATTATTTTTATTTCTTGCCCTCTACTCTTTTTTGTTTTCTGAGATAAGATTTCTTTGTGTAGCTCTGGCTGTACTGAAACTAGTCTGTAGACCATGCTGGCCTCAAACTCACAGAGATCTGCCTTCCTGTGCCCCTGAGTGCTGGGAATAAAGGTGTGTGCCACCACAACCCAGCTTAGCACCTTCTACTCTTTTTGAATGTTCTTTCCTTCTTTTCTCCCACCCCAACTCTAGAGCTTCAGGTGTGGTGTTAAGTTACTAGTGTGAGATCTCTCCCTTTTTCTTCTTCTTCTTCTTCTCCTCCTCTTCCTCCTCCTGCTCCTCCTTCAAACATAGGCACTTGTGCTATGAACTTGCTCTTACAACAGCCTTCACTGTGTCCCATAGGTTTTTGGTAAATTGTGTTTTCATTTTCATTCAATTCTAAAAAAAAATTTCTTTCTTAATTTCTGTCTTGACATAATTTTCATTCAGTGTAACACAAATCATGGTCTTATTAATAAAAAACTCAGACCCAGATATTGGGGTGAAAGCTGAAAGATCAGAGAAGCAGAGCAAGCCACAGTCAACCTCACCTCACCAACTTCTCAGCCAATCTTGTTTCCTCAGACTGAAAGCCTCCGAATCCTCACCCAATAGGGACTTAGCTGAACTGCTGCTCAGTTCCTGTCTCCTCACGTCTTACATATCATTCTCTACCTAGCCATGTCAATTCCTGGGATTAAACGTGTGTGTGCTTTTCAAGCAAAGACAAAAGATCTCAAGCGCTGGCATTAAAGATGTATGTCACCACTGCCTGACTCTGTTCCCAGTGTGGCCTTGAACTCACAGAGATCCAGATCCATCTCGACCTCCCAAATGATAAGATTAAGGGTGTGTGCCACCACTGTCTGGCCTCTGTGTCTAATCCAGTGACTGGCTCTGCCCTCTGGTCCCCAGATAAGTTTACTATGGTACACAATATATCACCACAATTCAGTAATGACTTGTTCAGTTTCTATGAGTTTGTAAACTTCCTGTTGTTTCTGATGTTGGTGATATATAGCAATAATAATTAATAATAATTAATTAATAGGGGGTCAAATAGGATGCAGTGTGTTATTTCAGTTTTCTTGTGGTTGTTGGGATTTGCCTTGTGTCCTGAGTATGTGTTCAATTTTGAACAAAGTTCCCTGAATTGCTGAGAAGAAGGTGTATTCTTTTGTGTTCTGGTGAAATGTTCTGTGCATACCTGCTAGGTCTGTTAGATTTATGATGTTATACAACTCTAGCATTTTTTTCTACTTAGTTTTTGTCTTGATGACCTGTCTGTTGGTTAGAATGCAGTATTGAAATCACTTGATATCATTATGTGAGGGTTAATATGTGATTTTAGCTGTCGCTGTGTTTCTTTTACAAACTTGGTTGCCTTTGTTTGTGGTGCATAAATGTTTAGAATTACAATATCCTCTTAGTGGATTTTCCATTTGAGTGTTTTGTGTCCTTCCCATTTCTTCTGGTTAGTTTGGTTTGAAGTCTAGTTTGTCAGATATTAAAGTGGCTACTCATGCTTGCTTCTTGGGTCCATTTGTTTGGAATATTTTTTCTTTCATCCTTTTACCCTGAGGATGGGTATGTCTGTTTTGGTAATAAGATATGTTTCTTGGATGCAGCAGAAAGATGGATCATGTTTACTAATCCAATCTTCTTAGTCTGTGTCTTTTATTTTTTTTTTGAGAGGAGACTTGAGGCCATTAACATTAAGTTATCAATGAACAGTATCTTGATTTCTGTTATTCCGTTGTTATGATGTGAGTTCCCTCCACCCTTTTGATTTGTTGGTCTGGTGTTAAAATTTATTCCTTGTGTTTTACTGTTATGGTTAACCTCTTCAGACTGACGTTTTCCTTCTGTCACCCTCTGTAGAGCTGGGTTTGTGGATTCATGCTGCTTAAATTTAATTTTTATCGTGGAATGTTTTTCTTTCTTCATCTATTCTGACTGACAGATTTTCTGGGTTTAGTAGTCTGAGTTGGCATCTGTAGTCTCTTAGAGCTTGAGAAGTCAGATGTTCTTCTACTAGGTCTGCTTTTGTATGTTTTATTTCCCTTTCAGCTTTTAACATTCTTTTTTTTTGTTCTGTATTTTAATGTTAATTGTTATGAGTTGTGTGGAATTTATTTTCTGATCCTCTTTATTTGATCTTTTGTATGCTTCTTGTACCTTGATAGGCATCTCCTTCTTCAGGGTGGGGAAATTTTCTTCTATGATTTTATTCAATATTTTCTGTGCCTTTGGCCTTTGTTTCTTCTCCTTCCTCTTTTTCTATTATTTTTAGATTTGATTTTTTCATAGTGTCCCAGATTTCCTGGATGTTTTGTATCTGATTTTTTTTTTTTGATTTAACACTTTCCTTGACTGAGACATCCATTTCTTCTATCTCATCTTCAACACCTGAGATTTTTCTCTTCCCATGTCTTGTATTCTGTTGGTGAGGCTCACTTCTGAGGGTTTTTGTTTGACTTCCTAAGTTTTTCATTTCCAGCTTTAGCTCAATTTGGGTTTTCTTTAGGGATCCTATATCTTTGTTAAATTCTACTTTCATATCATAGATTGTTTTTGTTACTTCATCCCACTGTTTGTGTTTCACAGACTTTGCTGAGGGATTTATTCATGTCTTCTTTAAGGTCTTTAGACATATTCATAATAGCTGTTTTGATGCCTTTGTCTTGTGCTTCAGCTGCATTGTATTTCTCTGGGCCTTCTGTAGTAGGGTTGCAGAGTTCTGGTGGAGACATTGCCTTGTCTGTTAATGTTTGTTTTTGCACTAGTGTTTATGTTCTAAGATTGTGATGACTGCGCTGATTCAAAGTGTTGATATTGGTCTTGTCTTTGTTGGGTGGGTGTTCTGTTCTTGGATTTGGTTGCTTTCTCTGAGTCTTGAGAAAGTGTGCTTGTTTCCTGGTAGGCAGTGACTGTCAGTAGGTGGCAGAGAGGAATAGAGTGGGCTAGAATGCCAAGAGGGGCTTTAGAAAAGAGCTACTAGGATCCTGTTCACACTTAGGATTGGGAATTACAGGGAGTTGGAGGTGTGGTGGGAAGAGGGGATCCTACAAATAAGTTATGGTAAGACAAAGAATTATCTGGAGAGACAAAAATGAATGACCTAGAGAGACCCTGGGTCTGAATGAAGAGTTGGAGTCTCCAATGAATGAAGTCAAAGAGGGAAGAGAGGCATCCGTAATCAGGCTGTTATTGGGCTGAGGATGAGAATGGACAGATCATAATGGAGCACAAGAAGGATAGTGTAATTCACCTACCCAGTGTGGCCACTGGGCATCCTAGGTAGAAAGCATTTCTAGGTATCAGGGCCTGATATGAAGGAAGGGGCATGGTCTAAAGGGGGCCACTGTGAAGGCTGACAGGAAGGAGGAAATCTGGGTCCATTTCAAGGTTTGGCAGATTTCTCCTAGTGTAGAGGTAGGACTGAGAGACAGACAGGCCCCTGTGATCAGGGTGCTCACAGGGCTGGAGATGAGACTGGACCTACCTGTGTCCCAGCCTGATGTGGCCACTGCAGTTATTGATAGTTGTGAGCCTCCTGATGTGAGTGCTAGGAACTGAGCTTAAGCTCTGTTGGAGGAGCTGCAAGTGCTCACCACTAAGCTGTTTCTCTAGCCCCATGATTTGGTTCTTGCATATAGAACCTCATTTTAATTTCTAAAGTGCTCTGAATTATTACAGGCCATGAGCACTCATCCCAGTTTCTAGGAAATTGACAATCTTACTCACAGTTACCACACCCAGCCTTATTGGGGTCATTTCTTTCATATAGGTCATGGATGATAATAAGCCACTTGCTGCTTTTTCTCTTGTTAAAGGAAATAGGTTACTGTAGTTCCAGGGAGAGCACCTTCTGACTTGGATGTGTTGTAGAAACTCTGCTAGATGAGAATCATTGCAGGTCAGTTGTTGAAGCTCCAGAATTCATTATTTCTGAGCACCCACCCCTGCAAAATCATGAAAATTATTCTTGAGGTTTTATTTTATTTTAGTATATACATATGTAAGGATTATCAAGAGGATATATGTAAGACTGCATCCTACTGTATGGTAACTGAAGTTAATAGATCATAATAGCATAAGATTCTAAAAATATTCAAGCATAGAGGCATATACAGGAAATCTAAAAGATATTGTCACAGGTTATATATTACTCTCCGATTTTCTTTTTCCTTTTAGAGTAACCTCATGGCCTCTTTCTAAGTTAACAAAAAAATCTCACACTCCAACAGCTGCATGATAATCTATAATTTATAGTATGTAGATTTACTTAAGCATTGTGCTACTGATGGATTTCTAATTTTTCAACATTAAAACTATTGTTTTGCAACATTATGATGTTGCATAATGCATGTATCTTCTCATTGTGGTGATTTATTGCAGTAGAATAGTACTGAAGTACAAATGCTAGGTCAAAGTGTATATACTTTTTATTGTGGTAGATGTTGCCCCATCCATTGCAAAATGTCAAACTTAATGTGTCTTCCAGCAATTCTTCATCCTTATAAACACTGGATATTTTTTATTCTTTTAATTATAGGACAAACTGATATTTAAAAAACAGTATCATATTTTAATTTTTCTTTCCCTTTGATATCAGATAAGGCCAATGTTTTTTTTTTGGTTTGTTGACTTGTTAATTTTATGGTCATTTGGATTTTATTTCATGTGAATATCCTTTTTACATAGTCTTTGCCTATTCCTAGTTTGAGTTGTGAGTTTTCATTTTTCAGCTTGTAAGACTTTATATTTTAGAACTAGCAGTGTTACATGTATAATAAAAAAATAAGCTTTAAATTTTTGTTTTTATTTTGCTATTGTTATTTTTTAAATTTTAGATTTAGAGAACAATTACAAAGGTAGCATAGAAAATACCTTTAATATTTTTTCCTCATGCCCCTTATCCCATGCTGATTCTATATTGACACTTTATATTTGTGTAGTGCATTTGTTAGATGTAGTGAGCCAGTGCAGTACATTGTCAGCTATAGCCTGGATGTGACTGATACAGTGCCACTTGATATCTTTTTTGTGCTGTACACTATCCAAAAGACCACATTATAGTTCTCTGTCGTTTGTCTTCTCTGTGCTGCTGATACTTTCTCAGACCTTTCTTGTTTTGAATGATCTTAACAGACTTAAAGAACACTCCTAAAAATACTTCACAGAATGTCCCTCAGTTGGAATTTGCTTGATTAAAAAGGAAGATCATGATACTCATTGCTTTATCCTAGCCTCCAACTCCGGCAGGTATCACCTGTGAACCCAGAAGCAGAAGGAGTGTAAGAGCTCCAGGGGGTGGAGGACACCTAGAAAATAAGGCCCTTTAAGTCATCAGGATGGACACACAGGAACCCACAGAGACTGAGGCAGCACCAGACAGGATCCTAGAACTAAAAGAAGTGGAAGACTGTCCTCATCCTTAATGCAGAAGCAATCCCCAGTTGATAACCACTTGCAAATGAAAATTTAGTTTTCTCCAGGCGAGTCTCACAGAGGAAGCAAACCACACTTAAGGGAAGGCTGTGTGCCCAGCAGTAGATATCCAACAGAAAAGGAGCTTCATGGCATCTTGGGGGAGGTTTGTTGTCTCAAAATGTCAAATCAGAGCTTTTACTTTTTATTTTATTTTATCTTATTTGTTATTTTTATTTATATGTATTCATTTTTTTCCTCTCTTTTTACCCCACAAGTCCTTTGCATATAAAGTGTTTTTAGGCAATTCCTGAATGTCTGAAAGAGTGAGTCTCTGTATTTGTATCTGTTTCTTGTGCCTTTTTGGGGGCTCTTTTCTTTGTTTTTTCCTATTCTGATGTGTTAGTTTTTGTTTTATCTTTTTATATTTATTTTATTATTATACCTTAGATGCCTGTTTATTTTCTAATGAGAGACAAAATGGAGGTAAAGCCAGATGGGATAGGGGAGGGAAGGGGAAAGGAGCTGAGAGGAGTGTAGGGGGGACCATAATTAGATATATTATGTGAGGCAAAACAAACAAACAAAACTATTTTCAATAAAAGGGGGAAAAAGAGGAAAAACAAACACCAAAAATCAAACAAGAATCACGATTAGCACAGAGTAATGGGTATTTGTGAGGAAAACCATATGGTATGATGCCACTGTAATGCTATCATGTCAAAGCTGTGTTCTGTCAACACGATTGTCAACATAATTTGTTGATGATCCGAGTCACTTATGTAAGGCCATGTTGGTTGTGTTTCTCTCCTACTCCTTACTGTCTATGACTGTCTGGAAGGGAGTGTTGGTTGTGTGTCTCTCTTACTCCTTACAGTCTGTGTACCATGTACTTAGGTATTTATTTAGTCAGTTACTTGTGGAGTGTTGCTTTTACAATTTGCTTATAACCTAAAACTGTCTCATTTATTTTGTTGTCCAAATGTTTCCATTTATCCATTAGTATTTTTAGTTGACATTTTTATTCCTTTAGTATACCCTCTATCATCAGGCCATTGAAGACATCTTGATGGCTGCTCCTGCCTCATGCTTCTGCTTCTTGTCTTCTTCCTCTTTTGCATTCTGGGACAACAAGGTGCCTCAGGCTCATCTCACATGTTTCTCACCTCAGTTCTAAAATCAGCCATATCTCTAAGGAGTCCTGGTTCTTTTTATTCAATATAGGATAAACAAACAGAAAACCCTCTAGATACTATACAAATGCTTTTGATATGGTAATGCCATTGTTTCAAGGCCCTTTCAGCTGATAGAAGAAAATACATGTTTATATACATATAGGAATACATTTTATTTATGTATCATGTACCTACAGCATACTGAATGTAAGTTCATAGTAATATTTTCCAGCTCTAATCTATCAGCACATAGATAGTACAGTCTCCTCTGGTCATTACCTCCTACTTTAATAATAAGGATCCTAGCTCCCACACCTGTAATTCATTTTTAAAACTGTTTTATTATTTGTAATGATAACTGAATATTCTCCTAGGAGAGGTAGTGTTATTAACATATGTCTAGAAATTATAACAGTTTTTTCTTCTTCCATTACTACATGTCCAACTTACTAAATTGATTTACATTGATACCGTTCCCCTGCTCCCTTCTGTAAAGCTGCTGGATACATGTTCAATCCAATTAGATTGTTTTTTCTCATTCATCGTTGCTTTTTCTCATTCCAACTTAGAATCCCCTGATCTCTTAAATTGTGTTTAAAATTTTTTATAACTTTTTTTCTTTGTTTGGGAAATTGTATAATGCCACGCAGCTACCACGTTAGTAACATTTAGAATCATTTTACTGGCCCAAATTATTTCTGCTGCTGTATGTTTTCAACCTTCTTGCCTCTTTCCCCCATAACCAATAGGTTATTTAAATTTTTTTTTTTAATTCTCTGAGAATTTCATACAATGTGTTTTGATCATACTCATCCCAATTACTTCTCTTTCTCCTCCAATATCCATGCTTAACACCCTAACCCAAACTTTGTGGCCTCTTTTGAAATATTTTTATTTTTGCCTTTTTAATTTAATAACCATCAACTCCAATTTGTACTACCCACAAACTAATACATGTAGGGCTGCCCACTGGAGAGTGATTGACTACCAAGGGCCACATTTGCTGAGCTCGCCCAAACTTTGAGCAGTCTTTGGTATAGAAGTGTGGATTGAGAAATAATAGATATGAAAAATAGAGATGTAGACATAAAAGGAAAAGACAGAGACACAGAATAGCATTGGGAGGGCTCTGGGTCAATACCACAGTTGCCCCGAGTTTATTCCTCATGGGCTTTTTAGATACCAGCAAGAAGAGGCAAAAGGTCCAAAGTACAGACAAGTGTAAAGACTTCCTTAATTTTCAAAACATCTAATAGCCACGCCCTACGGCAAAGCATCCTGTAATTAGGCCTTGAAGTATAAGATACCTGGCAACCATGCCTTTGGCCAAAATATCCTATTATGTAGCCTTGCAGAGCAAAACAAGCTCAGACTCTCTGACCTTGAGTCAAGATGGAATAAGGCCACATTGTGGAGTCTCTGTGCCCCCCACACCCTGAAAGGAAGAGAACTCCTCTTCTAGCAGAAGCCATCAATTGTTTATAGCTGTACAGTTAGGAGTGAGGGCTCATAAACCCCTTCCTCTTCCATGCTAGATTTTGACTGGGTTGATCTTGTTCAGATCTGTGCAGGCAACCACAGCCCATGAGTGTAGCTGTCTTGTCATGTCCAGAAGACACTGTTTTGCTTCAGTCTTATCTGACCTCTTGCTCTTAGAATCTTTCCAACTCCTCTTTTGCTATAGTGCCTGACCCTTGGGAAGGGTATGGTATAGATGTGTCATTTGTGGCTGAGCACCTCATAAAACTTATTCTCTTGGTTGCCCATGAGAACTTGATTCTAAGACCCTGTTGCTGAAGATCACAGCTTGCCTGTCTATTCACTCACTGAAGAATTTCTTAGCTGCTTACAGTTTCCAGCGATCATACTGCCATATTCTACATGGCTGTTTAAAGCTTCTGTAGACATTCTTACATTTGTATTTTGTGTGGACTAAAGAGTTCAATTATGTAAATACACAGGAGTGCAATTATTAGATCAGATTCAAAAAGTATTTACTTTTGCACAGAGTGTGTTTTCCAAAGCAGTTGAACCCACCATCCATGAATGAGAATTACCATGCTTTGCACCCTTGCCAACAAAATTGTTTTTTTCTATTTTTAGATTTTAACCATTCTGAGATATCTATACTTTGTTTTAATTTGCAGCTCTCCAGAGATGAATTATGTTGAGCCATAGATTTATTTTCCATATGATTTTAACCTTTGGTGAGTTATGTGTTCCAATTTTTGTCAATTTTTAAAGTTGAGCTATTCTTCTTTTATTGGTTATTTTTAAGAGTCTTGAATACATTTTGGATGAGTCTTTTACTGGTTATGTGTTTTGTAGTTTTAAATTCTAGTATGTGGGTTTTTTACATTATCTTTCATATAGAAGAATTTTTAAATCTTAATTCTGAATTATGATTTTCTCTTCTCATGAGTTGCACTTTTGATGTTGTACAAAATTCATCATTAAACTATAATATACAGATATCTATTTCCCTATGTTTTCTTCTGAAATTTGTAGTTTTCATTCTACATTTAAATCTGTGATACATTTTGAGTAAGTTTTTGTGGCAAGTGTAAAGTCTGAATCTAGATATTTTCTGCATATGAATACATATCATTTTTTAGCAGCATTTATTTATAAAACCACCCTTTTGGATTTAATTGTCCTCCTTCTTTAGCAAAGTCAGATGATTATATTTGTAGGTTGACTTCTGTTTTCTTTTCTGTTTTCCCCATATTATGTCAACAATTCTACATTATCACAGTCACTGTCTGTAGCATGAATCCTAATTGGTCTTATAATAAAAACCCAGAGTCAGATATCAGGGTGAAAGCTGAAAGATCAGAGAAGCAGAGTAGCCAGCCACTGGAGTTCTTACCTCTACTGAAACCTCAGACTGAAAGAGCATGAGTTCCTGTCTCCTCCCTCCTTATATTCCTTTCTCAGCCCAGCCATGTCACTTCCTGTCTCAACCTCCAAGTGCTAGGATTAAAGGCATGTATGCCACAACTGCCTGGTCTGTTTCTCTTTTATTTAGACTGGATCAATCTTGTGTAGCACAGGGTGGCATTAAACTCACAGAGATCCATCTGCCTCTGTCTCCCTAATGCTAGGATTGTGTGTGCCACCACTGCCTGGCCTTGGTGACTAACTGGTGGCTTAGCTTTGCACTCTGATCTTCAGGCAAGCTTTATTTGTTAGATCACAAATGAAATATCACCATAACTATTGCCTGATCCAAAATTGGGCAGTATTGGCCTTATGATACTTTGACTAAGAATGGCTCCCAGAGGCTCATATATTTGAGTTTTGAGTTACCAGGGAGTGGC